>NC_063344.1:15966491-15978393 GCF_021869965.1 Rhincodon typus | reverse complement strand
GGCCCGAAACGTCAGCCTCTCTGCTCCTATGATGCTGCTTGGCCTGCTGTGTTCATCCAGCCCTGCACCTTGTTGTCTCTCCTTCCCCTCACTCCTTCTGTCTGCATTTCACAGGAATCGTTTCCTCTGGGACATCCTATGCCATTCCACAACCACCAACACCACTGCCCTCTCCACGGCACCTTCCCATGCAAACACAAAATGTGCACCACCTGCACTTTCACCTCCTCCCTGCTCACCATCCAATGGCCTAAACAGTCTTTCCAGGTGAGGCAGCATTTCACCTGTACCTCCTCCAATCTTGTGTATTATATTCACCGCACCCAATGTGGCCTACTCTACATTGGAGAAATCAAACACAGACTGGGCGACTGCTTTGCGGAATACTTCTGTTCTGTGTGCAAGCAGGACCCTGACCTTCCTGTAGCTGGTCATTTTAACATAGCGTCCTGCTTGCATGCCCGCATGTCTGTCCTCGGTATGCTGCAGTGTTCCACAGTGAATCACAGCACAAACTGGAAGAACAACACTTCATTTTCAGGCTAGACACTTTATAGCCTTCTGGACTTAATATTGAGTTCAACACCTTTAAATTGTGAACCATTTCTTTTAGCTTGTTATCATGTCCTCCTCTCCCCTCATGCAGTTACTGTCAAGTCTGGCAGGAGACACAACATTGTTCTGCCATTCTCACATTCTGATCATTTAATCTGAACTATTAACATCTTTTAACATCTACTAACCCCTCACCTATCCCCCCCCCAAACTATAGCATAAATGCTTCCCCTCTACACTTCACTTCAGCTCTGATGAAGAGTCATCTAGATTCAAAATGTTAGCTTGATGTTCTCTGCGGATGCTGTCTGACCCACTGTGATCTCCAGCATTTGTTGTTTTCACAACATTAGCCATCCTCCAGTCCTCCAGCACCTCATCCATGGCTGTAGATAATACAAACACCTCTGCTAAGGGTCCCACACTTTCTTCCCTAACTTCCCACAATGTCCTCAGATATACTTGATCAGGGCCTGGAGATTTAGCCACCATTGTGTGTTTAAGACCTCCAGTGTTTCCTCTTCTGTAATAAGGACTGTCTTTAAGACATCAATATCAATTTCCTGTGGTTCCCTAGTCCTCATTTATTTCTCCACAGTAAAAATGGACATGAAATATTCATTTAGTATCTCTCCCATCTCCTGTGGTTTCACACACAGTGGCCCTATTCTCTCTCTGTTTTTGTTCTTAATGTACTTGTAGAATCTCTTTGGATTATCCTTAACCTTAACTGCCCAGGCTATCTCATGTCCTCTTTTTGCCCTCATGATTTCCCTTTTAAGAATGTCCCTACAACCCTTGTACTCTGCAAGAGATTCACTTGATCCAGGTTGTGAATACATAATATATGATTCCTTCTAATTCTCTACTAGTGTCTCAAAATTCATCCATTGCTCCCCACTCTTTCAACGTTAGTCTTCACTCTAACAGGAACATAATGCCTCTGAATTCTTGTTATCTCAATTTTCAATGAATCCCACTTGCCAGTCGTCCCTTTATCTGTGAACATTCTACTACAAGCAACTCTTGAAAGTTCCTGTCTCATATCATCAAAATTTGTTTTATTCCAATCAAGAGCTTTAACTTTTATACAAGGCTATGCATTTCCATAACTATTTTAAAACTGGTAGAATTATGATCACTGGACCCAAAGTTCTCCCCCATTAGCACTTGTCCTGCCTTATTTCCCAAGAGAAGATCAGGTTTTTCTCCTTCTCTAGTAGATACCATAGGTATAGTAGGCAGGAAGAAACTCATCCTCTTCATTGTGAAATTGATGACCAAGGGCATAGATTTAAAGTGAAAGGGCAGAAAGTTTAGAGGAGATATGAGGAAAACGTCTTTACCCAGAGGTGGAGGGAATTTAGAACTCACTACCTGCAAGGGTGGTAGAGGAAGAAAACTTCATAAAAGTTAGCAATTGTTTACATGTGCACCTACAATACCAAGGCTTCCAGGGCTATGGGACAATTGTTGGATAAAGGGATTAGAGTAATGAGGTACTTGTTTTTGAGCAGCAAGCCAAAGAGCAGAGAGTTATTTTCTGTGCCATAGATCTTATGACTCTATAAATGTGTTCACTGGGAAGGAGTTGAATTTGTGGAATTCTTTACCACTGTGGGGTGGGGTGTGTGCGGGTTAGTGTTGTGGAGGTTGATCGTTTACGTATATTCGATTAAATGAAATAGACAGATTATTACTTAATAAGTAGATCAATAGTTTTGTTGGGGGTGTGGGGTTGGAAAAAGAAATTAGAGTTGAGAATTATCAGATCAGCCATGATCTAATAGAAGGGCGGGGAAGTCTCGTTGGGATGAATGGCCTACTTTTGTTACGGTTTTAATGGTGATAATTGGCAGGATTAAGCAGTCTTCCATTCCTGTTGGAAAATGTTGACCTACTTGGGGTTTAAACGTTCGCTTGATTTGATTTCACATGAATACCGTCTGCAGAAATAGCGATCCATTAAATTTGATTGGCCACGTCAATGAAGGTGCCCCGCAACCTAGTTGATTGCGTGGTGTCTCAGAGCTTTAATCCGTTTGATCAGGTCGAGGGTGAGTCATTGGCTGTGAGGCGCTGTGGGATGTCCTCAGGTCATAACGGACGCCATATAACTTCACGTTCTTTCTTATTCCGTTTAATCCAGTGATAGGTTCCCTGCAGGAAAGCCATGGCCTTGTTCCTGATATTTTTGATGCTAGCTGTTGTGCCGATGCGGGAATCACATGGAATGGTTTGCAAGCCTCGAGCAAAAGATGATTTGCCGAATTTGTCTGAAGATGGTGATATTATCCTGGGCGGAGTATTTTCAGCACATTTAGATGTGATTCATGATGTTCCTTCATTTGTCGTTAGTCCATCAGACGTGTATTGCGAAAGGTAGGTCAGTGCAAGAAAAGATAAAGAAATCATGATTTCACGAAACCACACGTCCCGAATAATTTTCTGAATTCAGTGGATAGTCATCAATTGCAGTATTTAAACAGTTTGGCCTTTGTCTTTAACATAATTCCAATATTTTTAATGGGATAACTATTTCGCAGAATAATGATCATTCTTACCAATCTAAATAACACAACAATGTCGAATTTCAATTTGGACACAAGGACAAAGTGAGTTCTCAAGAAGTCACATAAGACTCGAAACGTTGACTCTGTTTCTCTTAGCACGCATGCTAGAGCTACTGAGCTTCTCCAGCATTTTCTGTGTTTGTGTTTAAGGAAACAACGGTTACTTGTAACCATATTGAATTTTTGACGAACTTTTTTTTGTTGTCCTTGCACTGTAAAAAATGGTAACGTACTCGACAGACTTCTAAAGGAATCCCAGACAGTATGTGTAATGCCTCGAAGATTCACTGACTATATACATGAGTATTAATTAGAAATACAATGTTACAGCGGTGATGTCATTGGATTCAGTTAAGCAATGTTCTGTGTTTACCTGCAAAAAAATCTGAACAATATTCGGCAAAACTGTATTAAAATGCCCGAAACTCTGGTGCAGTTACCTTGACATCAAGTTCCGTCCTATATTGTGAATCGTTGTGTTCTTACACTCATCACCTAAGTAAGCTGGGTAAATAATTGAATTTAATTGGGATTAAACAAAAACATAAGAATGCCACGAAGTTATAAACTATTTTGGATGGATAGTTGTGCCCCCCTTATTAATATATTACATTTTAAACCTAATTGTCTTTCAGTTTTACTTATCAGCTAATCAAACACGAGTGCTAGGATAGAAAAAACGCAACAAGCGAAGATTCACTTTCGGACCTTGTTATGAGGAATGAAACAGAGAAGAAACGATAGGCAACATCTAGTTAACAGTGATCATACCCTTCAACATGATGTAGAATGACAAGTATGGTGGAAATGGGGAAAAAGATTGTGGGGAAGTTGATTTTGAGAGGTTGAGATGAGAACTTGGGAACGTAAAATAGGCAGTAGTATTCACAAAGGACAATGTAGGACAGCAATGGGAAGGATTTTAAACGATACTCGAAGTCGTGCTGGAAAATATATTCCGTTAAACGTAAGGAACGAACTAAACGCTGGCGAGACTGCTTGGTCGAGTAAACACGTGGGAACAACTGAGGGCTAGGAAAAGGGCATAGGTTATTTAAATAGAAGAGATATGCATGATCAGAGGGAAGACAAAGAGATGAGGAGAGAACTATAAAGGACAATTAGCAAGGCAAAAAGGAGCTACGCGGTTAAGTTGACCAAGCAGCATAAAACGCGTAAAATGTTTTAGAGATCCATCAGTAAATAGGAAGGCTATGCTGGGAATAGAACCGCAGCTAAAGTTACATAGAAATGCTTACTTTTGATTTAACAGGGAGATAAAGCAAGGAGACGTACATTTACAGAATGATACGTGCAATGAGGTGAGTGCAACTAAAATTAATGACGGTTTATTGGATATATCAAACAAAGTCCAATTTGATTGCAGCCACTTAGTTTGAAGGAATATAGGGGCGACATAGCAGGGAGCTTTACTTTATGCCTTTAATTTTAAGCAACAACAACAACAAATCATTGCTAGAAGACAGATGAGTGCTTCCTATAAGTCATGAAAAGGGGAAAGGGAAATGACAAACCAGCCAACCGAACATCAGCCACAGGAAATGTAATGGAAACCTGACACAAGTGAAGATGAAAAAAAACAGACAACTGGAAATGTAATAAAAATATCATTGATATAAAATGTGTCTTTTCTTTTACAATTATTTTAATTTTGTGAGGAGGTAATAGGGAAAGAGAGTTGGTGTTATTTATATGGACCTTCGAAATTCCTTCGATAAATTGCCTCAAAATAGATTAAATAAGGTCACACAATGTGGAGTCAGAGGAAAGTGCCAGACTGGATTGTTAATTATCTTCAAGTCAGAAAGCAGAGGGTGAGAACAAAGAATTGTTATTCAGTGGTAGAAGTTGGGAAGTGATGTTTCGTTCTTGTCAGAGCAGGTATCAATGCAGTTTACATTAATGATTTGGACTTAAGAATCCAAAATACAATTTTTAAAGATGCGAATGACAGAAACCTAGGGGTAGAGATTATGAATGTTAAGGCGATTGCAACAAATTGCAGCAGAGAGTAATAAATTTGTAAATGGGTAAATAAATGGTAATGAAGTTCAACAAAGATAAATATGTTATTTTGTACATTTTGCTATGAAGAATAGAGAGATCACATTAGTTTGAACGTGCGTCCAGGTGGAGTAGCGGAAAACGAGAGGATCTTGTAATACAAATAGACCAATCCCTAAATGCTATGTCATAAGTTAGCAAGGTGACTGCAAAACAAACCAAAACAGTAAGTTTTATTTCAAGAGCGTTAAAAGGCAACGTCCCCTGCAGCATAGGGAGATTCTGATAAACCTGCATTGAGCATCAGTTAGACAGCACTAAGTTCTGCTCAACTTATTAGGTAACGAAGACAGTGAAAATGGTGCAAAGATAATTTACTAAGATGGTCCTGAAACTGCGTGGGTTCATATCTGAAAAGGATGGACCCGGTAGCGTTATTTCTGGTGGGAAACAAAACTGAAAGAGTGGATAGAGAGACAATGTCTAATTTTATGCAGAAGAACATTACTAGAAGCCATCAAGTCATCAACATTTCCGAAATATATGCGCACCTACCAGTCAGGAGGAAAGTAGAGGCATAAGCTGTTGAACGGTTTAAAACTGAAATGTTAGCTTTTTACTTTGGTTCGGCCTTGGAACTTCTCCTCTGGGCTCAGTAATATTCGAAGTTTTTGCGAGGGCCAAACGCGGGACGCCGATAGCGCGGAGCTGCATTGCCTTTGAGGTTATTGAAGGAAGCCATGAGGCTAAGGGTCGCGCAGTAGTCTATAACTGCTTATATGATGTATGGTTTTTTTAAAAGTGTTTTAAGCGTTTTAAGTTTTCTTAGGTACTGATATCTATTTGCAAATGATTCCAGAAGTCTTACGTGTTTCCGGATGCCTTCTTTGCCTCTTAAGTATTTGCAGGCACTTGCAAGGGTTCATATATTCAACGATTTCATTGTATGACCGGAGAACTGTCAATCAGAGAAAAGGTCCAGAACAGGGTGGGCAAAAGATGAGCAGGGCGTGGCTTGGGATAGCTTCTTTGGGGGGTGGGGGAGGTTGGAGTACAAGGGGACAGGTGGTGAGTAGATTCGGGTTTGGTAAAGGGATGCTGGATGTTGGTGGGTGTTAGTTAAACCTGGAATGTAAACGGATCCAGTATCCCTGACGTATACCGCGTGTAATACAAGCAGAATGCAGAATGCCGGGGAATGGAGAGGAGTGGATCTGCAGGGGCTATTGACGTTAGGTTCCATGGAATCCGGCTGAGGTTGGGCGAAATTCCAGCAGGCACACAGACACTTTAATACTTTTAAACCCGACATACATCAGGGAATGTGGCGGATAATCGGCTTAGCTTCGCTCACTGATGTGATCCTTCCGGATCATGATCATGGGTTGCCAAGAAGGCCTTTCTGGCCAACCGCAAGTTCCAGCGTAAGTCGGTTGCTCGGAATTTGCTTTTCCATTGCGGTTGTCAATTGAGGTGAGGGTCTGAATGGGGCTGAAAGATCTGGGTGAATGATTGGACGGTGAATAAAATATGCATATTATTTCCTTTCACATCTACTTCGCAGCTTTGATATCTCAAGCTTTCGCCTGATTCAGACCATGATATTTGCTATTGAAGAAATAAACCGGAGCGAAACTCTACTTCCGAATATCACCCTGGGGTATGAGATCTACGATGACTGCTCGACTACCGCGATAGCGTCCAAAGCAGCGCTGGCTTTGGTGAATGGAGAGCAAGAACTAACTGAGTACCCTGAATGTAAAGGCCCCTCCAATGTCGCAGCTATTATTGGCTGTGATATATCCACGTCCTCCATTGCAGCCGCAAGGACAGTTGGTTCTTTCGGAATTCCAATGGTTCGTGTCACATACTTGACTGCATTTTTACAACGTCTTTAGAATCATAGAATCCTAAAATGTAGAAAGAGGCAATTTGGCCCACAGAGTCGGTACCAACCCTCTGAAGTACACCGTACCGTATACTCCTTACCCCATGTGTTTCACCTAGCCTTTGGGCCGTGGGCGGAAGCCGGACCACCCGGCGGAAACCCGCGCAGACACGGGGAGTACGTGCAAACTCCACACAGCTAAGCTGATATGGATCCTGGTCTTTGGGCGCTGTGAAGCAATGGTGCTAATCACTAAGCCATCATGCCGCCCAAAATTGCACCGTCGTGGATTTTTTTTTTTGCATATTCCAGACTTAATTGAATTCAAATTTTACTATCTGCCGCAGTGGGATTTGAACCCGTATCCCCAGAACCTTCTATTGTGGATGACTTAATCTAGTAATATTGCAACCATGTCACGACTTCCCAGCTGCCTACGTTTCGCTTATGAGTGCACCGACACAACATGTATCGACACTGCAATAATTAAGAAAGAGGTTATTTCGGGGTATCTTTAATATTCCAGTACAAAGTTCCACTGCCAGAACCCTGACGGAATATCGTTCTCATGCAACAGCAGAACTGACTACCGCAAATTTTAACTTGACTTTTGTCGTGTTTAAGCTCCGCAAATGATTTATTTTGACGGATTACTTTTAGTCATCGGTGTTAAGATTTAATATTGGACTAATATGCAAAACTAAGATTCATTAATAATGAAGATCTTGAAGTGAAACAGTTTTAAAAATGATTCCAAAAACGGTGAAGGCATGCTTTCATATATTTATGCTTTTCTCTGCAGGTTAGTTACTTCTCCACTTGCTCCTGTCTGAGTGATAAACAAGAATATCCGACTTTCTTTAGAACGATACCAAGCGACAAATATCAGTCCAAACTTCTCGCTGAACTCGTGAAAACCTTTGGCTGGAATTGGATTGGGACGGTTAGAAGCAACACAGAGTATGGGAATTTTGGGATGAGAACTTTTGTCGAAGAGGCTAAAAAAAATGGGGTTTGCATCGCTTACTCTGAATCATTTTACAGAACAGATCCCGCCGAGAAAATCAGCAAAATAGTGCAGGTGATAAAAGAGGCGACCACAAAGGTTGTGGTTGGATTCCTGCATGGCGGAGATATGCGAGTGTTAATTAAGGAGATATTGCGCCAAAATGTAACAGGGGTACAATGGATTGGAAGTGAAGGGTGGGTAACGAAAGATATATTTTCACTTGAAGAAGAAGGCAGGTTTCTCGTTGGGGCCATCGGTCCAGCAACCCGGAGGACAGAAATAGCCGGACTCAGAGATTATCTTCTGAAAATTCACCCTTCGAGGTTTCCTGAAAGCATTTTTGTGAAGAAGTTTTGGGAGACTCTATTCTCGTGCTCTTTAACGACAGGCGACGCGACAGAGACCCGAAGTTCTGCATTTCAAGAACGGCCATGCGCAGGGAATGAACATTTAGATGGGTTAGAAAATGCCTATCTTCCAGCGCCAATGGACGGAAGTTCCTACCATGTGTACAAAGCGGTCTATGCTGTAGCTCATGCACTTCACGATATGCTGTCCTGTGAAGAAGGCAATGGCCCCTTTATGAATAATACTTGTGCTCGTATTTTCAGCTTTGAGCCCTGGCAGGTAGGAAAATATTTCGTTTTGTTTCAGATCAATCGCATTGATTTCATTAAGCGTTTAAATGTGTACTGTTCTATTCCAATTGGTAACCTTTTTCACGGCTTCCTTTTCACAACAAATTTTATTTGGAAAGGTGCAATATTTCCTTCAGAGAATGAGAGAAAAGCATGGCAACAGGGCAAGCCTGTACCAAAATAAAGATTGAATACAAGAAATATTGGAAATGCATTCACAATAGAAAGGTGGATTTTAAACCTAAACGGGTATTTTTGTAAGGATCTCCAAAGCCTCAAACCCTTCATCAGCATCCTGTAGACAGTGACGGGCTTGCGACGTTAGGTACTGCTGTGATGTAGAAAACAGAAAAGCTAAATGGTACGCATTAATGCGCCACTAATAACAACGCGAAATGCTCAAACTATCAGTGTTCATTTTTGTTCTGAAGTAGATATAGGCCTCCTCTTTTCAGGGTATTGCAGTGGCCTTAGTTCTCAGCGGAACGCTTTATTTGAAACATGTCCCTCCGCCAAATCAACACTCATAGGGAGCTATTCTGCACTGTCAGTAAAATCTCTTTATTGGGACTACACTCCACAGTTTCTTAATCAGAGCCATTCTGGCTAATATTGATATCTTAATCTGCAAAAATGGAAGATGGGTCTCCAAGCTTAATTTACTCTTCTCTGGATGACAGTTTATGATATTTTGAATTTTTAACTTAACGGTGTTAATTTGCTGAAATGAATTTAAATAAATTTAATGCGTGATTCTAACTGAAACCAAAAATTTACATGCCTTGCATTGTTCTCCTGTAGCTGCTGCATTACCTCCACTTGGTAAATTTCACTGCTCAGACTGGGGAAGTCGTATATTTTGATGAAAATGGTGATCCAGATCCAATGTATGAATTAGTAAATTTACAAATGAATTTGGAAGGTGCACTTGAAATTGTAAACATTGGATATTATGAAGGTTCAGCGCTGGAGGGACAAGAACTTGTCCTGAATATCGGTGATATTGTGTGGAGCTCCACTGGAAAGCAGGTATTTTCCTTACGACTGGCACGGAGAAATCATGGTAAAAATTACAATTTAGATCCAAAAAAAATTGAAAAAATGCTGCATGTGTTTTTATGAAACATTAGATCGTGGCATTACTGGTAAGTCCGTTATTTAATGCCCTTTCTTAAAGCATTACATAGAACTAAACAGTTTTCTAGGGTACTTCCTTTCATTTTAAAACTTCCCTTAACCCATCAAAGCATAACATTTTGTTCCTCCGTCTCTCTGAGTATTTCTGTGCAGTTTAACAGGTGAGAAAGCAGTTTTCATTCTCCATTTTAATTGCTTTTTTAAAAAATTGCAATCTAATTGCAAACGGCCGACATGAAATTGATCCGTTTAGTTTTGAACTCTCCGTTCTTTTAATTTATCAGGGAGTTGGGATATTTCCGCCCGTGTTATGTATATCTATTCAGAGAGTTAAGAGCCAAGAAGGTGGATGTCAAGACTCTGTTTTCTCTTCACAGATGCTGACGGACTTACTGAGTTTCTCCAGAAAGTTCTGCATCTGTTTGTTGTAGCCAGTTGTCAAATTTGTTTTCTTTCAGAGTGGTAAACTGACAGGAGGATTTTAAGGCTGTGAAAGGCCTTGATAGAATAGACATAGAGAAAGTACGTGCTCTTGGAAATATAAATTTCACTAACACACCTGGAGAGTGCTTCCCTGCCTCAGATGCTCTCATCTAAATCATTTATGTGAATGATGAACAACTATGGTCCAACACGGATCTTTGTGGTACACTGCTGGTCACAGGGCTCGAGTCCGAAAGACAAACGTCTTGCACCGCTCTCAGTCTCCTCCCGTCAGACCATATTTGTGTCCAATTGGCTAGCTTTCTCTGGATCCCATGTAAGCTAACCCAACTAAGCAGGCTACATATGAAAGCTTGTTGAAGGCCTTCGTAAAGTCCAGGTAGTCAACGTCTACCTCTCTGCCTTCATCAGTCTTCTTCATGACTTCTTCAAAAAATGCTCAAACACGTTTCTAAGACACGATTTCCCACGCACAACGCCATGCTGACTATTCTTCATCAATCCTTGCCTTTCTAAATACAAGTAGGTCCTTTCTCTCAGAATCCCCTCCAACAACTTCTCACCTTTGACGTCAGTGTCGTCAGCCTACAGTTCCTTGGCTTTTTCTCGTAGACTTTCTTAAATAATGACACAAGATTAGCCTCTTTCCAGTCTTCCATCACTTTACCCTCAGCTGTCAATGACACAAATATCTCTGCTAGGGGCCCTGCAATTTCTTCCTTCTTTTCCTACAATGTTCTGGACAATGGTCAAGTTCCCGGAGTTTATCTACCTTTCTTTGTTTTAAGACGTCTAGGACCTCCTCTTCTGTAATATGGACTCTTTGCAACACATCACGATCCATTTCCTCAAATTCCGGAGCTTCCATGTCTTTCTCCACAGTAAATACTGATATGAAATATTTATTTAGTATCTCACTCATCTTCCGCAGTTCTTCACAAAGACGTTCCTGGATGATCTTTAAGGGGCCGTATTCTTTTCCTAGTTACTCTTTTGCCCTTAATGTACGTGTACAATTTCTTTGGATTCTCCTTTACCTTATCTGCCAAGATTATCTCATGTCCCCTTTTTTGTCCTCCTGATTTCCCTCTTAAGTGTACTCCTACACCCCCTACACTTCTGAAGGGATTAACATGATCTCACTTGTCTACAACCGACATATGCCTCCTTCCTTTTCTTGACCAGACTCTCAATGTCTCTAGTCGTCCAGTGTCCCTTACTCCTGCCAGCATTGTCCTTTACACTAAAAGAAACATGATGTCCCTGAACTCCCAATATCTCACCATTGAAAGTCCCCCACTTGCCAGTTGTTCCTTCAAACAGCACACAATTTATAGACAGTCAGTCAATGTGGCGTTTTATAAATTCATACTTTAGAAATAAAACCAGTCTGATTCCAAAACAAAACACAAACAGATTTTAAACAAGACCTCACACTTAACATGCATTGTCTGACCTAAAATGCCACCTCTTGTTTACACTGATAAAACCTTTAGTCCTCTCAGGACACTAACTTCAAAGGAATTCGGAAATTTAAATATACATATTAATCAATTAAAACCTCCTAAGCGATTACAGATTTAACAGCATCTTAGACAACAAGGTGCAGGGCTGGCTGAACACAGCAGGCCAA
>NC_063344.1:15950991-15965991 GCF_021869965.1 Rhincodon typus | reverse complement strand
AAGCGACAAATATCAGTCCAAACTTCTGGCGGAACTTGTGAAAATGTTTGGCTGGAATTGGAATAGGGACGGTTAGAAGCAACACAGATTATGGGAATTTTGGGATGGGAACATTTATCGAAGAGGCCCAAAAAAAAAGGGATTTGCATCGCGTACTCTGAATCGTTTTACAGAACCGATCCCACCGAGAAAATCAGGAAAATTGTTCAGGTGATCAAAGAGGCTACCACAAAGGTTGTGGTTGGATTTCTGCATGGCAGAGATATGCGAGTGTTAATTAAAGAGATTTTGCACCAAAATATCACGGGAATACAGTGGATTGGAAGTGAGGGTTGTGTTACAGAAGATATATTCTCACCTGAAGAAAGAGGAAGGTTTCTCATTGGGGCTATTGGTCCAACAACCCAGAGGACAGAAATAGCCGGTCTCAGAGATTATCTTCTGAAAATTCACCCTTCTAGGTTTCCTGACAGCACTTTTGTGAAGAAGTTTTGGGAATGTCTATTCTCGTGCAGTTTAACAAACGGCGACACGACAATGACTAGAAGTTCTGCAAGTCAATTGCGGCCATGTACAGGGAATGAGCATTTAGATGGGTCAGAAAATGCCTATCTTCCAGCGATAATGTATGAAAATTCCTAGAATGTGTACAAAGCGGTATATGCTGTCGCTCATGCACTTGATGATACGCTGTCCTGTGAAGAAGGCAATGGTCCCTTTATGAATAACAGCTGTGCTCACATTTCAAGCTTTGAGCCTTGGCAGTAGGAAAATACTTCATTATGTTCCAGATAAATCCCATTAATGCCATAAAACGTCGACATATGTACTTCTTGATCCACTTGTAGCCTTTTCCAGTCTCCCTTTTACCAACCAATCCAATTTGCAAGTATTTTCCTCAGGAAATGAGAGAAAGGCATGCTAATATGGTAAGAACGTATCAAAATAAAAATTGAATTCACGAATTTTTGGAAATTCACTCACAGTAGACAGGTGGATTTTAAACCCAAAGGAACACTTTATAAAAGATCGCCAATTCCTGAAGTTCTTCAGCAGCATTCTATAGAAAGTGAAGTTATGTGCCAAATGTCAGAGTTTCGATGTTTGTTTTGTTGTGGGGTCGATATTGGCGAGTTCTCTCTTTTCAGCATACTGCGGGTGCTGCATTATCAGTGGAATGTTTCATTTGAAACAAGTCACTCCGACAATTCAGCACTTATTGAGAACTGCGCCGTGGTGTCAGATAGTTAAGTCTTTGTCATGGAAAAAGTCTCCATAGTTTCTCAATCAAAGTCATTCTGGCTAATATTCCCAGCTGAAGCTGAAACCCAGGTGAGAATCTTGCAAAAATGGAAGATGGATCCCCCAACGGTATTCGTTTCTCTGTGGATGCTAATTTGAGATATTGTGCATTTCTAACATATGGGTGGTTATTTGTTTCAATTAGTTTTAATGCGTGTGTCCCAATGACATCCAAATACTTACATGTCTTGCATTGTTCTCCTGTAGCTGCTGCATTACTTACAGTCGGTCAATTTCACTGCTCAGAATGGGGAAATCGTGCATTTTGACGCAAATGGCGATCCAGTCCCAACGTATGAATTAGTAAATTTACAAATTAATTTGGAAGGATCAGTTGAAATTGTAAACATTGGATATTACGAATGTTCAGCGCCGGAGGGACAAGAACTTTTCATGAACAGTGGAGATGTCGTGTGGAGCTCCACTGGAAAGCAGGTATGATCCTGACGAGAAACCATGGTTAAAAGTTGACATTTAGACGCAAAAAAGTGGAAACAAATGCATGTGATTTTATGAATCATTAGACCGTGGGCATCACTGTTAATGCTGTTATTCATTGTCCTTTCTTACAGCGCTAGTTTTATACACAACTGATTATTTTTCTAGGCCACTTACTTCCATTTTAGTTTCGATGAACCTGTCAAAGCAATACATTTTGTTCTTCCTGCGCACTGCGAGTATTCTTCGCAGGTCAACAGCTGGGAATGTTGTTTCTATTCTCATTTTTAATTGCATTTTTATTGCAAGGCAGCCGACATGAAATCGATCAATCAGTTTTGGAATTCACCTGATTTTAATTCATCAGGGAGTTGGAATATTTTTGTTTGCATTGTTTGTATATATTGTGTGTATAAAGCTAAGCATCAAGACGAAGGGTCTCTGGACTCAAAATGTCGCATCTTCGCAGATGCTGCCTGACTCGCCGAGATTGACTAGCAATTCCGGTATTTGTTTGTTATAGCCAATCGTCAAATTTGTTTTCATTCAGAGCGGTGAGCTGATGGAGGATTTTAAGATTATGAAGAGCCTTGATTGAATAGACGGAGTGAAAGTACAAGCCCTTGAATTCATAAATGTCGTTAACTCACCAGGCAATACTTACATATTACCAATAAATGCTCTTGAATCGAATGATATGGGTGGATTTAATGGGAAACCTCCGAGAGAGAAAATGATTGACATACAATTAACTCATTGTGCATATAGTGTGTTGGAATAAAATTTCATAGATTATCATTTCAGGCAAGGAGCAGTTTGTTTCAGCACTGTCGATTCTCGATCACTTATGTAAACAACGTGACGTGAATGCAAGTTTGTGATGTTACCTTTTTGGCAACACTCCTATGTGGATAGAGGATGGCTGCTTTTGGTGGGATTGTTCCAGCTGCAGGCAGAATTCATTCAGTGAACCGTGCAAAGCGTTCTGAGCTAACAGACGATAATTACTATTAGATTGAAGAACAGAAATCAGTATCTCCGCTGAATATATAAAAAAGTTTCACCGAGAATTCTGAATTTTACATTATCGAGACACCCCTACCAACATGTAACGACACATGCTCTTCTCATTAGTGATATATTTTATTGGATGCAAACTGTGCTTATGCGATCGGTTCCTCACCCACGACCTACGAAGTAATCTTTAAATTCGATTTTGTTTTCTCGTTGACCACAGTGTCGAGGTTGATGTGTGCATTGCAAGCGAATGACTGGTGATAATCAATCATCTCGCAAATACTTCTCTCTCATTTCTTTCTTCAATTTCGTACAATCGCATTGAGAAAATCCAGATTGTGAAGTGCCTAACTTATTAAGAGGTTTAGTCAAAATTATGTTTGATATATTCGCTTGTAAGTGTCACTGCACTAATAATGATTTTAACAGGCAGATGAACATGGTCAATATTTTGAGCAGTGTTATCCATTTTAAAGGAATAATAAAAATATACACAATTTATTGCACATAACTTTTTTTTTAGCAATGTATCTGTTAATTAAAACGACAGTTGTGGTTTTAGTATAGTTAATTCGGCAATAGACCCTGTGAGGCTTTGTTGAGAAAAGTATTGAGGCATAATTAATATTGAGAAAACATTGGTGACCTTTCTTCTGCAAACACCTCAATCACATCGTGCCGCTCCACTTCTAGTATTGTTGGCAGGAAGTTGAATATTATTGACTCAATGTGAATGAAATAATAACAAAATGTTATCAAATTAAAGCTGAATGTGACTTGGGGGGCAACTTGTAGGACTCTGTGCTTTCTTTTGGGAAATCATAAGTGCCTGGCACGTGTGTGACATGGATATTACTCACCAGTAGTCATTTTATGCCCAGATGTAATCCAGGTCTTCGTGCATGTGAGTGGGACTTCTGCATCGTCTGAGCAACAGCAAATTGAAACAAACACTTCAGTTTCAGTAGATGACGATATATTGATGAGCCAGTAGTATTTAACAGCATTATTGATATTATCACTTTCTTGAATCCTGGGCGGCATTTGGCTGGATTTGAACTGTAATTGATATATCTGAAGTTTCTGCTGTTTCCATGCTCTCAGCCATTTCTTGATATAATGTGGAATGGATTGCTGTGTTGCTGAAGTCTGACATCTGTGATGGTAGGGATCGGGAAATCAGGCAGGATTGGGTTACTTGTTAGCTGTCCTGGGGTGAGGACATTGAAAACATTTGAGAGCACAATTGCTGTTTTTCACGATCATTGAGGATGTGTAGGTTCATGGATGTACTTCCTTCATTGACGTTCATACTTCACCGCAATCACACACGATTGGATGTGGCAAATAGCGACTTACGGACACATAGTTTCCAGTGTCCGAAAATTGACTAAGCATACGACTAAGGCCTCAGATGCAAGATAAAAAAAAGAGAATTGTCATGATATGGAATGCATTGTCTTGGGGGTGGTAGCAATGAAAGGAGCAGTCAACATTCAAAAGAAAATTGGCTTAATAATAGAAAGGAAAACCGGACAGATCACAGTTGTGGACCAGGCTACTCAGTCTTATAGAACAACTCTACCAAAGACAAAATTCTAACAACTCTGTGTGTTGCGCTATGAGTCAATTATATGTACAGCACACTTATCATTTCTTAGTTTTAGATTCCATGTGCCCTTTGCTCTTGTCCTACCGGGACAAGAAAAGTCAGTAAGAAAGGCCAGCCAATATGTTGTTTTGACTGCGCAGAGTGCGCCGATGGTGAGATCAGCAACACGACAGGTATGTACAAACATCCGACCAAAGACTCTCTCGTGGAGAATAACCTTTTGCACATCAAAAAGAAGAATTTTTCATTCTTTCAGATTCAACCGATTGCATGAGGTGTCCTTTGGAATACTGGTCGAATCAGGAAAAGGATCGTTGTCTTCCCAGAAAGATTGAATTTCTTTCCTTCCAGGAGGTTCTTGGCTACGTCTTAATGGCACTTGGTATAATGGGAGTGTGCCTTGCACTGTGTACCGCTGCTGTATTCTTCCAGTTTCGGGAAACGCCTTTCGTTCGAGCGAACAATTCGGAGCTAAGCTTCCTCCTTCTATTTGCGCTAACTCTTTGCTTCCTGTGCTCACTTACCTTCATTGGGAAACCGACCGGATGGTCCTGCATGTTGCGGCGGACTGCGTTTGGAATTGTGTTTGTTCTCTGTATTTCCTGTATTTTGGGGAAAACCATTCTTGTCGTGATCGCTTTTAAAGCAACTCTTCCCAACAACAATTTGATGAGCTGGTTTGGACCGATGCAGCAACGGTTAGGAGTGTTCGGCCTTACATTTCTTCAAGGTTTAATTTGCGCGATCTGGCTCATTGCATCACCTCCCTATCCAGTGTAAAACATGACCTATTACAGAGATATCATAATTTTGGAATGTGACGTCGGCTCTTTAAAAGCCTTTTATTTTGTGTCCAGCTATATTGGTCTTTTATCCACAGTGTGCTTCCTGCTAGCTTTTCTTTCCCGGAAACTTCCTGATAATTTCAACGACGCGAAGTATATAATTTTCAGTATGCTGATCTTCTGTGCTGTTTGGATCACTATTTTTCCGGCTTATTTCAGCTTTCCTGGAAAGTACACGGTGGCTGTCGAAGTGTTTGCTCTTTGGGCGTCAAGCTTTGGTTTGCTTGTCTGCATTTTTGCTCCGAAATGTTACATTATCTTACTGAAACCGGAGAATAACACAAAGAAAAACATGATGGACAAAGGGTCTTCACTGTAATCCCAAGCTTCCTCTATTTTTGCCCGCAAAATGTTTAGTCTGGAGATTGTTGTTCTAATGATAATACTTTTGCTGATTAAAAAAAATTGAATTTCCTTTCGATATATTTGTGCTTTTGTTCTAATAAGTGTGTAAACATGTTGTACGAATTTTGTCTGAATCTTATGACTTGTGAAGACAATTTCGTCGCGTTAGTTTACAATTCTTGTCGGCCACGTGTCATGTTGGTGCGCGTACGAATTCTGTGCACAAGCTGCCCGTTTATTCATTTGCCACTGTTTCCTTTCATATTGGTTTTCGTTTTGTTCTTTGATTAGGAGAATTTTCTTCTGAAAATGTCTAGTGGCTTCATCGACTGGAAGTGACGGAAATGGTGGTTAATGACCTCTGAATTTTCTTCTGAGTCTGCTCATTTACGATTTGTAGACGCATAATTTCTTTATACGACGGACGCCATTATTTCTACATTCGAGCAAAAGAACTGCATATTTTGGAGATCTGAAACAAAAATGGAAAGCGCTGGGTGAACTCTGCAGGTCTGGCAGCTTCCTCATGACGAAAACAGAGTTAACGTTTCCAGTCCCGTGACACTTCACCAGAACTGTTTGTAGCTAGGAAAACACACGTTCAGGCCGAATCCGACATGGGTGACACGTGAGCAAATAGGTGGACCGGATCTCTGGCAGAGATATGAATGTTTCAATCAACATGGCGTTAATGGATCTTAGGCCAGGACAGAAGAAAAGCTGAATTCGAGATAAGAAGAGCTAAGCGTGAGGAAATAGGTGAGTTTTGCGGAATGTAACCCATAATCGGTGCAATAGGCCTAGAAACAAGTGAGAATGGGTGACTGTGCTGAAAACACTTATTCCCCACGTCTCCTTTATCAGCATTATGGAGGGACCGTTCCCTCTGGACACTAGCAATCTCCACCTCCATTCTCAAATCCTCCTTACATTCCCAAGGCACCTTCGTATGGAATTGCGGGAAGAGTGATACTTGCCTGTTTACCTCCGCCCTCCTCACTATCCGAGGCCCGAGACACACCTGCCAGGTGAAGCAATGATTCATGTATACTTCATTCAATGTAGCGTATTGTATTCGCTGTTCATAATATGGTCTCCACGACTCTGGAGAGAACAAAGACCCAGCGACCAATCTCAGTACATTTATGTGCTATTCATAAAAATGACCCTGAGATTCCAGTTGCCTGCCAATTCAACACAACACTTGTTCCCATGCCAACATTTTAATTGCAGATCTGCTGCAATGTTCCAGTGAATCTCATTGCAATCTCGAAGGAGGGAAGGGGCATATGTGCTTTTATCATAACCAACCATTGTCAAGTACTGGTATATCCATTATCACTTGATATGGATCGTACGACTAACATACATTCTCAATTTTAGCAATTTGTTATCTCTTTTCCAGCTTTTCTTCTGCCCTGGCCTGCGATCATTGTCTCCTTGTCGACTGTTGATGGGAGAAATATCTTTCTAAGTTGGCGGCAGAGAAGCAGTGCAATGTGCAGGATTCTCCGTCTACTCCATGTGCTTTACTACTTACCATCCCGCCCCCACCTCCCCAGCCCTCCCCCCCACCACAACCCCCAAAATCTTTTTTTAAAATTCCATTTATTATGGTACCTTTCCTTCTTTTAATGACGTGAGCCGAACAAGTCTTCTTCCGGCCCAGGACCAGTGACAAGATGGCTTCCAGCGGCCCGGAAGACGGCGTAGGCCTGGAGTCTGGCGGGCTCTCACTGTGTGACGGTCTTAACCATGAGGGACGCTGTCAGCCTGGCAATACGGTCTTGGCCGGTGTGGACGTGTTGTGGCCGTTTGGAGGTCTTCTTTGGCGGCTTTCAGGTAATCCAGCAACCCAACGTGAATTACTCGTCCTAGCATGGAGTTGCCAACTTGCGTGGAGGTCTCATTCAGGCTTCGGATGCAGCTTCCGAGTCTTCAAACAGCCTATTGTGGAGGCTTAGTTCAGATGTAGAGGTCTTGTCTCGACGTGGTCGCGTGGTCTCAGCACTGCGTGGCCGTCTTTAACTGGCATTGACTGACGTTTTCGGCCCAGATTTCCAGCATACCCCGAGGCCGGCAGCATTAATTGAGCTGTGGTAGTCTTTTACTTTTTTTTTCTAGTTATTTATGGCTTCTGTCATTAATTTGGGCAAAGCAGAACAGGAGCACCTGCAGGGAGTCTTCACAATCACGATACCTGAAAAGTACAATCCGCCATACGTTCGAGACAGAACGAAAAAAGAAAGGCACAACACGACCAGACTCACTAATTACCGGACCGTACATCAAGAACATTTCAGAGATGACCACAAGACTACTCAAACCCCTCGGTATGAGGGGAGCCCAAAAACCAAAAAAAAAACACTACGACAGCTATTGGCGAACGGAAAGGATCCCAGACCCAAAACCAGCAAAACCGGTGTAATATACAAAATACCACGCAAGGACTGTGAGAAAGACTTCATTGGCCAAACTGGAAGAAAATCGACAATGCGCATACACGAGAACCAACTAACCAGCAAGAGACACGACCAATTCTCACTTGTCTCACTACACACGGACAACGAGGAACACGATTTCGACTGGGGCAACACATCCATAATCTCACAAGCCAAACAGAGACACACCAGGGAATTCCTGGAGGCCTAGTATTCTAACGGGAACTCCATCAACAAACACATCGAATTAGACCCTGCGTACAAGCAACTGAGAAACAGAACCGGCAGTGGTACCAAACATCCCAAGAAACTGAAGCATATAAATAACAAGCGGGACAGAACACCGAATCTTCACCGGAGGCGCACTGACGATGTTACCTAGTAGAAACATTTGCAACCAACCCCACCGGCTCGGCGAGCATGTCTACAACATCATCCATATCCCGAGCTACAAATCTTCTCGAAAACTTTAAATTATTACCAATGCAGAATGGGAGAGTTCCCTCTCTGGACCTCTCCGGCTCATTCCAATAAAGTACAGCAGTTTTATACATTTTGTGTTACAGTAATTACATTCAACTTTGATATCATTTTTAACCGCATTCCCCCTAATCTATACATCCAGTCCTGTAAACAGATGATCAATTTTGGACAACTCTATGGACAGCCTGGTGAACCCCGATAATCTCATAATGTTCACCAGATAGATTTATTGTTTGTCTAGCAATATATGTTGTTAAACTAAATTCAAAATTAACAGTTTCACACTCCTTCGGGATATTTGCCAGCAGTCCCACGTTAATTGCCGAAAACCTGGATACTTGCTCATCACTAAAAGACTCTTCCAAATTCTGCCTTCTAGTTTTTATGCCCTACTAACCTTAGGTCAGAGGATTCAAAAACGGTTAACTTCTATCAATTGTTATAACGTCTTTAAGGTCAACAAAAATAAAACGTTAGGACAATTCTGTGACACAGTTGAGTAAAAAGGACAAGAAAGGCAGGACGAGAAAATGCACCCATCTACCTCAATGGAGCGCAGGTTGAGCGGGTTGATGACATTAAGTTCCTGTGAGTGACAATAACCGACAACCTGTGCCGGACTTCCTATGTAGATGCGACGGTCAAGAAGGCACTACTACGCCTTCTTCCTCAGACGGTTCAGGTAGTTTGGTATGTCCATGAGGACCCGAACTAACTTTTACAGATGCACCATAGAAACCATACTTTCTTTTCTTTATTCATTCACAGGAGAAGGGTGTCACTGTCCAGGCAGCATTTATTGCCTCACCCGCCATATTGCCCAGAGGGCAGTTAAGAGTCAGCCATATTGCTGTGAGTCTGGAGTCACAAGGACCCCATTCCAGGTAGGGATGGCAGTTTCCTTCCCTGGAGGACATTAGTGAACTAGATGGGTTCCTTCCAACAATCGACAATGGATTCATGATCATCTTGAGATTCTTAATTCCAGATATTTATTGAATTAAAATTCCACCACCTGCCGGAGCTTGATTTAAACCCAGGTCCCTCGAGCATTATCTGCGTCTCTGGATTAACAGTCCAGTGATAACAGCACCAGGCCATAGCCTTCCAGCGATGTCAGTGTTCATAACGTACTCATATAGCAACTGCTCTGTCCAGTTCCGTAAGAAACCACAGAAGGTTATGTGCGCAGCCCAAAATATCACGGAAGACACGGACTACATTTACATGGTTCATTGCTGCGGAAAGCTGCCAACATGGTGAAAGACCTATCCCACTCCGGTAATGCTCTCTGACAACGTTTTCCGTCAGGCCGAAGATACAGAAACTTGAACATATACACACACCAGCATATTCAAGAACAGTTTCTTCCCTGACATTATTAGACTGATGAATGGACTCTCTAACTTCAAATAATGTTGTTAATGTTGATTTTAACTAGAGCACGCCCTCTGCAGTGTCATATGTATGCCCCTGTCCACGTTTCTATTTCTAGCGTTTCTTTTTATCTATGATCTTTGTGTCCTTACTCACTATGATCTGTGTGTACTGCTCATAAACACAGTTTTTGAATGTATTTGGGGACATGTGAGAATAAATTAAATCAAATCAATCAAAGCAAATGGGAACATCTCTCTCATACGGCACCGCGAGGTTAGATAAACGGTCTCTTTGCCTTGCAGCTGAAATAACAACCCCGCCACCCATATGCTGCAAGTGTGGTTAAAACCAAAGTTTAATTCTTGGATAAATCTTTGCCATCTCTACTCTAAATACTTCCAGTTACTAATTTTCTTTACTTAACAAGGAATTAACAAGACATCTGCTCGAATTCCACCGATGAAGTTGAAATTCAATCTATTTACAGCTTTACCAAGTCATTAAAAGAAACTTGTATATATTCTTGAAATGATATGGAGACATAACCTCATCTTTACCCTATATATTACAATATGTCGCTGTCACTCTTGCCTTGATATTTGGGTGTAAGAATTTTTTCAACTTGTCTACATCTGTACTTTAGCCTGAATTGTTTATCTCTCAGCAGCCCTAATTACTGCTTTTATAACCTTTTCCTACTCTCTACTATGTTATGGGGCTCTGTTATGCTGGCACCATTTATTGCTTTATCTTTCTTGCTAATAAAGTGGGCGTCTTTTGCTGACTACAGACATTTACTGAAGGAATCTAGCAATCCCTTCACAGTAGTTTGTTGTTTGCAGTTCTAATTTACGATTACCTAAAACGTTTAGAATACTGTACGATCAGGTTTCTCCTTCTACATTTTCCCAAATACCAAATTTGTTACGATAGATTACTTAGGCTTTCAAAGATGCCACTTAATAAATTTCTTATGTGATTAGAGCTGCTGTAACAGAAATCTATTTAAATTCCTCTGTGTTTCTTCTTACAAAAATCCTATTCTGACTCTCACGAGATCTTTCATCATCTTATCCTGTTCCTCTGGATGCAGACTGTAAGTCTGACTGTGAAATTGGAGATGTGTACCTGGAAATTATTTCACTGCCACCATATCTCAACAAAAAACCCTGGACAGCCATTTTATTTTAACTTTAATCAGGGGTCACTGCAACATCTCCTTCATGACTCTTTCTCTCTGGGCTCAACTACATCGTTCATCAATCCCCTCCCCGCCCACCCGCCCTGTACACCACGTTGACTTCAACACAAATACCACAGTTTCCTTGTTATTTACAGTTCTGAAGAAGAGTCATTGGACTCAAAACTTTAACTGTACTTTGTTCCGAAAGATGCTGCTAGGCCTGCTGAATTTATCCACAAATTTATGCTTTTTTTTCCCATTTTGCCACTGTCACATTCCCTGTTGGTTACCATAAAGAACCTATGGATATCCCGTATTTTGCTTCTTTAAAACAATAACGAAGGGACAATTTAATAAAAGTATTTAGTGATTAATAATTGATATTACTGAGGAATACCTACTGATTACTTTGATTTTTAAGATGTTGATGAGCTTATTTCTGAAGATAGTTGGTCCAATATTATTTTTTTCTCGCTGATTAAACAATTTACATTTACTTTCGATGTATTTGTGTTTTTGTTGTAATAATTTTTTTAAAAATGCTTTTGTTCCACGTTTCTTGTTATTCGTAGCCTATTTGAAGACTATTTTGTAGGCTAAGACTAAATTCATTTGTGCAGACGTCTTATGTTGGTGTGGAACTGAATTCCATGCACAGGCTGCACACATGGTAAGTTGGCCTTCCTTTCCGTTCCTATTGGTTTGACTTTAGCTACTTGGCTGGGGTAATTTTCTTCTCAGTCTGCTCATTTATGATTTGTAAATGCACATTCTCCACAGAGAATTCTATCGAATAGAATCTATTATTCTTTAATAAAACAAAGAACTGCAGATACTGGGGATCTGAAACAAAAACAGAAAGTGAAACAAAAAACTCAACAGGTCTGGAAGCATCTATGGGAATAAACCAGAGTTAATGTTTTGAGTCCGATGACTCTTCATCAGAATTTTTAGTAGGTACGAAAACCTGTTATTTATGCCGAAGCAGAGGCCAATGTCGAAGCTGCGGAGAGGCGAGTGAACAGGTAGAGACAGTGCCAAGACTCAAAGACATAAGAAAGGAGCTGGTGAACAATTACATAATGGATAATAGGCCAGAAAAGAAAACAACACTGAATAAAAGAAAATGATAGCTATACATGAGAAAATGGGTGAGCTGTCGTGAAAACAACCCATGTAATTTGTCTGCAAGGAGGTGAGAATGGGCGACCGTGCCAAAAGCAACTCATGCCATTTCAGACTTGAAGGTATGAGACTGAGAGTGATGCTAGAAGGTTGGTTTTTGGACTCGAGGCCTGTGATCAGCTGGATAGAACAAGGATCCGTGCTGGATCCATTGCTTTTCATCATTGATATAAATGATGTGTTGTGAATACAGCAGGTATGGTTAATCTGTTTGCAGATGACACCTAAATAGGTGGAGCAGCAGACTTTGAAAACGATTATATCAGAGTACATCTGGATCTTGATCAGATGGTCCAATGGGTCGAGGAGTGTCAGATCATGTTCAGTTCAGATAAATGCAATGTGCTGCACTTTGGTCAGGGAAACAACAGGAGGATTTCAACAGTTAATGTCAGGGCCCTGAGGAGTGTTGCTGTCGAGAGACGTAAGGGTGAAAGTGCATAATTCCTTGAAAGTAGAGTCGCAGATAGACTGGGTGGTGAAGAAGGCGTTTGGCACACTTGCCTGCATGGGCAATACATGGACCATAGAAGTTGGGACGTCATGTTACATCTGTACATGACATTGGTGACGCCACTGTTTAGAATACTGCATGAAATTCTAGTCTGCCTTCAATAGAAAGGAAGTTGTTAAAGTTGAAATTGTGGAAAAAAGCTTTATAAGCATGTTGCCGGGACTGGAGGGCTTGAGCTATAGCGAGAGGATGAATGGGCTGCAGCTCCTTTCCTTGGAAAGGCGGGGGCAGAGGGATAACCTGAGAGACAGTTATAAAGCCTAGATATGGTGAATAGATAAGGTCTTTTCCCTACGGTGTTTTGAAGTGCAAATCTTGAGGGCATTGGTTTAAGGTGAGAGGGGAAAGATTGGAAAAGAACCTGAGGGTTAGTTGTTTTTTCACAGAAGGTGGTATGTGCATGGAATGAACTGCTAAATGGGATTAGTGCTAGCATAATGATAACTGCGATTCAACATTTGGGAATGCAGTTTCCATTTTCCATTTCTAATTGCTGCATTTGTTGGAAAACAGCCGAATTAATTTATACAGAGATAGTTAGAACTGCCAAAGCTGAAGAAGGATCCTGAACAGAAGCTTCAACTTTCCTGCTTCTCTGATGCTGCCTGGCCTGCTGTCCTCCTCCAGCTCCAAGCAGTGTTACATCGGATCAATTTATACCTTAGGTTTTGAATTTTTCCTGCTTTTAATTCTTCATCGATTTTGGATGTTTTATAGGCGTTATTTATATGCATCTGGAAAGTCCTGAGCCAAGAAGATGGGTCTCTGGACTCAAAATATCTTTAAAAACATAGAACATAGAACAGTACAGCACAATACTGTACAGTATACACATCTCGACCCACCTTCGTATCGTCCGCAAACTTACTAATCCACTAATCTTTCTTCTGCTGCCGGACCTATTGGATTTCTGCAGCAATTTCCGTTTTTGTTTGTTTTGTAACCAATCGTCAAGTTTATTTTCTTCCACAGCGGTGAACCGACAGAGGATCTTGAGATTATGAAAAACTTTGATAGAAGAGATGTAGAGAGTGTAAATGCTTTCCAGTCTTAAATCTTGTTAACTTATCCAAAGGATGCTTACATATAAGGTAAATAAAAAAGCTCATGAATGGAATAACATAGATGGATTTAGAACGGCTGGAAAGGTATGGAAACTCCCGAGTGAAAATTAATTGACATTTATGGTGCTGCTTGCGAGCATTGCGTGTTGGATTAAGTTTTCATGGAGACAAGGAGCAGTTTGTGCCTATGCTGTAAATTCTGTGTCATTAATGTAAACAATGTTGCATGAATGCAAGTTTGCGTTGCTACCTCTTGTTGGCAAGACTCTCATTCGGGTAGAGGGTGACTACTTTGGGTGGGACTATATCAGATATCGTCAGAGCTCAAAGCCTTTAAAGCTAACGAATTGTTTACTTTTATGGGATGTAACTGATAATTACCATTGTCAGTTTGAGAGAAGAAAAGCCGTACATCCATTGAATGTATGAGAGTTTTACCGATAGATCTCAGCTTTATATTATCCTCCTATCTCACATCTTGCGAAACCAGATCTAGAAATTAGCGATGCTTTTTACTGAAAGCAACCAGTGTTCAGAACGACCAATTCCTCGCCTACGACTTCTGAAGCATTCTTCAAACTGGATGTCTTTTTTTTTTAACTGACCAAAACCTTCGAGGTTGATGTTTACGCTGGAAGGGAATCACTAGTTATAATGCATTTATCTGGCTGTCCCGTTGCTCTCATCTCATCTTTCTCACCGCTTTCCTACAAACGTAATGAGACGATTCGGAACGGTAAATGTGCTATTTATTAAAACAACATTATTCCAAATTATTTGTTCCATAGATTCACTTGAAAGTACGAACCTGCCTCTGCACTCACAAGGGTGTTAACAGGTCGTGTCATATCATTGATATTTTTGTCCAACGTTAGTACTTTAAACTCAATAATATAAAGATACATATTTCATTACGCATAAATCCACCTCTTTCAAAAAAGTATTTGTTAATTAAAATAACACTTGCCTTTGCAGCATTATTTTATTTTCGGATGGTCTGTGTGAGTCGTTGGCAAGCAAAGGATTTATTCCTAATTACTCCTGAGAAAACGTTGATGACCCTTCTTCTGCAAACACGACAATAACCTTTAGGTGAGACAACAAGGTGCGGGGCTGGATGAACACAGCAGGCCAAGCAGCATCATAGGAGCAGAAAGGCAGACGTTTCGGGCCTAGACCCTTCATCAGAAA
>NC_063344.1:15885080-15950491 GCF_021869965.1 Rhincodon typus | reverse complement strand
GTATGAGTTTGCACTGCCAAGAGCGTTAAGTCATCCTTCCCACGACCATTTTATTTTTATCACCTCTTGGACTAAGTTACCTTCATAACAACATTAAGCAATATCAATAAGTCTTATCAACCACGGCAATCTTGTTACAATCAATTTGAAATATGATTTGAGCAAACGCAGCAAATTTCCGACGCTTTCAGACAATTAACATCCTGAAAACCCAGGGGAAGATATTTAATTGGTAAGGGCATTACTGTCGCTCACAGCAAATGTTGAGGGGAGTCTGTTCACGAAATAAAACAATTCTTGCTGTAGTTCTTGCCCGTCTGAGTTTAATATGAAACAATCAATCTCTTAATAACAGTTGACAAATAAGACTCACGTTTATGGATTATTGAAATTACTAAATCAGCGAAACAATCTTTAATTAAAGAGAGCGTTAATTAGTTAAAAACGTTATGACTCTACAGGATCCGATTATAACCCTGTGTATTTTGAATGAGCATGACTATTGACATGTTTCAGAGCAGCTGTAATTTCAAAACTAAATCAGAAATTTCTGGTGAAACTTAGCAGGTCCGATAGATGTGGCAAAAACGCAGTTAACGTTTTGGGTCTGGTGACACTTCATCCTGTGACTGGAGTCACTGGTCTAGAAACGTTAACTCTGCCTTCTCTCCAAAGTTCCTGATAGTCCTACCTTCGTTTCGCCAGCAATTTCTGTTTTTTCATTCAGATCTCCAGCACCTACAATTGTTTGCTTTATTTCAGTTCAAATTTCAGTTGATGCAATGGGCTACAATTAAACAGTTTTTCCTTTTAATCAAATCTTCATTAGTTCTCTGAACAATGTGTAATATCTTGACCTCAAAATTAGGATTACAAAATAACAGCCTCAGTTATGATGTAACAAAATAACAAGCCTACTTTTTATCTAAAGGCAGATGCAATGGTGAAAGGCTATTCGATTGCTAAAAGAGCGCCTTTTTCTCAACATAAGTCTGCAATGTTTTAAATGTTCGAGGACAATAAAAATTTTCACTGACTTTCTGCACTTTCCAACTTCCGGTTGACGTTGAAAGGAAAGATCTGGATGATCAACAATGGTATGCACACTGAAAACTCCGCCAATAAATATGTCACCTCCCCTAAACAATCCAACCAAGTCATCATTTTCCCATGGCTTGCAGATTGGTTCATTCTTCAAAAGCACGGAAGCAACAAGGAACAACGATAAAAGCAATAAAAAAATACAGTGCATTGTTAACATTAAAAATAACTGATTTTCTGAAAGCAACAATCTGTTTTTATATTATTCCATGTAATGACAATTTGCAAAACATCTATAAATAGATTTATATCACAACGTTCATACTCCCAACAGAAAACAAATAATAACTTATCCTTGCCTGGGGTGCAGTGGCAGAAAATGAAGGAACAAATTATAATGGTACCATTGCGCCGTGGTGAACATGCAAACATTTACCGTCATTTTCCAAATGCTATCCAGCAGACAAAGAGTTTTACAATATGCACGCATTAACCAATGGGTTGCAATGATTGTGCATGTCACGCTTCTTTCAAGACTAGTTGGATTAAAAAAAAGAACGGTACTTATCACTTCTGAAGGAAACAGCATTTCAATAAAATATATATCTGCCTTCTTTGCAGTGATCATTCCATTTCATCCGTAACGACATTTGATAGCTTCTGAAAACTGACATAAAGGAATATTAATTCCTCATATCATTTTTAATTCTAAACCCCATGTCTAGTTGACAAGTGAGCACGCAATTGATAGGCAACATTATGTTATTTACTGATAGTACAAAAGTATTAATAAATTCAGTGGGAGTGAGCCAACTGAAGCTTCTAGGACACTTTTCCATTAAGGCAGACCTCTATATCAGTTACATCTTTCCGCACAGTCCTGATGTTTTATGTACAATACTGCCAATCGCTGACTTGGATATACTCAACAATTACAGCACTCTGGGATTGATAATTCCGCAGGTTCAGAGACCTTGACCTATAACCTCAGTCCTAAATATCTAACATTTTATTCGGAGACTATCCACTCGTTTTACACACCAGCAGTTCTGGAAAATATCTTCCAAGCATTCATTCAGTCAATTCCTTTACTATTTTAGGTTTATCAATTAAATAGAATGCTGAATTTAACCTCACAGAACAATTCTCTCATCTCAGACATTGATGTACTCAAGCTTCAATACATTCCCGTTATGGCAAGAATGTCTTTTCCTAGGTAGGGAAACCAAATTGCACACAATATTCCAGATGCAGTCTAATGAATCTCTCTAAGGCTTCTGTACTTTCAAATCTCATTTGAAATAAAGGCTATGGTACAATTCCTGTTTCAGTTCCTTGCTGTATCTTTCACGCTAGCTCTCTGTGATTCAGGTATTTGTATGCACAGGTTCTTAGAATTCCATTATCTTCCAGTCTCTCGCCATTTAAATATACATTTTGCTTTTTGGTGCTCCTTATCAAGATAGATAATGTCAATTTTATACATATGACATTCTATGTGCCATGTTCTTGCCCATTAACTGAACATTAAAATTTGCAGCCTCTGTGTCAGCTCTGTGCAGCCGCATCAAGTTCCTTGGCAAACTATTAAAACATATAGGGGTCTTAAGGAGGTTGACAGGGTAAATGCCGAGAGGATCTCCCCTTACGGGAGAACCTAGGACTATATGGCATAGCCCCAGAATTGAGCGACCTCAATTTAAGAATGAGATAAGGAGAAATTTCTTCACACAGAGTCATAGAGAAATATAGCATGGAAACAGACCCTTCAGTCCAACTTGTCTGCACCAATCAGACATCCCAATCTGACCATCCATTGTGAGACTTTGGAAAACTGTTCCAAAGACAAATGTGGGGCGAGACAACTTGCGTTATTTGAAACTGAGATTGATCGAATTTTGATCAATAGGGGAATGAAAGTTTATTGGGAAAGGATAGGAGGGTGGACATAAGAAGTGTATCATCAACTAGGATCCTATTGAATGGTCGAGCACACTGAAGGGGTCAAATGGTCTACCCCTGCTCCTATTTCCTATGGTCTTTGTCTATCATTAAATGGTCCGCAAACATGGAAGTTTTACATTCGGTTCTGTCATCTAAGCCATTGAAAGCGACTTATAGCAGTAGAGGTCCAAGGTACTTTCTGTATCCCTCTTCTTATAGCCTTTCAAGTCAAATATGCCATCCTTATACCTTCTCTGATTTCTCTTCATTATCTGATCTCTAATGTGTTATGGCCGTACAATGAGCACATATTTTCTGTAATGACTTCATGTGCAATACCTTGTTGAATTCTTTGTAAAAATCCAAATGCACCATTTTCACCGATTTCTCTTTTGATCCCATTAGTGCCATTGTCAAGGCATTGGAACAAATTCATCAAATGATGTTTTCCTTTCATAAATCCACATTGCCTCTGGTAAGGGAGATCTTTATGTTCGAAGAGTTTTGTAATTATTCTCCGTCAATAGCATAATAATTGGTCTTTTGCTTTAGTTTGTTTTCTCTCGAGCTCCTTCCTTGAATATCCAGGTACTTTTCATCTAATTTAAGATGCACTGACCTGTTCCTGGATCTAAGAAAAAGCAAAAGATCAAAAGTAATTCATCTACTGTATTTGTAAGCACCAATTTTAGGGTGTAGGTAATCAAGTCTGAGTTTTTGTTCAACATTCACCCTAGCAACTTTGCTATCCTAAGAATCATCATCCTATCTAGACCCAATATTCCGCACCAGTTCTGGATTTCTTTTAATGTCATCTACCATGAGAACATTCAGAAAACACTTCATTAATATTTCAGCCACATTATTATGCATCATTATAATCACTTGTCTTACTGCCACAGAACCCATATTTGCTATCAGTAATCCATTTCTTTTCACATACCTGTTGAAATTTTCACAGCTGATGTTATGTGCAGTGATCTAGTTTGAACTCATTTTTTAAACTTTTTCTGACCAATTTTGTCAATCATCCTTTGCTGAATTTTAAAACGTTATAAGTTCTCAGGTGTGTTATCTTTTGGCAAAACTAAAAGCCTCACATTTAATCTGGTATGATATTAAACTTCTTTCATTATCCCCAGTCGGAGCATACTTCGGGTGCGGTATTACTAGCAATTCTGGGAAAGCTTGTAAATTGATGAGATCTAACTTAAACATGAAGATAGGCTGCCTATGAATCAGAGCTTTCATTTTGTACAAATTTAATAAGTTTGTGGATGACACAAAGGTTGGTGGAATTGTGGATAGCGATGAAGACCGTCAAAGGATACAGCAGGATATAGATTGGTTGGTGATTTGGGCAGAGATGGCAGATGGAGTTTAATCCAGAAAAATGTGAGGTCATGCATTTCAGAAGGTCTAATCCAGATGGAAAATACACAGTAAATGGTAGAACCCTTAAGAATACTAATAGGCAGAGGGATATGGGTGTACAGGTACACAGGTCACTTAAAGTGGCAACGCAGGTGGAAAAGGTAGCCAACAAGGCATACGGCATGCTTGCTTTCGTCGGCCGGGGTACTGTGTTTAAAAATTGTAATGTTGGTAATGTTGCAGCTTTATAGAACTTTTGTTAGACTGCATTTGGAATATTGTGTTCAATTCTGATCACCAGACTACCAGAAGGATGTGATCGCTTTGGAGAGGATACAGAAAAGATTTACCAGGATGTTGCCTGGTATGGAGGGCATTAGCTATGAGGAGATGTTGGAGAAATTTGGTTTCTTCTCACTGGAACAACGGAGGTTGCGGGGCGACCTGATCGATGTCTACAAGATTATGAAGGGCATGGACACAGTAGACAATCAGAAGCTTTTCCCAGGGTGGAAGAGTCAGTTACTAGGGGGCATACGTTTAAGTTGCGAGGGGCAAGGTTTAAAGGTGATGTGCGAGGCCAAGTTTTTCCACACAGAGGTGGTGTGTGCCTGGAACACGCTGCCAGGGGAGGTAGTGTAAGCGGATAATAGTGGCTTTTAACAGGTGTCTCGACAAATACATGGATAGGATGGAAATACAGGAATACGGTCCCCAGAAGGGTAAAGAGTTTTAGTTGTGACGGGCAGCATGTTGGTGCAGGCGTGGAGAGCTGAAGGGCCTGTCTCTGTGCTGTAATTTTCTTTGGTCTTGTTCGAACAGACTAGGGCAGAGGGTCGTCACTGAGGAGCATTCTGAGAGAGGTCAGCTCAGTCACCACAACTGAAGTGAATCGTGAAAGAACCCGGTGTCAAGGAACCGTGAGTCCCAAACATCACATTACTGTGGTGTTTCCATCCTTCTCTCCTCCTCTAACCGAAAAAAAAGAGAGAAAGCTTCCAGGAACTTACCTCCAGAGCAGGCGGCAGTCCGAGGGCCGAGACCCAGGAACCAGTGAGGGGCTCAACAGCTTGTGGAGAGAAGGTGCGTGAGATCGCAGAGTGATGTCACAGCTAAACTGGTATGTGACTGGCTGTTTGATGGGTCAGTTTAACTCTTCAATTTTCTATTGTAACCGAATAACCTGTTGAGAATTGGATTAATGTTTTCTAGTGTGTAATTTTTGGGTTAATTGAAGGGATAGCAGGCCAGCTCAATGAAGTGGTTGCTCCACCTGTAATATGTGGGAGTTCTTGGATGCTGATTGCATTGATTAGTAACACATGTGGAAGAGGTGCCGTCATTATCTCCAACTCGAGCACTGGGTTATGGAGTTTGAGTGACGTCTGGAGGCACTGAGGAGCATCTGGGAGAATGAAAGTTATGTGGGTAGCCTGTACAAGGCGGTAGTCACCCCACAGTGTATAAGGGTGCAGGACATATGGAATGGGTGACACTCGCACACAATCATAAGGTGAGGCAAGTAGTGCAAGAGTCCCCCAAGGCCATCCAATAGCCAACCGGTACTCTGTGCTGAGTTCTCGTGATGGTGATACTGTCTCAGGGAATTGCAGCCAAAGCCAAGCCCGCAGCACTGCAGGTTGCTCGACTGCTCAGACGGGTGAGAAAAAGATGGTTAGGACCGTGGTGATAGGAGACCCAAAGGGTGAGGGAACAGCGAACAACAAGATAGTGTGAAGCCTCCTTAGTACACGGGACCTGCAGGGTACTGCGTGTCTGCAGAGCATTTAGGGAGTGATTGAAGGGAACCAGCTAATGGTCGTGGTAAACGTTGGTACCAACAACATAGGTACTAAGAAAGATGACGCCCTGAAGGCTGAGTTTAGAGAGTTAGGAGCCAGATTGAAAGCCATGACGTCAATGGCAGTAAACACCGATTACTACCTGTGCCACATGCTAGTGAGGTTAGGAATTGCTGATTAGACAGTTTAATATGTGGCTGAGGCAGTGGTATAAAAGGGAGGGCTTTTGGTTTTAGATAAATTGCATAATTATCAATTGCATACAACGTGGCAAAGATTAGTGGGAAAATAGATTTTTGAGAAATCTTTAAATGTCAACAGATCGCCACGAGAAAAGCGATAAAGAAAAGTAAGATGGATTATGAAAGCAAATTAGCTCAGAATATAAATACAGATAGCAAAAGTTTCTCGAAATAACTAAAATGAAAAACAGAGACTAAGATAAACATTAGTCATTTAAAGAACGAGAAAAGAGATTTAATCATGGGAAATGAAGAAATGGCTGAGGTGCAGAACAGGTATTTTGTGTTGGTCTTCACGGTGGAAGGCACAAATTCCATGCCAATATTCGATTTTAAGGAGGCTATGGAGGGTGAGGACCTAAAAACGATAATTGTCACTAATGAGGTAATGTTGGGCAAGCTAATGGGGCCAAAGGTAGGCAAGTCCCCTGGCCTGATGGAGTGCATCACAGTATAGTATAGAGATGGCAGGGAAAATAGCAAATGTGCTTGTGGTAATTTATCTAAATTTGGTGGAATATGCAGGGGTTCCAGCAGATTGGAAACTAGCAAATGTGATGCCACTGCTTAAAAAAAATGAGGCAGACAAAAGGCAATTAATTATAGACCAATTGGTTTAACTTCTGTAGTGGAGAAAATGTTTGAATCCATCATCAAAGAAGAAATAGTGAGATATCTGAATAGCAATTGTCCCATTGCACAGATGCAGAATGGGTCCATGAAAGGCAAGTTATGTTTAATTCACTGGAATTCTTTGAGGACATTATGAGCACAGTGGACAGGGGGAACCAGTGGATGTGGTGTATCTGGAATTCCAGAAAGCATTCAACAAGGTGATGCACAAAAGGCTGCTGCATAAGATAAAGGTGTACAGTGTTACAGGTAATGTATTAGCATGTATAGAAGATTGGTTAACGAACAGAAAGCAAAGAATGGGAATAAATGAGTCTTTTTCAGGTTGGCAATCAGTAGCTAGTGGTGTGCCTCATCGATCAGTGTTGGGACCGCAATTGTTTACCATTTACATACATGATTTAGCGATGAGGATCAAGTAGAGTGTGTCAAAGTTCGCACAAGAATTTTGTATATATAAGAATATATAAGAAGAATGTAGGTCCATTATATGCAGAGTTAGTAGAATTCATTAGGGGAAGCAGAGAATTGGCAGAGAAGGTAATTGATTAATTTGTGTCTTTTTTCATTGAGGACGATATAAATAATCTCCCGGAATTCGAGATCCAAATTACGACACAGAGTGAGGAATTGAAAGAAATTAATGTTAGTATGAAGATTGTAGTGGAAAAATTAAGGGGGCTGAAATGGTAAAAGTACTCACGAGCTTAGACTCAAAGTCGCAGACTATTGAGGGAGGTGGCTGTAGTTGCTTGATGCATTTGTGATCACCTTCAAAAATTCTCTTGATTCTAGAATTATCCCTACAGATGTCAAAATTATATACCATTCAACCAATAAATGTTAATGCATTATCATCATATCCGGGTTTACAAATTGACATAAATGTATTGGGCAATTAACTGTTCTGTTGCACTTGCATATTCTTGATAAAAATCAAATAAAACCACGTGAAATTGGAGCTGAAGTAGGCCATTCAGCCCAGTGAATCTGTTCTGTCATTCAATGAGATCATGGCTGATCTGACAATATTCAACGCCACTTTCCTGCATTTTTCTTATCACCCTTATTGTTTAACTTATTGTTTAAAAATCTGTCTATCTCAGCCTTGGGTATACTGAATGGCTCAGCCTTTACATCCCACTATTCGGAGATTATGCCCTCTAGTACTCCCACAAAAGGAAAAAAAACGTTTCCCTACCTGCCTTGTCAAGTTGCCTAAGAATCTTATATGTTTTAGTTAAGCCATCTCTCATTCTGCTAAATTCCAATAAGGAAGGCCCAACCTCCTCAACCCTTCCTCATAAGGCAGTCCTTCCATGCCTGTTGTCAGCCTGGTGAAACTTCTCTGCATTGCCTCCATTGTCAGTATGCCTTTCCTTAGATGAAAGGCCCAAAACTGTTCGTAGTATTCAAGTGTAGTCTGAACGGAGCCTTGTATACTTTTAGCAAAACCCGTCTATCGTTATACACCTGTCCTTTTGAAATAAGGTCAACATTCCTTTTATCTACAACAGTGTGCATTGAACTTGAATGATTGCTTTTTGTGATTCATGAACAAGGACTCCTAAATCTATGCAGTTTTCTGCAGCCTTTCTCCAATTAAATATTATTCAGGTATGAAGGCAAAACAAATTTGGTAAAAGAAGCAGTATCATTTCACAGCACTTCAAGTTCGTCTAAAAAAAAACAAAATGCAATGCTTCCTTCTCAGCTTGGTATGCACATTGTACGAGAAGCACTGTCCGGTCCATTCATGGCTTCTTAAAGGAATGGCTCCCATTAGAGCCCTGTCCTGTTTCAGAAAGTTCCTTCTCCGCCTGTCCAATGATAATTCTAATTGCGAAATAACTCGTGAACATTTAAAAGGTGATATCTGGATTTTAAACCATGCAGGCAGTATAGTAGATCGTAATGTTACAAAGCTTCAAAATAAAAGGTTTACATCTTTTTGCAGATCATATAGTTTATTCTAATGTAAAATATTGTCAAATATGTATCAACAACATTTATGCCAAGTGAAAAACTATGCTTCATAAACTACATCACCACATTTGAAGGAATAACTAATGATCCTTGGAAGTCGTTTTATCCATCATGTGCTTCTTTGTATTTCTGTCTTTTCTCAGCAGGATAATGTAACACTTACGGGCAAAAATACAGAAACCTAGTCCATAGCTGGATGCTAAAATCGCAAAGACTTGCACAGCTACAGCATATTTACCAGGGGAGCTGATATACGCTGGAATAAAAGTTATCCACACAGCGCAAAAGATAAGCATGCTGAAAGTTATGTGTTTAGCTTCGTTGAAATTGTTTGGAAGTTGTCGAGCAAGAAAAGCAACCACAAAACACACACAAGACAGAAATCCAATATAACCCAGTACACAATAAAAGGCTATCGGCGAACCTACATTGCATTCAAAAACAATTATTTCGCTGAAATAATCGCTATTCTTTAAAGGGTAAGGAGGTGACGTTCTTAGCCAGACTGCGCATATTAAACATTGCACCAAGTGTAAGGATTCACACCGATAGACGCTGCTGTGAAGGTCCAAACCACCCCATTGTGTTATTTCTGGGAAGGACCGCATTAAATGCCATCACCACAACAACTGTTTTACTCAAAACACACGAAATGCAAAGAACAAAAATGACACCAAATGCTGTGTGACGCAATATACAAGACCAGGTGGAAGCTTCTCCAAGGAATGTCACTGAGCACAGAAAACACAGAGTTAATGCACAAAGAAGCAAAAAGCTCAACTCGGAGTTGTTGGCTTTAACAATTGGAGTATTTCTGTGAACATAAAACAAAACAAGTACACCGATTGTGATGGAGGCTCCGAGAAATGCCAAAGTCACCAAAATAATCCCCATCAGATCGCCAAAAGAAAGAAACTCAATGTCCTTCAATATGCATTCGTCTCGTCTCCAGTTGGACCGGTATTCCCACGGACATTTAATGCAATCTGGTGAATCTAAATGAAAGAAAATAAACTTGTATTGGAAAATGAATATAATTTTTACAAAACACACCACAGTGTTAACACTCAATAATTCAGTTCTTAACATTTCAGTCAGTTAGATTGCCCCTGCGTTCTATTCGCCATTTATGTTCTGTGATTCCAGTAAAACCACAAAGGCCTTCTAAAATTCTGAAATCCTCTGTCAGCAAGCAAGCAATTACAGCAGTCAATCGTCCTGCTGGTGCTTACCAGTGGTGTTGCTAATTTCACCATTAGCGCATTTAATGCAGTCAAAGCAGCAAAGAGATTGTCCTTTCCTTGTTGCTTTCCTTGTTCCATTGGGGCAGCTTTCGGAACAAACTGCTCTTGGAACCTAATTATGAAGAAGAAGAAGTTATAGTTCTGTATTTACTAACTGATATTCAACATTTGACAATTTTCTTTAAGAAAGAGGGATGCAGGAAATTGCTCTTTAACATTGCAGATGGTACCATTGTTGTAATTATAACATTAACGTGATGACGCGCTAATTTAATCTTTGGGAAATTATTGGAATGGGCATTTAAGAAACCAAGTTGGATTTGTTTATGGGATGTGGACAAGGCCACAATTTGTTCCTGATCCCTCAATGCGGTTTATTTGGCTATTTCTGAGAATGGGACAAAAAGCGACAGCAGATTCCCTTTCCGAAAGAATATTATTGGATCAGACGTGTTTTTACAAGAACCGTTAGTGTGCTAGATTTTCACTCAAGACGTTATGGAATTCAAATTTCATTATCTGAAAGGATCGTTCCTGGAACATTAGCCTGGTGCTCTCTGTTTCTATCCTTGTTGCGATGTTACTACTGACTCCTTTCTAAATGCAAGCTCTGCTTCACAAGTTTAGCAGCTTTTTTCTTCGCCATGTAATTAACTTTTTGTCAGGAAATTAAATAATAAAAGATGAAATTTTCGCCTTTATATCTAGAGAACTGGGACAGAAAAAGAAGGACGTTTTTCAACAATTATATAAGACCATTGTTAGGCCATATCTGTGGAAATTACATTCAGCGTTGGCTCTGCAGCTTAGTACAGATGGATTGACTTTGGAAACGGTGCAGCCCATATCACCAGAAAGCTACCAAAGGTGGCATAGTGGTTCATGGGGGAGTTTGCTTGAACTAAACTTGCATTCCCTAAAATCTCAAAGCTAAAACAGGATTTGGTTCGTGCTTTGGTTAGATTTAAAGGAATTAAAGTCAAAGAGTCATCAATCATAGAAACAGGCCATTCGGCCCAACATGTCTACACCAACTGCATTTATCCCATTTACCTGCATTTGGTCCATAGCCTAATGAACATTTTAAGTGCACCTCCCAAAGTGTCATAAATGTTGTGAGCGTGCCTGTCTCCACCGTCCTTTCAGGCAACATGTTTCATTCTCTGCCACCTTCTCGATGAAATCATTTTTCCCCAGCTTTCCTCGTCATCGTAAACTTATACCTTCTGATTTTAGAAACGTCTACCGTGTGTAAAGATTCTGACGACGTGCCGTGTCTATGCCTCTCATGACTGTGTATACCTCAATCAGAAAACCCCAACCCTCCCCCAATCTTCTCTCCTCCACGGAAAAAAAACCGTAGCTAATCCGGCTAAGGAAGTCGATCCGTTCTGAGGAAGGGTGACCGGACCTAAAACGATAACTCTGTTTTTTTTTTCTTCCTTCACAGATGCTACCAGACCTGCTGAGTTTTTTCAGCAACTTTGTTTTTGTAGCTAATCTGGCTATCTACTGAGATTTGTTATAATTGATGGATGGGGACTTTTCAGCTCGCTGCCATAATATCCATACCGTAATTTGGCCTCCACTCCATACAATTGCTTCATCCTTTACTATAATTTCTTGGCCTGGTGTGCCTGAGCCGTCATAGACTCCAACACCGACGATGTCCACGCCGCCAGCCGCGTTGGGTTGCCAGTTTACAATGTCATAGGTGGCCACTGGATCTCCGTTATTATCAAAATGGACGTTTTCATCAATTTTGGTCGTGAAATTGACTGTTTTCATATAATGCAGTAGCTTTAAAATGGAGGAAAAAAATCAGAAGTTGACAATCTGTGTTTAGAATAAAATTTGAACTATATAAAAGCGTGTTAGTACTCATTTGCTTTTCATACTGGAATCGAAAATCATTTAGAAATGTACATACATTCAGAATGTGCCCCTTGAGATGGGAATACTAGACTATAATAGCAAAGTCACTGAGCTAGTTAATTAGAGCCCGGTAGAAATATTATGGCAATTGATGGAATTTAGGTGCAGTTAATAAATCCGAATTTAAAAATATTCTCGGTAATGGTGACCGTGAAATCATTGTCGATTGTTGAAAAGTCCATCTTGTGCAGTAATGTTAATTCGGGAAGGAGGTCTAACGTTATGACATCGTCAGCCCTACAAGCGATTCCAGACATAAACAATTTTGACTTTGACGTATCCTGTGAAATGGCCAAGCACCGTGCATAGTTCAAACACAGTCAGGAATGAGTAATAAATGTTGCCCTCATTGAAGACGCCTATGCCGCATGAAAGAATAAGCAAAAAAAAATGGTCTAACTGACCTCTTACCTGCCACGGTTGGAAACTTGAGATATTTGCGCAAGTATTTTCGGAAAATGGTCCTTTGCCAGTTTTACACGACAACATGTCATGGAGAGCGTGGGCAATGGCATATATAGCTTTATATACATTGTAAGTAACCCGGTACTGTGAGACATCAGTAAGTTCATTGTGCGTCATCCGTAAACTCTCTCTTCCGGTACATTCCTTCCACTTGTTGGAGGGAACTTGATCCGTTCTGTTATCTGTGCCCCTCAACGCACAGCCGAAAGTTAATTCCCAAAACTCTTTCACTAACCGGTTGCCTGGATATATGGATGGATGGACGTCCAAAAGAAATTCTCTCAGTCCTGGTATATTTACCTGGTGAATTGCAACTCCGATTGTGCCAGAGACAAAGCGCCTGCTTTCTTCCTGGGGCAGAAATTGTGTGGATACCCAAGCCTCGCTTCCTATCCATTGTATACCAGTCACGTTCTGTTGAGCAATCTCACTGAATAAAATGCTCATTTCCTCAGGTGCAACGAATGCCACAACAACTTTGGTTAAAGATTTCCGTACAGTATCTACGATTCGAAGTAGCTTGTCCCTGTGGTAGGTTCTGTGAATGGACTCAGAGAACGCAATGCAAACGCCCAATTGTTGGATAGTTTCGGTGAAAGCTTGCATCCCAAAGTTACCATAATCATCGTCGTTCCTAATTGTCCCGATCCATGTCCAACCAAAACGCTTTACTAGATGAGCTAAGGCTCTTGCCTGAAAATAGTCGCTCGGTATGGTTCTGAAAAACGATGGATATTCCTTCCTGTTACTCAGACATGCACAGGTGGAAAAGTAGCTGACCTGTGGATGATTAAAAGTGGAGCTTGTCATGATTTCCTATTTTCACACTGGTGATTTTTTATTCACTTGCAGAAAATCGTGGAAATAGTCAGGCCGGCTGCGGCAATGAAAATGTGTGAACATTACAGAAAATCATGAGGAAAATTTAACACTGGAACATTAAATTTCCTCATATCGAAACGTTCGGGAAGAAACTGCTCGATGTTTCTAAGGTTTGGAGGAAATTTAGGAGAAACTTACGAGAGTGATAGTGGAGTGTGGACTATTGGGCTTCAGTTACAAGGAACTTTTAGGTCGACCGGTACTACTCTTTCCTGGAATGAAGACATTAATGTAATATCAACTCGAAGGGAAACATCGAAAGGTTTTAGGACAATTGCAGAGGAATAAGATTAATTGCATTAGTAGTTTGAAATGCTACAGCTCAATTCATCATTTTCTATGTGGAATGGTTCTCTGACTCAAAGATGGGCGATACTTAATATTTTCTTCATTGCCTCCGTTTCTGTTAATGTTGCAGTGCATTTAGAATTAAGGTGCGACACAGGGAATACGCCAAGTCACATTCAAGCTAATGGAGTGTTTTCTTTAAGTGAGGCAAGGAGAATTGAATGCAAAAATACATTACTTGCAATGTTACCCAACAGAGAACACAAGAAACAGCAATCTGAGAAATAGACCGAGTTACTTTTCAACCGAAATCACGATCAGACAAGTAAATGCTTCATGAATTTACATCCTGTCTCCATGCCTTGCCGACATATTTCAACATGATATCAGTTAAAACTGATTTCATTTATTTAAGATATCTTTAAATGCAAGAAACCGGGTATCAAAACGGAATTTCACAGAACTTTACAGTTGGAAAGCAATCCATTCCGACTCAGTTCTGCACTCACGTCTGTATTCACAGGACACCCACATTTCTTTATCCTAACTCATCAATGTCCTTCATTCCTTCATCCGTGCGCACTTCACCAGCTTCCCCTTAAATGCAACGATTCTACTCAGCTTCACCATTTCATGCGGCATTGCATTCATTTTTTTTATTTAAGAAAGAAAGTCTGAAGAATTCTTTCTGGGATTTATTTGTGACGATCTCCTTTTTAAGCTTCCTTCTGCTTCCACAAATGGGAGGACTTTTTCCAACTCCCTCCTATCGAAACCCTTCTTAAAGTTAAAATACAAGTTCACTTTCAATCCCCTCTTTTCTAGACAAAAGAGCCATTGGATGTTCAATCTTTCCTGACTGAATTACAAAGTAACACCTAAATGATGCCATTATTCTTAGTAGTTAAAATAGCTCTGTCTGCATTTACTCATAATTTAGGTGTAAAATGAGAACACTATGATTTTACAAAGTTTTTTTTTAATTCATTCAAAGCATATGGGTGTCACTGGCCAGGCCAGCATGCTTAATTACCCAGAGGGCAGTTGAAAGTCACGCGGATTGCTGTGAGTCTGGAGGTACACGTAGGCCAGCGCAGGTAAAAATGGCAGCTTCGTCCCGCAAGAGCATTTGTGAACCAACGGGCTGTTATCCTGATGTGTTCAACATTAGGGTGTTATTTCAGATTTTTTTTATTTGAATTCAAATGTCACTCTTTACCGTGGCGGGATTCGAGCCAATGGATTCCATAGAAAAGGGGCTCCGGATGACCATTAGCTCAGCTCCTTATCTTTCCTATAGGTAGCGCTGGTACCACTGTCGTTATATAGAATATTAACGTGTAAATTTAATACCATTAAGAAAATATCTCGATTAGCATTTGAATTTATTAATGATAATAAAAAGGAATAAAAGTTAAATACTACAGATGTGGAAATCTGAAACAAACACAGAGAATGTTGCAGAACCTGTGGAGCATCTTCGTTTCTGAACAAGTCACATCGGATTTGAAACGTTAACTCCGTTTTTCTCCCCATAGATGCTGCCAGTCCTTCTGAATAAAATGAAATAGTCTGCCGTTTTGTCAATAATGCTGTTTACTGATCGTTACCTGTGGAATTTGGAGATTTATATGTGAGTCTTACCATTGGAATCCTGAACGGACCAATTAACGTGGCCATTGCTACAGACTGCGAGGATGCGGCATCACCCACAATGGCAGCGACAGTGGAAGACATCGTGCAAGCCAGTTTGGAGGAGGTGACTTCACCTCGGTTTAAAAACTGGAAAGTTGCTTTCAGAGTTAAAGATGGCATGGTACAAGTGTCATAAATTCGGTACCCCAGGGTAACGCTGGGAAGCAGCCTTGGGTTCTTGTTGATTTCTTCAATGGCAAAAATCATCGTCAGCGCGAAGCGCAAACCTCTCGTCCAAAAGCTGTAGAAAAATATTTTATTTTGCAAGTAGATAAAATTAATACTGACTTAGTGTCATTGTGTCACGGAGATATACAGCACAGAAACAGACTCTTCGGTTCAACTCGTCGCGCCGACCAGATATCCGAAATTAATCTTGTGCCGTTTGCCAGCATTGCGCCCATTTCCTTCTAAACCCTTTCCATTCATGCAGCCTTCCAGTTGCCTTTTAAATGGTCTAATTGTACCAGCCCCCGCCACCGCTTCTGGCGGCTCGTTCCAAACACGCACCACGCTCTGCCTGAACAATTTGCCTCTTAGGTCCCTTATAATTAGTTCTCCTCTCATATTAAACCTGTACCGTCTAATTCTGGACTCTCCTACCCTGGCGAAAAGGACCTTGACTAATCACTATATCCATGCTCCTCATCATTTTATAAACTTATTTAAGGTCACCCCTCAGCCAGCGACGCTCCAGAGAAAATAGTTCCAGCTTATTCAGCCACTCGCAAGAACTCAAACCCTCCAACCCTGGCAACATTCTTGTAAATCTTTTTCTCAACCCTTTCAAGTTTCTCGTTTTATGTCCGTAGTTATGATGACGTTAACGTTAATTTTGACCAACATATCATAATTGCAAGTCGTATAATATTTTGAGATAGTGCACTCAATAACAACGTTTCATTAAACCGTGCAAATAAATCTTCTTAAAATTAAAATCCAAGAAAATCAAACAGGCGATTGCATCTGCAGAAGCGCTTTCAAAAGGTTACGTTCATTGACAGATTCTCATACATTTTTGACAACAAAACAGTACTGTACACTTGTATCTAAAGTGTTATTACTTTATGATGTTTTTAAAATCCTGAAGAGTGTGTGGCTTTACTTCATCATTGACTTTAATAAATAAAATTGTGGTCAAACGATTCACAGTTAAAATGCTACGATTATGTTGTTTGACAGACCTTCAGCTGATTTTTTTCTATGTCTGGATTTTCGATGTGTGTGCCACCACCTGTGAGCATTCGTTGTTTCCTTTTCATTAGTCATTCTATAATATATCACCTCTGGCTCTCACTGTCTCCTCTAACGACCAGATCTCTTGAAGCTAGAGATTATGATGTCCAATGCGTACTTTGTTCCCACAGACTCGTATCTGCATCGAAAATCCAAGAATTTCACGCTGCTCCGATTTCACAGAGATCTTGCTGAACCGACTACGTCAATTCCCCATCCTGAGCATCAGTCCACTTCGGAAAAGGGCATTACAATCTTGAAGAAGAAGGTGACCTAATGCACAGATTTTCGATTGCAGGCACGCAACTGTGAACTTTGTTCAGGTTCTTTTCTTTTTATCATAAACAGTTCTGATAGAATAACTTTGGTTTGAAACGATTTGAATTGAACTTCGCTAACTCTCTCACTTCTGGTCCTCTGTTTATCTTTCTGCTCCTCACTTTCTAGTTCGTTTCTTTAGCTTTCTCCTCCAGACGATCTAGATTTGCTATTCTAAAAATATACTATCATCTCTGGACTACCAATCGAGGTAATGTTCGAGGGACCTGGGTTAAAATTCTGACACGGCAGATGTTGGAATTTGAATTCAATTTTTTAAAAATCTGGAGTTAACAGTCTAATGGTGATCATGAAACCATTGTTGATTGCCAAAAGAAGCCCAATTGGCCCACTAATGTCCATCAGGGTAGAAAACTACCGTCGTTACCTGATCTAGTCTACACGTGACTCCAGACCCACAGCAATGTGGTTGATTTTTAACTGTCCTCTGGGTATTTAGGCATGGATAATAAACGTTGGCCTCGCCAGCGTCGCCCACATCCCGTGATTGAACATTTTAAAAATCCTACATTCAAAAGATGGAATCCTCACCAATTTATTTTATTCCAGCTCACTTTAAAACAGTGTTTCTCACACCAATTCAGTCTAGTTTAGAAATTAAAGAGTAGACAATCCATCGCTCTCCTATCCTTCTCTTTTCTCACTGTTACAATTCAGAAGGTTTTAAAAATCACGTTTGGTGCCTCCCAGCTGTAATTTTCATTAAATCCGTGGTCACCGCTATTAGCGTTTGGTCCTTATCACATCCTGCACAATTGCATTTGACACATAGTCAGTGCTAAGACACCTTACTTGACACATCTCGCAAGAAAAATGATCCCGAAAGGCAAACGTGTTCTTGTCTGAAGGTGATATGAAGTCCTTCCGATGTCTGACCTGCTGAACGCTTCCACTTTCGTACTTCGGCTGTGTCTCGTTTTTGCTATAGCTCAGCTTCCAAGACTGGTGCACTTGTAGGAAGGACCACTACTAACACATAAAAGCACTGCTGCTAATTACACAGAGGCAGATACATACATGCGAAACGAATGACAGTAATAATGCAGCGAGATTTGCTTTAAAAGTTGTCCATATATATTTGAGTGAATAGGTAAGTCACAAAGGAATTGTGACTGCTTAAGAGCGGTGACTGAGTGTACAATTCGAGGTTGGAGTGCATGGTTCAATTAAATAATAACTTGCCAATTCCTAAGCATTGTCTTTGCATAATAGCTGACACATATTTCATATTTTCTTTCTGGGACAATAGCTATATTTATCTCAGTAAATATTTACAATCGAGTGTTGAGTGTCATCAGCTGCAATGTGTTAAGTCGCTTCTGGTTTTAATGTGGGTGGGACAAAAACATCGAATTCCCCGAGTATTTGCACAGTAACAATCTTGAAAGCTGGCCCTAAGATGTTTAGTTTGAAAATACACATCAAAATCTCTGATAACGAAACCTCCGCAAATCCGGGTGCTGTTCATGTCCATCTGGATTAAGAGATATAATTTCTAACCGCCGAAAACAATGACATCTGCTGTACCAATTGCTATAAATGAATCACTGCAACAGCCGTGCGTATAATTTAATCGAAAATTGCTTCAGTGGGCCGAATAAACTACGGATCTGTCGAGTCTGATTGTAACTCCTTGCAAGTGAACATGTTAAACACGTCAGTTGGGCCTTAAAAACGGCGGAGCTAGCGAATCACTACTAAAGCTTTTGGATTTTACAACCAATTCATTAAACTTCCAAGCCATGCTCAATATATATCTTAAAATTATAAACACGTAATAGCAGCGTCATGAATAACACTCTGGAACTACTGTTCATCCAACGATAGGATTTTGCAAAAGACGGTAAGACGACGACATGTATATTACATTGCACAAATGAAGCCTTCAATTCTCAACAGATATTTTGCAAAGTATGAAATGGTAGAAAACATCACAACTCTTGGAGACCTTTTACATTTTACCGCTTTTGATTGTTTTTGAAAAGAAAGATCCAGACGATCGATATTCATGTGCACACTGAAAACTCCGCCAAGAACAATATCACCTTCCTTAGTCAAGCCAAGCAAGTCATCAGTCCCCCATTGTTTGCAGTTTGGATTATTCTTCATCAGCGCAGAAGCAAGGAGCGATAACGATAAGACAAATGGCAGAACGCAACGCATTTTTACCGTTCAACTTGTGTCTCGTTTCATAGGGCAATCAATTATGCTTATATGTCCCAATACGTAATGACAATCCGTCAATCCGCTATCAATAGATTACTGGTGCGCTCAAAAAGTCCCAAGAGGAAACAAGCAATGATTCCAATTTGCCTGGGGTGCGCAAATAGCGTGTGAAGGAACAAATTGTAATCGTGCCCCTATTCCACCAAGTTCAAACTTAAACGTTTGCCATAGCTTTTCAATTGCAACTTAACAAATTTTCCATGTGATTGCACCAGTTAAAAAAATATTGTGCTTCTTAAAGAGTCTTTCAGGTTCTAAAAATGAACTACACAACAATATTCAAGAAAACGGTATCTTGTAAAAATGCATACAACAGTTGCAGAGGTAATCTATTTAATTGATAAAAGCATTCTGCTCCTGTCCAAAAATGGACAAATGTAATAATTTTAATTTGAATCTCAGTAATAATAGAAAATGAAAGAAACAAGTACTGCAAGCGATCTCCGTTTCAATGTCGTTATAGATGAACCTAGTAACAGCTACACCTCATTATCTACATCCTCCTTGATGCCTTGATCTTTTCAATCTCAGATTTTAACATACGCAAAAAAAAACCACAGCTATTCCAAGACTATATCTTTCCGTGCCTGTCTAGAAAATCATAACAGAAAATAACAGCGCAGCATTTGAGCAGATATTGGTTTACCCAGTAGGTTCATAATGCTTTGTGCCTTCGCCACAGCCCTAAAACTCCAATGCTGAATTCTACCTAACAAGTTCTTGAGAATTTTATATGATCCAGTGAAAATCATCTTTCATTCTTCCTGACTCAAAGAAAGTATGGCCCTTACCTACTCGATCTAACTTCATTAAACAATTGTCTCATCTCAGTAATCAATCCAGTGATAAATCGTTGCACTCCCTCTAAGGTAAATTAATTCTTCTTTAGAAGCAAAGACCAAAATGATAGCTTGTGCTTCAGCAGTTGTCTCATCAAGGATATAAACAACTTTACCAAAACTTTTTTTTCTGTGTTACGAGGCATCTTCTGAAATAAATACTAACATGCCCAATTTATTATTTCTAATTACTTGCTGTACCTTAATTCAACTTTCTGTGATTCATAGATTAGGAAACGTGGATCCTTTTGAATGCAAACATTTCCCAGTCCTGCACCATTTCAAACAAACCCATTTTTCTCTTTTCCAAACCATAGCAGACAATGTCATACTTCCGGCATTACAGTTCAACTGCAAGGTTTTGCTTGTGAACTTAATTCTAAACATTTGCTGCCATTTTGCATTTTCCTGGCAACTTAATTTCTGAAATAACTTTGTTCCATCAACAAGCTCGGAAGCACTACTCTCATTTCCCTCATCCAAGGCATTGACAGTGATGTTAATTAGTCAAGGCTAAGATATTGATTATTACAGGTCTCCATCAGTAATAGCCTGTGAATGATTATTTCCTTTATTCACTCGTGGGACATGGGCATCGCTCATGGACAACATTGATTGCTCATCTCTAGTTACCCATGAGAAGATGATGGTGAGTTGTCTTCTTGAACCCTGCAGTCCATATTGTCGAGAGAGACCCATATGACATTCGGAGGGAATTCCAGGATTTTGACCCAGTAGCACTGAAGGAGTAGTGATCTATTTCCAAGACTGGATAGTGAGTGGCTTGGAGGGCAACCTCTGGATGTGGTGGTGCTTCCATGAATCTGCTGCCTTTGTCCTTCTCGGTGATAGTGGTCATGTGTTTGGAAGGTGCTGTCTAAGGACCTTTGGTGAATTCCTGCAGTGCATCTTCTAGATGGTACACACTGTTGCTCCTGAGGTAACAGTTTGCCGGAGTCTCCTGTTAACCTGATTTTATGATTGTGAGACATGCTATCCTCTAGCTTAAATAAGATCAGTTAACAACCTCCCAGTTCGTTAACTCCTTAGTCGGCAATGGAGAAGGCAAGGACGGTGTTACCGGTAACAAAATCAGGATGACAGTTGTGCTCTGCACTGACTTTATTTTAATCAGCTTTGGGTTTTTTTTAAGAAAATGAGCAATTATATTGTATTGAATGTAATATTTGTTTTAACGTTAATTTCCAGACAACATACATTTAAGTAACTGTACAAACCTTTAGTTTGTTCTCACTCAAGACAATGTGTTGACTGAATGTATAGGAATATATTACTGCCAAACAGATTTTTTTTTATTATTCACATGTGGGATGGGTGTGTCACTGGCTGGCCAGCATTTAGTGCCTGTATGTATTTGCTTTTGAGAAGGCAATGATGATTTATCTTCTATAGTCATTGCAGTCCACGTGCTGTATGTTGACGAACAGTTCCCTTAGGGAGGGAATTCTAGGATTTTGTCCCAGTGACATTAAGCAACAGTGATACATTTCCAAATCATGATTGTGAGTGGCTTGCAGGCAAACTTACTGGTGGTCACATTCCTAAGTATCCGTTGCCCCTGTCCTTCTAGGTGGAATTGCAGATAGGTTAGAAAGGCGCCTTCTGAAGTTCTTTCACGAATTCCCGCAATGCATATAACTGCTGCTACTGATCATTGATGATGGAGGGAATAGGTGCTTGTGCATGTGGTGCCAATGAAGTAGCCTGCTTTATTCTGTTATTCGATTGCACCCGTTCAGGCAAATGGTCTATTTTATGACCCTCCTGACAGTGTCTTATAAATTGTGGACAGAATTTGGGGAGTCAGGTAGTGAGTTACTTGCCTTCGTATTCCTAGCCTCTCACCTGCTCTTGTAGACACTGTATTCATATGGTGAGTCCAGATGAGTTTCTTTTCAATGTTATTTGTAGGGTATGATAAATAAAATGATATCTTCAAACCAGATCATGAAGGTTTAATTATACATGGCAACAAGCAATCGAAGGAAAGTGGAACAATATGTGAGAACAGGCTGTTTTGCAAGAAGGTGTTCTTGACATGAGAACTGACTGTTTTGCAGTGATGCCTGGACTTGTTTTTGACCAAGCGCAGAGGGATGCTTGGGAAAAGTACTGAGAAGGGGCAATTCAACATGTAACATCAAATCCAGTGCACTATTAGCATCAGGGACGCTTCACAGTTTGTTGGACTTCACCATTAAACCGGGTTCACAAACGGTGCTGGAGAAATTGAGATCGAGCTCCAAGTGCCAACCATTGCAAAGAGGCCTGAATGAGCATAAAGATGGAAGACACACTTGTTGAATGCATCTGAAGTCACTTAAGCTAATAGATTCACTCATTGGTTTGCATATGTCTAAAGTAGTTTCAGCTAATACATTCACTCATTTGTTTGCAATATATCTAAAGTAGATAAAGCTAATTCATTTGTTTTGTATCGAAGTGCACATGTCTTCCCTTATTCATATTGATCATACCTTAAAGAACCAGCTAAGGCACCTGAGCAGTAACCCACAGGATAGTGATAATGGCGAAATGGTGATGGTAACACCATTGAATATCAAGGGGAAATAGTCAAATTGTAACTTCTGGGAGATGGTCATTGCCTGGCATTTGTGTGGCACAAAAATATTATTTGCTACTTGTCAGTCTAATCCTGGATATTGTCCAGATCTTGTTGCATATGAACATGACTGCTTCAGTATCTGAGGAGTTGAGAATGGTGCTAAACATTGTGCTACCACCAGCAAGCATCCACACTTCTGACCTCATGACGGAGGGAAGGTCATGGATGAAGGTGAAGATGGTTGGGCCTAGGACACTGCCCTGAGGAACTCCTAAAAGAATGTCCTAGAGCTGAGATGACTCTCCTCCAAAAGCCACAACCACTTTGCTGTAAACCAGGTATGACTCCAACCAGTGGAGAGTTTTCCCCTGGTTCTCATCTATTCCAGTTTTGCTAGGGCTTCTTGATGCCACATTTGGTTGAATGTGGCCGTAATACCACGGGCTGTCACTGCCAATTCACCTCTGGAATTCAGTATTTTTGTCCATGTTTGAACGTAAGTTGTAATGAGGTCAGGAGTTTATTTGACAGAACCCAAACTGGGTGTCAATCTATAGGTTATTTATGAGCAGGCGCTCCTTAATTGAATTGTTGATGGCTTTTTTTTTATAATTTTATTGATTATCAAGAATAGGCTGATGTGATGACCATTGGCTGGGTTGGAATTGTCCTGCCTTTCAGGTGCTGGATATACGTGGGCATTTTGTCATATTGTCGGGTAGATGCAAGTGTTGTAACTGTACTAGAACGGCTTGGCCAGGAGAGCAGCAAGTTCTCGAGCAGAAGTATTCAGTAATTTTGCTGGAATATTGTCAGGGCCCAGATCCTTTGCAGTATCCTGAGCATCCAACGTTTCCTGATATCACGTCCAGTAAATCGAATCGACTGAAAACTAGCATCTGTGATGCTGGGCACCACTGGAGAAAGCCGAGATGGGTCATTCATTTGGCACATCTGGCTGAAGGTTACGGCTTATGCTTCAGCCTTATCTTCTATATTGATGTGTTAGGCTCTTCCATCATTGAGGATGAGGATGAATCCCCTAGTGAGTTATTTGATTGATCACCACCATTCACAGCCGGATATGCCAGGACTGCAGATCTTAGATCTGACCAGTTGGTTGTGGGATTACTTAGCTCTGTCTAGCTCTTTTACTTATGATGCATGACATGCAAGTGATCCCATTTGGTAGCTTCACCTGGTTGACGCCTCAGTTTTAGGTCTGCCTGGGGCTGCTCCTGGCATTTCCTCCTGCACACTTCATTTGACCAGGCTTGATTCCATGGCTTGATAGTAATGGCTGAATGGGGGGATTTGTTGTGCCATGAGTTTGCAAATTGTACTGGATTAAAATTCTGCTTCTGTTGATGGCCCACAGCGCTTCATGCATACCCAGTCTTGAGTTGCTAGATCCGTTCACATGGTGACAGCGTAACAAAACACGATGGAGATATTCTCAACTGAAGGCGGGATTTCAGCTCCACGATGCCTGTGCAGCGGTCACTCCTACTGATACTGTCATGGATACATGTATTTGCAGCCAGCAGATTGGTAAGAATGAAACTGATTCTTTTCCCCCTTGCTTGTTTCCTCACCACCTGTCACAGACTCAGCAGCTATGTCCTTTAGGACCTGACCAACTGATCAGTAGTGCTGCTGTCGAGGTACTCCTGGTGGTGGATATTGAAATCACCCACACAGAGTACCTTTTGCACCATTCCCATCGTCAGTGCTTCTTCCAAGCATTGTCCAACATAGAACGGATACCAATTCATCAGCCGAGGGAGGATGGTACATAGTAATCAGCAGGAGATTTCCTTGCCCATGTTTAACCTGAAGCCATGAGAATTCGTGGAGTCCAGACTTAACATTGAGAAATCCCAGGACAGCCCCCTCCTGACTGCATACCATTCTACCACCACCTCGGTCGGGTCTCACCTGCTTGTGGTACAGGACATATCCAGAAGGGTAATGCTGGTGTTGGGGACCACCATATCTGTTAGGAATCATACCATAAGTATGACTATGTCAGTCTGTTGCTGTGATGCAGCTCTCCCCATTTTGGCAGTGGCCCCCAGATGTTAGTAAGGAGGACTTTGCAGTGTCAACAGGGGTGTTTTTGCCATTGCTTTTTCCATTGCCTAGATCAATATAAGGCTTAGCATGCATTCTTTAAACCAATCAGCAATGATCGTTGACAAACGAAAGCCAATCAGAATGTAATAGCATAATTGATCATGATGTGAGTTGTTGCTTGGAAAGAATCAATAAGCAGCAGCTTTCACTGACCAATGCACACATCAAGCTCGAAAGTGAAGTTATCCAGCTGTGTAATCAAACGCAGAAGATGCTGGAAGTGTTGGATAGAGGCCAGAGACCGAAAATTGACTTGCTCTAAACAGAACCTTTATTTCATTCATTCACAGGATATGGACATTTCAGGGCAGGCCAGCATATATTGCCCACTCCTGATCTCTCAGAGTGCAGTTAAGATACAACTACATTGTTGTAGGTCTGGAATCACCAAGTAAGGGCAGCAGTTTCCTTCTCCAAAGGACATTTGTGTACCATGTGTTAATTTTTGCAACAATCAGCAATGGTTCCATGCTCATCATTGGACTCCTGTTTACAGATTTTTATTGAATTTGAATTCCACCATCTGCCATGGGGAATTCAAAGCTGGATCTCCAGAACATTACTTGAGTCTCCAAATTAATATTCTAGCAAAAATAATACGAGGCCATCGCCTCCCCATTTGAGAGCAAGAGCTGTAATGTGACCATTAAAAGATTCCCTGCTTTGATGCGTACTATTTATAATTTCAGCAAGTGTTCCTAAGTAACATAGAAATATACAAAAAAGGAAAAGGATTTGATCCTTCGATCCTGCTTTGTCATTCAATATGATCATAGTTGATCATCCTATTCATCTTCTTTTTGCTTTCTCCCTATACCCCTTGATTCCTTTAGCGCTAAGGATTACATCAATCTCTTTCTTGAAAATGTCTAATGTTTTGGCCTCAGCCATTCTCTGTGGTAATGAACTCCACAGCTCATCCACTTGCTGAATGTAGAAATTCCTCCTCATCACAGTCCTATCTTAATACTGCAACTCTGGTTCTGGTCTTTGCTGTCATCAGGAACATCCTTTCTGTATTTATTCCGTCCATACCATTTAGACATTTATAGCTTTCTATAAGATCCTCCATCATTCTTCTAACCTACCGTGAGTATAGCCTTAATTGATCCAATCTCTCTTCATTCATCAGTCTTGCCATCGCACGAATCAGACTGGTTAATGCTTGTTAGCATTTGCACTCACTCCCCAGCCAGAACATCCTTCCTCAGATAAGGAGACTGAAACTGCACACAATATTCCAGGTGTGCTCTCACCAAGATGTTGTACAACTGCAGTAAGATATCCCTGCTCCTGCCCTCGAAACCTCTATTCATTCATGGGATGTAGGCATCGTTGCCTTGGCCAGCTTTTATTGCCTATCCCTAGTTGTCTTACATCCCTATTTACCCGTGAGTAGGTGTAGTGAAAATACTTCTTGAACCACTGCAATCCCTTTTGTGCAAACAGACCCGCAATGCCAGTGGGGTGATTTCCAGGACTTTGAAAAAGTAGCACTGACGGGAACAGCAATATACTTTCAAGCATGGATAGTGAGTGATTTAGAGGGAAACTTGCCACCATGATACTAATTTCTTCTCATATTCTCACATTTGCACTCGTGTTCCATTTTAGATATATTCCATATTTTCATATTCAGTTTCACGCTCTCCTGTATTACAAAAATTGCATTTGTTATAACTGCTGTTTCCAAGTTATGTTTCACTATCCAGTGAACATAAACTGTCAAGCATTCCATCCATTATGCCCATGCAAAACAATTTGGATAGACCCACAATACTGTTACGGAGGGAGTTCCATAATGTTGACCCAGCAACACTGAATGAACAGCAATATATTTCCATATCAGGCTGGTGGGTTCCTTGGAGACATCTTGCATAGTGTTCCCATGTATCTAATGACCCTGTCCTTCCGGATGGTAGAGGTTATAAGTTTGGAAGGTACTGTTGAAGGAGCCATGGTGAATTCGTGCAGCTCACCTTGTAAATGCTGCTACTGGGTATAGTTAGTGGAGGAAGTAAATATTTGTGGATCAAATCAGATGCTTAGTTCTGGGTGGTGTCGAGATGCTTGAATGTTGTTGGAGCTGCACTCACACACATGGGAGTATTCTATGATATTCCCGACTTGTGCCTTGTTGATGATAGGCAGGCTTTGTGGATTCAAGAGGTGAGCTGCTTGCTGTAACTAGCTTCTGAGCTGCTCGTGTAGAGAAAGTACTTGTATGACTGGTCGAGTTCAGCTTCTAGTTAATGGAAACACCCAGAATGTTGACAGTGTGGGAACGCTATACTATGGGGTAATGTTTAGATTCTCTTCTTTTGAAGTTGAACATTGTCTGGCAGTTGTGTGGTACAAATGTTACTTCCCACTTAGCTGGCTCATAGACTTTGGGTGGTGCTTCCACCCATTTCTTGATATCATGTGGACTGGATTGAATTGGCTGAAGACTGGCATCTGAAAAGCTGGGAAGCTCCGGACAGGATTGAGATGGATCATCTATGGCACTTCTAGCTGAAGATTGTAGCAAATATTTCAGCCTGATCTTTTGTACTGATAGGTTGTCTTCACCATTAATGGGATGGAGATGTTTGTAGAGCCTCCTTCTCCAATGATTGTTTAGTTATCCTTCGCCCATTCATAACTGGATGCAGCAGGACTGCAGAGTGTAAATCTGCTCTGTTGGTTGTGGAACCACTTGCTGCTTATGTGATTTGGCATGCAGGTAATCCTGTCTATAGGTATACCAGGCAGACACCTAATTTCAGGGTATAGCAAGAACTGCAGATGCTGGAGTCACAGGCACAGTATGGAGCTGGAGGAAAACAGCAGGCCAGGCAGCATCATAGGACCAGGAAAGTTTGATTTTTCCAGTTGGGACCCTTCTTCAGAAATGGGAAGGGGGAAGGGAGAAGGGAATTAGAGGAGGGTTGGGGCTGGGGAAGGTAAGTGGGATGGAGAATAGTGAGTACAGGTGGGGAGTGGTTAGTGGGATGGGTGGTGCGGATAGGTGGTAAAGAAGATGGACAGATTGTGGCAGGTCAAGGAGGTGGGGATGAGAGGGAGAGTTGAACATGGGATGAGGCCTCCTCCAGTGGCACAATGATGCAACCCGCAAACTGAAGGAGCAACACCTCATATTCTGGCTCGGGAGCCTACAGGCCAATAGCCTAAACATGGAATTCACCAGTTTTAAAGTCTCAGTCCGCCTCATCCCATATTCAACCCTCCCTCTCATCCTCGCCTCCTTGACCTGACACAACCTATCCATCCTCTCTCCCACCTATCCGCCCCACCCATCCCACTGACCAATCCCCCCAACTCCCTACCTGCTCTCACCTATCACCATCCCACCTACCTTCCTTAGCTGCACCCCTCCTCTCTATTTATTTCCCTTCCCCTCCCCATTTCTAAAGAAGAGTCCCAACCTGAAATGTCAACTTTCCTGCTCCTAATATGCTGCCTGGCCTGCTGTGTTCTTCCAGCTCTATACTGTGTTGTCTATGTTCTAGGTTTGCTCAGTTTTTCACTGAAAAACTTTTCTGCACTCTTCATTGAACCAAGGTTGATCCCTTGGTTGGATGGAAATAGTGGAATTGGCTGTATTAGTGTTTTCTCAATGTGAAAATGGTATTTCATCTCTAACTGTACTACCATGAACAGATTCATCTGTACCAGACAGTTTGGTGAGGTTGAGGTCATGTATGTTTGTTCCCTCTTGCTGGTTCCTTCACCACCTGCTACAGAGCCAGTCAGTATGATGTTGCTGATCCATTTTTAGAGGTAGACATTGAAGTCCCCGCTCTAAGTTCATTCTGTGCCTTTGCCACCCTCAGAGCTTCCTCCAAGTGCTGTTCAAAATGGAGAAGCATTGATTCATTAGCTGGGGGTGTTGGGGCATGAGGCAGGGGAAGGAAAGGGGTAAGGGGAGGTGATATGCTATAAGCAGTAGGAGAATTTCTTAAACATTTTTATCCTGATGCCATGAAATGTCATGGGGTCTGGAGTCAATGTTGAGAACTCCTAGGCCAGCACTCTTTCAACTGCATATCACTGCATCATCATCACCTCTGCTGACTCTGTCTAGCTAGTCAGACAGAACATACCACAGGATAGTGATGGCATTGCTTGGAACATTGTGTTTAAGACATGATTCTGTGAGTATGCCTATGTAGGCTTCTGCTGGGCTCGTCTGTGTGACACCTCTCCCAAAATTAGGACTCATCCCCTGATGTAAGCAAGGGGGCAGGAGAACTGTGTTTGCCATTGTCATACTTCTGCCTTGGTGGATGTCAGGTGACCCATAAGATATCATTCCTTTGTCTCTCTGATTGATGTAAATGAACGGTTTGCTAAGACATTTCAGAGGGCAGTAGAGGATTAACCACATCTTGGTCAGCAGTTTTCTTTCCCTAAAGGACATTTGTGAAACAGCTGAGTCAATTATTTGGCTATTAATTCCAGATTTTGTTCAATTCAAATTTCAGCATCTACTGTGGTGGGACACACAGTCCCCAGTACATTACTTGGGTGTTTGGATTGCTAGTCCAGCCATAATACCACCAGTCACCTCAATTCACCGAAATTAGTTTAACTCACCTTTATAGTTATTTTCATCAATCTGTTCATATTTGTTATGACACAATTCTAGGAGAGGTGGAAATTGAACCTGGATAATCTGGCGTGAAGGTAGGCACAAACCACTGTAACCGTAAGATCCTGAGTTTGATTCAAATTCATCGGGGACAGAGCAATACTCAGCTCACTGAGATTTGAATTCTCTTCCGCTATGTTTATGCTTACTTGTCCTTGTCAACCTCCAAGACTATTTCAAGATATTTTCTAAATAACCTGTTCAGAGATATTATTGCTGACTTCTGGAACTGTTGAGAATTGAACGCAGGCTTCCTGACCCAGAGGACGGGCACTACCACTGCACCACAAAAGGCCCAAAACTATTTGAAAACTGTAGATATCATCCAAAGGCTGTTACCTGAAAGGTATACATCTTACGTGCACGTGATTTTCAGAAGTGTCGAACCACATGCAAGCGAAGCAAATCGCAGCTCAAGTTGTATAGAAGCTAGCAACCAAAAGTAGCAAATATAAATTAAGATAGACGTGCAGCCAATATTCTAATACTGGAAACAGGGCAGACAGCTTGCAGACTAAGGCTTTAGAAACTAAAATGCGATAATGGACAAGTAGTCGGTGAAATTGATTGAGGGTTTTGTCTTCCACGGGACGCCTGGATATCTCCATTCTCATGTTCAAAACATTACAACAGCATATCTGAAATATGGCTGAGCGAGCAAAGAGAACCTTGGTTTAAGGTCTCATTCAAAACATTGCAACTCCAGTCCAGAAACATTCTCTTAGCACTGCACTGCAATGTCAATCCAGTTTGTTGATATTAGTTCATTGGAGTCGTTATTGAATCACAACATTCTGGTTGAAGTGACATTTGGAGCCACAAAGCCACTTCTGACACCTTATCGCGAGTTCTTTCTTTGCAATCTAGCATTATACTGAACAGGGAGATTTATGATTTCAAAACAGAACATAGTTATCAACCAAACAATAATGTTGCTTTAAAGAGGCATCCTGGTTTATAATTAGATGCAAACAGATATTGTGTGGCATAAAGCTTTTGTTGTAAAGAAATGAAATGGCACCGAACAAAATTATTTCAAGAGCATGTTTTTGGTACATTACATTCATTTCTAAAAAATCAAACTATTTGCCTCACATTTTAACATTGAAGAAGTAATGCCCTATTCCACTCTGCTCCATCTGTGATTGTCTCCCATCTGTGCTCTATCCTACTGCCCACACAGATTCCTCTGCTGCAAACCCAACTTATTCACACTGTGAAAGAAGAAATTAAGGATACTTACAATCTGATTAACTCATGTTAATACATACAACCACAATATTAAGAATTCATTTCACATTTTGACAAAAAAAATTCACATTTTATAAGGGTTGCAAAATTTATTTTAGCGTTAAAATCCGTGTCATTAAATTAGTATGATAGCATATACTTTCAGTGAATAAATTTGCTTCACCGACATGAAGTTACGAAGCTTGGGTGGAATAAATAAAGATCCTTGGAAGTCATTTAACCATCATGTGCTTCTTTGTATTTTTGTCTTTTCTCAGCAGGATAATGAAACATTTGGGAGCAAAAATACAGAAAATTAGTCCATAGCTGGATGCTAAAATCGCAAAGACTTGCACAGCTACAGCATATTTACCAGGGGAGCTGATATACGCTGGAATAAAAGTTATCCACACAGCGCAAAAGATAAGCATACTAAAAGTTATATGTTTAGCTTCATTGAAATTATTTGGAAGTTGTCGAGCTAGAAAAGCAACCACAAAACACACACAAGACAGAAATCCAATATAACCCAGTACACAATAAAAGGCTATCGGCGAACCTACATTGCATTCAAAAACAATTATTTCGCTGAAATAATTACTGTTCTTTGAAGGATAAGGAGGTGATGTTCTTAGCCAGACTGCGCATATTAAACATTGCACCAGTGTAAGGACACACACCGATAGACGCTGCTGTGTAGGTCCAAACCACCTCATCGTGTTATTGCTGGGAAGGACTGCATTAAATGCCATCACCACAACAACTGTTTTACTCAAAACACACGAAATGCAAAGAACAAAAATGACACCAAATGCTGTGTGACGCAACATACAAGACCAGGTGGAAGGTTCTCCAAGGAATGTCATTGAACACAGAAAACACAGAGTTAATGCACAAAGAAGCAAAAAGCTCAACTCGGAGTTGTTGGCTTTAACAATTGGAGTATTTCTGTGAACATAAAACAAAACGAATACACCAATTGTGGTGGAGGCTCCGAGAAATGCCAGAATCACCAAAATAATCCCCATCAGATCGCCAAAGGAAAGAAACTCAATGACCTTTAATATGCATTCGTCTCGTCTCCAGTTGGACCGGTATTCCCAAGGGCATTTAATGCAATCTGGTGAATCTAAATGGAAGAAAATAAAAATGCATCAGAAAATGAATTTAGTTTTTAAAGAAAACACACCGGAATCTCGTAAGGCAGACCTGTGTTTTTACTATATCATACAGCTATCAAAGAAATCAGCAGAAATACTTCCCCCGCTGTCATTTTGCTAGTAACACTGCGAGTAGAGCAGTGATTTGTTTATTACTTGCAATGCAATGAATACTGAAATGCTTTCTTTGCGTGCGCCTTCATTTGCTGTCTTTCCATTTAATGAATCCCCTTCTTGGTCCTTACCAGTGATGTTACTCATTTCACCATCAGCGCATTTTATGCAGTCAAAGCAGCAAAGGGGTTGCCCTTTCCTTGTTGCTTTCCTGGTCCCTTTCGGGCAGCTTTCGGAGCAAACTGCTCTTGGAGCCTTGTAAGAACAGAAAGGTTGCTTTTGTTTAAATTATCCTGTAAGATTGTATTTTTTACATTGAATTACAGAACGATGCTAAAGTGAATTCAAGACAATATAAACGTGTTAGCTTCACATCGGTTGCTGAATGTTGTTGGAGCCCAAAATGTATAACAGAAACGCAAAGGACTTGATATGAGATGCTATTGCAGACCTCCGATGCAGGTGGGAACCAGGGATTCCTGGTTTCGTCGTAAGAATACTTCCACTGCCCCACAAGAACGCCCTGCTCTGGAGCCGTTAGGAGCATTTACCCAATCAAACCGTTCAGAGATGCTATCACACGTTTCTGGAGCTGGTGGGATTTGAACCCGCGCCTGCTGACCTAGAGGTAGAAATGCTACCACCACGAAAGCCCTTACTGAGGCCTTCCAGAAATTTGAGCTGATTAGAAATACGAGCGGCGGATTTGGGCGAGGTGTAACTGAAATTTCTATGGAAATATTTGAAGCTGCAGCATGGAAATTAAACAATCAAGAACATGACTGCATTTTTATCCATTGTAACTGCAGAGCTATGATAGAAAGGTTAGGGGTGCGGGGAGGGACGTTTTTCGTGGATTATACAAAGCCATTGTTCGAACACATCTGGATTGCTGCGCTCAGTTCCGGCTCGGAACTTCTACAGGTTATATTGGCGCGAGAACGGGGTGCAGCCCATATTCGCCAGAAAGTTGGCAGTGTTGCCGAATGTGATTCTGAGGAGAAATCTTGTAAAGGCAGGGTGCATTAAGAGGTAATTTGATTATTGTTCTGCAGTGTTTTAACGGAACTGCGAGAGTCGATAGAGGAAATCTTTCCTGCTCTCAGGGAAGTCTGCGACATTAAGTGTCAATCCCACTACAGTAACAGAGGAGTTTGCATCTAATTAAAAAATAAAGGCACAGTTAAGATTCAGCATAAGAATAATAATCAGGAAACTACCGCTTTGTTATCAGTTATCTCCTTGACAGGAGAAAATCTGCCGACCATAACAGGCTTAACCACTGCATGTTTCCAAACTAACACCAATGCAGTTGACTCTTAAATTCACTGCTAAACTTCGTACGTCAAGCCACTTAACTGAGGGCAATTCGAGTTAGGAAATAAATATCGGCTGGCGACCACATTCTGCAACTGAATTTAAAGGTCCAACGGGGAGAAAGGACGAATTACATATTCACGCAAAGGTTGTTGGCAGTGCAATAAGTGCTGGCTCAATTAATACTTTTAAATATCAGATCCAGAGAATTTGCTCGGGACGATGTTAAGAGTAATGCGCATCACTTCGCGCTGAAGGTAGCATGCGCTGAATAGTCTGTTCCAGCGTTGATTCTCTGCAATTGAAGCTCGGGTGTTTGGTTTCTTGCGGTGCAACGCTAGTGTCCCCACCTCTGAGCCAGTAGACCCGGATTCAAGTCCCACCTGCTTCAGAAATGCGTAAAAACATTTCTGAACAGGCTGATTGCTTGCTGTTAAATACAACCAATTTCGCTCCTGCGCCTGTCTTATTCATTATATTTGGATCCTACACATATAGATCACTAGGAAATAGAGACAGTAAGAACTGTAGATGCTGGAGTCGGAGATAACACAGTGTGGAGCTGGAGGAACAAAGCAGGCCAGGCAACAGCAGGGGAGCAGGAAAGTTGACGTTTCGGATCGGAACCCTTCTCGAAACGTCAACTTTCCTGCTTCTCTGATGCTGCCTGGCCTGCTGTGTTCCTCCAGCTCCACACGATGTTATCACTGGGAAATGGTTCGTCCATCCATGAAGCAAGCGCAGTTCAAATATAAAGATATCTCCGAAAGAAATTAACTTTTCAATAACCTAACAAGAATAATCAGTTCGATTTTCTTAGTAGTAGAATCAAAGTATGAGTTTTGTTTTACTTGGTGTAAATCAAGTATACACGTCATGGCAGTGTGCAGTGCCTGTGGACACAAAGTTGAAGAAAAAAAATGCTGAGATAACAAGGTTATTTTCTGAAGAAGGGTCTCGACCCGAAACGTCAGCTTTCCTGCTCCTCTGATGTTGCATGGCCTGCTGTGTTCATCCAGCTCTACACCTTGTTGTCTCAGATTCTCCAGCATCGGCTGTTCCTACTATCTCAGAAAAAAAAATGCTTGTTGGTCTGTTGCATCGTCAAGCAAGGGGTATAGCTCTACAACACTGGCTGTCAAATGTAGAGAGCAACTTGCTCACATCTTAATTTTAGCAACCCTCGCCTGGTGGTTGTACAGTCCCAGTGGACATGAAAATAATAGGATAAGATCGTAAAGGAGAAAATGAGTGGGTTTTTTTGCCAACAGACTCTGAGACCCTTTAAGTTTCTTGGTTTAATATTGTATATTGATAATAATGCTGTTGACAATAAACAACGATTTTTTTTTTCTGATTGAGAAGTTTTTTTGTCATTAGGCGAATCATGCCGCGGCACATTATAAGTCACTATGATATAATTCTACATTGATCAATATCAGTCCATCCAGACTGTTGCAGATGACACTTGATAATCGCAATTCTGAGCACTCCCTGCTGACCAGCAAATACAATAATCAAAAGCTTTGTTATTTCTTGTTTTTCTATTGAGTTTTCTTTCAGGCCCAGTTTTAGGTTTCAATGCGCACTCTCGCTAACGATGGCTCTGCTAATCGGATTTTGAATTCTCCTCTCCAATCCAATCAGTAATTCGTACATATAAAATGTATTTATTTATTTACTGATCAAAGGTAATAATCATTGGAGAGATTTTCTTGGTGGTAGTGTCATTTCACTGATTGTTATTCAAGGGTTTCGAAACAGTATAGTGGCCTTCGTAAAGAAAGTATTTACTGAACTATCCAATTTTCAAGCAGATTGTTGAACAGCGAGTGTTGATTCTATATTAAAATAGAGCATCGAAATGCGCTTGCTCGAGATCTGAAACAAAAACGGAAATTGCTGGAGAAACGCGGCAGTCCTGGCAACACCTGTGGGCAGAAAGTAGAATTTAGACTTCGAGTCTGGTGGCTTCATCAGTTTTGAAGAAGGGTCACCGGACTCGAAGCGTTAACATTGCCTTTTCCCCAAAGGTGCTGCCAAACCTATTTCTCCAGCAATTTCTGTCTTAGATTCTGTATTACTTGTGTGCCTCTGAACTCAATGCTCCTGGCATTGAATTTGTGATATTTTCTTCTGGCAAATCCATATCCATATCTTATTTTTGACTAGAAGTTAGGACTTCTTAAAAAGCCGGAAGAGGGGCATTCGGCATGATGTGACATGCACAAAACAGGGCGCATAAGACAACAGAGTGGAATGTGACTGAAACTCCTTTGAGAGCGATTCCGACTAACTATGATGCCAAAAATAGGAAAACTAAAGAAGGAATGCACCCACTGCTTAAAACAGCAATTTAATTTGGCCTCGCCCCATTTCTAGGCAATTCCACCCTTCCCACCCCACCCCGACCCAAGTAATTTTACCATGCAAAGGCTAATTGGGAAGCTGAACTTCAGGAGAGCAAAATTTCCGATTCGTTCAACTTTCCAAATTATATTATCTGGGAGTTTCTCGACTGTTTTATATCCGAACCCTGTCCTTTTCCCAATCAGCACAGGACAAGTCACATTTGCTGGCAAGTTGACTAATTGGCTTTCAGCAAAGTGCTGGTAGAATGGCCGCTGATATGGTTCTTGGGGAGCGGAGGAAGTAGTACGGTCCCTATAATTCGCAAATCTTCAATACAAAAATTTAGAAAATAACCTGGATATCAGACGCAAGGATTTCACTCAACCAAATTGATAACGTTATTGATGATGATGTTAAAGAAAACGACGAATGTCCCGCCTTCGGGTATTCCCGACGCGTTAGCCTCCTATTGCTTTCTTCCCTTTTAAAACATATATCACAGTCTTTAAAAGTGTGTGCAAAAAGTACACCAAATAATCATGCGTATTCCTTCACAGAATCATAGAAATGTTACAACGTAGAAAGAGGATATTTCGCTTATCACCGGCTCGACAAATGAGCATCGTTATGAATCGTCAATCTCCTAGTTTTATTTTTCTCACGCCCTTGTACGTTATTTCTATCCAAATACTCAACCAATGCCATCTTGAATGTTTCAATTGAGTATGACTCCGTTACATTTCCAAGTAGTACATTCTATTCCACGTGAAATTTCAGGACAGACTAATTCAGTAAAGTGCATAACTGCTATTTTCGATCTTAACCACGCCATTTGGCGCACTGTTGTTACTGTCCATACCGTAATCTGGTCTCCACTCCAAACAACTGTTTCATCCTTTATCAAAATTTCTTGGCCTGGTGGGGCTGATCCGTCATAGACTCCAACACCGACGATGTCCACGCCGCCAGCCGCGTTGGGTTGCCAGTTTACGATGTCATAAGTGGCCACTGGATCTCCATTATCATCAAAATAGACATTTTCACCGATTTTGGTCGTGAAATTGACTGTTTTCATATAATGCAGAAGCTTTAAAATGGAGCAAAGTATTCAGGCGTTAACAGAAACTTGGAGCATTTAATATCGCATTTAATTCTACAAGTTTTCTGAAGTGAAAGTTGTTTAAATATATAAATATATAAAAATTTACCTAGCTAGTGACAATATTGACCGCTTACCTGCCAGGGTTGAAAACTTGAGATATTTATACAACCGTTTTGCGGAAATTGATTTTTGCCATTTTTACACGACAGCATGTCATGAAGTGCATGGGCTATCGCATATGTGGCTTTATATACATTATAAGTAACCCGGTACTGAGAGACATCAGTAAGTTCATTGTGCGTCATCCGCAAACTCTCTCTTCCGGTACATTCCTTCCACATGGTGAAGGGAGCTTGATCTGTTGTGTTATCTGTGCCTCTCAGTACACAGCCGAAAGTTGATTCCCAAAACTCCTTCACTAACCGGTTGCCTGGATACATGGAAGGATGGACGTCCAAGAGAAATTCTCTCAGTCCTGGTATATCTGCCTGGCGAATTGCAACTCCGATTGTGCCAGAGACAAAGCGCCTACTTTCTTCCTGGGGCAGAAATTGTGAAGATACCCAAGCCTCGCTTCCTATCCATTGTATACCAGTCACATTCTGTAGTACGATTTCATTCAATAAAACTGTCATCTCAGCTGGCGCAACGAATGCCACAACAACTTTGGTTAAAGATTTCCGTATAGTATCTACGATTCGAAGTAGCTTGCCTCTGTAGTAAGTTCTGTGAATAGATTCAGAGAAAGCAATGCAAACGCCCAATTGTTGGACAGTTTCGGTGAAAGCTTGCATCCCAAAGTTACCATAATCATCGTTGTTTCTAATTGTCCCAATCCATGTCCAACCAAAACGCTTTACCAGATGAGCTAAGGCTCTTGCCTGAAAATAGTCGCTCGGTATGGTTCTGAAAAACGATGGATATTCCTTCCTGTTACTCAGGCATGCACAGGTGGAAAAGTAGCTGACCTATGGAAGGTTGGTATAGAAACTGATTATACTTTCGTATGTCTATTAACATTCCTGTTAAATACAATACATTCTGTACAGACTGTGTTACCCCTGAAATCCAGGAAACAATTCCGATCATGCTACAGCTGGGAGAAGTGTTGAGGTAACAGAAAATTTCGATGAATGTCTAAAATTTGAACCATTTCCTGTTTTCCACGGTTTTTGTTTTAAAGAAATTTCGGAGCTTTATTTGCCTTTTCGGCTTTTGCTACAAATTTCCAGTCTTTGGAAAAAGTGGAGGTTAAGTAAAATGATTCAGGGAGTATTGGGTTCCATGTTCCTGGATCATATAAATATTCGAATTTGCTCTCCCCAAAGCAAGGAAAATAATCCCATTTATATCCACACACAAATAAAAAATATTAATCGGGGAGAAAGCAGTAAGTTTGGGTTATTTGGATAGTTAGTTCAAAAATCCTATTTGCAGGACGATGGTTGTGCAGTCTCTTTATGTATCAAATAATTCTGTGATACAATAATATAACTTCTTACTTTCTTCTTTTAACGTAATTTTGGCAACATGTTGAACAAATGTGCTGGAGCAATTAACAATAGATGACAAAACCTTTCTTACCAGAGACAACCACATCCAATGAATAAAAATGCCTCCTATTGATAATACTTTTGCATCCTCATCAGTCTTTAGATAAATAAATTTCTTGTCAATTACCTGTTGGTTTCTTGGTGACTGTCTTACATTGATGGTTTCCAATTACGGCCTTCCTCACAAGACATCTTCCCTGATGATAATTATCCACCTAAGTTTACCCCCTCACCTACTTTTCATCTCGCCCTATTAATATATAATCTATTCCTTTCTCCACATGTGCTCATCCGTCTTCCCTCAGTTGCATCTATGCTATTCCCCTCAAATATATCAGATGCTCTACCTCCTTGTCACTGACTGATGAGTTCAATTTCACCTAAATTTCTTATTGAGATCATTAGTAGCTCGCTTATTTTTATGTCCATTAGTTCCGGACAACTACACAAGTTGAAGCTCCTTCGATAGGTCTAACCTACCGAAACGCTGCATAATCTACAATATCTGTATCAGGGCATCATTCAGCCTTCTCTTTTCTAGCTCTGATTGCATTATGCAGCAATAGTCAAATTACTATTTTTAATGGCCGTCTAAACAGCTTTATTTTGTTGCACTTAATCATGAATTAGAAACAAAGCGAAAATCATCTGATCGAATTGCACTAAATAAACTGTACTATCGATATTACTGCATGCCATTGCAGTTATTGGTAATATTAGTTGGTGAGTGAATACAGTTATGTTAATAAATGTTCCCAAATGAAATTTATGTGGAAAGATGAGCATTAACGTCTAGTACTTGGACAGTAAATAGAATAACCATGAAGAACGGTCATCGGAACGGAAACATTAACTCTGCTTTGTCTGTATAGATGCTGCCAGGACTGCTGAGTTTCTCAGACATTTTAGTTTTTTTTTTTCGTTTTTTTCTATTAAATAGGAGAACCCATTGTTTTTACAATAATATGATCATTGGCTAATCTATATCTTACCATGATGTATATCTTACCATGGGAACGCTGAATGGACCGACTAGGGTAGCCATTGCTGTAGACTGCGAGGATCCAGAGTCACCGACGATGGCTGAAACTGCAGTGGACCTTTGGCAATTGGAAGATTTGTCTTCACCTCTATTTAGAAACTCAAAAGTTGATTTCAGAGTTAAATGCGGCATGGTACAGGTGTCATAAATCTGGTAACCTAAGGTAATATTAGGAAGTAGCCTTGGGTTCTTGTTAATTTCTTCAACGGCGAAAATCATCGTCAGCACAAAACGAAAAACCCGGTGCCAAAAGCTGTAGAGAAAAAAATAAACAAATGTGAATTGACAGAAGATTTCTTTTTCTTTCAAATTTCACATATATGATCATTCGGCATTGATCCATTTTCAAATAGGAGCAGTAACTGCCCGAATTCATCTTGTTTAGTCATAGAATCATCTTATTTTGGGACATTGCATTCAAAAACGTAAAGTTTGCTCTTAATGCACATGTCACTCATAAACCAGAAAATGAAGACGTATATCTTTGCTGTTAGAATCCCTACAGTGTGGAAAGAGGTAATTCGGCCCATCGAGTCTACACCGACTCTCCGAGAGCATCCTATCCGGACCCATACTCCCACCCTATTCCTGTAACCCCGCATTTACCAAGGTTAACCCACCTGACGTATGTATCCTTTGACACTACAAAGCATTTTACCACGGGCAATCCACCTAGCCTGCGCAGGTTTACACTGTGGGAGGAAACCGAGGAAACCCACGCAAATACAGGGAGACCATGCAAACTACACACAGACAGTCGCTCAAGGCTGGCATCGAACCTAGTCTCCTGATGCCATGATTGAGCCACGGTGCCGCCTATAATTATACTCTTTTTTAAAAGAAAACATATTATTTCGACGACCTTCATCGCTTTCACGAAAAGTAGAGGCTCTCACGTGTTTCCCGACAAATAATAGTGGAAACACAATATGCAATTTTCTGAAGAAGGGTTCCGACCCGAAACGTCAACTTTCCTGCTCTTCTGACGCTGCCTGGCCTGCTGTGCTCCTTCGGTTCCACAGTGTTATCTCTGACTCCAGCATCGGCAGTTGTTACTATCTCTATATGCAATTGTCTCAGCGTGTTATGGATACGAGCAACTTGCTGACCTGCTTCACGTGACAGCGTCGCTGATTACGAACAACATCATTCTTCCTGGGAACGCAAATCTAATCGATATGTCAAAACCTTAAAAATCATCCAGGACAGTCGACGAACAAGGAGTGACATCGGTCACAATGTTTCTGTCGACATGTAATCTGTTTTTGGCACAAGAACAAAATTCCCTAAATATTCGGGTAGGAGCTGAAAGTCTGGAATAAAGATGTCTAAAGTGGAAACGTACATTGCAGCCACTAACTATGAAACGTGAGAGATATTTGTTCACAAAGAAAATCTGGCAGCAGTTCGTGTATATCTGTTTTTAATTACAAACAAAGATATCCCAACAATTTCTAACATTCAAAACTACGAAGCCTGTAATGTCAGGTTTTACTTCTACTGTTTATTTAATGATATGTTGAACGCAGAAAAAAAAACACCTTGTAGTAATTCAATCTAATCGATTACTTCACTCTCAACAAAGATCTGAAAAGTTTAAAATGTAAAGCAAAATGCAAGCTCTCACTGACTTTCTGCATTTTACCACTTCGGGCTTTCTTCGGAAGGAAGGATCCAGGCGATCAACATTGGTGTGCACACTGAAAACTCCGCCAATAACAATGTCACCTTCTTTAGACAAGCCAACCAAGTCATCAGCTACCCATTGTTTACAGGTTGGTTCAGTCTTCAACAACACAGAAGCAAGAAGAGATGCCGTTAAGAAGAATGAAAATATGTAATACATCATTAGATTCAAATTGGTTCTTTTTGCATGGGCGTCTTACGCGTTTATATATTGTTCCATATAATGATAACCTTCCAACTGCAATACTATAAATAGATTGATCTTACAACACGCAAAACTCCCAAAAGCAAACAAATAACTTCAACTTGCCTGGGGTGTAACAGCAGAGTGTGGGATCAAATTATAATGATGCTATTGTCTATCCATGAAGGGAAAAATTAATTGCTATCAATTTAGTTCAATTTTCACTTCAAAGACAAACGGTTTGTAAAACTTTTCTAACAACGGAGACTTGCAAAATCTTTGCTGTTGAACTAATAACATTATTGCAACGTTACTTCTGAAAATACAGGGTTTCTGATACTCCATCTTGTAGACCTGAACAGAAAATTCAGAGCAGAACGTGACATTAAACTGTTCATGTGTCAAAGCTGCCCTAGGAGTACAAGGATTTTTCTGTTAAGAGTCTGACTTGTGACTTGGTTATAATTATAGAAAATGACACTATGCTTGGAAACTGTTCGAGTCTGAGTTGCAAAGACACCTTTACATCACATGGAATCAAATGTGTTCCATGAATACACCCTATAACTCCTTAAATACTACCTGTTATAATGCCAGCATCAATTGTCCAAGAAAAGATTTTCAGCTAACAAACTTGTCCAGAGTGAAGGCTTTGTTAAGATTCAATATTATTGCTTTTTCCAAGAATCTGTGTTTCTGCGATGGATGTGCTTTTGAGCCAGACTGTATAGAAATTGTGGAGGATATAGACTATTATCATCTTTATGAAAACGAAAAGAATTGCGGGTGCTGTAAATCGGGAACAAAAACAAAGTTGCTGGAAAAGCTCAGCAGGTCTGGCAGCATCTGTGAAGGAAAAAACAGAGTTACCATTTTGGGTCTGGTGACCCTTCCTCAGAACTCTTACCAGACCCGAAATGTTAACTCTGTTTTTTGCCTTCACAGTTGCTGCCAGACCTGCTGAGTTTTTCCAGCAACTTTGTTTTTGTCCCTATTATCATTTTTTTAGTGAGACAATCAGCACAAATTTTCTTTTAATTCATGCAACATCTTTCTAAAATATATAAATCTTCCAAATCTCTGCAGATAGTGCAAGACCAAAGGTTGAATAACAAAATATATTGTATAATAAATTATATGAAATAATTGTCCCTCCATTTTAGCATTTTAATCGATTCCATCATCTCATCTCCACTCACGCCACTCTTTCAATGGCATTCCATCCTTCTCCTGCCGTCCCTCCGATGCCATCCCCATCTATTCACTTAATCCTCTTCAAGCAATCCCCGTTACAGTCTTGCCATCCACATCCCTCCCATATATTCAGCAACGTGATGGAAAGTGCTATAATGCAGTATTTACTCCCAAAAACCTGTTCATTAATGTTAAGTTTGCATTACACTTAGACCAATCAGCTCTTGTCCTCATACAGCCTTGCCCATTGCCTGTTACATGGCCAGCACAAATGTTAATTTATCACTTAACAGGTTAGATGTTAGATTTAGTTGTGCATGGATACAGACTGCTTCAATATCTGAGGATTCCCAAATGGTGCCGAACATTGTGCAATCATCAGCAAACACAGAAACATATAATATAGAAGCAACAGTGGGCCATTCAACCATTTGAGCCTGTTCTGACATTCAATATGATCATAGCTGATCACCGAACTCAGTACCCTGTTCCCACTTTCTCCCAATAACCTTTGACACTTTAGCCCTAAGAATTCTACCTAAATCCTTCTTGAAAACATTAAGGTTTTGACCTCGCTTTCTGTGACAGAGAATCCTATAGGCTCACCACTGACTTGGTGAAGTTTTTTTTTTCTCACCTCAGTCCTAAATAGCCTATTTAATATCCTTAGACTGTGACTCCTGGTTCCAGACAGCTTGGTCATCAGGAAAGTCTTTCCTGTATGTACCCTATCTAGTCCCGCTCAAATTTTATAGGCTTCTACCAAATCTCTCCTCAATTTTCAAAACTCCAGTGAATATAGTCCTAACCAATCCAGTCACTCTTCATACATCAATCTTACCATCCAAGGAATAAACCTTTGTTGCAATCTGTCATTGACAGAACATCTTTCATCAGATATGGAGACCAAAAATGTACGCAATATTCCAGGTGTTGTTTCGCCAATGCTTAATACAATTGCATTCCTGCTCCTTTATATGAATCCTCTCACTAAGAAGACCAATATACCATTTGCCTTCTGCATTGCCTGCTGTGCCTACAAGCCTATTTTCAACAATTGGTGCATGGTGACACCCAGGTCATCTTGCTGTGGTGTATGAATCCAAAAATAGTCTCTCCATACCAGATTATTGAAGGTTAATTGGACATGGCAATAAGTAATTGATGGAGAGTTTTTAAAAAAATATGAAAAAGGCTTTTTTCGAAGTAGGTGGACTTGGCTCGGGAACATACAGTTTTGCAGTGACATCTAGACTCATTTTTGAACACCAACCACCAGAGGACTAGAGTCATAGAGTAATAGAGATGTACAGCACGGAAACAGACCCTTCTGTCCAACTCGTCCATGCCAACCAGAAATCCTAAATAAATCTAATACTATTTGCCAATATTTGGTCCATATCCCTCTAAACCTGCCCTATTCATTTATCAATCCAGATACTATTTAAATGTTGTAATTGTACCAGCCCCCACCACTTGCTCTGGCAGCTCATTGCATACATGCACCACCCTCTGCCTGAAAAAGTTGCCCCATATGTCCCGTTAAACCTTTCCCCTCTCACTTTAAACCCATGACCTCTGATTTTTGGACTCCTCCACTCCGTGGGAAATACCTTGACTATTTACCCTATCCATGCCCCTCATGATTTTGTAAACTTCTATAAAGTCACCTTTCAGCCTCTGACACTCCAGGGAAAAAAGCTCCAGTCTATTCAGCCTCTCCCTATAGCTCAAACTCTCAACCCTGGCAACATCCTTGTACATCTTTTCTGTACCGTTTCAAGTTTCACAACATCCTTCCTGTAGCTAGGTGAACAGAATTGCACACAGTATTCTGAATGTGGCCTAACCAATGTCTTGTATAGCTGCAACATGAATCCCAATTCCCATACTCAATGCTCTGTCCAATAAAGGCAAGCATAGCAAACGCCTTCTTCACTATCCGATCTACCTGCGACTCCACTTTCAAGGAGCTATGAGCTTCACCCCAAGGCCTCTTTGTTCAGCATCACTCCACAGAAACTTACAATTAAGTTTGTAAGTCCTACCTGATTTGTCTTTCCAAAATGCAGCACCTCACATTTATCTAAACTCCATGTGCCACTCCTCGGCCAATTGGCCTGTCTGATCAAGATCCCATTGTACGCTAAGGTAAATATCTTCGCTGTCCATTACAACACCAATTTTGGTGTCATCTGCAAACTTACTAACCATACCTCCTATGTTCGAATCCAAATCCTTTTTATGAATGATGAAAAGCAGTGGACCCAACCAACAATCCTTGTGGCACACCACTAGTCAATCTGAAAAGCAACCCTCCACCACCACCCTTTGTCTTCTACCTTCGAGCCAGTTTCGCATCCAAATGGCTAGCTTTCCCTGTATTCCATGCGATCTAACCTTGCTAACCAGTCTAGTTTTAGATTTAGATTTATTTAATTATTTGTCACATGTACAAAGTATAAGAATGCATAAGTACAGAGAAAAGTGCACAAAGTTGCCATTCACTGGCACCCATTTGGTTACAAACACCAGAATTAAAAGATTGAATAGAGCCAAAAGGTAAGCAAGAGAAAAAGAAATGTCCAGATCTCAGCGTCCAAGTCCTATCTCCACAATGATGCAGGCGCCACTCCAATCGCTAGGACGCCCAGGAGGACGCTGCCGCTGCCATGCGAAAGGTCCACTCTCGTTGCTGTCGCTGCCTCACCAGCTGCATTAACTGGCCCGCCCTCACCGCCAACTGCCGCCGCCACATCAGCCCACTCTCACTGCCAACTGCTGCTGCCTCACCGGCCTACTCTAGCGCTGACTGTTGTTACCTTACTAGCCCGCTCTCACCGCTGACTGCAGCCTCCTCTCAGTCCCGCTCTCACCACCGTCAACCGGCTGCCTCACCGGCCTGTTCTTGGAGCTGAACCAGCCCACTCATGATCTGCCACTGTCGCTCCGGCCCACGCTCAATCCGCCGTCGCTGCCAGACATGACCCGCACGTTCAGCTCCTGCCATGTCGTTCCCGGTTGCGACCTGACTCATTCCTGACTCCTTAGGTAAGTGTTTAAAAGGGTGGGGGTTGAGTGGGATTGAATTACTGCAGAGAGGAGAGAAGAAGAAAGGAAAAGGAAAGGGAACTGGCGAGCAGAGTGGAGCTCCGAATGGAGTGACTTACCCTGTCACCATCTCACAACTGAAATGAGGAACCTTGTCAAACACCTTACTGAAGTCCATATAGATCATGTCCACCACTCTGCCCTCATTAATCCTCTTCATTACTTAGACATAGACATAGAATCCCTACGGTGTGGAAACAGGCCCTTTGGCCCAACAAGTCCACACCAAACCTCACAGCATCCCACTCAGACTCAGACACATCCCTATGTAACCCACCTAATCTACACATCCCTGAGCACTATGATCAATTTAGCATGGCCAATTCACCTAACCTGCACATCTTTGGACTATGGGAGGAAACAAGAACACCTGGAGGAAACCCACGCAGACACAGGGAGAATGTGCAAACTCCAAACAGACAGTCACCCAAGGGTCGAATCGAACCCTGGTTGCTGGTGCTGTGAGGCAGCAGTGCTAACCACTGAGCCACTGCGCTGCCCACTTCTTCAAAAACTTCATTCAAGTCAGTGGGACATGACTTCCCATGCACAAAGCCATGTTGACTGTTCCTAATCAGTCCTTGCTTTACAAAAAACATGTAAATCCAGTCCCTCAGGATTCCCTCCAACAACTGGTCCACTGCTAATGTCAGGCTCACTGATGTATAGTTCCTTGGCTTTTCCTTGCCACTTTTCTTCACCACATTAGCCAACCTGGCACATCATCTGCGGCTATTGATGATACAAATATCTCAGCAAGGGGCCCAGCAATCACTTCCTAGCTCCCCACAGAGTTCTTGGGTACACTTGATCAGGTCCCGGGGATTTATCCACCTTTATGCATTTCAAGATGTCCAGCACCTCCTCGTCTGTTATATTGACATTTTTCAAGATGTCGCTATTTATTTCCCCACAATCTCAATCTTCCATATCCTTCTCCAGAATATACACTGATGCAAAACACTCATTTAATATTGTCACCAACTCCTGTCGTTCCACACATAGGTGGACTTGCTGATCTTCAAGGGGCCGTATTCTCTCCCTAGTTACCCTTTTGTCCTTAAGGTATTTGTAGAATCCCTTTGGATTCTCCTTAACCCTATTTGCCAAAGATATCTCATGTCCCCTTTTTTGCTCTCCTGGTTATCTCTTAAATATACTCCTACTGCCTTTATACTCTTCTAGGGATTCACTCACTCCCTGTTGTCTATACCTGACGTATCCTTCCTTCTTATCCTTGACCATAACCTCAATTTCTCTAATCATCCTGCATTCCCTATACCTCCAGCCTTGCCCTTCACCCTAACAGAAACATGTTTTCTCTAGAATGTCATTATCTCATTTTTGAAGGCTTCCCATTTTCCAGACATCCCTTCACTTGCAAACATCCGTCACCAAAAATTGGCCTTCCTCCAATTTAGAATTTTAACTTTTAGATCCAGTCTATCCTTTTCCTATCTTAAAGCTAATTTACTTAGGATAAGTACTCATAAATGACAATTCAGCACATAACATCAGACCTAATATACTATTAATTTCAGGAACTTTTCACATTTCATTTTTCTCATTAATTGACTGGACTCACGAGCAGTGGCAGGAAAATTCATATTGAGCTCCAAGCGCCTGCCATCGCTGAGGGGTCGCCAATGAGAGAAAGGACATGAGATTCACTTGTTGAAAATATCTAAAGTATTAAGATAATAGATTCACTCAATAATTTGTATATGTCTAAATAATTATCAGAGAATAATAATTTTTCCAATATATTTAAAGCAGATTAAGCTAATAAACTTGCTTTACATCAAAGTGGACATGTTTTCTGTATTCATTTTGATCAGATCTTAAAGAAGCAGTTAAGGTACTTTAGCCTGATGTTAATATTGCATCTTCCCCATCCCAAACTATTGCCATTCAGATAATAATCTGCCTTCCTACTTTTGCTACCAAAGTGAATAGTCTTATATTTATCCACATTATACTTCATCTGCCATGCATTCTCCCCCTCATTCAATTTGTCCAAATCACACTGAAGTCTCCTCACATTCAGCTTTGTGTTGTCTGCAAATTTGAAGATGTTGCATTTTGTTCTCTCATCGAAATCATTAATATAAATTGCTAATAGAAGTATCCAAATACTCATCCCTGCAGTGCCTTATTAGTCACTGGTTACTAATGGGAAAATGACCTGCTTATTCCTACTTTTTGTTTCCTGCCAAACTGTTTTCTATCCATTTCAGCATACGGCCCTTAATTTCATGAGCTTTAATTTCACATGCTAATCTCTTACGTGGAATCTTATTGAAAGTCTTCTGAAGTCCAAATAAACAACATCCACAGGCTCTCCCTTAGCAATTCTACTAGTTACCTTCCCAAACAATTCCTGTAGATTTGTCAAGCCTGAACTCCATTTTGTAAATCCATACTGGCTCTTTCTGATCCTGAACCGGTTTCCAAGCGCTCTGCTATTAAATCTTTGATACCAGACTCCAGCATTTTCCCCACTTGACACTTCAGAAACCTGACAGCAATAATCAGATGTCTAGCTGATGCATTGCACTTCTTTATCGACCTCAGGATTAGTACTTTCTCGCTTGTCCTTATAGTGATAACAGCTTTTCATAGTATTGATCTCAGGCTAGCTAATCTATAATTTCCCATTTTCTCTCTACCTTCATTTTTATTTTAAATAATGAACTTATATTAGCAGCCCTCTCATCCATACGATCTGCTCCAAAGTCTATAGCATCTTCAGAAATGACTAGCAATGCATCCACTATCTCCAGGGCCACTTCCTTAAGTAACCTCACTGACTTCACTTTGTTTAGGTTGCTTGATGCCACATTCGATTAAATGCTCGATTGATGCCAAGAAGAATTATTTGCACCTCACCTCTTAAACTCAATTGGACGATTAATGCTTTCACAAGGCCTGAAAGATAGTCTGGAACAAACTGACCTGGTGAAACATGAACTGAGCAGGTAATTTGAGATTGGTTACTAAATTATAGCACTATAAATGACAATTTCTATTGCTTCCGTGATAATTGACGGAAGGCATGGTAATTAATTAGATTAGATTGTCATTTGTTTTATTTTTTTGTGAACAGGACAATCCTGTTGTAATTTTCAACTTTGTCAGCAGGTTGCCGTATTTTTTTATTTCAAAAATATTCTGTATTCATAAGGTATCTTTATATACATACAAAGTAAATAATGCAGCTTGGTCATGTATATTAGCATATGAAGAAACAAACAAACACTGAATTTTGACTCTATCCAGCAAACAAATCCAAGGCATTTGTTACTTGTACAAGGCTATGGTTATATACATTTGATGCACTGGGAGGGTCCTACAACTGAATGGACTTCCATTTAACTTCAGCAGAAATACCTTAGCCTGTGTTCTTTCCCCACTATGCCTTGGTGACAGTTGCCCCAGTCTTTAGTGTGTCCCTCAGCACATACTCCTGGACGTTGTAATGTGCCAGTCTGTAACACTCAGTCGAGGCCAACTCCTTGCTCTGGAAGACCAACAAGTTTTGGACAGACCAAAGAGTGTCTTTCACTATGTTGATGGTCCTCCAGGAGCAGTAGATATTTGGTTCAGTAGACCGTAGAGCACAGAGTCCTGTGTCATTGACCTGCTCGAGACAAACCTCGACAAGAACCATTGCATCTCCCTCCAGGTTTCCTTTGCAAAGGCACATTCCAGCAGGAGATGTATGACAGTCTGAACCCCTCCCCTTCTCCCCTGCAACCACTTCAACAGTAATGTGCCGTGTTGCAAAGAGTCCAGGTGTACATGAAGGATCTCACAAGTAAGGCCCTTCTCACCACCAGCTAAGCATTGTCTTGGTGCTTGTTGGAAAGTTCTGGTGATGAGGCATTCTGCCAAATGACCTTGATAGTCTGCTCAGGGAACAACCTGACAGGATCCAGCACTCCTTTTCCCACAGAGTCTCGAGGATATTACGTGCTGACAAATTTCTGATTGACTTGTGGTCAAAGGTGTTTCTCTTCGCAAATTTATCCATGACGGACAGATGATGTCGAATGGTCCAAGTACTTGAAGTGTTCTGCGGCATTGAGAACAGTTCTATCCTACACAACAATTGGGGCAGGTAGAACCACAGTACATAATGACAGTTAGTGTTTCTGTACCAAATGTCTACGCATAGCTTGATGCAACTACTCACAAAAGTGGCCATCAGGATAAGGGTGGAATTGGATACATTCTGTGCTCCTCCTACTCGCCAACCACACCCCCCCGCCCCCAACCCCACCAACAACCAGAGTTTTATACATGGTGTCCTTGCAGACGTGGTCCATCTTAGACATCCAGGTGAAGTGGAAGATGACTTGGGTGACTTCAATGGCATAGTTGCGGGGAATGGGCCAGATCTGCACCACATAAAACGACAAAGTGCCTCACACCTGAAGACTTGGTTTTTAACTCACAGTGGAGAGGGAGTTGTGCTCCCAAAAGCCCAGTCTCTGCCTCACCTTAGCAATGTGCTCCTCCCAAGACTTTGTGCATGCCCTGACCCCTCCGAAACATATTCCCACCAGCTCCACGTAATCTGTTGTGACAGTGAAGGGGATAAAGGATTGGTCGGCTCCCGAGGCCAGTTCAGACTGGCTGCAGATGCTCATGAGTCTGTGTACTGACAGCAGATCTGAACATAAAACAGACACCCATGTACGTGGGGCCTTTAACTTGCAGACCTCTGTTGATTGGAATAGTCACTCCTCTCAGGCTCACATCCTTCCTGATAGACTCAGCAAAAGACTCTATACAAGACATAAACAAGGTAGGAGAGAGTTTGCAGCCCTCCCTGATTCCAGATCTCATCAGGAAGCTTTCTGATTCCGACCCAATGATTGAGACTACACTAATGATGTCAGAACCAGTTGTGAAGTCCCTCCACAAAGCCCATTTTGGAGACCACATCCAACATGCAGGTGTGTAACGTCCTGTCAAGGGCATTGTCCTGGTCCAAGCTGATGAGGCAAGCATCCACTCCCCTGTCCTGCATATAGGCATTATATTCCAGAGGAGGTCAAGGCTCTCAGAGATCGTCCTTCCCAGTACAGCACAGGTTTGGTCGGGGTGAATCACTGATCCGAGAGCAGACCCGACCTGGTTGATAATGATCTTAGACAGGATTTTGTTGTCTGCATTCAGCAGTGAAATTGGTCACAAATTTCTAACTTCCTCTCTCTCCCCTTCCACTTGTAGATTCTCTTGGATTCACACACGCTACCTGCAAGAAGCATACTGTGGTACACTTCCAGGATGTCCTGACCAATCAGCTCTCACACAGCTAAACTCAACTCAACTGGCAACTTCATTATTTTCTAAGGACTCGAAGGCCTTGGTCAGCTCATCGAAAGATAATAGCTGGATCAATCTCTCGCGCATAATGTCACCTAAGACCTCCATGAGAGAGCATAGGAACAACTGGGAGACCACGCTGTCTATGGCCTTCATGTCATACAGTCTGAAATTAAAGGATTGGCTGATCCTCAGGATGTCAGACTGAGATCATGTTACCAAACCATCTACGTCCTCCAAGCTGCTGAGCACAGAGGTCACCTAGTATATCTTCTGGAAGAAGAAACGCGAGCGCATCTTATCCCGCTCCACGGTGTGGACGCTGGATCAGAGGATTATCTTGGTAGCTTCCAAGGCATAGAACAAGACTTGCTGGCTCTTCACCTCCTGGAGATCCTCTGTGACATCGAAACTGAGCCAGAACGTCAATCTGCCCTCCTCCAACTTGGACCTTCTGATAATTTCCTGTTTTAATTGTTCAGCCATTCATGGACTTGCCTTCTGGCTTTCAGAAATTCCTTCCCTGAATTTATTTATCTGTCTATCTCTTTATTTTAAGTTACATTGGTGCTTGAAATCAACCACTTTCACCAAGAAGATGGCCATGACCCCTGCTATCGATTTGAGAGGCCCTGTGTTTAAGTTTTCTTTATAGTGCTTTGTGAAAAATAAATGGGATATTTTACTACATTGAAGATGGTACATAAATAAAAGCTGCTGGTGTTGTCTGAAATAAGAGGAAAGTGGCATTTATCAGAAACTGCGTGATAAATAACAGTACACAGTAAATGTAGCAGATCAGGTGAAATTTGAGACATGCTGCCTTCTGTCCAGAGAAGCACTTGATAGACCACAGGATTTTTGGTTTTATTTTTGGTTTAATTTCATTTTCTTTTTCATCTGGAACACCTTAGGCTGACAACTTTCAAACCTTTTGCATACTATTTTTAATTTCATAAATATTCCAAAAATGCCCTTAACATTTCTGTGTGAGTTTCTGCTTTAAAGTACTGTAGATGTGAAAGCAACGTCTGGCTCAAATGCATTGTGAAACCAATAAATTTACTTGAAAAGAATTTTCAAAGATTGCAAAGGGTAATGAGGGAAAAACAACAGGGTTTGGGGATGGGATTTAAGGGATAGCTTCATCATGTTTAGTACCAAATGCCTTCCTTCTGTGTTGTTTGATTCGATGACTCAATGCTTGATTGAAGCAATTTAATACATCATGCTTTTCTTTGTATTTAGCTCTTGTCTCAGAGGGATAATATAACACTTAGGCGCAAATATACAAGCCAGTAAACCAAAACTAGACGCCAAAATGGCAAATATTTCTACGGCAACTGTATATTTCCCGGGAGAACTCACATAAGCTGGAATGAATGTTATCCAAACTGCGCATAAGTATGCTGAAAGTGATGTACTTAGCTTCGTTGAAATTATCAGGAAATTTTCGAGCTAAAAAAGAGCAGCCACAATCATATGTAACCAAGGACACTGTGAAAGGCAATTGCAGAACCTACATTGCATTCAAAGGCTATTATTTCATTAAAATAATCACTTCTTTTCAGGAAATGGCGGTGATATTGTTATCCAGGCAGCACATACTAAGCATTGCACATGTGTCCAAACCACTTCACGAGGTTGTTGTTAGGAAGAGATGCGTTAAATGACATTACCACAACAATTGTTTTGCTCAGAATGCAAGATGTACAAAGAACAAAAGTAATACCAAATGGCACGTGACGCAATGTGCAAGACCAAGCTGACGGTTGTCCGATGAATGTAATAGAGCACATAAAACAAAATGTTAATAAGGAGAGAAGCAAGAAGCTTAATTCTGAGTTGTTCGCTTTCACAATGGGCTGTGTCCCTGTAACGGTGGAACGTAACAAACGCATTGATGCTAATACAGGCTCCAAATAATGCGATCATGATCAAAATAATCGCCAATGTCTTCTCGAGCGAAATAAATTGAATGTCCTTCAGGATGCAGCCGTCTCGTTGACGGTTAGACCGGTATTCCAATGGACATTTGAGGCATTCTGTTAAACCTATAAACAGACGCAATTGATTCAAAGTAATGTTTATTCCAAAATGAATCATGATAAAATATTTGTGAAAAGCATACTCCTTCTTATTCTTACCAGTCACGTTACTTATTTCACCATCAGCACATCGAATGCAGTCAAAGCAGCAAATGGGCTGACCTTTCCTGACTGCCTTCCTTGTTCCGTTGGGACAGGGATTGGAGCAAACTGGGTTGAAAACCTTAACGTTAAAGAAAGAATGTACGGTCAACTTGAAACTTGTTCCTATCCATTTTGTATTGGCTGCCGTAATAGGTGATGATGTGCATATTCCTTATGGGGGCCAGGTGTGAATCAGAGACTGCTGAGTATACGTTCTCCTCCTGTTCCTCCCTTGTCCTTTCTGGAAGATATTCATCTCTAATAAAAACCAAAAGAGCTGCGGATGCTGCAAATCAGGAACAAAAACAAAGTTGCTGGAAAAGCCCAGCAGGTCTGGCAGCAACTGTGAAGGAAAAAAACAGTGTTAACAGTTCGGGTCCGGTGACCCTTCCTCAGAACAACCTGGACACAAACACCTGACTCTTCCATTTCTTGTCTCTTCTGGCAGTTACTCCCCGATTGTGAACGTGCATAGCATTTGCTGGCAACCTATTTTGCCCCAAGATCAAAGTCCCAGCAAACGCATTGGCCAGCCTGAGTCACTGATCGAGGAACAGTAGCTCGAACCTTGCTTGATTTTCCTCCTCTAAGTTTCATTCCCTTATTTAATTTGTTAATTGATATTATTGATTCACAGACTCAGAGTGGAAAAGGAAAAGTGGCGTAGCAAGAATGAAAAAGCACAATATGATTTCAAGTTTTAAAGTTTAAACTTTTTGGGGAGAAACCTGACGTATATCTGAACTTAACTTTGACACTTTCAAAAATTATGATTCTTATTATACTGTATGGCTGTCTACATGGAGACGGAATACTAAAGAAAGGCTATGCTATAAAATTCACAAATCACAGTTTAGACCTCTATTGTGTCTTATTGTGAACATCACAAATTAGGGTGGATGGCAAGTCCTTAAAGTTGATGCAGAAGTATTTCCTGGAATGTTGTCAGGGATATGAGGTTTCATTTACATGGAGACACCAGAAAAACCAAAGTTGTCCTCCTTAAAGGAAAGGATGTGAAAGGTACATTTTGAAGAGTTGTTCAAAGGCCTGAAGGGTTTTGATAATCGAAATTAGATATTATTTCCAGTCGTGGAAGGGAGAGTAACCATGGAGCATAGATTACAGTGAGGTGCAAAGGAATCAGAAGTGGTCTGAGAAGGTTTGTCATGTGGCTCGTTATTACAGTTTGCAGTCCACTGCCTGAATTTGTGATGAAACATAAGACTGTAATATTATAGGATATAGGAGCCGAATTAGGCCACTCAGCCCATCGAGTCTGCTCCACCATTTGATCTTGGTTGATACATTTCTCAATCCCATTCTCCTGCCTTGTTCCCATTACCTTTGGTCCCCTTACCAATCAAGAACTTATCTCTCTCTGTCTTAAATACACTCAATGACTTGGCCTCCACGTTGTTGTTCAGCAGTGAGTTCCACAGATTAACAACTCTCTGGCTGAAGAAATTCCTCCTTATCTCAGCTCTGAAGGATTGCCCCCATCAGCCTGAGTCTCTGTACCTCGTTCTTAGTCTCTCCTACTAGTAGAAACATCTAGTAGAAACATGTCCACTATATCCAGGTCTCTCAATATCCTGCAACTTTTAATCAGTTACCCCCATCCTTCTAAACTCCATAATGAACAAACCCAGAGTCCTCAACCGCTCCTCATATGACAAGCCCTTCCTCTGTAAACTTCCTCTGAATGCCCTCCAATGAAAACACATCTTTCATTAGAGATGTTGCTGATACCTGCTCATAATATTGCAATCCTTTTACATCTTTGTTCTTCTATTCTAGCCCTCTTGAAATGAATGCCAATATTGCATTTGCCTTCCTAATCACCAACTGAACCTACATGTTGACGTTAAGAAAATCCTGAACTAGGACTCACAAGTATCCTTGCACTTCAGATTTCCGAAGACTTTCCCCATTTAGAAAATCGTCTATGCCCATTCTTCTTACCAAGATGCATAACCTCACACTTGTCCATACTGTATTCCTTCTGCCACTTTTTTGCCAATTTGCCTAGCATGTCAAAGTCCTTCTGCAGCCTCCCTGCTTCCTCAAAACTATCTGTCCCTCTACCTATCTGTATCATCTGTAAATGTAGCAACAATGCCCTCAGTTCCTTTGTATAGATCATTAGTATATGATGTCAATAGTTTGTGGTCCCAACAGTGACCATTGTGGAACTCCACGAGTCACCTCCTGAAAAGAAAAACTTTTATCCCTACTCTACCTTCTGCCAGTCAGCCAATCCTTGATGCATGCCAGTACCTTGCCTCAAGCACCATAGACTTATCTAACTTAGCAGCCTCCTATGTGACACCTTGTCAAAGGCCTTCTCGAAATCAAAATCTACCAAATCCACTGGCTCACCTTTGTCTAACTTGTTCATTACCTCCTCAATGAATTCTAACAAATTTGTCAGGTATGACCTCCCCTTGATAAAGCTGTACTGACTCCATTCCATTTTGCCATACACTTCTAAATACTCTGCAATCACATTATTAATAATGGACTCTAAAATCTTAGCAACAACTGAGTTCAGGCTAACCGGTCTATAGTCTCCTGCATTCCAATTCCCTCCCTTTTTAAATATGAGTGTTAAATTGGTCACTTTCCAGTCATTTGGAACACTTCCTGACTCCAGTGATTCCTAAAAGATTATCACCAATGCCTCTACAATCTCCTCAGTTCTCTCCTCCAGAACTCTGTTGCATAGTCCGTCTGGTTTGGGTGATTTGACTGCCTTTAGATTTTTCAGCATCCCCAGCACCTTCTCTTTAGCGATGGCCATTACATTCACCTCTGCTTCCTAACTGTCTTGAACATCTGGAATGTTGCCAGTGTCTTCCACTGTGAAAATTGATGCAAAGTACCTAGTCAGCTCCTTCAGCATTTCTTTGTTTCCCATTACTACTTATCCACCCTCATTTTCCACCTGTCTGATGTTTACTCTTGCCTCTCTCTTACCTTTAAGATATGTTTTAAAACTCTTGCAATTTTCTTTTATTTATCAGCTAGCTTAGCCTCATATTTTAATTTCTCCACCTCCCCCCCCACCCCAACCATTGTTCTTTTTTTACTTATCCCCTGTTTTCTTAAAGGCTTCCCCATCCTCTGACTTCTGACTGATCTTGAGCACATTGTATTTTTTTTTTTGCTTTTAGGCTGTACTGACTTCACTTGACAGCCGTGGTTGCCTCATCCTTTCATTAATATGTTTCTTGTTCCTTGGGATGAATTTCTGCTATGCTTCCCAAATTATCCCCAGAAATCCCTGGCATTGTTGCTCCATCATCTTCCCCTGTGGGCTTCCTTTCCAGTCAACTGTGCCCAGTTCCTTCCTCACGTCTTTGTAGTTACCTTCATTCAATTGTAATACAGTTACATGTGATTTCAGATTCTCTCTCTCAAACTGCAGGGTGACTTCTGTCATATTACGATCACTGTCCCCAAGGGTTTCCTTCACCTTCAGCTCCTTAATCAAATCTGTCTCATTGCACATCACCAACTCCAGAAATGCCTGTTCCCTAGTAGGGTCTATCACCAGCTACTCCAATAAGTCTCATAGACATTTTACGAACTCATTTCCTCGAGATCCGCTACCAATATGATTTTCCCAGCCCATCTTCATATTGAAGTACCCCATGTAATAGTGCCTTTCTTGCATGCCTTTTCAATCTCCTGATTTATTTTCTTCCCCACATCATGACTACTGCTAGGAGGCCTGTACACAATTTCCATCATGGTCTTTTTTTCCTTAGTGGTTCCTCAACTCTACCCATACAGATTCCACATCTTCCAAACTTATATCACTTCTTGCTATCAATTTAATTTAATTTCTTACTAACAAAGCAATCCTGACCCTTCTGGCTATCTGCCTGTCCTTTCAATCGGATGTGTATCCCCTGATCCCCTTGCAGCCATATCTCTGTGATACCCACAAGTCTGCACTACAAGCTCATTTACTTTGTTTTGTATACCACATGCATTTAAGTACAACACCCTCAGTCCTGCATTGACTGTCCCTCTTCTCATACTTGTCCCCTTATCTACTTTGTCCCCTTATCTAGATTCCTGACCCTTTCCATTCCCTCTCTTATTACTTGTTCTGGAAACTTTAACTTTTTCTGCACCCTCCTTCCCTTTAACTCCTTCCATAATTTTCCAGGCAACTGAACCTATCCTCCCTTTCTTTTAGTTTGAAACCCTAGCTATGTGATTCACAAGGACTCTGTGAATCAGGTGGAGCCTGTCGCATCAGAACATTTCCCTCTTTCCACCGTACTGATGCCAACATCCCATGAATTCAAACCCATTTCTCCCACACAACCATTGATTCACACATTTAATCTCTTTAGTCTGTTGAGCCTGTGCCAAATAGTTTATGGCACAGGTAATAATCCAGAGATTATCATTTTTTTTTATTCTGCTTTTTAATTTAGACCCCTTGCTGCACATATTCGCTTCAGCAGAACTTGGTTGCTTCCTTCTACCTGTATCTACTTGGTACCTACATGGTCCACGACAACTGGATCTTTCCGATCCCACTCCAGGTTCCTCTGCAGCCCAGATGAGATATCCTGAACCCAGGCACAAAGCAAGCATCACTTGCTTAGGGGCTCTCATTCCTGACCACAGAAAACAGTGTCTATTCCCCTGACTGTACTATTCCCGATTACAACTACATTTCTCTTCACACGCAACCCCCGCCCCCTCCCAAAAGGCTCCCAATGCCATGGTCCTAAGGTCAGATTGCTCATCCTCCCTGCAGCCCCCACTCTCATCCACACAAGAAATAAGAATTTCAAACGTGTTAGACAAGCCTAAGGGCTGAGGCTTTTTCAGCACTACCTCCTGAATACCTCTACCTGCCTCGCCCATAGTCATACCCACTGTCCGTGACCACTGACTGAATTTGAGGTAGTTAATCTAATGAGTGTGACAGTCTCCTGAAAAACAGCATCCAAGTAATTTTCACCCTCCCTGATGTGTTGCAGTGTTTGAAGCTCAGACTCCAGCTCATCAACTTTAAGCTGGAGTTCCTCAAATATCCAACACTTGCTACAGATGTGGTCACTATGAACAATAGTGGGGTTCACCAGCTCCCGCAATATGCAGTTACGACACATTGCTTGGCACAGTTTCTATTTAAATGAATTAGCTCTCAGTTTGATTTTTTTTTAATTTCATCCTGGGTCTCTTTATTTGTAACCTGTAAATATTTCCTCTCTTTACCTTCAATCTGTAAGTAATCTATAATAGACAGTCAAATTAGTAGCTAGCACCAATCAATGAACTTAGGTTTATCTGTGATGTCACTTCTAATCTGGGCCCCTGATCCCGGTATTCAATTCATCCTGTTTAAAAACCTTACAACATATGAGCCAAAAAATAAACCAGCAAAAAGCACGTCGTTCCCATCTGCACTGAATTCCCATGTTGTCAACAAATCACCCAAACACTATATTCACTCGGACTGTCTCTCACGCTGAATAGGATCTCTCCTTCCTGACCGTGTGAAGCTTACCGATTCGCAGATTCAATTAGACCTTTCAAAGGGGATTGGAGAAAAATTGACGTGTAGAAATTGTAAGACTATGAGAGAAAATCGGTGGTAATAAATGGATCAATCCTCAAAGAACAGTCGAATGCTGCATGAACAGAATGAACGTCTTCGGTGATATAATTTTGTATGGTTTTATTATGATAGTCATGTGCATGCGTCTGCTCTTAAAAGAAGATAATAAATTAGTTCTACAACCTTTTTCTTTACCACAGCCCTGCAAATATTCCTTCTTTAATCAATTATCTTTGGAACTTATTATTGAATCTTTTCCCAACAACTTTCAGGTTGCAATGCAAATCTTAACTCGCTGCCTTAAAAGACCTGGCCTCAGTTCCGCCCTGATTCACTTATCAATTAGTTTAATTTACCAGTCTTCGAGATGGAGGGGATACTTCATCCGTATTTATTCTATGAGAAACTCTTAATTTCTGCCGAGCTGGTTCAGCGGATTCTTGCAAAGCCAGGGCAATACTATCATGCATCCATAATGTGATCTTTAAATGGGTCTTTGGATTTGTATCCCATATTCTGCTTCCTGCTATTTGTGTTTTAACTTAAAATTGGACATAATCTTGCCAACTTGTTGCTAACTGATTTTATCAATGTTTACGGTAGATACGGGAACAGCAGAAAAATGAGGACGATTTCGGTAAGGGCCAACCTAGGTTTCTGGATTAGAGCTATTTTGCGCCAATTAAACGTGGGAAAACGCTACTTTGTTCATTAGTTTATGGACTTCCACAATTTTGGCATCTTCCTATGCACGAAATGAAACCCAGATAAACCGGATCGTAACCCCAAATATTGTCAAGAATGGAATATCCTTACTGTGACCTGAGAGCCAGTCCATATTATTTCATCTTCGCTTATGACAAATTATTGCCCAGGTAATGCATATCCATCATAGTACCCAACAGTTACAATCTTCGTGCCACCGAATGCGTTTGGCTGCCAAATGACAATGTCATATGTTGGTACTGGGTCGCCGTTATCATCGGAGTATACTGTTTCTCCAAACTTCGTTGTAAATTTTACTATTTGCAGGTAATACAGCAGCTTTAAAAAGGAAATCGATTGGTTAAACGATAAACGTTTATCGGAAAATTCATTCAAATATTCACCATGTAAAGTTACACTCATGTGAGAATCAAAGTTCTATTTTAATTTAAGACGCCTATTTTTATCCGACGAGGTATCTCATGTAGGGCAAACAGTAAGAACTACGCTTTACCTGACATGGTTGAAAGTTTGAAGTATTTGTACAGCTGTTGATGTAAAATGGTCCTTTACCAGTTTCACATGTCAGCATATTAAGAAGAGCGTGCGCTATGGCACAGGTCGCTTTATATACATTGTAAGTTACCCAGTATTCAGTCACAGTTGTAAAGATGTTCTGTGCAGTTCGTAAATCCTCTTTTGCTGAGCATCCCTAGGTCCTTGAGTCAGATTTTCTTCCAGTTGTTTTGTTTTCTATGTTCTCTAGCGTACAGCTGAAGGTATTTTTTTTCCCAAAACTCTTTTACCAAAAGGTTTCCTGGAAATACAGAGGGGTGCACTTGCATTAGGAATTCTTTCAGCCCTGGTAACTTTGTTTTACGAATTGCAATGCCAATTGCGCCAGTGAGAAATCGTCTGCTTTCTGCGGGTGGAAGAGGCGATGTTGCGATCCAGGCTTTGCTTCCTATCCACTGGATTCCTGTGACATTTTGCAGTGCTATCTCTCCGAGCAAAATGGCCATATCCGATTGGGACAGAAAAGCCAACGGTTGTGGACGCTGCCTCGATGGTATTTATCGTTTTCAGCAACTTTTCTTTGGCGTATGATTTGTGAAAGGATTCAGAGAAAGCAATGCAGATGCCTAAGTGTCGCACGACTTCTGGGAAAGCTTGCATTCCAAAGTTGCCACAGTCATCGTCACTGTTAATCGTTCCGATCCAAGTCCATCCAAAATGATTTACAAGTTGGGGTAACGCTCTGACCTGAAAGTAATCGTTGGCTATTGTCCTAAACAACAATGGATATTCCCTTCTGTTCCTCAGGCAGACGCGGGTGGAAACGTAGCTCACTTCAAAAAGATTTTTATAAAATGTATCAAATTATTCTTCATCAAAATTAAAAGAAATATTCGAGTTTTTTTTTCAGGAGAGTGTCAGAAAGCGATTTCACGGACAAGTGAGTATTTTTGAAGTGGAGTGACTGTTGTGGTAGAGGAAACGCCGCTACCAAATGCGCGCAGTAAGCTCCGAATAACAGCCAAGAAATTAATGCCCACTTCATCTGTTTCAAATGTTGTTTGGGGAATGAAGATTGGCCAGGAACCGGGAAGCTCCTTGATTTCTTAGAAAAATGAACGTGGGATGTTTCATTAATACAAAGGGGGCAGATGTGGCCTGGATTTACCAGCTCATCAGAAGAACACGGCAACCACAAACTCTTGACTGAGAGAAGCTGGGGTAACTACTGGGTTGGAGTTAACATGTTAGGAATTGCTAATTGATGTCATATTTTACATTTCATTCCCTGTCGTTTTAATTTGAGAACTGGAGTACTGTGTGCAGTTCTGGTCATCACACTACAGGAAGGATGTGATTGCACTGGAGGGAGGGCAGAGAAGATTAACCAAGATGATGCCTGGGAGGGAACTACGAAGAGAGCCTGGTCTGAAGAAGGGTCTCGACCCGAAACGTCAGCTTTCCTGCTCCTCTGATGCTGTTTGGCCTGCTGTGTTCATCCAGCTCTACACCTTGTTATCCTGGATAAGTTCAGGTTGTTTTCTTTGGAACATAAAAGATTGAAAGGCGATCTGATTGAGGTACATAAGATTATGAGGGATACAGACAGGATAAATAGGAAGCAGATGTCCCCCGTTAGTCAAAGGGTCCATAACAAAACGCAGCGTAATTTTAAAGTGAAAGGCAGACGGTTTAGAGGGGATTTGAGGAAAAGCCTTTTCACCCACAAGATGTTGGGAAACAGGAATGCACTTTCTGCGAGGGTAGTTGCGGCAGGAAACATCACAATCTTTTAAAAGTACTTGGTCAAGCATTTAAAGTGTCAGAACATTCAAGGCAATGGGTTTGATCTGGGAAGGTGGGACTAGTGTAGTTAGTGTACTTTGGGGGTACTGACTTGATGGGCTGAAGGGCGGCTTCTGTACTGTATGATTCTATAATAAAATAACGAAGCATTCTAATTCTATGATTGCAATAATTTGATGAGTATTATAATCCACGACAAAATCCTCAGAACATCCTGAAGGTTATTCTAAATGTCTTTGTTTTCAATAGTATTTGCTGACTTCCCTCACATAGGTCTTTCATGTTTCTTCAGGTTGTCCTTCTCCCGCCTGCTTCAGAAGAAATTAATAGGCTCCTATTAAGGTTATATGGGAAACATAGCAACTTTTCCTCACTGTAGGAGAAAACTCCACAAATATCCCCATTCTCAATGATGCAAGAGACCAACACATCAGTGCAAATGATAAGGCTGAAGTATTCGCGGCAGTCTTCAGCCAGAAGTGCCAAGGGGTTGATCCAAATTGGCCTCCTCCATTGGTCCCAAGCACCACCAATACCAGTCTTCAGAACATTTGATTGACTCCACTTGAATCAAGAAACCATTGGAGGCACTGGATACTACAAAGGCTACAGGCGGTGACAAAATTTCGGAAATAGTATTGAAGGCTTGTGCTCCATACAAGCTCTGGACAATATACAGGCTCGGACTGACAAGTGGCAAGTAAAATTCAAGCCACACAAATGCCTGACAGTGACCATCTGCAACGAGAAACGATCTAACCACCACCCCTTTCATTCAATGGTGTTACTATCACTTATTCCCCAACTATCAACATCCGGGAGGTTACCATTGACCAGAAATTTAACCAGACTCACCATATAAACATAGTGGCTGTATGAGCAGCACAAAGGCTATTACTACAGTGGTGAGAAACACACATCCTGACTCCCAAACGCCTAAGCACCATCGACAAGGCACAAGTCAGGAATGTGATGGAATACTCTGCCGCTTACCTAGATGGGTGCAGCTCCAACAACACTCAAGAAGCTTGACATCATCCAGGACAAAGCATCCCACTTGATTGGCACCACATCCATAAGCATCCATTCCCTCACCACTGACATTCAGAATCACCATGTACACCACACACAAGATGCACCACAGAAATTCACCAAAGATTCTTAGACAGCACTTTCCAAACCCACAAGCACTGCCATCTGGAAGGACAAGGGCAGCAGATGCATGCCTACAAGCCACTCTGCATCCTGACTTGGGAATATGTCACCATTCCTTCACTGTTGCTGGGTCAAAATCCAGGAATTCCCTCGCCAAGAGCGTTGTGGGTCTACCTACTGCACAAGAACAGCAGCAGTTTAAGAAGGCAGCTAGGTATAAGCAATAAAGTTTGGACAGTCAGCGACGCCCACATCCTATAATAAACTCACGCTACACAACTTAGTTATTCAACTCACAAATCATGGCAATAAAAGTTTTGCTAATAAGCCCAACTGACTCTCAAGGTGGTTGAGCCAACATTCGCACTTAAGAAATAAACTGCCCTTGCGGGTAATCGGGCCATTACGATAAGGTTTAATAGAATTGCCCAATAACTGGCAGAGAATCCAAGATGAATAAAGAAGGTGAAAGGACATAGTGGTTATGTATGACAAAGGCAACATTCGGCCTGTTTAACATCAGTTAAAGGAAATCTGAAACACATTATGTATTAGACATTCAAGTCTTAGCTTTGAACTTGCAAACTTGTTGGTAATTGCAGAATAACGTTTTCAATCAGTCATTTTAAATAAGATATTTTCGTGAATTTGGATCCCAGAACTGCAAGCCAGTGAAGATTCAGAAATAATCATAAGAACTGTCTAACCTGGAAGTTGATAAAGAGAACTTGAAATTATCTATTAAACTACAAATTTATCTGGACGAAAAACTACCGAGTACATTTTAACAAGCATAATTGTTTAATATTCTTTAGTTGTAAGCGAAGTGTAAATCTTTGCTCAAAAAGGTTGATTTCAAGTTTTACATTAGTAGTTTATTGTTGTCCTTAACTAAGTTGATACACCGCGTTACGAATCTCAGCATTGGGAGTCGGAAAACACTGATTTAAGTTTGCAACGGCTAAGGACTGCGAGGATCCCGAATCTCCAATAATAGCTGAAACGTCCGAGGCCCTTTTGCAGGTCGGATTGGATGCTATTTTTCCCAGTCTGTTTAAAAAGTCGAAGGCTGCTCTCGGAGATATTGGTGGAGTGCCACGAGTATCATATATTCGATAACCCAGGGTCACGTTTGGAAGCAGTTGGTGATCCCTTTTAATTTCCTCTATAGCAAAGATCATCGCCATTACAAAACGAAAGAGCCTGTGCCGAAAGCCGTGAAGAACACAACGTGGCTTTAGTGAAACAAACACATTAATCAGTGAAAACATTTGCCTCTGGATGCAATACTTATAAAATATTATGCCGAATGTAGACGGCAGGCAAGCGTTCAGCTGCCACTCCAGAACTCCAACGGTGGTCACTTGCGTTCTATCATATCACTTCCGCTGGACCTCTGACTGTCGGTGAGATCCTGTTGCCTTGACAGAATACTGTTCATTAACTCCAGTTCTTTCACAGATGTTGCCTGATATGCATGTTTCCAGCATTTTGTTTTTATTTCAGATTTCCAGCATCTTCAGTACAATACATTTTTTTCGCCTGAATTAGAGCATCAATTGCTAAAAGCCTTAGAATGAAATGTTATTTTATCATTAGAATATTGTAACAAAATAGTCCGGAAAACAATTTCTTGAGATATCATACTATCAACTTGCCCAATATTCAAGGCTCAGGCCTTGAGTTCACACTTGAACTTCTGCAGCCCAGGAGTTTGAATTTGCCTTGGGGGAAGTGGCACAGGCGGGTACTTTCGACATTTAAAAGATGTTTGGATAGATACATAGATAGGGTAGGTTTAGAGGGATATGGGCCAAATGCAGGCAAACGGGACCAGTTGAATTTAGGAAATGGTCGCCAAAGACGAGTTGGGCCGCACAGCCGAATTCCGCGCTGTTTGACTATGAATCCTTGTGGGGATGGAATCTGCTATATACGTCAAACGACTGTATTTTAAGTAAAAACAGAGATTGCTGGAGAAACTCAGCAGGTCTGGCAGCATCTGCGGAGAGAAAGCAGAGTTATCGTTTCAAGTCCAGTGAAGAAGCGTCTGAAAGATTCTGAAGAAGGGTCACTGGACTCGAAACTTTAACTGTTTTCTCTCCACAGATGCTGCCAGACCTTCTGAGGTCCTCCAACAATTTCTGTTTTTGTTTCAGAATTCCAGCATCCCCAGTTCTTGATTTTATATGATTGTGTTTTAAGCAACTTCGCAAAAGCACTCTTCAGACAACCAGTTTGCTACGTGGGAAATAAAGTCCCCGGTTTCTCAAATAGTTTTGCTGAATTTGGACAGAAATAAATAGTCGCAGCGTCAAAAATATCGCCTAGCTCTGGAAATGCACGGTGTCCTTTCCAAAGTCGCCAGCTCAAGTGTTTTAAAGTTTCTGGATATTTCAAAATATTTACAGAGATAACAAGGTGTAGAGCTGGATGAACACAGCAGGCCAAGCAGCATCAGAGGAGCAGGAACGTTTCAGAAAAAGAAGGGTGTAGGCCCGAAACGTCAGCGTTCCTGCT
>NC_063344.1:15765613-15884680 GCF_021869965.1 Rhincodon typus | reverse complement strand
TAGGCCCGAAACGTCAGCGTTCCTGCTCCTCTGATGCTGCTTGGCCTGCTGTGTTCATCCAGCTCTACACCTTGTTATCTCAGATTCTCCAGCATCTGCAGTTCCTACTATCTCAAAATATTTACAGTTTTGTTCACGGAATTGACTAAAAGCATTACAGAAAACTGGCATCTGAGTTGCCTCGTCGCTGGAAGAACTTACATATTAAATTTTATCCAGGTGGGTTTCGTCTCACCATACATTTAATCGTTAATCGGGTCAAATGAAACTGCCTTCAAGTCTCTGGCAACGGTTCTGCATAATTGTTAAGAAGCTACGGATCACAAATAAAAACGTAACGTACGCAAAGTACCTGTATAAACAAACATATCTAGATAACGAGTACTTTCTAGTAATAAAACAATTGGCACCATTAAGCGATGGGCTTCTTACAAATCGCACCAAAAGTATACGCAATTCAAAATTTTGTTTGAAATGCTTTCTCCAGTGGTAAGGCTCCGCTCATGTTTTGCATACGGTGGCTTTTTGCTGGGTTTCAAAAGAAAGATCCTGCGCCTCAACGTTGGCGTGTACACTGAAAATTCTACCGAGGAGAATGTCGCCGTCCTTTGACACACCGAGCAAAGCAGCCGTCCCCCATCGCCGGCAGAGTGGGTTATTGAGCAAACACGCGGGAGCAAGTAGCAGCAAGAAAAGCCAGCATGAATTAAGGCGGCACATTGTTAACAGCAGCTGTAGTTCCATCACAGTGCCATCAATTGGCTTTATTATGCTCTCATTCATTAGAAACCACCGCAATGTAGACCTGCAGTTCCTAAATAATGAACATGTCCCCAAAGGAACTTCCTGGCCATATTAAAACGCATCCCGTGGAGAAAATTGAAACACACACAAACACACAAAAAACACAACTGCGAGCAATTTATGGTCATTACTAACATATTATAAGGAAACCATTTAAACGGTGTAAATCCCGGATGAAGATTAAAGCGCTGAGAGTCGATATAAAATAAAGGCATTCATGCTAATCAAGTGCCTGGCAAAAACGTCTACAAAAGAATCCAACTGATCTCCCCTTCATAGTCAATCACATTACCACGCTAGAATTCTCCACTGTCAATATTCTGGGATCGGCAGCCGGAAGAGGTTTCAATTATCCAGAAGCTGAAGCAGACCAGCAATATAAATCCGAGAGCAAAAGAAAAAGGGAAATGCTAACGGTAGCAGAGGAATGATGTCGATGCAGAATAGATGCGGAGTCATTTAAGACTTCTGCTATTTTCTTATTCCCCATTATTGTTTCTTCAGTTTGAGGCTTAACAGGCACAGATTTGCTTTTGCTAAACATTCGTTTCACATATCTGTGCCTTGAAATCTGTTTTATATCTCTGGATAGTTTACACTCATATTTTACTTTCTCCTTCCCCATCAAATTTTTGGTCTTTTTTGCTACCTAGAATTCTCTCAATCATCAAAATTAGCACTCTTAGCAACATTGCAAGCAAGTTCCTTCAATCTAATAGTTGTTAAACTCTTCATGGATTGATTACCATTCTTTTAGAATTTGTACTTCTCAATAGACATTTGTTGTAAATTATGAAATCTTGAATTGTGCATCAGTGCACAAACACAACATCTTGAATCTACTTTCCGAATCTATCCCAGCTAGTTGGTTCACATGTGCGCAACTTTATTTAATTTCTATATTCTACTTTCAGGCTTACTGTGAATCTCACTTTGAAATTCTACACTATTGTGACCACTCTTTCTCAAATGATCACTTCCTTCAAGGTGATAACTTAGCTTGTCTTATAAAACAAAACAAAATGTGAAATAGCTTCCTCCCTAATTGCTTAAGAATTCATTGTTATAGGAACATAGTAACAGGAGTTGCCACTCAGCCCTTTGTGCTTGTCTGCCGTTCAATGAGATAATAGAATCATAGAATCCTAGAGTGCAGAAAGAGCACATCCATCCAATTTAGTCCGCACCTACCCTGCAATGACCATGCCACCAAGCCCCATCCCCTATCCTATCCCCGTAATCCAGCATTTACCATGGCTAATCCACTTAGCCCCCACACTCTGGACACCACAGAGCAATTTAGCATGGTCAATCCACTTAACCTGCACACTTTTGGACTGATTTGTAGCCTAACTCCATATACCAGCCTTAGGCCTATATCCCTTAATGTCTTCCATTAGCAAAAATGTGTCTATCTCAGTTTTAAAATTAACAACCAAACTGGCATCCACTGCTGTTTGTGGAAGAGCATTCCAAAGATCTACCATCCTTTGTGCGCAGAGAGCTTCCTAATATCTCTTCTGAATAGTCTGGCACTAATTCTAATGACTATGCCCCTAGTTCCGGAATCCCCAACCAGTGTAATAATTTATTCTTATCTACCCTGTATTTTCCTGTTAATATCTTGAAGACTTCAATCAGATCACTCCTTAACTTCTAAATTCTAGAGATACTGCACTTAATTTGTATAATCATTCCTCATAACCTAACTCTTGAAGACCAGGTATCACTCTTGTAAACCTACATTGTACTTCAGCCAAGGCCAATATATCCTTCCTAAGATATGATTCTCAGATACGCTTACAGTACACCAAGTGGTGTATAACCAGGATTTTGTATAACTGCGGCACATCCTTATACTCCGGTCCACTCGATATAAAGGTCATCATTCCATTAGCTTTCTTGGTTATTTTCTGCACCAGTTTGTGACATTTTAAATATTTATGCAATTAAACCCCCATGTCTCTTTGGATATCTATTGTATTTAACTTTATACCATCTAGAAAGTATGCTGATCTATCCTTATCTGGCCTAAAATAGATAACCTCATTGTTGCGTCCTTTGAACTCCATCTTCCACAGTTTGTCCCATTCAGTTAGTCTATCAATATCACTTTGCAATTTTATGCTATCATCTACACTGTCTACAACACCACCTAACTTTGTGTCATCAGTAAATTTGGATATATGACTTTCTATGCCATTGTCAAAGTCATTAATAAATAATGCAAACAATTAAGGCCCTAACACAGATTTTGTGGGACAGCACTGGTCACATCTTGCCAATTTGACTACCTAGTCATTATCCATATTTTCTGTCACCTGCCACTCAATGAATCTCCCAGCCATGTCGGTGATTTGCCCTCAGTTCCATGGGTTTTTACATTAGTTAAAAGTCTCTTATGTGGGATTTTATCAAATGCCTCTGGAATTCAAAAACATTCCCCCAACTATTATGTTCGTCAATACCTTCTCCAGCAAACTGCCTTCAAATCATTCCATAAATGCAATTGAAATTCCTTCTGTCCATTTGATTTGTCTACTTGGTGCTGATTAATAACCACAACAACATACCACTCCACCAACTTTTTACTTATTGTGATCTCATAATCCTTGATAAACATTCAATTAAGAAGGGTCCAGACCCAAAACATCAACTTTCCCGCTCCTCTGATGCTGCTTGGCCTGCTGCATTTATCCAGCTCTATACCTTGTTATCTCAGATTCTCCAGCATCAGCAGTTCCTACTATCTCTCCATTCAGCATCATAGCTGTTTCTGGTTGACGTATAAACTATATGCATAAGTGATGATCCTTCATCTTTTTAACTATCATGACACTGGTAGTATTTCTTGCTTTCTGAAACAAAATTTTTCATCAGTATTGTGCTTCTGACATCCATTCCTTTCTCAAAACCATCCACTCCCCTCATTTCCATTCTGTTTTGTTTGCAGCAAAGGAGTACCAGCCACACCACCAGTTGTAGTGACCATCCAGTCCCAGTAAGAAGATAAAGGGGATGTGGTGGTGGTGGTGCTGGTGTTCCACCCAGACCCAGACCCAGCAGAGCAGCCAGCATAATCGTACACAGTTAAGAAGGAATTGTCCTGAGAGTCTTAAATATTGATTCTAGACTTCTTGAAGTTTTCTGACATTAGGTCAAATAAGGGCAAGGAAACCTTTGCATGGTTATTATGTATCACCCCCACCCTCTAGGCTAATGAATCAGTACTGTTTCATGTTGGAGGAAAAATTGAGTGTGGCAAAGGTGCAGGCTGCATTCTGAATGATGTATTCAATGACACCACCAAAGTGGCTCAGCAAGACCACTATTGACTAAACTGGTCAAGTCCTAATAGACATAGTTGCTAGACTGGGTCTGCAGCACATCATGAGGGAACTACCAAGAGGGAGTAAAAATACCTTACCTCACCCTCACAAATCTGCCTGTTTCAGTCACAACTGTCCATGACAGTATCAGTAAGGGTGACCACCACCCAGTCCTTGTGGAGACAAAGTTCCATCTTCACACTGAGACTGCACTCCATTATATTGTGTGGCACTATCACTGTGTTAAATGAGATAAACTTTGAACAGATTGAACAACTCAAGACTGAGCATCCCCGAGGCACTGAAGGCCATCAGTGGCAGCAGAATTGTACACAAACACAATTTGCAACCTCAGGGATGAACATATACACCACTCTACCAACCAGGGGATTCACTCTGGTTCAGTGAAGAACACAGGAGTATGTAATAGGAGAAGTATCTCGTATACTTAAAAATGAAGTGCCAAGCTGGTGAAGTTACAAAACAGGACCATGTACATGCCAAACTGTGCAAGCAGCAGGTATTAACCAGAGCTAAGTGATTCCACAACTACCACCACAAATGAAGTTTTGCTTTGGGGTAGTTGCCTTTGTTGTCAGCATCAAGTCTCTTGAGCCACTTCAAAGCTTACCAGTGTCTGGTTCTGAGTATCTCACCAGACAAAACATCTGACTGTTCTGCAAACAAAACCAATCCAGCAACTTTGTGCCAAATCTAACATGTTACTTGGCTAAGTCCAAATTGCATTGAGTTTTTTTGGAGTGCTTATTGTCATGAGATCGAGTGAGTTTTCCCACCCTGTCTTACCAAACTTGCCATATTAATTACCCACCCTGCCATATTGCCATCCCTTTTCTGCCCCCACTTTGTCATGTGCCATTCCCCCATAAGTCGCCACTCAGTGGATATCTGACCAAACAATGACGTTCCTTGAACACAGGCTATCTTTGAAATGCTGCTCTGCAGTCTTGGACATCCAGTCATAAATGCTGATGGACAATTAAGCAACTCACTGAAGAAGAAAGAGTCTCCACAAATTATCTCCATCCATAATAATGGGGAAGCCCAGCAGATCAGTGCAAAAATTAAGCTTGTAGTATTTGCAACAAACTATGGCCAGACGTGCTGAATGGATGATCTATCCTAGCCTCCGCCAGGCATTCACAGTAGCACAGTTTCAAGTCCTCTGCCAATTCAATTCACTTTACATGATATCAGGAAATGGCAATTGGACTTGGATACTGCAAAAGCTGTAGACCCTGACAACTTTGGCAATAGTGCTCAAGAAATTTTCATGCCCCTGCCATGCCATTTGCGACACCTCAGATACTGAAGTAGGGGGAGGAAATGGCCTAGTGATGTTATCACCAGACTGTTAAATCCAGAGACCCAGATAACATTCTGGGGATCCGGGGTTCAAATCCCGCCATGGCAAATGGTAGAGTTTGAATTCAATAAAAATATCTGGAGTTAAGAATCTAATGATGACCACAAATCCATTGTCGATTGTCAGAAAAACCGATCTGGTTCACTATTGTCCTTTAGGGAGGGAAACTGCCATCCTTACCTGGTCTGGCACACTACATGTGACTTCAGACCCACAGCAATGTGGTTGACTCTAAGCTGCCCTCTGGGCAATTAGGGATGGGCAATAAATGCTGCCTAGCCAGCGATGCCCTCATCCTGTTAACAAATAAAGAAAAAAAATAGTCAATCTTCTAAAGGTCAGTTGATTAGAGTTTAGGAACAGCATGATAAGGATGGTAAGGTTTGGAACCTTGGATGACAAGAGAAATTGTGAGCTTGGTCACAAAGGAAAAAAAGCATATATAAAGTTTAGGAAATTGAAGCTAGACAGAGCCCTCATGGCATATAAAGAAAGCAGGAAAGAATTTAAGCAAGGAATAAGGAAGACTAAAGGGGCCATGAAATGTCCTTGGCAAACAGGGTTAAGGAAAACCCCAAGACTTTTTTATGCTTACATAAGGAGCAATGACAATAGTTAGAGAAAGGCTGCGTCCACTCCAGGACAAGGGAGGAAGTTTACACATGGAACGAGCGGATGTGGATGAGGTTGTTAACACATACTTTGCATTGGTACTCAAAAAGGAGAAGGACATAGTGGATGATAAGTCTTGTGAGGAATATGTTGATATTTTACAGCATTTCGATATTTAAAAGGAGGAGGTATTGGATGCTTTGAAAAGCATTTTGAAGCAGTAAATAAGTCCACAAGACTTGATGAGATCTGTTGCAGAATACTGAAGGAGGTGAAAAAGGAAATTGTTGGGACATTGTACGAAATCTTGGTATCCTCTTTAGTCACAGGCAAAGTCCCAGAGGACTGAAGAATAGCTAATGATGTTTCATGGTCTAAGAAGAGCAACAGAGATAATTTGGGAAGTTACAGGATGGTGAGCCTAACATCAACGATAGGAAAATTAGGGATTGGAATTATTCACATTTGGAAAAAAATATAGACTTATTAGTAACAGGCAGCTTGGCTTTGTGCAGGAAAAGTCATATTTCACAAACTTGATTGAGTTTTTTGAGGAAATGACAAAGGTGATGGTGAGGGCAGAGCCGTGGATGTTGTCTACATAGACTTTAGCAAGGCCTTTGGCAAAGTCCCTAATGGCAGGCTGATACAAAAGTGGAAGTCACATGGGATCCACAGTAAACCAGTAAGATGGATATAGAACTGGCTTGGTCATAGAAGGCAGAAAGTAGGGGTGGAAGGATGTTTTCCTTTACTGGCTCCATCCCCGCCTCTTTGACCTGTCTGTCTCCTCTCCACCTATCTTCTCCTCTATCCATCTTCTATCCGCCTCCCCCTCTCTCCCTATTTATTTCAGAGCCCCCTTCCCCTTCCCCATTTCTGAAGAAGGGTCTAGGCCCGAAACATCAGCCTTCCTTCTCCTCTGATGCTGCTTGGCCTGCTGTGTTCATCCAGCTCTACACCTTGTTATCTCACATCTCTCAGCATCATAGTTTCCCAGCTCCAACCTAAAGCTGGTGTCTTTTTCCTCTCCTGCTCCAACCTCACCCCCACTGTCATGGCTTTAATACTTTTCCCATAATGAAGAGTCAAAACTGCAAAAAATATTCCAACTTTGAGCTATCTAATATGTTGTACAAATTCGTGGGAACTGGAATATGGCATTCAGTTCATCAAGCATGTTCCCTCATGCCACCGGACCTTGTCTGATGTGTACATGAGTTCAAAAGCATTTAACATGTATTTTACACAGTGCATTTCGGGGACTTCATTTTGTCTGCCTGATGTTTGCCTCTGCTGCATTTATCAGATATTGCTCCATATCTATCTAATACCTAAATCTACGAAACCCTATCTATCTGAGTGTCAACATTTCCATCTAGCCTAGCAACAACGCCATTCTTGCAGTAAGTTGCAGATGTAGACTGCTATCTGTGTGAAAAAAGGGCTTCCTGGTGTTACTTTAAAGGGTCTTAGAACATACTGATCCGTGGGTCGCAGATTGCTCACGTAGAAGTTGGTTTTAAGGTAGTTTAATAATAAGCTATTTAAATATGATAACTTAGCTATATAGACCGGGAAAATTTCGTAACTGTGACAGGTGACCGTTCGACGTTATCCAAGACAAACGGAAATGGCGCAATTTGACTGATGAGCTGTATATGCCCATGTTGGGCGGGTGTTTTCTGCTCTCAAAGGCAGACTGTTATGAAGTTAGTCCCCGTCCACACGCCCTATCCCTAACCTCCCAATCTGTTTATATATCTTACTCGTAGGGGCTTCTGGCTTACTTATGTCAACCCATTGCCCAAACATTGAAGACCAGGTACCACAATCTGCGTTCTTCGAATTCCAAAGATATTGGCTCAAAATATTAACTCTGTCTTTCCATTGATGCTCCTTAATCTGCTGAGTCTCTCCAATTTTTTTTATCCAATCTGGGTTGTTCCTCGCTTTTATAACTCCAATCAGACAATTTACTGGATAAGGGGGTACAAACTACCAGGTCAGGAATATCTACTTGGGGGTCTGTTACTGCATGTCCACAATCTGAGCCCCCTAACCGTGTCATTTAGCTAAATTTCATGCCCCAATTATGCGCATTACATTTTCTTTTGGAAAGGAGAGAGGAAAAATCTTCTGCTACGGATTCGATTGTTCTGTTGTGAAGAAAGGTGACTGGACCCGAAACGTTAAGTCTGATTTCTCTCCACAAATGCTGCCAGACCTGTTAAGTTTTTCCAATAATTTCTGATTGTGTTTCAAATCTTTTGACCATTCGTTCTGGGATTCTTAAACTACAATTTATTCCAGTGCATCGATCATTTTAACGTTGTGCTCATTGCTTTGGATTTCCCCAACAGAGGAAATAGTTTACTTGAACAGATGCTTTGAATTAGTTTGTCATTTTAGAATCTCAGTAACATCAGCCCCAACTTTCCAAAACCTGCAATAAATTTTGAAACACTTCAGAATGTCTTTCAACAGTTCAACATAAATCATGAAAAGCAAGGGTTCCAGTACCAACTCTTAGGGAACTCCTTCCTAAATTTTCCTCCAACCTGAAAAATATCCAATTACCCACAACTTGCCTATCACTTTGCCAGTTTGGTATCGATGTTACTATTGTCCTGTTTCCCTCATGAGGTACAACTTTTTTTCAGACATATGTTATGCAGAACTGAAATGAACGCCTTATAGAAGTCCATGTGCACCACATCAACAACACTACCCTTATCATTCCTGTCTGTTACCGCTCAGAGAACTCCAGCAAGTTAGTTAAACTTGATTTCCTTAGGAAATTGTGCTGGCTGTCCCTAATATTTGTCCATATGATGACTAATTCCATCCTGAATTATTGTTTTGAGAAGTTTCTGAAATGCCAAACTTAAATTGACTGGTCTGTGGTTGCTGGGCTTATCCTTGAATCTTTTTTGAGCAAGGGCACAATGTTTGCAACTCTCCAGCTGACCCCAGATGAAGGGAATACTTAAGTATTATTGCCAGTGCCTCTGTAATTTCCACTCTCATTTCCACTAATATTCTTGATTGCATTTCATATGAATCATTGAATCCCTACAGTGTGGAAGCTGACCATTCAATCCATCAAGACAACTCCAACCCTCCAAAGAGCATCCCACCCCGACCACCCTTCTATCCTTTCCCACTAAGCCTGCATTTCCAATGGCTAATCCAGCTTGGCTGGACACTATGGGCGATTTGGCATGGCCAACGTACCTAACCTGCACATCTTTGGAATGTGGGAAGCACTGGAGCACTGGAGGAAACATACGCAGACATGGTTGATCATCCAACTCAGTATCCTGTTCCCGCTTTCTCCCCATATTCTTTGATCCCTTTAGTCCTAAGATACATCAACATCTTTCTTGAAGTCTTCAATGCTTTGGCCTCAATAGTTTACTGTGGCAGACGATTCTTCTATCACCATGACCTGAATAGCATCTGCTTCCTGACTCTGTATCTGACTCTGTACTCAGTGCAATTTAGAAGGATGAAGGGGATATCTCTGTGATACTTGCAGAATATGGATAAGCCTGGATACAGAGTTAGAATTCAAATTAGAATTAGGTTTTATTGTCACATATACTCAAGTACAGAAGTATAGAAATACAAGAGAACAGTGGAAAGTGTACATTGTCAGCCCCCATGGCGCCACCTTAGGTACAAAGTATTTAGGTACAAATCTTAGATACAAAAAGAGAAATAAGGAAGAAAAAAGTTACATTACCTCACAGTGAATCATAGTGTAAGTTTGAAAATAAGACATACATTTAAAAGGATAAACATTACAGTCAGGTAAACAGATACAGGTAAACATTACATTGCAGTAGATCAGCGCAGTGGCTTCCACTTGTGGTCTGACCAACCTCGCAAGCCGCTGACCACCCTGACCAGTCCACAGTCCAATAACCATACCTGCTCTGCACCGCTACATGCCTCCAGCCCACTCTGCTCCAGCCCTCAGCTTCTCCACTCCATGCCTCCAGCCCACTTCACTCCAACCCTGAGCCATTCTACATCAGTCTATGCCTCCAGCCCATTCTGTACCACTCCATGCCTCCAACCCATTCCACTCTGGCAATCAGTTGCTCCAATGTAAGTTTGCTTTTAAAAGAAATACTTTAAAACCTTAGAAAACTAAGAGAGCAGAAGAAAAATAGGGGGAGAAAAGAAGGAAAATCACACAGGTAGATGAGTCCCAGACTGAGGAGCCTATATGCTGCTTACTCCACCTCTGCCATCTTGGCTGACATGGGGAAGATGTTTCAACTAGTAGGGGAGACTAGGACAAGAGGGCACAGCCTTAGAGTGCAGGGATGACACTTTCCAATTGAGATTAGCAGGAATTTCTTCAGTCAGAAGGTGGTCAACCTGTGGAACTCATTGCCAACGATGGCTGTGGAGGCCATGTTTTCAAGTGTATTTAGGATAGAGACTGACAGGTTCTTGATTAGTAAGGAGAGCAAGGGTTACAGGGAGAGGGAAGGAGAATGGGGCTGAGAAACATATCAGCCATGATGAATAGCAGAATAGACTCAATGGGCTGAATACCGTAACTTGGCTCTTACATCTTATGGCCTTATGGTCCACAAGCTCACCATTCTCTCGGTGAAGAAATTTCTTCTCATCTCTGTCCTAAAAGGCTTATTCTTCATCCTTAAACTGTCTCCTGGTTCTTATCTCCCCGGTCATCGAGAACACCTTTCCTGCATCTACCCTGTCTAAACCTTTCAGAATTTTACTGGTCTCCATGGGATCCTCCCACCCCTCCCCACCTCCATCCCACCAACCCACACAGTCTTCTAAGCTCTACTGAATATAGTGTCAGATTATCTAATGTTTCCCCAAAGGTCATTCCCACCATCCCAGTGATCAATCTAGTAAACATTCTTCATGCTTCATAAATATCCATAACATCCTTTCTCAGTTAAGGAGACTAAACTGCACACAATACTCCAAGTTTGGTCTTAGCAATACCCTATACAGCTGCAACAAGGTGTTGCTGCTCTGTACTCAAATCCTCTCATTATAAAGGCCAGCATAACATTTGCCTTCTTCACCAGCAGTTGCACCTGCATGCTTATGGTCAGCAACTGCTGCACAGGGACCCAGGTCTTGTTGCGCCATCCCCTTCAATTTATCACACTCAGAAAATAACCTGTTTACCAGTTTTTGCTACTAAAGTGGATAATATCATATTTATCCACATTATGATACCTCTGCCATGTATTTGTCCAATTACTTACCTTATCTAAATCACGCTGATGCTTCTCTCATCCTCCTCACAGCATACGCTTCCACCCAGCTTCATGACATGTGCAAACGTGGAAATATATAGTTTCCTCATCTAAATTATTAATGAATATTGTGAATAGCTGAGATCTAATCACTGACTAGTCACTATCTGCCATTTGGAAAAATACCCCTTTATTCCTATTCTTTGTTTTCTCTCTGCCAGCCAGTTCCTAATCTAGTTCGGTACATGACCTCTAATCACATGCTCTTTATTTTTTCATGCTCATCTGTGATATGGAAACTTATGAAAAGCCTTCTGAAAGTCCAAGTAAACCATATCCACTGGTTCCCCTATCAACTCTATTAGTTACATCCTCAAAAGATTCCAGCGCATTTATCAAGCATGGTTTCCCTTTCAGAAATCCATGCTGATTCTGTTCAATCCTATCACAATCTTCAAAGCGGTCTCCTATTACACCTTTTATAATGGACTCTCACATTTTTCCCACTAGCAATGTCAAGTTAATTGGTCTATAATACCCTGTTTTTCCTCTCTGCCTCCTTTCTTAAATAGCAGGGTTACATTAGCTACCCTCCAATCCATAGGTACTGATTCAAAGTTTATCAGGCCCATGGCAGTATCTGCCTTTAATCCCAGTAGTTTCTTCAGTACTATTTCCCTACTACTAGTAATTTATTTCAATTCCTCCTTCCCTTTAGACACTGTGATACCCCATATTCTTGAGATGGTATTTGTATCTTCCTTTGTAAAGATGGAAATAAAGTACATATTTAATTAGTCTACCATCTTTGTGTTTCCCATTATAAATTCCACATTTCTGACTGGAAGGGAGCTATATTGCCATTACTAATCTTTGTCTTTTCATGTATCTATAGCTTTTACTATAATTTTTATGTTCCCTGCAAACTGACTCTCAAACCTTATGTTCTGTGTTGTCTGCTTTTGCTGGTACCTAAAGTGTTCCCAATACTAGGAAGCTCTAAACTTGTTGTTCTGTCCCTTCCTTTTCAGGGAGTATACTCAACTGTTTATTAACCATCTCTTATTTACAAGTAGCCCATTATTAATCGACAGTTTTCCTGTCCAACTTTGGCTCTAGTCCATCAAATTTTTCCAGTCTAATGCTTTCAGTTATTGACACTCAGTTGTGAAGGATAGTTATGGTTAAGCATAATATGTTGGCCTTATAACCAATGCTTACATTCTAGAGCAGAACTAAGGGAAACAGCTTGTCTTCAAGCTTATTTGAAAAGTTGAATATTCGTTATTGCCTTGTGAAATATACTTAGACCTCAGAAATATGTCAGTTGCAGACTATTCTCCATAAGTTAAAGTAATTTACATAAGAATATAGAAGTCTATTGTTGTCATGATATTTGTTTAGGGTTATTTTTATTTCCAGCATGGTCTTGTGTTCATGATCATTATCATTGTATTCATTTCCAGCCTACCATTATGGCCTTTCTTTCTAACATATTTGTCCAATTCCATTTAACATTATGGTGTTGTCTGTAATTCAGTATCCACATGTTGCAACACCTCCAAATGAAATCGTACTTCACCATAAAAGTATTGTAAATGCATGAAATATTATAAATCTGATTAGATTATTTCAGGAGTTGAAGTGTTGAGCATTTGATTTCCACCAGCATCTTATTTTCTGTACAACCACTCCAGGTCTAACTGTATGGCATTTTAGCAACCTCCATATCAATCTTGGTGTAATCACATAAGTTAATAAGCAACTGATCTATTTTAATCTCTGGCCCATAAGAAAAGGAAATGGAGTATAATTGGAATAGTGATATTGTCCATTTTAGCAGGAGAAGTAAAAATGACGCATTATCTAAAGGGTGAGAAATTGTAGAGCTCTGAGAATGCAGAGAGATCTGGATGTCTTAATTCATTAAGCACAGAAGTTTATCACACAGGCACATCAAGTAATCAGAAAAATTAACAGCATATTGTCATTTATTGCAAGGGAAGTGGAACCAAAAGTAAGAGTTTATGCTTCAGTTTTACAGGGCATTGGCAAGATGACATCTAGTATTGGTCATCACATTAAAGGAAGGGCATAAGTACAGTGGAAGCAGTTTAAGTAAGGTTTACTAGACTAATATTTGAAATGGGAACATTTTATTACAAGAAAACGTTGAACAGGCTGGAGTTTAAAAGTAAGAGGTGGCTTAATTGAAAAATTGAGGGATCTTGACAGGGTCCAATTGGGGGAACACAGAATTAGGGATCGTCTAAGATCATAACCAATAAGAAGAATTTTTTTTTTTTCCTCACAGCTGTCATGAGTCTTTGAAACTCTCTTCCTCAAAAGGCTGTAATAGCAGATTCTCTGAATATGTTAGACGTTGACATCGTTGGATTCTTGATAAGCAAAGGAGGTGAAAGATTCTCAAGACTAGGCATGAACATGAAGTAATCAGATCAGCTGTTATCTTATTGACTAGGCAAGCAGGCTTGATGAGTTGAACAATCTACTTACGTTCCAATACTTATGATCATCGGAAATGAAAGCAGAACGCATGACAATGATAAAACGTCTGCAGAACTTAATAAGCATTCGCAGATTTACCAAATTTGAATTGCTCCTATATGATAATAGCAAAAGAGTAATCAATCTGAATGCAGCTTTACAAATTCTCAAAGCTTTTTAGAAGCCATTTTGCCCATTATATGTTTTCTAGTATTCTTCTCTTTCCAACAGGATAATATAACATTTAGGAGCGAAAATACAGACCAGCAGGGCAAAGCTTGATGCTAAAATAGCAAACACTTCTAAAGCTTCTGTGTACTTCCCAGGAGAAGTTACATAAGCTGGAATGAATGTGATCTAAACAGCACAAAAGATCAACATGCTGAAAGTGATGTGTTTAGCTTCATTGAAATTATCAGGAAGATGTCGAGCTAGAAAGGCGGCCACAAAGCACACACAAAACAGGAATCCAATATAACCCAGCACACAATAAAAGACGACTGCGGATCCTACATTGCATTCAAAAACAATAACCTCACTAAAATAATCGCTGTTTTTCAGAGGATGAGGTGGTGAGGTGGTGAGCCAGTGAGTCAAATTGCAGTGTTTAATATGCACAACAAAGTCAAAATGAAAATAGTCAGTCGCTGCTGTACTGGTCCAAACGACTTCATAAGGTTGTTGTTGGGAAAGGTCGCTTTAAATGCCAGGACAACAATAAATGTTTTATTCAACATGCAAGGCACTCAAAGAACAAATGCAATTCCAAGTGCTATGTGACATAACATGCAAGACCAGGCTGAGGGTTCACCAATAAATGTAATGGAACATAGAAAACAAAGCAAAGCAATAATGCAACATTAAGAAGAAAGCTTAATTCTGGAGTTGTTAGCTTTTACAATTGGAGTGTGTTTGAGTATAAAGTGTAAAAATCACGATTAAAGTGGTGCAGCATCCAAATAATGCCAATGTCACTAGAATAATCCCTATGATCTCATAAAAGGATAAAAATTCAATCTCCTTCGGTACACACTGGTCTCGCTGTTGATTGGATTTGTGTTCTGTTGGACGAGGGATGCATTCAGTTAAATGTAAATAGAAATGCATGGACATTTGAATTGTTTTAATTCAAAATTAAACCTTATCAAATAAATAAAGATATCTGAGACACGTCTTACTGGTAATGTCACTCATTTCTCCCCGTGAACATTGTACACAATCAAAGCAACATTCGGGTTGTCCTATCCTTGCTGCTTTCCTTGTTCCTTTCCTTGTTCCTGGAATGGAACTTTCAGAGCAAACTGCTTTTGGAACCTAAGAATCAAAACCAAAAATTCAAAGATTCAGTGATATTGGAATTTACAATTGGCAACGTTTTTAAGGATCTGAATGGTATACTTTGAGAGATGCTGGTTATTATAGTTGTAGAAAAGATGGGCACAGGTGTGGGATGTGCCAATGTGTTCAAGGAATTTACAAAGACAAGAGAGAGGTTGGAGATGCAGTGGTGGTTCAACATAACAAGGTTCGTGACTGGATTTGTGCTTTTTTTTTTACAAAAAAGGTAACAATTGCAGTTTCCAGTGAAGGAAAAGTACACAAGAAAAAGAATAATTTGAAAATCATTCACAATAATAGACAAAATGAGTAGCAATTTAGTGGAAATCAATAATGGATGCATGAGATTCATCTTATGGAAAACATAAGATAGAACAATTAGTGCAAACTGTGTTTGGTTTAAGGGAGAGCTAAAACTGGGGGACATTTGAGATCAATGGAAAGACAGATGAAGTAGAAGAGGCACTTGAATGATAGATCATAAACTTTTGAGGAAACAATTCTTCATCTGAGGTTTCAGATGTGATGGAGGGATTTAAGAGGAAAGTTGATAGCAGAGGAAAGAAAATTACCTGTACTTTGATCTTCAGAAAGATCCTGGAGCAGTGTATTGGAATTGGCTGAAAAAGGGTGGACTAGCAATGTGTTTGATGCAACACATTGTTCTCTATTGTTGAATAGTTAAATGGATTTTTTTCTGCCATACTACCTAATTCTGAAATTAGTAAAGTTATGGGGATAGATACAAGACCATACTTTAGGAATAAGTGGAATGAGTGTATACATTTAACTGAAACATGCATCAATGGTAATTTATTGTCCATCCCAGACGGCAGTTAAGAGTCAACCTCATTGTGGGTCACAGGTTGATGATTAAGGAGAGTAAAGGCTACAAATATATGGCAACAAATGGAGGAATTGGGAGTTAGCAGATAGAAGCCTGCAAGTTCCAATAGAAAGGACTCGACTAGACGTTTTTATTGAAAAGAAAGACATAGATGGAAATAGGATTAGAATAGGTAAAGTGATTTTGGACAATGAAATGATCAGTGATAGCCATTGGAGTATAAAAGTGTGGAAAACAAGGATATTCATGAGTAGATTTATCATCTAAACTCTTCTTTATGCATTCACTCACAGGATGCAGCCATTGTATTTATCACCCATTCTTTGTTGCCCTTCAGAAGGTGCTGATGAGCTGGCTTCTTGAACTGCTGTAGTGCTGAGGCCATTTAGTATAAACTCCTGGAATTTGACCTAGCCACACTGAACTCAGCCATGAAATACACAAAATACAATGTAACATTATGTCCACCAAACTAAAACTTCAAATATGTTATCATGGAATATGTTTATCCTCTTAATTCCAGATTCCCTTAATACTTCTGTTTCTCTATTTTAATCATGTAATTTTTTCCTAATCCAGGCTATTCCTAAGCAATGCTTTCAAGATTCTCATATCCTTTTATATGATTATTTATCAGATTCACTAATCTAGATAATATTGAATTTTAAAACTTTTTAATGTATAATCCCACTGCCAGGAAGACCTATTTACACTCTTAGAAGTTTATTAATCTTTCAATACAGCTGTATTGCTTTCATTTCATAAAGGACTCTTTTCCCAAAGCCTCCAATACTCTTCGTAAGTCACTGTTATGATTCTAAGTTTCCTTATTGATTTTAACTCTAAGCAGGAGGAAATTATCAATGTCAAATCCCTTCATTATAATATTGAAACATTTTAAATGGTGAATGCCAATTCCATGTGTACATCTCAATCATTTATTTCACTCGAGAAAATTGTAATTAAAAGTGAATGTTGCTTTGCATTTTACTTCTTGACTTACTGTCCATGATAGGCTGCTTGCTCTGGTTATTAACATGTTCATTGATGCCTGAACCACCCCTTTACTTGGCACCAGATTCAAAATGACATCAGACAAAAAGAAAATCCACTTCATGAAGTTGGCATGAGGATTCTTCACTGACCATAAAATCTGTGCCATTATCACATTGCTGTTTGTGGTACTTTGTGTGTGACTACACTTTACCAAGTATCTTGCTGTAATAAAGAGTTTTGAGCGGGCCTAAGAGTGTGAAACTTTAAATAAATGTGGGTTTTCCCTTTTTAATTTATCAAACTGAAAACAATCTTCAAAAATGCACATACAGTGTAGCAGCACATGGCAACCAGATTTGTTATTCAAATGGCTGTAACATGAGGGTTTAGTTTGGCATCAGATTCCAAATGCTTGAATTGTTAAGAGTATATTCACAAATTAAAACCATTATTAAGCATTATTTTTAATGACATTATTCCTGTGTGAATCTGATTCCTAGAGTACATTAAACCTGAGGAAAGGTGTCCAGATGGTAAATACAGGCAGTCAGTCTGCTGTTCTTGCATTCCCAATATATTGTCTTTTTGACAGGTGGCTCCAAACAACATATCCAAAAGGAGCTTTGTGGAAGCAAAATCAAACAAAATTTGACACAAAGCCTAAGATTGAGAAATTAGGCAAAAAGACAAAAAGATAGATGGAGAAGTGGATAGCTTTAGATTGGATTCGATTTCTCAGAATTTGGAACTGGACTGCTGAATGCAGTGGTTGGATGAACGTTGCAGAGATAGGGAAAGGTGATGCCCTGAAGGCTCTTAAACAACCAAATAGCAACTGATATTAGGTTGGATGATGTGAATGGTTTACGTTCCCTATGATAGGTTCACATTATTACTTACTGAAAGAACAACAGAATGTGTTTATTCTATTCACGAGCCCATTTGATAGTCACAAAACTCTAACAACCTGATCTGAAATTAATTGCAGGTCCAGGTAGATTTATAATATTTTAATTATTTTTAGTTGTGATGTTCTATTTGTCTATGAATAGGCTTTGATGAGTTAAAAACTGTTAACAGTTGAAATACTTTGATGCAGTGAGACTCCTTACCGTAGCCTGGCCACCACTCCATACAATTGCCTTTTCAGATAGTAGGAAGTTTTGGCCTGAGGGAGCAGCTCCATCATAGTATCCAACAGTTACAGTATCAGCACCAAAGGTCAGCCGCTTCCCAGTTTACAATATCATATGTCGCCACTGGGTCACCATTACTGCCAAAATATAATTTTTCACCAATCTTTGTCCTGAAGTTTACTCATTTCACGTAATGAAGAAGCTATATCAAAAGAAGCAGAATACGGAGATAAACAACATTATGTTTCAGTTTTGACGAACAGGATAATGCTCCCTCTGACCTAGGCAAGTGGTGGCAAAAAGTTTTATAAATGCAAGATTTTCATATTGTCATTCAGATATGGTAATACATCTTTCCTTATGCATGTCATCATCATGGATAGCTTCAATTATTTAATTAGCTTATTTTCATAAAGCAAATGTTATGAAAAGTATTTACCTGCCACGGTTGAAAGTTTGAAATATTTGCACAACTGTTATCAATAAACGGTCCTTTGCCATGTTCACATGAAAGCATGTTATGCAGAGCGTGAGCTATAGCGTAGGTCGATTTATACACATTTTAAGTTACTCTGTGCTCAGACACATCTGTAAAATCATTGCGCATAGTATGTAGATTTTCCTTCCTGGTGCATTCCTTGGGCCACGAATCTGGTTTTAAGTCATCCAATTTGTTTTCCGCGTTCAAGCTGCAGCTGAACGCTCTTTCCCAAAACTCTTTCATTAAAGGATTTCCTGGATATGCAGATGGGTGAGACTGCACTAAAAATTCCTTCAGTCCCGGTACACGTACTTTTCGAATCGCAATTCCAATTGTACCAACAAGGAATTGTCTACTTTCTTCAGGAGGCAATACAGAAGTGGTGACCCAGGCCTCGCTCCCTATCCATTGTATGCCAGTTAAATTCTGTCATACAATTTCCTGCAGTAAAATGCTCATATCGGCTTGCGCAAGGAAGGCTAAAATAACTTGTGGAAGATTGTTTGATAATGTCTATAGTTAAGTAATTTGTTCCGAGGATGTGTGATGTGAAAAGATTCGGAGAAGGCAATACAAATACCCAACTCTCGCACTGCGTCTGTGAAAGCCTGCATCCCAAAGTTCCCATAGTCGTCATCATTGCTAATTGTCCCGATCCAGGTCCATCCAAAATGTTTTATAAGTGGAGCTATGGCTCTCACCTGAAAATAATCACTCGGAATTGTTCTGAAGAATGACGGATATTCATGTCTGTTGCTCAGGCATGCACATGTAGCGACATAACTAACCTGCAGGCAAGGTAATACAAAAGTGAGTGAGTAATATGATAAGCGACACTTAAGTTTGCAGTACAAAGCAGTTAATTCGTTTTAAATATATAACTTGAGTTATGTAATTACAAGTACTTGGCATTGACGAATAATCTTCATTTTGCTATGAGGGGTTTCCACAGATTTTCGTTTGTAATAGCTCGGAGCTCGAAATGTCTGCTTCAGTTTACTGAGTTATCGTCTTTAATTGTCCCTACTTTTTTCTTTATATCTTTCGCAATCATAAGCAATTTTGATTTGAGAAACCATGCAAGTTCAACTGAGACATTCAAGAGGGCATTGGATGATTATTTGGATAGAAATAGCTGCAAGCGTATGGGTAAAAAGCGGGAGAGTGGCACTCGCTGACGATGCTCGCTTGAAGAGCCAGTGCAGGCACAATGGGCCGAATGCTCTCCAAGTGCCGTAACATTTATGTAATTCTGTTAAAGATGTGCCATCAATAATTAAAAGATGATGTAATTTAGGTAAATCTCAACTCCCTTACATAAATAACATGGAATGAACGCAGACATAAGATAAAATTCACTACTGCTTGTTTAATAGTATACTTTAAACTTTTAATCAACTGGACTATGGTGAACGGCGCCATGAATTAATTGCCTCTGATGACGTTCACAGTTGTCCACACGGACTTGATAAACACGAAACGACGTTTGAAATTCAAAATGACAAAGTTTTGTTTATTGCGTTTATCTGAATAATTAAAACGCCAATGTCACTATTAGGATAATTAGATAAACGCCATGCAGTTTAAAGTTCACTATGCTGAGAGGGCCGAGTTTTGTAATTAATAACAAAACGTTTTCAAAAAAACAATATTTCATGAAACAACTTACCAAAGGGATCTGAAAAGGGGCAATTAAAGACGCGATAGCCGTGGTTTGTGATGATCCAGAATCACCGACAATAGCGGGAATGACGGGGGAATCTTTGACAGACAGATTCTGAAGATATCGTTTCAAGACCGTTCAAAAACTCAAAGTCTGCTTTCAGTGACACAGCAGGCATGCCACAAGAATCATAAATCCAGTAACCCAAAGTAACATTTGGAAGTAGATCTGGGTTCTTGTTGATTTCTTCTATTGCAAATATCATCGTTATTGCAAAACGAAAAAGTCTGAATCGAAAGCTGCAGGAAGCACATTTGGACACAAATGAACACGAAGACTTTACGTTTTAGTTTCATTGATACGATAGATAAATTTTAGAAAAACAAGACAATTCTTAAGAAGCTAACCCCTGGTAAAAAAAATTCAGAAAATAATTTATTTGGATCAAGTTGCCTTCTTATTTGGTTACACTGCAGTTAAGGATTATCCACGAGTCTCAAGACTTTTAATATATTCAATACACGGCTTGGTATAACAGGTAAATATGATGAATGTTAAGTTAGTCTATCTTGTCTTAAGTTTGTGTTCAGTAATACATTTTCAACAAAATTTTTATAGACAGAAATTAAGTGAACAAGTGGCTATTTGAAGCAATTTAATCAATGGGGTTTGCTGCTGACGTATTTTAGCCAAGAGAGCGGAATATCTATGATATCTGTTCTCTTCTTAAACCTATCTTAATTATTTGAGTGACGTGCATAGGTTAAACTATTGTACGTGGATATCTTAAAGTTTCGTTCATTGAAAATTATGATATTTGCCGATTACTGAAATTCCAACGCTATAAAATTTGCTTTCGGACTTGTCTGCGGTTAGAGTCCTGTGTATGATGATGTCTCAGTTGCAGATAGGGAGAGATTGTGGGTTGACTTGAAACGAATATTTCCAAAGAACTAATTGCTTTCATGCAGCACCTGCCACAATCGCTAAACTTTGCAAAGTGCTTTACAGCCAAAGAAGTAGGTTTAAAGTGTTGTGACTGGTGCAATGCAGGAATCACAGTGGTTTAGTATTCGCTCACCAATCTTTAAATAAACTACAGTGCAATAACAACAAAATAATTTTTTTTTTCTAATGTTGATCGAGGGATAAATATTTGCAAAGGCTCCGAAAGTAACTCCCACGTTTTTCTCCTAAATACTGGCATGGAATGTTTGCACCTATTTGAGGGCATGGAGGTGCTGCGTTTATCGGTTCAAAAGGCGGCACTTTCAACACGACCGCATTGCACCGGAGTATCTGTTGAAATTCGTCCAAAGGTCCTTGATCAAGACTCGTGACACATGCTGGTATGCTACCATCTGAGTACCGGTTGGCACAGCTCAAAACAAAGCATTGTCTAACCAAGAGCCAGCGTAGGTGAAGAAGAAAAGGAAGATGGGTAAGGTGAGCCTTGATGCAAGTTTAGATATTGGCAGCAAGGCTTAAGATCAGTTTATGTGTACGCAGAATGCAAGATACGAAGCCATACGAATTTTGGAATAATCGTCAGTTTACTTTAATTGCCTGCAAAGGCGAATAATTTGTGAGGATGTGCTAAATCTACATCAGCTGCTTGCTAACAAACACATATTTCGGAAAGAATCTTCTGGTTGTTCCTGGAGAAATAGTAAACACGTTCAAAGAGAATAGGTTTAGAATTTCACCAGAAATACCAACAAGTTTTCATAAATAAAACTGCACTATTTCGTCGAAGATTATCAACAAAGTAACTACATGGAACATCAATGATTATTTTTCACTCAAGATATAACACTACGCCAACACTGTTATTCTAACAGATATTTGCAGTTGATTTGAACCGGGCGGTAATAGCTGTCAGAAAATCTCCTCCACCTACTTATTTCTTTGGTGTGAACTGAGACAGCGAGTGTTGAGAACGTATTCACTGAGCCCTACCCTCATGGAGATCCACAATGGCAAGTCTAACCGAAGAAGCCTAAACTACCCAATCACACATTGAATTCACACACAAATTAGCGCCAAAATAATAAGCCAATTTGCAACGTTTTCATTCCAGTGTGTTTCACAACGACATAAACATAAAACGGCGGATGGCAAATATCCCACAGGTGCATTATATGAACTTAACTTACTTCATTAAATTACAGTTAAATGGCAAACCGGACGACCAGTCGCGAATCATTAACAACAGACTTTCGTCAATGTAGAGAAACTATTTTGGAATTCGCCAAGAGTTGTACATAATAAAGTGAACAAAAAAAAACCCAAAAACTAAAACTACAACATTTTACCGACAATGTACACTTTAACGGTTTCGGTTGGGTTCTGAAGGAGAGATCTTGATCGTCTACATCGACATGAATACTGAAAATTCCTCCCAGAATGATGTCTCCGTCTTTAGATAATCCAAGTAGGTCAACTTTCCCCAACGTTTGCACTTTGGTTCATTCGTCAAACAACTAGGGACGAGAACAGGTAGTAACATCAGCGAGAATAGACCATGCATTCTGTTTAAATGTGACCGGCGGTATCCCAAAGCATTGCATTTCTAACCGTCTCTTTATAGTGTTGCAAACGGAATATTTTCTTAGTGACTTAATGCGTCATGAACCTTTAACCAATTAGCTCCATGTCCCAAAAGGGCATCGAGAAGTACCGAATTTTCCTCATGCACAGATGCATAATTTAAAATGTAAGGAAGCAACAATAACAGCAAGTCATGACCACAAAATCTCCACTGCGCTCTGCTTGATCTGTTTACCAATACCACAATCCTTTGGGTGTTGTGCAACTTGAAATGTTTCAGTGGTATTCTTCGCGTTGTGTCGTTTACGACTCATTCCATTGTATGCACACAACTTATTTTTGAACGTATCATGCATCCCATTCTGGTTCGTAAACAAAATAAATCTTTAATATTAGGATTTTAAAATCGAGGAAGCAGATTTTGAATCATATTTGCGAACGCTCAAACTAGGTATCCCACATTTCTACAGAAATGAGATTGTCTCTTGCTTTGGTTCCGAAACGACAAACACGCTCACTTGCCTCATCTCGATTATAATTTTCATCTTAAATGGTACCAAGCCCTTTCTCTTAGCTAACCCTATTGGCCTTATCCTTGTTCTCAACATAATTCATTCAAATAGCTATTTTGATTTCGTTCCCAGAATGTGATCATCGCTGACAAGGCCAGCTTGTGTTGTCCATCGCTAATTGGATTATGAGGACGTTTTCCGTTCTCCATCGGTTATCATCAACAATTTGTTCACACATGGTTTCGTGTTCCCTTTTTCCTGTTTACCATGTCAAAGAGAGTGTTCATCTAGCTGTTTTAATCCACTGCCTCTGATAACATCATGTCAGGCAAACATGTTAAAGGTCCCTGAACTAGTTTCGTTAAACATATTAATATCATCGGGAAGACAGTGGGAAGTTTCTGACAGCTTTTACAGCAAAATCACGAATCTCTGACTTCGCTAGAAATATATTATTGTTTCTATTGGTTAAGGGGGGAAATTCTTGGATTTTGACCCAGCACCAATGAGGGAAATGCGCCAGGTTAACTCCAACCTAACTAATATCCAGATCTTATTGTATATCAGCATGGACTGCTTCTGGTGCTGAACATTGCACAATCATCAGCAACATTGCCAACACTGACCTTATGTTGGAGGGAAGGTCATTGAGGAAGCAGTTGAGGATGGTTGGGCTAGGCCACTAACCTGAGGAACTCCTGCAATGATGTCTTTTTGTTAAAATGTTTCACCATAACCACCATAACTTTCCTTTGTGCTAGGTATAACTCCAACCAGTGGACAGTTTTCTCCCATTCCCATTGACTCCAGTTTTACTTGATGCCACAATCAGTTAAAAACTGCCTTGATGTCAAAGGCAGTCACCCTTACTGAATGCCTTGAGTTGAGCTGTTTTGTATTTGCTTAGGTAAAGGCTGTTATGAGGCCAAGAGCTGAACATGAGAAGCAAAGGATTGATGAATCCTTTTGTCAGCACTGTGGATGAGGCAGTAATTGGCTGGGTTGCATTTTTCCTGCTTTTTTCTGGACACAACATACCTGGGCAATTTCCTACATTGCAGGGTGAATGCCCTGTTATACCTGCACTGAAACAGCTTGGCTAGGGGTGAAGCTATTTCTGGAGCACAAGTCTCCAGTTCTATCACTAGAATGTTGCCAAGGCTCATACATTTTGCAAAATCCAATGTTTTCAATCATTTCTTGATACTGCATGGAGTAAATGAAATTGGCTGATGGCTGGCAGGTTAGATGACGGGAATGTCCAGGCAAATCCCAAAATAGATTATCAATTGGCCACTTCTGAATGAAGTTGGATGCAAATGTTTCAGCCTTGACTTTTGCGCTGATATTCTGAGTTCCTCTGCCATTAAGAACAGGGATATTTGTGGAGCTTCCTTCACCAGGTAGTTATTTAATTGTTCATCACCATTCACAACTTGATGTGATAAGACTGCAGAGAAGGTGGCTGATCCAGTGGTTATGCTCACAACCCAACAATGATCTCAAGATCTTCCAATGATGAGGGTTCTCGGCTCAGAACCCTCTCCTAAAAAGCCACTCCCCAAATCACCCTCAGTTGGATGCCTTCCTCCTGTGGAACACCGGATCCTCCATGATCGTCTTCACAGTTGTGGTGAGTGAGCCAACGTCTCCCATAATCTTCAGTCACTATTCACTACCACCCTCTGTTAAATGGTCTTCCTCCTGTTAAGAACTGGTCGTCTGTAATCCCCTTCTTAGTTGTGGTGGGTCAGCCATGTCTTATTATTGCCCTGTGTTTGGTTTGTCCACCAATCATTATTTCCAACTTACCTTCCCCAATTGAAATTGGTCATTTCCTATTACTTAGCTCGAGTCTTGGTGGTTCCCTGTCCTTTTCTTTAGCTAATCTAAACCTTTTGATAGTATGATCACTGTCCCATAAATTTTCCCTGATGTACGCTTGATCATCTTGTCCCTGAATATTCCCTGAACCAGATTTAGCACTGTGTTCCTCCTTGTTGGGTCCAAAACATACTGACACAAAAATTCTCCTTAAAATGATTGAGAAACATGGCAGAAACTCTGTCCTTCACACTATTACTACACCAGACTATATTAGGGTCATTAAAATGACCCATTGTAATTGTTAAATAGCTTTTGTACCATTATGTAATCCCATTGCAAATTTCTTTCTCTATCTGTTTCCCATTATAAGGTGGCTTATAGAATGCATCTAGTACAGCTATGGTATGTCTAGCATTTCTGAGTTATACTTGACTAATCTAAGTATCATCCTTCCACAATACAGTAACGTTGTCCATAATCTATATTGCCATCTCTCCTTCATTCTTTACTTCTCTATCTTTCCAGAATACCTTGAATCCACAAATTTTTAATACCTGATACTGCTTTTTTTTTTAGTCATCTCGTCATTATTGCCACAAAAATCATAATCCTTTTGTTGCTCACCAGCTTTACTTACTGTGCTGCACATGTTCACATACATACACTGTAAAAGTAAATGAGACCATACTGCATTCCTTCTTATTCTGACTCCATCCAATATGTTACTATTCCTTGCTCTGGTCATTTCTGCCTCATCCAAATCATTGTGTACTTTGTTTAATTTCTGTCATGTTACACCCTGATTCCCATTTCCCTATCAACCAGCATATCACCTGGAAAGAATATTGATGCTGTTTCTATTGAAGTGAGTTAGCTTCATTGTCACATGTACTCACATGAGTACAGTGAAAAGTTTATAAATTTCCACTTATGGCTCCATCTTAGGTACCAAAGTACCTAGGTACAGATTTTTGAGGCTGGGACAATTTCAGAACCATGGAAGGATGAGGTCTAAATGGATAGATAAACACTTGAAGTTTGAAGTGTGAGCGAACTGAGATCCAATGTAGCTCATTTAGGAGACAGCTGATGGATGAATGGAATAGTGCACAATGACTGATGCTTGGTAATCTGACCTTTGCAGAGGATGGATGGTTCATGAAGTATTGAAATAATTGAACTGAAGTTAATAATTACATAGTGTCCAAAAAAATTTATGCCAGAATATGTTCAGGGCATCTTCTGTCTCCATCATAGCTTCCTTCAGCAATGAGAAATGCCTTCCATCAGATTTAGAATGATTGAATCTCTACAGTGTGGAAACAGGCCATTCAGCCCATCAAGTCCACACCAACTCTCCAAAAAGCATCCCAATGAGATTCAGCCCCCTACCCTATCTTTATAACTTTGCATTTCCCATGTCTGATCTGTCTAATCTGCACATCCCTGGACACAATGGCCAATTTAGCATGGCCAATTCATCTCACTTGCGCATCTTTGGACAGAGGGAGGAAGCCAGAGCACCCGAAGCAAACCCATGCAGACACTGGGCGAATGTGCACACTCCATACAGGCAGTTGCCTGTGGGTGGAATTGAAGCCCGGTTTCCTGGCGCTGTGAGGAAGCAGTGCTAACCATTAGGCCTCCATGTCATCAATGCAGTGCTAAATTAGAATGCTGCCATTATTGTTAACATCTCCTCATTACCCATTTGTCTCATCTGCAATGCCTCTTCTCCAACATCAACAACTTCACCGTCTTCTGTTGTGGAGATAGATGCAAAGTACTAATTTAGTTATTATGGGGAGAGAAAGGAGGGAATAATAAGCCAGTTAGCTTTTAATCAGTATTTAATAAAATGCTAGACTCTGTCATTAAGGATGTAATAAAAAGCACTTGGAAAACTGCAAATACACATTTTGCACAAGGTTGTATGGAGAAAAATTATCTTTAACAAATTTATTTAAGGTTTTGAGGCTGTAACTAGCAGGGAAGATAAGGAGATAATTAATATCTGGGATTTCAAAAGAATTTCACAAGCTGTCACACAAGAAATTTTAGATAAAATTAATGGTTACAGATTGAGTGCAATACATGAGTATGGGCTTGGTTTTGGTAAATGCAGAAAAAGAGAGAATAAGAATCAACATGCAAGTTTTGAGACATCAGGGTATAACTAGTAGATTATTGCAAGGATCAGTGATTGGTCCTTAGCTATTTATAATATATGCCAAAAGACTTATGTGAAAGGACTTACTATAGTAAAGTTAGATGGGAAGCACAAGAAGCTGGAATAGAACATTTGACTCTGTGAGCCTACTTACACATTCAATAGATAATGGATTGCCCCATCTCAAACCCTGCTTGCACCATCATTCCGATATGCACCGGCTCCCCTAATGTCCAATACTCTGTGGACTGGTCATAGAGTAGATAAAAGTTCATAGAATCCCTACAGTGTGGAAACAGGCCATTCAGCCCAGCAAGTCCACACTGACCTCCTGAAGACCGCTGCACCCAGACCCTGCATTTCCCATGGCTAATGCACCTAACCTCCACATCCCTGGACACTATGGGCAATAAAAACATGGCCAATCCACCTAACCTGCACATTTTTGGATTGTGGGAGGAAACCAGAGCACCCAACAGAAATGGAGAGAACATGCAAACTCCATGCAGACAGTCACCCAAGGGTAGAATCAAACCCAGGTCTCTGGCACAGTGAGGCAGCAGTGCTAACCACTGAGCCATCATTCTGCCTGTGCTTTTTGAACATTTTTCAGGACTGAGCATCAACAACTTTTTGGGATAGAGAATTCCAAAAATTCACAATTTTTTGAGTAAAGGAACTTCTTGTCACTTCAGTCCTTGTTCTGACAGTATGATTCTGTGTTTTAGATTCCCCAGCCAAGGGCATGTTTTCTCAATATTTACTCTGTGAAAGCTCAATTAAGTAACCTCTCATTCATCTAAAGTCCAAGGAGTAGAGAACTAGTCTATTCAGTCTCTCCTGATATGACAATCCCCTGATCCCATGAGTTAGTCTAATGTACCTTTACTGCATTCCCTCTAGGCCAAGTCTGTCCTTCCAGCAACACAGCAAACCAAAGAGTATCAATACTCCAAAGGTGGTCACATCTGTACCTTCTATAGTTATAGTAAGACTCTGCTGCTATAGTATTCTGTTCCCTTTGTAGCAGAAACTAAAAATACCACTTGTAAGCAGTTAGGGCAACATTATGAAGTTGAAAGGTGATAAAATAATGTTATTAATAGGAAAAATAAAAAAATAAATTAAAGGTTGGCTGATAAATGTTAGTTCTCAGTGATTCTTGTACACAAATTACAGAAAATTAATTTGAACAGACAATAGGCAGTTTGTGAAGGCTTTATTGCTAATGGGTAATCAGGCTAACGGGTCTGTAATTCCCTGTTTCCTCTCCCCAGATGTGTTTAATGAGCACTTTAAATCCATCTTCATAAATGAGGGTGAAATTATTGATGAAGTAGACGATGAGAAAATTTTACTCAATTTATTTACTGCCTTAGTAGGCAGTAATCACTTGAAATACGATGTACACTAGCTTGATCCAAGTGATGAGAGTGTTGTCTTATAAGGGAGGTGAGTAGAGTGGGTATATCTTCCAAAAGTCTTAGAAGAATGAGTGGGAAATGCAATGAAATGCATTTAGAAAATTGAGGGCCTGATGATTTATAAGCTACTAGTTGTTTTCCCCAGCTGGGACTCCTAGAACAATTGATCTTGATATAAGGGGATGGTCATTTATGACTGAAATGAGAGGATTTATCTTTTGTTTTGAAGGCTAAGAATCTTCTTAACTCGAAACAGCTGTGAGGCTTTGTTTGATATTGAAGACTAAGACTAAGACTGACAGATTTCTTAGCACTAAGGGCTCAAGGGATGTAACAATATGGCTCTTCTTCAAAAATGTCAGACACTCTTCACTGGACCCAAAATTTTAACTCTGCTTTCCCTCCAAGATGCTGCCAGACTTGCTGGGTTTCTCCAACAATTTCTATTTATGCTCCAATGAATACAGGCCCAGTTGACTCAATGTACAAGTTTGATGACTGATAGATAGATAGACAGACAGACAGACAAGTGAAATGCCAGAATAAACCAAATCAAGAGCAACTCAGTTCATCATAAAAAAAATTGGCAGCCTCAGATAAAGACTGAATTACAAACTGTATTTTATTGTTACTGCTGCTCAGATAGCTGAATTGTGTGTATCTAATTTAATTGTACTCACTCTGATTTGAATCCAATGAGGACGTCACCCTGTGTGTCTCTGAAGACAACTAGCTGCTGCAATTATATTAAAGTTTTGTTTAAGCACAATACATGTTATTCTTCCAAATGTTTTGTTATGAACAAGTACTGCTGTCCAAATTTTATATCAGTACCATAGCTGTGACAGTGACATTTGACATTTACATGTAAGTTCACTGACTGTACTAGTATGTCTTACGTTGTTCCTGAAAATATTTCACAAAACTAAGTTTGCTAATTTAGCTTCTGTGTAGCCTGACTTATGTTTTGTTCTGTCCACCAGAAATGGTCTCCTCAAGTATTGCTTCTAACCATGTAAAAGAACTATATAAAACTGGAGAGTAAAAATAATTACATTCCTATAAATCTTTTCTAATCTGTTCCAACACTAAAAGAATGAAACTTGCATTAATGGTGTACCTTTCCCACCCTCATGACCTCACAAAGAGTTTTACAGCCACTGGACTACTCTCGATACTGTATAGTAAGTGCTGCAGCAAGTCTACACACACCATGACCTCAAAAAAAGTAGATTGATGATGGACAGATAATGCAGAGAATGGGAAGATTGGTGCTTACATTAAATGTTATGGGAAAAATATTTATCAGGGTATTCATGCCTAATTCCTAATTTCCATTTTAGAGTGTCTCTATGCTTTCTGCTTTGATCCATTAACAATTTATTGATATCAATAATATTCCAATGCTCTCCTGCTGGTTTCTCATATTTCAGCCTTGGAAACTTGGATCATCCAAAACTCTGCTCCCCATGTCCTAACTCACAACAAACGATTTTTATTTAGCATCCATGCATTCATTGGGCCTATATTTACTCTCCATTGAGAGGTCTTGATTTTAAAATTCTCATTCTTATTTAGAAATCCTTCCATAGTATCACCATTCCCCATCTCTATGATCTCTTCCGGGCCCAAAACTCTCCTAGGCACCTGTGCTCAGCCAGTTCTGACCTCTTGGTTATAATTTTATTTGCACCACCACTGACAGCCAAACTGTCAGTTGTCTAGATACTGAGCTCTGGAAATTCCTTCCTACACCTCTTAAAAACTATGTCATTGACCAAGGTATTGATACATTGCCATCATATTATCATATTTAGTGGTTTGTCATTTTTTTCTAATGCTCCTGTGAAGAGAATTATGTTTTTTATTACACCAAAGAGGTGCATAAATTAAAATTGCCGTGCTTAAAAATTTTCCAGAATGTAATAAGCAGTCTGGTAGGTCAACACAGATAAACTTCTAGGTTGGGATGAAATATATCTTAGGTGGTTGAGTGAGGCAAGGGCAGAAGTAACAGGAATTCTTGCAAAAATGTACAATTCCTCTTTGGCCACAGGAGAAGTGCCAGAGGATTGGACAACAGCCAATGTGGTATTAATATTCAAGAAGACAGCGAGGAATAAACTAGGAAACCACAAGCCAGTCGGTCTAACCTCAGTGGTGGGGAAACTAATGGAAGTAATTCTGAAGGACAGAATTAATCTGAATTTAGAAAGGTAGGGGGCAGTCAGGATGGTTTCTTTAAAGGGAGGTCATGACTAACTAACTTGATTGAATTTATTGAAGAAGTGACCAGCTGTGTAGGTGAAGGCAATGCATTTGACCTCGTCTATTTGGACTCCAGTGAAGCTTTTGATAATGTCCTGAATGGGAAATTGACAGCAAAAGTAAGAGCCAAGGAAATTTGGCAAATTGAATCCTCGATAGGCTGTGTGACAGGAAGCAGAGGGTCATGGAGAGGGGAGTTTTTACAAATTGAATTCTGTGCCCAGTGGGTCCCCACAGGCCCTTGCTGTTTGTGGTTTATAGACATAATTTAGACTTCAATAGAGGAGGGTTCACCAATAAGTATTTAGATGATCCAAAAATTGGTGAGGTGGTAAATATTGAGAAGGATAGCCATAGATTACAGGATAGTTGGGATGGTCAGCTGAGCTGATCAGTGGAAAATGGAATTCAATCTGGATAAACGTGAGGTGATGCACTTGGGCAGGACTAACAAGGCAAAGGAATACATGATGAAATGTTGGACCCTGGGAAGGATGAGATGGATCTTGGTGAGCATGCACATCAGTCCCATAGGGTATCAGGACAGGTGGATAAAGTGGTTAAGAAGGCATATGGTATACTTGCCTTCACTGGTCGAGGCAAAGAGTTGAACAGCAGGAAGGTTATGGTGAAACTCTATAAAATCAGCTCCACACACTTTGCATGTAGAAGTGCTTTCTAACAATTCTCCTGGCTCTAATTTTTAGGCTATGCCCACGGTTCTAGAACTGTAAACCGGTGGAAATAGTTTATCTTTATCTATTCTGCCTTTCCCTGTTATTATCCTGGAAGCCTCGATCAGATTAAACCTTAACCTTTAAACTTGAGAGAAAAAAGGCCTAATGCGTCTAATTTATCTTCATAACTTAACCCCTGACATCCAGGTATCATCCTTGCAAACCTATATTGAACTTGCTCCAGGATCTAAACACCTTTCCTAAGGTGTGGTGCCCAGACCTGCTCACAGTTCTCTAAACAGGGTCTAATTAGGGTTTTGTATAACTGCAGCATAGCAACTGCATCCTTATGCTCCAACCCTTTGGATATAAAGGCCAGCATGCCATTAACCTTTTTGACTATTTTCTGCACCTGTTCATGACATTTAAAGACCTATGCACCTGAACCCCCAAATCTCATTAGACATCCATGATACTTGAATTTGTGTCTTCTTAAAAAAAATACCCTGATTTAACCTTTTTTGATCCAAAATGGATAATCTCACACTTGCTTATATTAAAATCCATCTGCCATAAATTTGCCCATTTACCTAATCTATCAATATCCTGTTGTAATTTTATGTTGTTATTAACACTGTCAAAAAGGCTGCCCAATTTTACATCATCAGCAAATTTGGCTCTTTGACTTTTTATATCATTTTCCAAGTCGTTAATGAATTTGTGAATAATTGTAGCCCCAGCAGAACACCACTGTTCATGTCCTGCCAATTTGATTACTTACCCATTATTCCAATGGTCTGTTTCCTGCCACTCAGCCAATTTCTTAACCATGTCAGTAGTTTGCCCTCAATTTCATGCACTTTCACCTTAGTGTCTTGTGTGGGACTTTATCAAAAGCCTTCTGGAAATCCATATAAACAACATATCATCAATTTACCTCTGTCCAAAATATTTATCACCTCTTCAAAAAACACTATGAGATTTGTCAGGCGTAACATATCCTTCATGAATCTGTGCTGACTCTCACTGATTAACTGAAATTTTAGAGATGATCAGTTATCCTATCTTTGAATATAGACTGTAACAATTTTCGCACCACAGATGTCAGGCCTATTGACCTGTAATTCTCTGGCTTCCCTCTATTACCTTTAATAAAGTGCTGAGTGACATGAGCAAAATTCTAATCCAGAGATACAATTCCTGAATCCAGGGAGCTCTGAAAGATTATGGTTAGGTCATTGATAACACGCTTGCCTACCTCCGTTAACAACCATGGGTGAAAGCCATCAGGTGCTGGGGATTTGTCACTTTTCAGTTCCTTTTATTTCCCCATTATTGATAATTTACTTAAGCTAATTTTATTTAGACCCTGTCCCTGATCATCTACTAATTTTTAATGGACTTCCAGCAAGATATTTTCCTTTTCTCAGAGATAGTAAGAACTGCAGATGCTGGAGTCAGGGATAACACAGTGTGGAGCTAGAGGAACACAGCAGGCCAGGCAGCATCAGAGGAGTTGGAAAGTTGATGTTTCAGGTCAGGACCCTTCTTCAGTAAATCTGAATTTCTGTTATCTTCCTTTTCTGCTGTGATTACTGAAGCAAAATAATCATTCAGCATGTCAGCCACTTCCCCATAGTCATTAACAATATCTTCACTCTCAGCCTTCAGTGGGCTATTAGTACTCTTAATCAGCCACTTTCCCTTTAAACAACTATAAAAATTTCTTCTTTTATGTCAATTGCAACTTTTGTTTCATCTTTTTCAGCTGCTCTTATTAAGCAAAGCTGTAATTTTTACTTCTTCCAAATCATTACCAAGTGTCAGCCAACTCGATCCATGGTTAATTTCTGCACAACTCCTACTATCACTGCTCTGAATACTGCACTTTGCACAATTTACCTTGGATATGTACCCTGCTTATCCTGCTCATTGAGACTTTGGCCTTCATTGCATTCTTTGGAGGGAAAGCTATGCCCTTCTCTAAAAAAAGGGCATGGTGGCCCAGTAGTTAGCACTGCTGACTCACATTGCTAGGGACCCAAGTTCGATTCCAACCTCAGGTGACTATCCGTGTGGAGTTTGTGCATTCCCCCTGTATCTGCTTGCGTTTCCTCCCCCAGTCCAAAGATGTGCAGGCTAAGTGGATTGGCCATGCTAAATTGCCCATAGTGCTCAGAGATGTTTGGGTTAGACATGGGAAAGGTAGGGGAATGGGTCTGGGTGGGATGCTCTTTGGAGGGGCGGTTGGGCCAAACGGCCTGTTTCCACACTGTAGGGATTCTATGGAAAAAAAGACTTTGAGCAGTTTCTGTGTGTCTCTCAATATAGTTATGGGTTTAGCTACATTATTTGAAGAAAAAAAGGGCTATATTTCCTTTTGACGAAAAGCGGATGGCATAATACACTGAACATAAATATCAAGAATGAATACATCCACAATAATATATGCCTTCAAGACCCTTGGCCCTCACAGAACATTACGCCACCTTCATTGTACTCGTTACCAGAAGCAGTTTTTGGAGTAAAGTTGAGGCCAGATCCACTCAGATAACCAGAGGGAATTCCATTATATTCTTAACTTGAGTCTCATAAATGACAATCTGTAGGGTCAGAATATGAATTATTTATCAATTGGCAATCCAAAATCTCTGCTTTCTTGTTATAACAATGCCCAATGATGTTACTAACCTAGCTAAGCATCTGGTCAACCTTAAATTTCAGGCTGTCCCTCACTGTGAGCTCACTAAAGGTGATATAGTTGAATTGAGGGCCTTGCCTATCTAGTCTCTTTCCCACTTGGACTGGGTTAGTGCCTGTTATTCATATGGGACATATCACATCCAGCACTGGTTTGATCAAGTCTAGGCTAAGGATGATTAGAGTCATGCTGATAAATTACGTAAGGATAGAACTAGGTGACTTGTCGAATGAGCTTCTTTGTCAGAAAAAAAGGTATGCGTGGGTATGTTATATGTTCATCAGTGAAAATGAATGCACTGCTCGCCTTCAAAACAGGATTGGCAAGATCCCTAGTTGAGGAGGAGCTCAGCTCATCCAAGGGATAGATATCCTGTAATGTACCATATGGAAAATCTGCTCCTAAATTTAAGTTCAGAGGTAACAGATAACCACAAAATTGGAGCAAGGTCATGCATGTTTTAAGAGTGATTTATTGAGTAAATTATTAAGTAGCAACAAATGGGGAAATCAACATAATTTGTCACAGAAGGTTCTTGTAGATCATTGGCAGTGTCTCTGCCTTTAGACCAGAAGGTCTAGATTCAAATCCCACATGCCCTAGAGCTATTTGTAGCATGCCTGAAGAAATCGATTGACAATATTTATAACCCATGACAAGTGAGGCCTGGTCCTGGAACGTTGAAGCTGATTTCAGCAGATGTGATGTCTGTGAGTATGTATCTCTCTCTTCCAGTCTTTCTGTATTTGAAGGAGGTAAGCCAGCATGGATCATTTCAAAAAGCTCTTTCCTGTCTGAACTGATACATTCCCTCGCTAGGGTGCACTTGTTGGTTGGGTCAGGATGTCCAACCTTACCAGGAATATTTGTACTCAAGACATGTCCTTGGCAGAGAAAACAGGCCTGACCTGCATTTTCCAGCCAGCAGGGCAGCTATGAGAGCTTTCTGGGCTACATAAATGTTTGCATCTCCCTGTCAATTACATAGCTCCTGGTAGGTTGTGAAGTTTTATGCATTGTGATGCATTTGGCAAAGCAACTCCTTGAGAAGCCTAGATGATCCAATATCAGATGTTTGGGCAAAATCTTCAGCTAATTGGCTATGACCATGTGTCACAGTTAAATTTTGGCTAGAGCTGTGAGTTCACCCCTGTGAGGAGCAAAGCTGTCTACAGGATGGCTGCTACTGTTGTGCATTTAATTGTTGAAATGATTCTGGTGTATTTTTATATTCTAAGTGACATGACTGACATTGATAAAATCCATATGGTGTTACAAAAGCTGAAATCTCTTTGGTTTTATCAGTCAAGGAAACTTGACAACATCCTTTTAAGAAATCAAAATTCAGAACAAATCATGTTTGTCAAATTTCTTCAGTACAATGTTCTCATCGTGGAACTGGAATCTGCATTTGACATATGCTTTGGCTAATTTCTCTTTGAAACTTGAAATATAGTTTGTGTCACAAAAAAAATCAGAAATTGCTGGTAAAACTCAGCAGGTCTGGCAGCATCCGTGGAGAGAAATCAGAGTTAACATTTAACCTTTCTACATAGGGTCATTGGACCTGAAATGTTTACTCTGATTTCTCTCCACAGATGCTGTCAGACCTACTGAGCTATTCCAGCAATTTCTATTTTTGTTTTTGTTTGCGATTTCCAGCATCTGCAGTTCTTTGAGTTTTTTGTTTCATGTAGTTTGTGTGTTTGCTTATAACATTTTTTAATATAAGTTTCTAATTTTTTCAAGTTAGATGGCACTCTTATCTCAGATCCATTTACCAGTTCAAAAGAACTGAATCTTATGGCATCATTAGAGATACCCTTAATGGAAAACAGTAACAAAGGAATTAATGTTTCCTAATATTGGAACATTTCTGACAATACGCTCATTAAAGTTTGATGCTATCTTTCCACTGTTCCTTGACATTGGGGATTACAAATTGAAGACATAAATTATTTTATCCCCAAACTGTTAATTGTTTCTTAATTTTTTTGTGCCTTTAGCTTTGAACCATAATCTGACTGTATTTCTTTGGAAAGTCCAAATAAATTGAACTAACTTTTTCACTACCACTTTTGCTGTGTTTTTTTTAACCCAAAGGCACTGTTTCAGAAAATTCTGCATATTTGCTAAAAGATACTGGCTCTCACCCTTAATTTTAGGTAGGGGCCCTATATAACTGATGAAGATCCTGCTAAACAGTTCTTAGAAAGTTGATTTCAGAATTAAAGGCAAGCTTTAATTGATGAATGGGATTCCGCAGTAGGTGATAAATGGCATGTCTGGCAAAATTTCTCCACATCTTTATGTAATCCTTGCCAATAAAAATGTTTAGGATTTTAGCCTGTCTCATCTGTCATTTGAATCTCATGAGCCTTTCATCAAAATACTCATCTGGTACCACCATCTGATGGATTTTTTTTAATTCATTCACAGGATGGAGGTATGACTAGCTAGGCCAGTATTTATTGCCCATCCCTAATTGCCCAGAGGGCAATAAAAAGAAAGCCACATTGCAGTGGGTCTGGAGGCTCATGTAGGTCTGGAGACCAGGTAAGAATGGTCATTTCCTTCCCTAAAAGAAAGTTCACTGATCCAGGTAGATCTTTCCTAACAATCAAAAATGGATTCATGGTCATCATTAGACACTTTAAAAAAAAAATTCAATTCAAATTTCACCAACTGCTATGGCAGGATTCAAACACTATGTAAATCGCTCATTAACAATTCAGCAATAATACCATTAGGCCATTGTCTCCATGTTTACCGCCCTTTTCTCACTCCTGGTATTTGGAGTGGTTTCCATCTTTTCATTAATGCTGAGTATTTTCAATATTAATGCTCAGGTATTGCTCTGTTTCAAATTTGATCGGGCTGTTTGGCATGGCTCCCTAAATTCAGGATCTATTTGTTACATTTCTATTAAAGAACTTGAGCTAAATATAACAGTCTCATTCCCTTCGTCTTCATCCTTTTCTTAATTGTGTCATTTAACTGAAGTTCCATGTAATCTTTCTTTTTTATTTATGCGTCCTCTTCCTGTCTAATTATATGGGCCCAAGATCTAGTCACAAAACAATCCAGGACACTCTTCCTGCAGCATTTCAACTTCTTTTACTTCTCTTGGTTCTTCAACCACCCTCGGTGAGGCCAATAGTTTGGAACCAGCCAGGTCATTCACTAAGATAAAATTAATTCCTTCCAATAGGACTGTTCTGCACTACTCAGCCTACTTTTCTATTTACTAAGTAACTCTTTAACGCAGTTCTTTGTAACAAAGCCAGTTTTGAACCTTCATGAATGCTTGAAATTAATATTTTTTCCTCCACTAACTCCTGTGGAGGACAAATGGTATTTATCCAGAATCAGCAAGTGACTTGCTCTAATGTCTCTCAATAACTTTATTAGTTTACCTCCTTGCTTAGAATAATAAGGAAATATATTTTCTTTTAAAATAAAATATTTTAACTTCAATGGTATGATTCTCTTTATCAATAATTGAAGAAAAGTCTTCTTGACTGTCCTGAGTTAAAACTCCTTTCTCCACAGATTTTATGAAAATATGTTTTCTTTTTACTGCTAAAGTTATAAACATATTTTGTTTCCTGGGCCACCTTTTCTGAGGAATGATTCAGCATCCTATATGCTACGGTTTGTTTAAGTTTGGCCAGTCTTATTACAATAGAAATATACTATTTTCTTTATATCACTTTTAGGTTCTAGTCTTTCTCCTTTATTATTTTTGGCACCCTCCTGTTTTCGCCCTAAAACTAGTGGCTTTTCCATTCCCAGACTCTCTATTTCACCAAATTTTTTGTGGCATTCCATATGACCATTTTTCCACATCTAACTACTTGTACGAGACATCATGGCTATCTGCTGGAACAAGCCATCTTCAAAGTCCAATCCATGCAATACACTCCATCATAACACTCCTATTTTATGTCCAGTGCCACCACATGTCCTTTTCTTTAAAACAAGCACAGATCCCTCTTGAATTGAAATAATTCCAATCCTGGCTAATTCCCAATTTTTTTTTTGGATTCCAGCTGTTGGTAATACTGCACAAGTCAGATCTCAGAATGAAATACGAGCTGAACAGATCACGGTTAAATTTTGCAGTTGCTTAGCATAGTGGTTAGTCACTGAAAAATATTGATGTGAGGCGTGGATGTTCTTTATTTGATTTATTTACTGGCACATGTATTTTGTTACAACATACAGTGTTGCACAGTGCCACCACTCTCTGCTGCCATCTTAACACATCTTAAAAGGCAGAAGAATAAAGAAATAAAGTGTTCAATTTTACACTTCTTCTGGTTAAGTGCTCTACTTTGGGCTATGGGCCAGCGGTCTGATGGCCAGGCATGAGTCCCTACACTGTGTCCCCAACGTAGAATGAGAATTGCCGCTCTTTGGTGCCATCTTGCCTCCATCGATGCCCTCGCCACTATGAGTCCTTGCTGGACCTCACCAAAGCAGGTGCCACTGATGCCGCTGGGTACCACACCAGCCCAAACTCAAGTCCGCCGTCAACGTGAATCCCCTTTGAGCCCACCTCATGGATGGAACTGCTGCCGATGCCGCAAGGTCTCATTCAGGGCCCAACTCACCTCCACCACCTCCATGACTATGTGCTGGATGCAGATCACACTGGAAACCCAAACTCTCTCTGACACTGCCACCACAAGTCTATGATGGGCCTACTCAAGTCCATGCTGCTTCCACTTGCCGACCACCATGAGTCCATGCTGGGCCCACTCGTCGCTGCAGATGCTATCGCTGCAACCCAGCTCTTCAACAAGAGATAAGTAAAATAGGAGAGATAAAAAGAAAACAAAGAAGAAAAAAAGAGAAAAGAAATGAAAAGCAGACAGAGCGGATGAACTCTGGACTCATAAGCCCTAATCCACCATCATTTGTTGTATGTCAGGACACAACAGGTTGATTTATAAGGTAGGAGGAGTCTGCTTCTGAAAAGCTCAACATTTTATTTTCATTCTTTCCTGAATTGATGTAACTTTAAAAAATTTAATTACGGCTTTTAGTAGCATCTAAAGTGTTTTGCTCTGTGATAACGATGACCTGGAGTGAGTAACAGTGGAACATAAATTTATTGCACAAAAAGACAGTTTGAAAGATCTTAACAGAAAAACAAAGTTTCAACCTGTTTTCCAACATTGGCCTTTTTATAGAAGCTCAATCCGTAAGAACTATCACTCCTATCTCAACTCTTTAATTCCTTACTTAACTGACTCTTACCAGTTTCTTTACTTTGATCTGCTGAGTCAGCTTTACAATTCCTTTCTAAGTCTGCTCACATAAACTTTTTCAATATTGAAGGCCTAAACATTTTCAGTTCTAACTCCCAGCTTAAGCATCACCAATCAAAAACATTTCTGCTAGGGTGACTGGTTCCCTGACGGTAACATTTGTTCTACCCTGCTAGGAGGAACCTGTTCCCCCTTCTGAACTGGACTCCTAATTCTTCTGAACCGAAATCAAAAGATAAACTAATGGCCTTTGATTTGTTGTAAACTCAGCAGAACAAACATTCTATCCATTAAAAACAAGTGTCTTGCCATGCAGCTGACTGAAATCATATGCCTCCGTAGAAATTATGTATCTAGATCACTGTTCAAGATGACTTCCTGACCTGTTAAAAAAGAGTCTTCATGGTACTGAGCAAAAGTATATTTTAACAACCACATTCATAATGATAATGACATACATGAGATACCTTTGGCACAACTTTTAGACATCAGGAGGCTCCAATTAAATTTATGAAGCATCACAGGCTTTTAACTCTTTTCTCTCTCTACATATACTTTCAGCCCTGTGTATTTCCAGAACTTACTGTTTTGTTTTTCTTCATGTGTCTGTGTGTGCATGTCTGTGTGTGTGTGTGTTGGGGAGGTGAGAGAGTTTAAAAGAGCTTAGTTTTAAGATATATAATCAGAAATCCTGGTCTTTTTATGTCTTGTTAAAATTAAGAGTGTTACATAAATTAATTATTTCATTGTTACTGAAGAAAGGTGGTACAATTTGCTTTTGTTTTGGTAGCAGTCAGTCAGAAGCAAATGGGACTTGTGGCAGTTTCATTACATCTTAATATCGGTGCTGACTCTGGGAACAGTGGGCCTTGATTTCCAGTGCACTACACCATTGAGTTGTGACAATCCTCTTTCTCTAAAAATTTGACAGTTTCACAGTAGGGTTGTTCAGTATTAGTTTTCAAACTCAAGCCTGCTCCACCATTCAATAGGATCACGGTTGAAGTGGTTAAAGTGGATGGCCATGAATGAATGCAGAATTTGCCAGAATAAAACCAAGGTACCCATTACAAAGAAAAAAGGAAAATCTGAAGTTGAAACACTGTGACTCTTCACTGCTTTTTTTTTTGAGGGTAAAAGGGTTGAATCTTTATTGCTGATATTCTCAATAACACCATTTGAAATGGTTCTTACATATTGTAAAATAGTTCATTATTTCATTTTTATGTGTAATAAACTCTGACGTTCTTTTGCTAGAGCTACATTAACAGGTTCTGTGAATGTGTTCAGGAAATAACCACCTCATACAGAAATTACAAAACTAATAAAACCTCTTTGACAATCCATTTGTGGGATGTGGGCATCACTGTCTGGCCTGCATTTATTGTCTGTACATAGCAAAGGTGATGGTGAGCTTGCCTTCTTGAACCACTGCAGATCATGTGTTGTAGGCATGCCCTTAGGGAGGGAATTCCAGGATTTTAACCCAGCAACAGTGAAGGAACAGCAGTATCTTCCAAGTCAAGATTTAGAGTTTTTTAGATTTGGATTTTATTGTCATATGTACTCAAATATAGACGTGCAGGAGTACAGCAAAAATTATATAATGTCGCCACAAACGGCGCTGTCTTAGGTACAATGGCTCAAAGGGGAACCTGCAGGTAGTGGTGGTCCCATGTATCTTTAGCCCTTATCCTTCAAGATGGTAGTGGTTATGGGCTTGGGAGGTGCTGCCTAAGGATCTTTGGTGAATTTTTGCAGTGAATCTGTGGATAGTACGCACTGCTGCTACTGATTGGTAGATGGGTGGATGTTTGTGGATATGTGCCCATCAAGCAGGTTGCTTTTTTCCTGAGAGATAGTAGGAACTGCCGATGCTAGTGTCTGAGATAACACTGTGTGGAGCTGGAGGAACACAGCAGGCCAGGCAGCATCAGAGGAGCAGGAAAGCTGACGTTTCGGAACTGGACCCTTCTTCAGAAATGGTGGAGGGGAAGGGGGCTCTTAAATAAATAGAGAGAGGGGGAGGCGATGATAGAAGGTGGATAGAGGAGCAGATAGGTGGAAGATGGACAGGTCAAGGAGGCGGGGATGAAGCCAGTAAAGGTGAGTGTAGGTAGGGAGTTGGGATGGGGGTTGGTCAGTGAGGAGTGAGGGGCGGGTAGGTGGGAGGGAAGACGGACAGGTCAAGGAGGTGGAGATGAGGCTAGTAGGTAGGAAGTGGGGGTGGGGGTTGGTCAGTGAGGTGGGAGGAGTGGATAGGTGGAAGAAAAGACAGACAGGTCAAGAAGGCTTTTTTCCTGGATGGCATCAAACTTTCATAGAATCCCTACAGTATGGAAACAGACTACTCAGCCCAACAGGTCCACACCGACTCTCCAAAGAGCATCCCATCCAGATTCACACCCCTTCTCCATCCCTGCAACCCTGCATTTCCACCTAACATACACATCCCTGGAAACTGTGGGCAATTTAGCATGATCAATACACCTAACTTGCACATCTTTGGACGGTGGGAAGAAACCGGAGCACCCATGGAAAACCCACAAAACGAAGAAATGCGCAAACACAACACAGACAGTCACCTGAGGCTGGGATTGAACCCGGGTACCCAGTGCTGTGAGGCAGCAGTAGTAACCACTGAGCCACCTTGCCATCCTTGAATGCTGTTAGAGTTGACACCTATCCAGGCTGTGACAATGCTGTCACTTTAAAAAGTTATTTTATCCTGTTTTTTTTAAGAGAGGTTGTAAGGCAAAAGTGCCAAACTGGCCACTTGAGGCCAACTTAACTAAACAACTTGTGAGGCTTTTAAGTTTTTTTTTAAAGTTGAAACAATGGAAACAGCCTGAATGTGTGTGGCCAGCTGACACAGATCCAGATTTCTGGGTTTTGGTTTTTTCATCAGTAACATCAGAAGCTGTTGGGGTCTCAAAAGAGTTGGAAGCTTCAGTGAACATCTCATGACTGCTACATTCACTGAATGTTTATTCCTCCTGGATTGGAGAATTGCATGTAAGAAACTGTGTCTAAATTTACCTTTACCAAGGGGTGTGTTTATGGGATGTTATTCTATTGGAACAGTTAATTAATAATAGGTATGGTATCTATTATTCAGTTAAGTTTTCCAATAGTTATGATATTCTAAGTTCCTCTTTCTTTTGTTTGTAATTTAGCTATGGTATTTAAATAAATTTCATTTTGCTTAACATCGTGCAGTTTGACCAGCTGCATCACATCTGGAACACAGAACTTCACCTGTACCTTTAAAATAGGAAAAAGTTAGTGTCTAGGCTACTTTCTTAAAATATTTTCAGTGGGTCTGGACTGGTTTAGTGGGAAATATTCCATCACACTGCTGTCTTGTGCCTTGTAGATTGTGGAGGGGAGTCAGGAGGTAAGTTACCTACTGCAATATTCCTCGACTCTGACTTGTTCTTGGATCTATTGTATTTATTTGGTGATTTCGGTTGAGTCTCTAGTCAATAGTAATCCCCAGGATGTTAATAGTGGGGGATTCAGTGCTTGTAACACCATTAAATGTCAAGCAATGATGGTCAGATTATCCCTTATTGGAGATCGTCATTGCTTGGCATTTGTATTGTCTTTACATTCTATCCTTCAGTTCTGAAGAAATCACACCGAATTCAAAACTTTAACCCCATTTCTTGCTCCACAGATACTGCCATACCTTCTGAGTTTCTCCAGCATTCACGGTGTTTGCTTTAGATTTCCAGCTTCTGTAGTAATTTGGTTTTATATAAATTGCATAACATGGATGCTGAATACATTGAATTTAATCGACTGAATTGAATAGAAACCAAAACATCTGATACAGGTTCTGTAAGGTAGCATGTCATAATTCCTGTATAGGTTTTAATTGATTTGGGCTTGACACTAATTTTTTTTACAGTGAATAATTCATTAGAAGACATCATACATTAGGGATTTCATGTCTGTTTACAAGGATACATGGTTGTTACCAATCCAGTCAAAATGCCTTGTCTTGTTCTTTACTCGGGTAATGGATATGTTAGGCCCCATCAGCCTTTTCATTCACCTACATAGGTCAAGAGTCTTGGGTGAAACAGGAAGTGTTGCAACTAGTCAGCAAATCTGACAGTTTACGTGGAGAGATACACAGAATTAGCACTTCAAGTCCAACTTATTTAGAACTTCAGTGTTTGCTGATGGTTTGAAGGACAGAATTGGGAGTCTCAATAGGTAAATCAGTTTTTTTTAAAAAAATTGCATATCCTACTCCACTTACCTAAATACCAGCTTTTCAGCTATGTTTTACTCATTCTCAGGATGTGGGTGGATAGTTTCTTTTTTGTCAGTGGAGGCACCATGTGCTGAATGACCCTTTTTTTCAGAAAGTTACGCTTTCACTGTGGTTTTATGGGTGGCATGGCAGATGCTAGTGACCGTGGGAATGCTACTTGGGCATAGAGGAACATGGGGGTATGAGGGCATTGGTTGGCATAGTGGCAGTAAGAGCTTTTGGGTTAGGCACAAAGCATGAGGTGATCTAGGTTTTCATGTATGCTTCACTCTGTGTAGGCACCCTATGATCTACATTTCCTTGTTTGCCAAGATCCACCTGTACTGCTTGCAAAACTTTTCACTGTACTTAGGTACATGTGGCAACAATAAATAAATCAAATCAGAAGGATTTGAGCATGGAGAGTGATAGAGCTCCCAAGCAGGCTTTCTTCCAAACCACCACCAGCATCCTGCATTCTTCCTGGGTCTCTGGCCCAACTCCCAATCCTCACAGAGTTTGGCAACAGATCAACATTTGGGACAATGTTGAGTATTGCTGGAAAAAAAGCATTTTTTTCAAGGCTTTTTATTTGGCGCTCATCAGGACAATTGACGAGAATATAAATTCAAAGGGAAAAACCAATATTTGTACTGCATGAGAAGCGAGTGCTGATTGGTTGGCAAATGGATTCTTATTGGTAAAGGTGTTGGCATGGAGATGCTGAGTGAGTTACTGTGAGAGTTTGTTTAAATTTTAAACCAGGCAAGTTGTCTCTAAGTCTTGTCATGAGAACTGAACTTCTGAATGGCTGACACCTATTTTGTTGAGTTGAAACAGGTGTAGCGTGTATATACGTTCGTTCTGTCTGCAAAGAATGCAGCTTGGTCCATTTATGTATAGAGTTTACAGTACCACATGTGCACCACACTGCACTGCAATCAATCTTAAATTAGCTGTTATTGTAATTCTTTGCACTCAGGATTATCCAAATTGAACAATAATATCAATGTTGGATACCATTTTGCAAATTTTGCAAGTTCAGGCTTATTGATATAGTCAGTGCAGGTGTCATTGGCCAGGCCAGCATTTATTGCTCATCATAATTGCCCTGGAGAAGTGGTGGTGAGCTGCCTTCTGGAACCACTGCAGTCCTTTACATTAGGACACTACAGTCTCTGCATAAATTGTTGCCATGTGGCCTGACCAGTTTCATTAACATTTTTTTTACTTCATAGTGGTTTGATACAACCAAGAATCTTGCTACACTATTTCAGAACACAGTTAAGAGTCAACTACATAGGGGTCACATTAAGGTCTGACAGCACTGTAAATCCTGATCTTCGTCATGGGATTGAGATCCTGATCCTCAAACACACGTTCTCTCAGTTGGCTGAAGGCTGAGTTGACACACTGGAAGCAATGGTAAATTGCATCAAGAGAAGATTCCCAAGTTAAGGAAAATATTCCCATCCGAGGTTCTACCATTGATTTTAGTGGTAGAGGCACCTTTCTCAATCTCACAAACACATTTGACTCTGTCAGTTACAAAGGTTTATGAAATATCCTCCACAAATTTGGCTACGCTCAAAAATTTCACATTATTCTATTCCATGACGACATGCATACTGTAATCCTCACCAACAGACCCATCATAAACAGTGAAAATCAGGGTCAAACAATACCAAACATATTGCATTTAATCTTTTCTCCATGTACTTTACTGCAATATTGCACTTCACCTCCAGCAAATGATCCAGGGGCATGGACATAAATAATAGAATAAACAGGAAACTATCCAATCTGAGATAACAAGGTGTAGAGCTGGATGAACACAGCAGGCCAAGCAGCAGGCCAAGCGGGTCTAGGCCCGAAATGTCAGCCTTCCTGCTCCTCTGATGCTGCTTGGCCTACAGTGTTCATCCAGCTCTACACCTTGTTATCTCAGATTCTCCAGCATCTGCATTTCCTGCTATCTCTGAAACTGTCCAATCTGTACCATTTTCAACCTGAAATCAAAACTTTTCCAAATTCATTGGCCTTCAGTATTCAAATGGCAGTCCAGATTATTGTCAACTCATTCTCTGAAATATAAGAGAATTGAATAATAGTTCAGTTGAAGCTGAACAAATGATTTGTTCAACAAGTGATCTAACATATAACTCTTAATATATACTATTTGTCCCATTGCTACACCCTTTAGCTTTTGTACCATGAAACGTTTTATCACTTATTCTGTCCTATGCTCTAACTCATCACAGACCTTCCTTTTAATTGTTTGACCCATGTTCTTTCTCCACCACTTCCGCCACTTTTCATTTGCTGCAAACCTATTACATTTCTAACTTTTCTCAGTTCTGATAAAAGTTAAGATCTGAAACGTTAGCCTGTATCTGTGAGGCAAGAAACAGAGTTAATCAGAGTATTTCTAGCACTTTGTTTTAATTTTAAATTTCCAGATCTTCATTATTTTGATTATAGTCTACTATAACCTCCTCGTTTTCATACTCTATACCTCTATTTACAAGATCCAAGATCCTGCAGACTTAAATGATTGGTTCTTCAACCTACCACCTTCGTTGATTTGTGCACATATACCTCCAGGTTCCTTGACTATACACACACTTTTGAATAGTGTCCCTCACTTCATACTTCTCCCCTCATTCTTCCTACCAAATGTATTATTTTATAATTTTCTGCATTACATTCTTCTGCCAACTGCCCACCCATTGCACACACCTTTATCCTCTTAAAGTCTATTACCATCCTCCTCGGTTTACTTCTGAGATGTGCAGCAATTGAAAATTGGAACCTGCGCATCCAACTCTGGCATTCATTTCGGAAATCATCTCAATGTACCTACAAAAATTGCAGAAATTCTCTGAACATAATGAGGCCTGCAAGTATAGATCCTGACCTCAAATTTAATTCCTGTTCAGTTTCGGGGATTTGTTTGAATCGATGTGATTGCCCATCCTGCCTCCAGCCAATTTTTTTTTTACAACTTCCAACCATTTACATCATTACTAATGGAGCAAACATTGAATACATTCCCAGGATATAAAAAATACATTTATGTTTTGCAGGTTTTCTTTATTTTTTTTTAAAGTTTAATTTCAAAGGTAACTATTGAATCTGGTACATTCATATATGATTATTAATAAACTCCCAAAATGTCACTCACAGAGGCAAGTTAAAAATATGAGATTTTGGAATCCTGCCATTGCTTAATCCACTTCCTGTTGTGAGAGGGTTACAGCATAAGAGTAAGGAAGTCTTGCTGAAATAATAGAGGACTTTGGCAAGACTATACATGAAATGCTTTGTATAGCTTTGTCTCCTAAGGGTATACATTTCATTACAGGAATACTACAAAGATTCACCAGGTTGATTGTTGGAATGAGAAGTCTGTCCTAAACAGCGATCAAGTAGAATACGTTTCCATTCTCTGACATTTAGATGAACAAGATCTCAATGAAACATATACTGTCTCTGAATGGGTTTGATAGGGTGTAAGAGTGACCTCTGTAAAGGCAGAGACTTGGAGACAATGAAGTAAAGCAGCACTTGAGAAGTTAATTCAAGCAAAATACCAGTGTAGATGCAGAGGGAGGGGGTCCAAGACTCAGTCAGGAGTTTGAACTCTCTCCAAATACAATGGTAAGAAAGTATTTCTTTTATACTGTTACACAAACAGGCTGATGCAACCCTGAAACCATATTAATTACCATCCACATCTAGCATGAGCAGTAAATCTAACAGCACCACACACTTTATGATCAGTGGTATGTGGCTCCTACACTATCACATTGGGGTTATTATCCATTGAAACCTTTATCAAAAATAAACATGCAGTTACTCATCGTGCCTATCCCTGATTCCTTGCCACTAACATCTGCAGACTAGTTTGCTTGCCACCTGGAACTGCCTGTCCCCTTGGGAACAATCTTCTAACTAACTGCTTGTCTCTGCAGCAGCAAGTAAGTGCTTTTTTAATCCTTACTTTTAATCCCAACCTATATATTTGTTCCTTATTACAGATCTGTGAGATAACTACACTTCTACAAGAAATCTATGCTTATATGCTCTTTCCCCCTTCACAGTGTAAATTCTAATAGACCCTTTCCCCTGGCAGCAATGATGAGGTATTGCAATTTCATCAGGTCTTGGATGCCGGTTTGAAACCAAGGGTGCCAAAAGAGGAGAGGGAAGCCCTGTTAGGAAAGCTCCCCAACATGCTCTCACTCCAATAGAATGCTGCAGGGCAGGGGAAACTGTGATGGCTGGACTGTTCACCCAAACATTCATGGTCATTAAAGAGCTCTCTCCAAATACCAACTGGATTTTCAAGGCAGCGTATGGGATACCAGTTGAGTCAGGAGGCCATCGATGAAACAGATGCAGCTTCCCAAGAGACATGTAATTAACATGTAAAATGTAGAAAATAGAGCAGCAGTAAGCCATTTAGCTCTTTTTACCTGCTCCGCCATTCAATGTAAAAGCTGATTATCCAACTGAGTACGCTGTTCCCATTTGCTCCCATCTCCTTTGATCCTTTTAACCCTAAGAACTGAATCTCATTTTGACCTCATCTTCTTTCTTTGGCAGAGAATTCCAGACTCATCACTCTTTGGGTGAAGAAATTTCTCATCTCCTAAATGGCCTACTCCATGATCGTTAAAATTTGACACCTGGTTCTGACCTCCCCAGTCATCAGGAACATTTTTCGTGTGTTTATCCTGCCCAGTCATGTTAAAATTGTGTTGGGTTCTATGAGATTTCCCTCTCCCCGATTCTTCTTAACACCAGTGAATAAAGAGATCCAATCTCTCTTCATACATCAGTCCTGACATCCTAGCGATTGATCTGGTAAACCTTTGTTGCACTCCCTTGATAGCCAGAGCATCCTTCCTCAGGAAAGGAGATCAATACTGAACACAAAACTCAAGGTGTGGCCTCAGCAAGGCCTTGTACAATTGTAGTATCACATCCCTGCTCCTGTACTCAAATCCTCTCACTATGAAAGCCAACATGCCCTCTTCCTCCTTCACTATCTGCTGAACCTACATACGTACTTTCAGCAACTGGTGTACAAGAACACCCAGATCTCATTGCACCTCCCCATTTCCCAATCTATCACCATTCAGATAATAATCTGTTTTACTGCTTTTGTAACCAAAGTAGGTTACCTCATATTTATCCACATTATACTCCATCTGCCATGTAATTGATAACTTACAGTTTGTCCAAATCACACTGAAGAACCTCTGGATCATCCTCAAATCTGGGTGAGTGAGTGAACTGTATGTTATCTGCAAATATGGAAAATTACATTTTATTCCCTCATCTAAATCATTAATATATTGAGAATGGCTTGGGTCTAAGCACTGATCCCTGTGGTACCCCACTAGTCACTGCTTTTTCTTTTTTCATGTGTGGGATGTGGGCATTGCTGGCTGGCCAGTATTTATTGCCTGTCCCCAGTTGGTTGAGGAAGAAGGTAGACATTTTGGAGGCTCCCTTGTCAAAGCTGGCCTCATCTGAACATAGGCGACAGATACGGAGGAACTGAGAGAATGGGATATAGCCTTTACAAGTCTTCCTAAACTTTTCCAGCAACGTCTGTTTTTGTAACTGAGCAGGTTATTGCTGAGCACGTGCTGCTTGATCACACTGTTGATGACACCTCTCATCACTTTACTGATGATTGAGAGTAGACTGATGGGCCAGTAATTGGTTGGGTTGGATTTATTCTGCTTTTTATGTGCAGGACATACTTGGCAATTTTCCACATTGTCAGGTAGATGCCAGTGTTGTAACTGCACTGGAAAGGCTTGGCTGGGGAAGTGGCAAGTTCCAGAGCACAAGTCTTCAGTACTATTGCCAGAATATTGTCAGGGCCCTGAGCTTTTGTAGTATTCAGTGTCTCCAACCATTTCTTGATATTATGTGGAGTGAATCAAATTGGCTGAAGACTGGTATCTGTAATGCAGGGAACCACTAGAGGAGGCCAAGTTGGATCTTCCACTCGTCATTTCTGGCTGAAGATTGCTGCAGAAGCTACAGCCTTATCTTTTGCACTGACGTGCTGGGCACGCACATGTCCTGGTGGCTTCACCAGGTTGACACCTCATTTTCAAGTACGCCTGGTGCTGTTCCTGGCATGCCCTCCTACACATTCCATTGAGCCAGGATTGATCCCCTGGCTTGATAGTAATAGTTGAGTGGGGTGTGCACCAGGACATGAGATTACAGATTGTGGAGTACAATTCTGCTGCTGTTGATGGCTCACAGCACCTCATGGATGCCCAGTCTTGAGTTGCTAGATCTGTTCGAAGTCTGTCCCATTTAGCTTGCCACTCAGAAAATGTCTGTTTATTCCTACTCTTTGTTTCCTGCCTGCCAAACAGTTCTCTATCCATATCAGTACACCACCTCCAATCCCATGCACTTTATGTTTACATGTGAATCGCTTATTTGGGACCTTACCAAAAGCTTATGGAAATCCAAGCAAACCACATTTACTGCCCCACACCCAACTCTACCAGTTGCATTCTTGAAAAATTCCAGACGTCAAATATGACATGTCTTTTGTAATTACATGCTGACTGTCTGATCCTGTCATTCCTTTCCAACTGCTCTGCAATTACATCCTTGATGATGGACTCAAACATCTTCCCCACTACCAACATCAGAAGCACTGGTCTTTCCCTGTTCCCTGATTTCCCACTGCCTTCTTTTTCTAAAACAAAATGGTGTGGTTACATTAATTACCCTCCAATCCATAGGAATTGTTCCAAAGTCATTGAAAGATTACTACCATAACATCTTCTATTTCTAGGGCCACTTTCTTAATCTATATCCCACTGTATTTATCGGTCTCTAGGGATTTAGCAGCCTTTAATCTTATCAACTACCCTAACAGCATTTTCTTACTAATACTGATTTCCTTCACTTTCTCCTTTCATTGAACCCTGTGTTGCCCAACATTTTTGGGATGTTGCGTCCTCCTTTGTACAGATGGAATCAGAAAGTATGTATTTAATTAGTCTGCCACCTCCTTGCTTCTCATTATAACTCCCCCTCTTTCTGACTGTAAGGAACCAACGTTTGTCTTCATTAATCTATTGCTCTTCACATCTATAGAAATCTTAATAATCAGTTTACGGTCCCCAAAAGCTTTCTCTCCTACTTTACTTTCTCCCTCTTAATTAATCCCTTTACCTTCTTTGGTGAAATCTGAACTATTCCCAATACTTAGATCTGCTGGGGCATATTTAATTTCAATTGTTAGGCATGGATATGTCACCTCTCTCATTTTGTGCCAGACAGGAACGAATAATTGCTGCAGTTCATCCAAGTGCTTTTTAAATGTTTGTCATTGCTCATGCACTATCATCACTTTAAGTAATGTTCCCCAATTTATTTATAGTCAGCTTGTGCCCCAAATCATCATAATTTCCTTTATCATATTATGGCCAATCTCTTCCATGGAGTCTTGCATAGCTAAATTGACAATTATTTCTTATTCATCTTTGTCCTTTTCCCTGTCTTGTGGCGAGTAGTCTTGTCGTCCAACCCCACAACTAGTGCCATTTTTCGAGGATCTTAGCTGCAGCTAAAATAGATATTTTCTCATGACAAACATACAGCAATGGCCAAATTAATTGCATACATTCAAAGTTCTCAGGGGGAATCATGGTGGCTCGGTGATTAGCACTGCTGCTGCACAGCGCCAGCGATCCACGTTCGATTCCAGCCTCGGGTGACAGTCTGTGTGGTGTCTGCACATTCTGCGTGGGTTTCCTCCGGGTGCTCCGGTTCCCTCCCACAGTCCAAAGATGTGCAGGTAGGTGAATTGGCTATGCTAAATTACCCGTAGTGTCCAGGAAGGTTTAGATTAGGTGGCTTAGATATGGGAAATGTAGGGGTCAGGGAATGGGTCTAGGTGGGATGCTCTTCGGAGGGGCGCTGTGGACTTGTTGGGCTCAATGGCCTGTTTCCACACTGTAGGGGTTCTCTGCTGATTCTATCTCAAGGGTGCAGGATGGCCTTCACATGACTCTTCTGACTCAGAAATCCACTCAGTGACAGAAATGACTTTTACCAGCCTCCACCAAAATTTCATTCTGGATTCTCTCACTGGAAACTGTGGATTCCAAACAGGTGTGCGTTATTAATGGCATTATAGGGCTCTGGGAACAAATACGCAGTCCTGGGAGATGAGACTAAGGGGTCATACCACAGGATAAGGAGTTGTATATTAACAATATAGAAATTTAATCAACTAGAGGTTCGAAAATCTTTGAAATCATCTACCCTCAAGGTCTGTAAAAGCCTAGCCAATAAGTGCATTCAAAACTGAGCTACAGTAAGAAATATTTGCACATTAAGGAGACCAAGTGGATAAATTGAGATGGAATTTTAGCCTTTTCCTCCTCGAGATCTAGAACCAAAATTTCTACTCTCCTCTAAATATAGCTTTGTATGTGTCCCCAGTTTTCATTGCTGTTAGTTGATAGCACAAGCTGCTGTCTTGGGCCAAGAATCTGAGTTCCATCTCTGATTCTATGTACCTCTCATCCTTGAGATATAGTGTCAATGGGCCCGTTTGATGCAGTGGTAGTATCCCCACCTCCAGGCCAGGAGGCCCAGGTTCAAGTCTCAGCTGCTCCAAAGTATACAACATCTCTGAACAGGATGATTAGAAAACATCTATGACTTGGTGTCAAACTTTGAGAAGGGTCCTGTGGAATATCTTGGGACACATTACAGGGAAGCTGCTATATAAATGTAAGTTTGGTCAATAATAGCAGGAGTATCATAAAATTTAACACTCACTCAAATGCCTTTGCTGTTTAGAAAGCAGAAGGAATATTCACACCAATGTAATGAACTTGTCCACTTGAGTTGAGTTATCTGGAGCAAGATTTACAATAACATTGATCCAAAAAGTGCTGCCCTTTCCTGGTGACTAGAAAAAGCTAAAGATTCAATTGCCCAATAAGATTAACCCAACAATGAGCCGAAACATGTAGCACACATTGAAAATGTAATTGTGATATGGATTGAGAGTTAACACTAAATTACTTTTGTTAAAAATAAATTAACACATTCTGTTGGTAACTGTAAAAAGTTTTGTGATATGCAGAACACTACATAGTCTACATAGAAAGCAAACTACATAAATAATTTGAAAGCCAAAATATACCAGAGACTTGCTTCTATTGTGGTTATCTGCTTAAAAATGTGGCTGAAATCCCATTACGCTATGTTGAGTTCATCCTTACATAGTGTCATTAATATTCTTCCCAAATTCCACCAGCTTTAGTACAGACACAGAAATTAACTACTATAGTTATTCAGAAACTTTTAATCATTGTGCTTCAGACCGACTGTTCATGCAGTTTCGTCTGAAATTGTTTTGGTTTTTTAAGACTCTTTTTGATCATGGTTTAAATATGGACTCTTACAAAGGTGAACAATGTACAAAAATGTAAACTATCGGTTACATGCACAGCTTCAATCATCACCATTTTGGTTCAGTATGCTGCTTATACAAGATTCTGGAAAATAAATACAACAGACATTTTACATTACAATAACCAGGTACTGTACATCTGTAAATATTTTATGTTTACCACCTTGCAATTATGTTGGCAAGACAATAGAAAATCTGCATTGCTTTCATGAGGTAAATACTGGAAAAATGTCCATGTAATAATGCATCGCAGGCAATCACAAGATTACTTCTTCGACAGGAAGTCTCTTTGGGTTAAGGTGTTGGTAACACACTTTTCATTGCGACTTGGTAATAGCAAAGAATGATCAAACATGAATTAAACAAACCATCAAACTTTGTTATCTCATCCTTTGAGTACCAATACCTTTTTCTCAGCTTCCCAGGTACATTTAGTTAAAATCTACTTCTGTACAATCTGATATAAGGAAGTACCTGATAAAAGCAAAGATTTACCCAGTTCAAAACTGTTTCTGACTTTGCCTGTATTGATATAACCATTCCCATTATATACAAGTTTAGATATATGCAACATTGTGACATATTGCATGTAATAATTATACTGTACACATCATCTATTATAGTATTTGTAGAAATTGTGTAAATTTCAAAAGTGGATTATAAAATACAATCATTGGAATCTAAACACAGAATTGCTTTTTATGTCACAGTACTGTACTTTTCTAAACCGTTGACACTTTTTGTTGCAGGAATGTCATTGAAGCCTTCAACAGGTTTAACTGGTGAGTGGAGACATCTCTCTCAGTTAAGAAGTGTGTAAATAGAAGCATTATCACATTGTGTTAATACTGTATCATGTGTGGGTTCACCTTTGTTCACAATGTGTGTGTCAACTGTTCCTAGCTGTGTGGGTTAAATCCAGAAATCCTTGGTAACATACATAATGGTTGGGATGTCACTGGCCAAACACTGCAGATGCACTACCTGACCCCAAACAACATCTCTGACACAAACAGGTCCCTCCCACATCCCTCCCCTACCAATCCAAAAAATTAAAAAATGCTTAAAGGCAAGAAGCAAACAAATTTTAGACCACTCTATTATTATGTTCAGTGTCAAAACTCCTCAACGAAAGCTCACTTGTTACAAGATTTCATACAGCACTATACCTTGTACTTCAATGTGGAGTTGTAGCCAGGTAGTTATTGGGATTGGGTCATCAGTCAGGTTCAGATAAATCCAGACACCAAATTTACTCTAACCATTGAAAAGCAAATTTAAAATGATTTAAAATTGCACTAAAATTACACATTAACGCAATTGACAAAAATGTGGCACTTTCATGCATTAACATTCTCTTTACCTCTCCTTGTGCAAGACAAAACTCAAGAGTGACTTGCGTGATGCTTTATTGAGTAATACACTCAGAGTTGCATTCTTTTTTGCAATATTCTTTTTGCTGTTAAATTCACAGCTTCTATTACATGCAAAGCTTTCCATTAGCACTACCTGTTAATGTTAATTTTGCTTTTTGCTTGTTCAGACTAAATCCAAATGACCAATGAAGGTTTGGCTTTCCATTAAATAATATTGGCAAAGCAAAGCAGAGCCAAATACAATACGAAAACAGGGCAACTACCACTAAATGCCAACAATCCTCAAATACATATTTCTGAAGAATATTAATCACAGCCGGGGAGAAAATTGTAATGCAACAATCAATGGGATTCCTCCCACATCAGAGAGATGAAAATAAGTGCAGAAATTATCTCCTAATTTCAACATCCTACACCTAATTTAATGCTTGGTCGCAAATGTATCTCTTTTTGTAGTACTTCTGAAATTATAGGCTACTTATAGATCATTAAGAATCAAAACCACTGAGAATCTTTGTGAGAATGCAAGCTGGACAGAGAAATAATGCACTTTGCTTTAACCTTTCATAAGTAATCTTTATGATGTATTCTCTTTAATTATTTTAAGAAGATTTATTCTTTTTTATATTGAGGTGAAAACCAAGAAATGTGAAGGAAATACAGCAGTACGTTATTCCTGTCTCATCAAATTGTTTGATTTGTCCTAAATTTGAGGAACAACTAATATAATTCCCTGCACCAAAAGTGTAAATTTACATATTTAGGGTTGCTTAACCAAATATCACACTCAGCACCTGAAAACTAAAGAGATATGAAAATTAAACTTTTCTTTAAACAAGTAAGTTTGAATAATATAAAAATATGATCATACTTTCATTAAATTGTGAAGTAACAAGCCATTTATCTGAAATTTAATATATACAGGCACACAATTTTCAGCAGAACTCATGTTCTAATAAACCACATTTGCACTGTGTTTTAGGTGCAGCCAAATATTAAATTCATTCTTTATAAATGTGTTTACAATTTTAATACATCTGACACATAAGTCTCCTATGCTAGCAGATTGAAAGAACAACTGAGAAATTGAGTAGCCAATTAGTATTCAATTACACATACATTCATATCATCAAGAACAGAATTTTTCTAGCGTGGTTATTTTGAAACAGGAATCCAGAAATTAATGACAGGAAATTCATTTTATCACACTAGTTAAAGATCTGTTAACAAAAAACCTATTGTTTATGGAGAAAGTTTAAAATTCCATGGAGATTCTCAATTTCTCAAAAGGAAAGCAGTTCTTGATTTAGCTCAGCTTTCTGATTTTGCAGTGGGGTGAATTAACAATGACAAGTGGCTAGAACTAAAGCTGTTTATATAAGAAAACACCATAGGAGGTAGGAAATTATATTGATAGGTAAGTTAAATTTCTCAGGTCTCATGAATTCATTGACTGTTCTATAAATTATCAATACCTCACTTAACTTCTGACACTTGTACAATGAATCACAATAAGTTATTCAATCATGAAGGTATCAAAGAAGTTTAATCCTGTCCCCTCTCACCCAGCATGACCCAACTTTCCAATTTACAGAAATCAGGAGTCAGAATCATGACTATTGTATGCTGGCCTATCCCAAAAAAGACTAATGCCAATTATAGCACCCCTACATTGTGCAAGTTGCATTGCTTCGTTCAATAGAGCGCAAGAAACAAACTATACACATACGTGGTCTACCATTACTCCCCTTGTTTTAATTTCAATGCTGCAGACTTTCACTGTAACACAAGTTATTGTTTCACAAAGCCAATGAAATGAGATTAAATAAATCAAAATTCACATCATCTATCATACATTAGCTATGATTCTTCTTGAATACAACTTTCCTAACATAAATCATATAAAATGGAAGCATTTTGGCAATTAGTATTGGTAAAATTTTAGTCCCGTCAACTTTTTCTATGTTACTGCATACACAAAGAATCCTGAAGTTGTGGCATGCAATTTAACTTCAAGATTAATCTTTAAGACTATTAGCTAAGTTGATTAATGAATTCAATCAAATTTGCTCATGTCTAACATTTGACGCTTATTGTACTATTTTATTAATCTCATCATCCTCATCTGTTTTTAAAGACCAAGTCACTTTCCATATTTGACTATATCTTTATCCACAAAGAAGTTATTTTAAAAAAAAAACCACAATCACAAATTTAATAGCTACTAGTGCCTTTAACTAATAGCCCTAACTTTAAATGCCGCTGTTAGGTCAACTTGCACAAAAAGGGATCTCAATGCACAAAAGGCTAAGTTTGCAATGGTGAAGAAAATGTGAGGTACAGTTATATAAACATCTGGGAGGAAATGTTAATTTTCAATTTTGCATCATACATTTCTGCACAACAAAAGTAAGTAGAGAAACTTGGAATAAACAAAATATGAAACACTGGAACAAGGCATCAGGTCCACTAATACCAGCCCTTTGGCAGACTAGTGTGACAATTAACTACCAAACTGATGGACATCCTAATTATTATGGAAGACCAGAGAGACATTGTTAATTAAGTTGCTAATGTAAAACTTCTAAGAAAATGATAAATTCTGAACAGGAACTGAAATAATAATTTAGTTCATCATCTTGCCAACGGGATTGGTATTGCATGATGCAATACACCTATCGTAATGTCACACAAACACTGGACCTGAATAGTACCAGCTTATATTTATGTCACTGTAGCAGCTGAAAGGTCAGTAAAAGAGGTAGATGTGTAACCTCACACATGGCAATTAGAAGATCTCCTTACACAAATTCAGACTAAAATGGTCTTTTTTTTCTACGAGTGTTAAATATATACAAAAACGCAAGTTGCACCTGCAATGAAAAGCCAGTGAGCTAGTAGATTCTCCATCCATATTTAAATCCATACAGTTGCGTATTTTAGTTCCCATTAATATACTTAGTTCTCATTTATTTTGTATGCTTGTTTCAGAACCATCTTATATTTTGTCATAGAACTACGTAAAATGAATTAAAATGGTTTTTAACAGACAACACATTCCCATTTGCTGCACAGAACAGGGATGTCCCAGATTCAATGCCAGGTCAATTCTGCATTGGTTAATCTCAACTGAGATGGCAGCAGTGGGTTCTAAAAATAGCTCTAACTCCCCAAAATTTGGAGGAAGACAAACTGGAAACCATTCCTAATTCCATTGATCACTTTCAAGTGGCTCCAATTGGACAAGCATGTATGTGGACATTACGTGATGGTACAAATCAGGCTTTAAAAGCCTGGCTCCAACTCATTAGCAATGTTCACAACTTTCAGGTAGCAAAGTCCCAAAAGGAATCATGCCAGCATGGAGTCAGTGTCTTAAAGATAGGTAAATAGCGAAAGAATTTGAAGAATTTAATAAATGCTATTATACATTTAGTCAACACTGAGAAAATTACATGAAACTGTGACCGTGCCCTGTTAAAACTGAACATTTACAGGACTTGATATGAAGTGGTAATTTAGATATCACCTAGCCCAATTTTTGAAAAAAAGTGGAAAACATTTGCCTAGGTATTTTTCAGCTGTGACATTAATAAATCGCATCCTCCTGGACTTTTCAAAATCCCAAGCTCTGGTCTGTCCTGTATGTTAGGACAAGTTGCTCAGAGGAGATGAGGAGTACGAGCACCAATAAGAACACATGCAAATCCAAACTATACATTTGAGGTTTTTGTTTGAATCTTCAAATAGTAACAAATTACAAAACAAGCTGCCAGCATATCTATGCAATTTATAAAGTAAACAGGATTCTACAATAAACAAAAGGACCAGTACTGATGTTGCTGATGCTTTTAACAAAAGCCATATACAAAGTCATTGAGAAAGAGGACAGAAAACTGATTATGCGTTTGACTTGCTCAGCATGCATATAACTTTTCCGAAGCTAATGAAACAACATTTTTCCCATGCTATGGCATTTTGCTTTGTATTGACTGTGAGCATTATATACACAAAACTGAATGAGTTTAAACCAGGGTTTCTATTTTTGCTCTAAACTGAATCAGTTCAAATAAACTCCAGTATCTCCAATGCAGCTGCTACTCAGTTGCAAAGATCTCTTGCAGCTGTAGGTTCAAGGACTGAACTCAACAGTCTTCCTTTTTTGACCAATTCTAAAAATTACTTCACTTCAAATAGCTGGTCATCAGTCGAGCTTCTATTATCACTCTGCTACAGAGTTCACCTCAGTGCCAACTTTATTTCCAGAGCTTTCTAAGATCTGAAGCTTCAGTTCTTTAACCATGGCTTCCAGTTTTTCTCGTGCTTCACGTTCACATCTTAGTTCTTCTTGAAGTTCTCGGCGATCTGCTTCTGCTCGATCCAGTCTCTGCCTCAACTCTGATAACTGTACAATATAGTGGAAACAAGGGGATAAAACCAGACTGAAGTTAAAGCTGGATTCCAATCCATAAAGATCTATTTCAGCAGCAAGTTAATTTGACTAATATTTAAAGAATATTTCAGTAACAGCTTAGAAGAAGAAAAATAACTTTTGTCAGACTACATGAACATCACATTTGGAACACGCACAGATTGTCGCAGTTTGGGAATCAGCAACACCACCAAATACTAACTTGTTACTGGAGGCCAATAACTTTTAATAACGAATTCAAACTCTCACTCATTAACTGAAGTAATTGCTCTACAAGATTTCACATTTTAAAGAAAAACAATTACTGCACAGGAGTTAAACAAAGCAAGTAATACTAACAATATTATTTCATAAATGCTTGTTTGTTAAGACTAAAAATCTTAACAGACACTGCCACTATTTGCAGAGATCCCCTGTACAGTTACACCATTCTATATATCTCCTGGGACTATACCAAAGTATGCCACAACTCTCAAGAATTCATTACGATTCTCTTCAACGTTCCCACTGTTCGGAGGTACAAGATTTCCTAGGGCCTTTACATTAACATCTGACCAGACAAACCAAACACTTAACTATGTATACCACAGTTCAAGCATGTGATTCACTTCATTTTTGCTTAGTGATTCCGAATCAGAAAACACCTTAGCTTTCTGATAACCCTCTGCCACTGGTCTACAGCTTTTGTTTTAAGTAACAGCTCCTGACCCAGTCCAACTTCTGTCCCAAAGCTGCTCCTAAGCTGACTACCGGTTTCTGCCTAAAATCTTGCCAATAAACCCAAAACAATAAAACTGCTTCCAATCTGTCTCTCATGGCAAACTTCCATATCTGGGATGTCCCATATAGACATCTAACCAACGTAACTTTACCTTCAAATCATCCTTTCAATTCTGGTACCCACATGTATAATCTGTAACTTTAATGGGAGAAACTGCAAACTCGCCAGTTCACTCATACTCTGATAAGATAAGACAGGACCACGCTTTGTTTATGGTTTTTACACCTCTATTTCTAATCCTTCAAGTAAACATGGATTTTGCCTTTAATTGTAATAATCTTGGGGTTGTTCATCTGTTTATCAAATCCAGGTCATCTCATTTGGATTGTATTCATAAAGATTCAATCCTCAAAGTTAAGTTATTGTTCTAAAAGTTTTTTCTATTCATTTACAAGATGAGGGCTTTGCTAGATAGGCCAGCATTTATTGCCCATCCCTAATTGCCCAGAGGGCAGTTAACAGTTAACCATATCACCACGGGTCTAAAGTCACATGTAGGCCAGACCAGGTAAGGATGGTAATTCTTTTCCCTAAAGGATATTAATGAACCAGCTGGGTTTTTCTGACAATCAACAATAGATTCATGATCATATTTAGACTCTTAATTCCACACTGCTTTTATTGAATTCAAATTCCACCATCTGATGATATTGTTTTGCCTCAACCAGAAATTCAGATACACACCGATCATGATTTCCATCCATTAAAAAGAGTTGTTATAAATCAATCTGTACTCTACAAATTACTATGTTGTAAAATATTTGATGCAAATATGGCATTTTCTTTTTCATTTCTTTAAGCTCAGCTATGAAGTTATAAGTCTCGTCTTTTTTATTCCTATTGTAAGCAACACATTCGGCAAGCACATACCTGCGCTGTGTACTCAGCCTCTTGGCTCCGTTCCGTTGTATGGTCACAAAAACAACCCTGCTTCAGCTGATCCAGTCGGCACTCTAATTCTGCCTGTTCATCACAGACTGCATTCATTCTCTGAGCATGCTCAGACTGCAGAGAATCCAGCTCTTGCTCCAGCCCAAGCTTCTCTTCAGTCAATTCTTTGAGTTTCATCCGCTTTGTGACTTGTAATAATTCCACCTCCTGAACAGAAAATAAGCAAAGATTTCAATTACATATCTGATCGGTTTTGTTACGTGATCTAGGTTTTCTAAATTCCCACTCTTTAAACTGCGTGCACGAAAATTTGTGCATTACTGTGCAAAGAAACAGATAATCCTGACCACAAATTCTAGATAGTAAATCAGAAAATATTATTGTGCCTGTGATTAAATACATAATTTTATAAAGTAGGTAAAAAGTTACTTCTGTTCCTAATAAGAAAATGGGTATGTTGGTATGTCAAAAAGCTTTAGATTCGAGTGATTCTCATCCATTTATGCATGTCAATGTCAAATTAATGTGAAATTATCGATATTCAAATACACAGCAACATGCATAGATCAGGGAATCAACCTTAAGGAAATTAGTTTTAATACATTAGGGCAAATCTGCTTAACTGCATGGACATCTTACTAATCGAATGCTTATTACAAATTAACACACTGAAATTTTATGCCATTTCTGATCATCTTCCATCGTGATACAAGTAGTCATGATTCAAAATAACCGTGATCTCCAGGGGATTGAAAATATGCCTCTATTCTGGGTTTTTGCATCAAAGTACTATACATACATCAAAAGCCATTTCATGTGACCATTTGTAATTAGAGGTTATAAGCAAAAATGACTACAAATTTTGCTCCAAGTCTCAATTCATAATTCTTAACCATAAAAGAGCTCCTGGCAAAAAAAAATGGTAGCAGAAAGCCATTTAATTCAAAGAATATGTATCAATGTAACTAGTCTAGTTATACTATAAATTAATTATTTAAAATGGTTCATCGTACTTGAATTTCACGCTTTGTTCAGTTGTGTAATGCAGAGTAAGCATTTAGACCCCTGGAGTGTCAATCATCTCAGACAGCTAAGGCCATATTGTCATTTTTAAAGATTAGCATCAATTCCTTAAGGTTTTCTTAGAAATACTTCCATTTGCAAAATAAACTCAATCTAACCACCTGAAATGCAGGGGTTCGTAATTGTCTATTATAGGGTTGAATGTCTCGTTAGTCTGATCTTTTCTTTCAAAAACATCAACCTTCAGAAAATATAGTTTAAAAAATCAAAACAAACTTTAGCAGCATAGTAGCCACTTCCAACTTCTGATTCAACATTTAGTTCAGTTCTGACGAAGGGTCACTGGACCCAAACCGTAACTCTGATCTCTCTGCACAGATGCTACCAGATCTGCTGAGTTTTTCCAGCAATTTCTGTTTTTGTTTAGCTTAGAGGTGTCACCTTTTATACTGGAAAATTGTAAACCTGATTTCATTGTCTAACCAGTTTTACGGCCAAGAATAGACGAAGCGGAGGAAAATTCTCCAGCCGATTATAAGCATACCTGTTGCTGTTCCCCACCGAAGTAAATAAATTTAAGATTCGTGAGTCTGATAAAACGAGAATTATTAGAAGAAGTAAGAAATAAACCTAACAGCACAACTTATATAGTTATAAACCTTATCAACAGTGTTTTTGTTTAATTTTCTGGATACATTTTTTAACAACTAAACAAAAAATAATTAAATCTTGTGGTGTAGCCCTGTTGGTTAAAATAAGGTACTCAGATTTCTTCTGAAATGTTAACAGTCCCTAACCAGTTGGTAATAATAGCTAGTATTGCTTCATTACCATTTGTAGATGTTTCTTCTGCTGAATAGTTGTGTTCAGCTTCTCTTGCTGTTTACAGTATGTTTTCATGATTTGTTCCACTATTTTTTCATTCTCCTCTTCCATGCTCATTCCAATGCGTAGAGGTGAATTCCCAGTCTCTCTGTCAGTATTTGTATTTTCCTTCAATCCCATGGCAATCTCCTGCTTATTTTTGTGGTTGATATGTTCAGATTTTCTGTATTCTTCTGCATGTTCAGTAGAAGACTCCGAGGCTCGATAACCTATGAATGAGATAAATAAAACAAATTTTCAACAACCACCTAGCTGGTCCCAAGCACATACAAACAGCCACATCTAAAGGTCAATCTAACAGGACCAGGGAATTCATTATTGCTGCAGACTAAAATAGAAAATAAAGTTCCAATTTATAAAACCAAGATCTCAAGCAAGCAGTTTTCAAGGATCACAAATCAGCCATCATTAAAGTAAACTTAAAGTTAGGTAAGAATCTAATCTAATAATAAAATTTAAATAATAATTTATGCTTCCGTATTGAAACTGATTAAGTAGGTTATTCAGCCTCTTCACCCCATGCAATGAATCAATTAGATCATGGTCTAACTCTATCCCCAACCTAACCCAACCTGGGGAGCGGGTTTCAAAATAACCCCGTACCTTTGCGAAAAAAGCACTTCGGGATTTCACTCCTAAATGAATTAGCTCTAATTTTAAGATAATGCCTCCTTCTTCAAGACCATTCTGGAACTGTTGACTCTGGTAGCATTTTATCTACCCTACTGAATCCAATACTCAAGTTAAATAATTATTAGATCACTTCTCAACCTTATAAACTCAAGGAAGCACAAACCAAAGTCATGCAACCTGTGCTCAATTTGAGCCTTTAAGCCTCAGCATCATTCTGGTGATCTTTCAGGGTCAATATTGCCTAAGGATTTCGCTGCAGTATTTCTTCAGGGTAGTGTCACTCTGAGGTCCAACAATTTTCAGCTGCTTCACCAATGACCTCTCCATCATACAATCAACATTCAGAATATTCTTTCAGTCCAATTCGCAACTACTTAGATAATCAAGCAGTTTGTACCTGCAAGCAGAAATAACTGGGCATCATTCAGGTTAGAGCAAAGAAAATTACAGCACAGGAACAGGCCCTTCGGCCCTCCAAGCCTGCACCGACATGCTGCCCATCACATCTAAAACCCCTCTACCCTTCCAGGGACCGTATCCCTCTATTCCCATCCTATTCATGTATTTGTCAAGACGCCCTTTAAAAGTCACTATTGTATCTGCTTCCACTATCTCCCCCGGCAGCAAGTTCCAGGCACCCACCACCCTCTGTGAAAAACTTGCCTTGTACATCACCTTTAAACTTTGCCCCTCACACCTTAAACCTATGTCCCCTACTAACTGACTCTTCCACCCTGGGAAAAAGCTTCTGACTGTCCACTCTGTCCATGCCCTTCATAATCTTGTAGGCCTCTATCAGGTCGCCCCTCAATCTCCGTCATTCCAGTGAGAACAACCCAAGTCTCTCCAACCTCTCCTCACAGCTAATGCCCTCCATACCAGGCAACATCCTGGTAAATCTTTTCTGTACCCTCTCCAAAGCCACCACATCCTTCTGGTAGTGTGGCTACCAGAATTGAACACAATATTCCAAATGCTGCCTAACTATGATTACCTGCCAATTTTTAAACTCAATGCCGCATGCCTTGTTGACTACCTTCTCCACGTGCATTGCCACTTTCAGTGACCTGTGTACCTGTACATCCAGATCCCTCTGCCTATCAGTATTCTTCAGGGCTCTGTCATTTACTGTATATTTTCCATCTGGATTAGACCTTCCAAAACGCATTACCTCACATTTTTACGGATTAAACTCCATCTGCCCAAGTCACCAAACGATCTATATCCTGCTGTACCCTCTGACGTTCCTCATTGCTATCCGCAATTCCACCAACCTTTTTGCAAATGACACACTTATTAATCAAACCAGTTACATTTTCCTCAAAATCATTTATATATATTACAAATAGCAAAGGTCCCAACACTGATGCCTGAGGAATGCCACTAGTCACAGCCCTCCATTCGGAAATGCATCCTTCCACAGCTACCCTCTGTCTTCTATCACCGAGCCAGTTTTTTATCCATCTTGCAAACTCACCTCTGACCCCATGCGACTTTACCTTCTGTACCAGTTTGCTATGAACAGCCTTGTCAAAGGCCTTACAGAAGTCCATGTAAGGTTGGAGCTGATGTGACACAGTTATTACTTACAGCTTAAGTAGCAGGCAATGACAATTTCCAAGAGGGAATATAACCTACAACCTTCATGTTCAAGGATATTTATTTTATTGAATCGCAACTATCAACATTCAGGATTACGACTGACCAGAAACTTACATAGTCACATAAATATTGACCAGAAACCAAATTGGACTAAATACTGTGGATAGAAGAGCAGGTTAGAGGCAAGGAATACTGTAAATAACTCACTCTTTGACTCCCCAAAACCTGTGCATAATCTCTAAGGCTCAGGTCAGGAGTGTGATGGAATCCCCCATCTGTCTGGATGGATGCAGCTCCAACAACACTCGAAGCTTGACACCATCCAGGACAAAACAGGCGAATTGATTGGCACCACATCCACAAATATTCAGTTCTTCCACCACCAACATTCAGTAGCAGAAGTGTGCACTATCTACAAGATGCACTGCAGGAATTCACCGAAGATCCTCAGACAGCACCTTCCAAACCCATAACCACTACAATCTAGAAGGGCAAGGGCATGGAACAGCACTACCTGCAAGGTCCCTCCAAGCCATTCACTATCAAGGTTTTGAAATAGATCACCACTCCTTCAGGGTTGCTAGGGCAAAACCCTGGAATTCCCGCTCTAATGGCATTGAGTGTACTTACATTAAATGGACTGCAGCAGTTTAAGGTGGCAGCTTCTCAAGAGCAACTAAGGGCGGGCAATAAATGCTGGTCCTGCTAGTGACAGCCACATCACATGAGTGAATTTTTAAAGAAGAACTAATGCTACAAGGCAGGTTACAGAAATGGAAATGCAACAGCAGGAGTTCATCTCCCATCTCTCCACTGTCTGCAATGCACAGGTCAGGAATGTGATGCAAAACTCTTCATTTGCTGGTATGAGATCAGTTTCAATAACACTCAAGAAGCTTGACATCATTCAGAATAAAGCAGCGCCGTTGATCAGCACCTCAGCCAACACCTTCAACACAACCAGTGCAGTGTCAGCTCTGCTGCATCATTTACAAGATGTACGGCAACAACTTGCCAAGACTCCTTTGGCAATACCTTCTCTTGTGACCCCCAACACATAGAACACCAAGGGTGACAGATGCAAGGGAATACCGTGACCTTCAACTCTCCCTCCCACTTGGACACCATCTATCTTAGAATTATTTCACTGTCCAACATTGCCAGTAGATCAATATCTAGGAAATCTGTGTCAGATAGAATTGTGGGTGCAGCCACATGGCCTTGCCAGCTTTTATCCCATAAATAAATTAACAAAACATGTTTCCCAAGGTTCAGAGTCTAATATTCAATATGTACTTCTGTTGAGGTTCCTTTTTCACAATTGATTTCCAACCTTCTTGAGTTAAGACTAACATTCTATTAACCTTATTCTTACTTTTCAAACTGTTAACCAGATTTTAGTGACTTAGGCATACAGACACCTAGATACTTTGCTTCTCCATAAAAGCCTAGTCTCTCACAAGCATGATTTGACTTTCCAAGATCCAACTATATGCTGTCTTATTCCCTCACATTGAAATCTGGTTTCCACAGTTTGCTGCAATAACTTTGACTTTACTCTCTTTAAGAACTTCTACTACTAACACTGTATCATCTGCAAACTTGCACATAGTTATCTATTACCTTATTCAAGTTAATATGCACAACCTAAAGCTGAGGTCGCAGACAGAACTCTAGGTATCACCACTTCTCATCTTTGAAACTAGAGTGTAAAAATTTTTCATTGGGCTTCACCCTGCCAAATAATTTCCAACTCATGACTGAAAGTATCTTCAAATTCCACACCTCAATTTTTGCTTACGTTGTGAAAAGTATTTAATGCTCAAAGTTGCTTGAAATTAGTTTTTTTTTTAAAACATTATCAAATAATCCAAGCATGTTTATGCCCCAATGTTACAAAACATCCATTCGAAACTCAAGACTCATGTGAAAATGGATCACTCTACAGAAAATAATACAATATCTAATCATCATGCTGAACTCACATGGATTATAGGAATCTGCACTCGGAGCGTTATTCACTTCCTCTTCCGGACACAATGCAAAACGGGATATCAACTTCTTATTCTTATCATCCTTCTGACGTTTTGCCTCTTCTTCCAAGGCTGTTGGCGTGCTCATCACAGAATCTTTTTTCATTGATTTAGTGGGATCTCTACATCGTTGCAAAGGTGGAGCTAATGAGACATTTGGAGCTATCACCTTATCGTACATATAGAGAAGACAGCTGCAGAATTTCAAACACAGTTTTTTTTAGTAATAAAATACGTACTTGTACCACATATTGTGAAATATATGCATCTATCCCAATAGCGTTGCGAAGCATGTCAAACTTTGGTTTTTAATACTGTGTTGGCATGTTTCCCTACAGTAAAAGCAAACTGTTACTGTTGTTGCACTTATCCTTCCAAACAATGGCTAAACTTATATGTTTGTTTCCCTTAAGTGGGAAGCTACTTCAATGAATGAATGTTTTTCACATTCCAAAGCAATGAACTGTTATTTCATTTTATTTTGCATGTTAATGTCTTTGTGATGTATTTGCTTTCTTTCTTCAATGAAATTAAGCAAATAAAAGCAGAATTAGTTTGCAGACTCCTTTATAAATTCCAGCTGTGCTACGAAACCTTTGGATCTTTAAGCCCCAAATGGAAGACCGTTTCTACAGTGGTGGGAAGGGTCCAACCTGCAACGGAGTTGTACACGGAAACAGCAAGCTACCCATAATATTTATAATCCTATCCAATTTTGTTTGAATACCTGAATGGGACAAGTCTAAGTAGTTACAATGGAATTAAGATTAAGGTAAATCTCAAGGTAAATCTATAGATCTACATGCACTCTGGGAAAGCAAAAGGAAAATTGGGTTCACGTCATTACTGTGTAAACAGTGCAAAAAAATTTAAAATTGTGACAGCTCATTTTATGCTTAAAATTGATTGAGAAATTTAATAATTCCCAACTCCATTACATCTAATATAAAACAATAACTCTGAATCTTGCTTCAACCAACATCTATTGGAATAAATATAGAAAAATGCAAAGTGAAATAATTCACATTTTCTTAAGTAAGTGCAACCAATACAATTGGATTGTTTCTGGTTCTAAATTGTTTCCCTACAATTCTTCTTAACTAATGTCATTTAATTAGTAGCCACTAGGTGGTGGCCAAGTGTAACTAACTCTAACACCAGGTCATTGTTGTCCACAGAGCAAAATACTTTAGATGGAATTAAAAATCATAATTAAATTTTCTCAAATACATCAATTCAGGAAAGATTGAAGATAAAATATTGAGCTCCTCAAAAAACAAACTCCTCCTAGTTTAGAAATGCACTGTTTAATTGTACTTGGTTCCAAATGGTGATGAAATCTAAGACATCAACATTCAGAACCTTGTGTTACAAAGATTGCAAAACTTGTGTACAACTGCAGTATCCTGCAATCACGTGCCAGACGTCCAATTTCTGATTCTGAGTCAGGAGCCAATCAGCCCATTGGATCTACTGTAAAGCAATCTAGTCAGTTCAATTTTCCAGCTCTGGCCACGTAATTCACTAAGTTTAATATCCACACAAGTGCCCACCTAATTTCCTTTTGAAATCATTAATCGTCTCTACTGCTAACATCCTTGTAAGTAGCAAATTCCAGGTTATTAGAACTTGTTGAATAGAAAAGTTCTTCCTCAATTCACCCTTAAATCTGTGTCCCTGAATTTGCAGTTTTAAATCCAAATATGGTTAGCATCAAACTTGCATATGCATATTATCATTATTATAAAAACTTCAATTATTTTTGAACAAATATTCAGAAAGAAGCCATTAAGAATCTAGAAACAATAAGATCCCTAAAGGTTGACTGAAAATTTTAGTGAAGAAGTGAGTTTTCATAGTTTTTAAAAGATGGACCACCAGAAAAATTTAGTTCCAAAGTTCTACACTTTGCCAGTTAAACATCCTTGCTTTGAGGATGTAGGAAAGGATGCATGAGATGCCAAGGTCAAAGAATCAAGTCATTAGGGTGATAATAGAAGGCTACAAAGACTGTGGAAAAAAAAGAGTGGAGTGATATCACAGTGTGGAGTTCTATAAATTGAGAAGAGGACTTTGAATGCATTACACTGTGACTCATCAGACTACGTAAATCAGCTAGGATGGGGATAATGAGTGAACAGAGCAATGTGGGACAGAAGGTGAATGTAATAAGTTTGAGCAATTTATGGTGGGTGAATCATAAAGTAGCAGTAAGGAGAAGGCTAGCAGGGACAAGCCTGGAGGTGACAAAGGCATGTCTAAATATTCCAGGAATGGAGGAGCTAAATAGCCAGCAAGAAGGAATTAAGTTATGGAGCTGAAAGTAAGTGGATGGATTTCAGCTCAGTTCAGGGTTGAACAGAATGTTAAGAATCCAAACAGTCTGATTCAATATGGGAGAAAGTGACAAAAGAGAAAGTAAAAGTGAAAATTAATGATAAATATGGGGGAAACTGAATCAGAGACAAGGAAGCACAAATTGTACAAAAGGTTTTTGTCTGACTACGTGCTACAGTATAGATGTGTACAGTCTTGTGTACTCCTTTATTTTAGTGCAGGTGGAATGTTCTGCAAATTCACCTGTGATCAAGTACCATACTGCACTGCACTAATTGCACACAATGCATTAGTATCTCACTTTTATTGTCTTAATGTCTTTCTATAGAAAGGATGGTGTTAAACTTGAGGGGGTGCAGAAAAGATTTACAAGGATGTTGCCAGGACTGGAGGGTTTGAGTTATAGGGAGAGGCTGAATAAGCTGGGGCCTTTTTTCCCTGGAGCAAGATCTTTTTCCTAGGGTGGGTAGTCCAAAACTAGAGGGCACAGGTTTAAGGTGAGAGGGAAAAGATTTAAGAAGGACCGGAGGGATAAATCTTTCATGCAGAGGGTGGCGCATGTCTGGAATGAGCTGCCAGAGGAATTGGTGGAGGCAAGTACAATTAGAACATTTAAAAGGCATCTAGATGGGTATGTGAATAGGAAGGGTTTTAGAGGGATAAGGGATAAATGCTGGCAAACAGTACTAGGTCAGATTGGGACGTCTGGTCAGCACAAACGAGTTCAAACGAACGGTCAGTTTCTGAGCTAAGAGACTCTACAATGGGCAGAAGCCCCCAGCCATGAATGACATGAGCAATGGTGAGTCAATTGGGAAAATATGAAACAATTAGAACAATGAGATTCTTGTCAGAGAAAAAAAAAGTCTGATTTTCCATCCAAGGTTTGAATGGTGAAACGGGAATCTTGCTAGTAAGTGGCAATACTGATTAAACTTAATTTATATGCAGCTTTCTAATTTCCCATGTGACAGAGAAGAACCAGATGCAACAACTCTGAACATGAGTAGCTCCTGGCAGCTCTAGCCTTGATCCCTTGCTTCTCTGGGTCTCCATATTGGCCAGCAGTCTTCAACACCTCAGGGCACATTTCATGGGTTGCAATTACCTATAACCCTCCATCCATGGAGACTGGCATCAGACTTAAACTAGCCTCACCACATCATGGGCATATCTGACACTGATTTAGAATATAGTATTCCACTTTAATGCTGCACTTTGGAGTGAACAGACAATGTTCATTACAATTCTGCTGCCTGGCCACTTTGTGCACAAGGACAAGAAACCATCTGATGTGTCAGAGTAGAGTGCACCTCAGGGTTCTTCACTTACCATCTTTGGCCTTAATCACTTTATGCTCACTTGAACGCTCACAGTATCTTTACCTTGCATTTTGCATTTTCAGCCTTATCTAGAACTTGCAGGCTCACAGTAGTTTAGTTCTGCCTTGCCTTTTAGCACAGATGCAAAAATCATGGGAGGTGGACATGTTGCTGTATGGCATAATGATACATCAATGCCATACCTAAAACATGTATTAGTAGCTTATGCAGAAAACTCACTGCATGTGCCTCAACTAAATAGCCACATCTCAAAGACTAAGGGAGTAGTCCTCAATCAAGTCAAACGGGATTGTCGCCAGTCAGTGAACAGCAGACCTAATCTCGGCCTTGGATACAGTCAGCTGACCACATCGCAGTCAGGATCAGGAGCCCATATCATTATAGTCAATGGAGTAAGCATGGTCTGTCTTCCAAGCCCAGTGTAACCAGTGAGGGGATTAGCGATACATCAGTCAGGAAGCTGCAGAGAATTCAGTCAAGGGTCTGGTTAATCATTAGTTGGAGTTCTCCTTCCAAGTTAGTCAGGGATGGTCACAGTCAGTCTTCAGGGGTCTGTTCATTGAAAGGTAAAGCAGTTTATCAAGGGCTACTGCTGTGATAGGGAAGGTGGGGGAATCTATTGTGGCAGCATGCTGGGATGCAAAGGGAAACAAGTTAAGGGGAGGTGCTCAGCAGAGGTTATTAAAGTTTCCAGAACAAGTAATAGGACAGAGAGTATGAAAAGGGTCAGCAATCTAACTTCAGACACAGCAGATAAGGGACAACTATGAGAAGGAGCAAGGTCAACGCAGGACCAAGGATACTGTACTTAAATGCATGCAGTATACAGAGAAATATAATATAGCACAGGAACGCGCACTTCGGCCCACCAAGCCTGCGCCACTTCTAATTTAATACAAAATAAAGTAAATGAGCTTGTTGCGTAGATTGAAACTGACAGGTACAATGTTGTAGGTATCACAGAGACATGGCTGCAAGGCGATCAGGGCTGAGAATTAAATGTCCAAGGAAACATGTCCTATCGAAAGAACAGGCAAATGGGCGGAACGGGTGGGTTGCCTTTTAGTAAGAAATTAAATTAATATCAATATCAAGAAGCGATATAGGGTCAGAAGGCATAGAATCTGTGTGGGTAGAGTTGAGAAACCATAAAGGAAAGAATACTCTGATGGGAAATGTGTATAGGCCTCCTAGCAGTAGTCAGGATGTGACGAAGAAAATAAATCAGAAGACGGAAATGGCATGTAGGAAAGGCACTATTATAATAATCATGTGAGACATCAATGTGCAGGTAGCCTGGGAAAATCAGGTTGGTAACAGACCTCAAGAAAAGGAATTCATGGAATGTCTACACGATGGTTTTTTGCAGCAGCTTGTGATATGGCTCACTAGAGAACAAGCAATTCCAGATTTGTTGACGTGCAATGAGGTAGTCTTCATTAGACAGCTTAAGGTGAAAGAACCCCTAGAGAACACTGACCATAACGTGATAGAATTCACACTGCAGTTTGAGGGGGAGAAGCTGCAATCAGATGTAACGGTATTACAATTGAGTAAAGGTAACTGCAAAGACATGAGGGAGTCACTGGCCAGAGTTGATTGGAAGGGGAGCCTAGCAGGGAAGACGGTGGAGCTGCACCAGCAGGAGTTTCTGGGGTTAATTCGGGAGGCACAGCAGAAATTCATCCCAAGGAAGAAGAAACATACCAAGGGGAGGATGAGACAACCATGGCTGACAAGGGAAGTCAGGGCCAGCATAACAGCAAAAGAAAAAGCACACAATATAGTGAAAATTCGTGGGAAGCCAGAGAATTGGGAAGCCTTTAAAAATCAGCAGACAAAACTAAAAATACAATAACAGGGGAGAAGGTGAAATTGAGATTATGCTAGCTAGTAACATAAAAGAAGATTGCAAGAGATTTTTTTCAATTGACTAACAGATAAGAGAGAGGCAAGGATGGACATTTGATCACTGAAAAATGAAGCTGGAGATGTAGCAACAGGGAACAAAGAAATGGCAGAGGAACTGAATTGGTACTTTGCACCGGTTTTCACAGTGGAAGACACCAGAAGCATACCAGAGCTTCGAGAGATTCAGGGGGCAGAAATGAGTGTCATTGCAATCATTAAGGTGGTGCTGGGGAAGCTGAAAGGTCTGAAGGTGGATAAATCACCTAGACTAGATTGACTATCCAGTAGAGTTCTGAAGGAAATAGCTGAGGAGACTGTAGAGGCATTGATGGCAATCTTTCAGGAGTAAGGAGGGTCTCAGTAGACTGGAAAATGGCAAATGCAACATGCTGGTTTAAGAAGGTAGGAAGGCAGAAGACAAGAACAGGAAAATATACAGCAGTTAGCCTGACCTCGATTGTTGGTAAGATTTCAGAGTCCCCTATTAAGGATGAAATTATGGAGTATCTGGAAGTGCATGGTGAAATAGGGCAGAGTTGGCACAGCTTTGTCAAGAGGAGATCATGCCTGACAAATCTGTTATAATTCTTTGAGAAGATAAGAAGCAAATTAGACAAAGGAGAGCCAGTAGACATATCTATTTGGATTTCCAGAGGCCTTTGACAAGGAGCTGCTAAATAAGACAAGAGCCCATGGTGTTAGGGGCAGGGTGCTGGCATGGATAGAGGGTTGGCTTACTGGCAAAAGGCAGAGAGTAGGATAAAAGGTTCTTTTTCAGAATGGCAGCCAGTGACTAGTGGAGTTCCGCAGGGGTCCATGTTGGGACCACAATTATTCATGTCATCCATTAACGATCCGGACAAAGGAATGGAGGGTACTGTTGCTACATTTGCAAATGAAACAAAGATAGGTAGAAGGCCAGGTAGTGTTGAAGAAGTGGGGAAGCTGAAGGAAGACTTGGACAGACTAGGAGGGCAAAAAAGCAGCAGATGGAATACAAATCGGGAAAGTGAGAGGTTATGCACTTTGGTAGGAAGAATAGAGGTGTAGACTATTTTCTAAACAGGGAAAGGCTTCAGAAAGCTGAATAACAAAGGGACTTGGTTTAGGATTCTCTTAAGGTTAACATGCAGGTTCAGTTAGCAGTTAGGAAGGCAAGTGCAACGTTAGCATTCATTTCAAGAGGGTTGGATACAAGAGCAGAGATGTACAATTGAGGGTAAATAAGACTCTGGTCAGACTGCATTTGGAATATTGAGCAGTTTTGGGCCCCATATCCAAGGAAGGCTATGCTGGCCTTAGAGATGATGCAGAGGAAGGTTACATGAATGATCCTGGGAATGAAGGGCTTGTCACAGTGGCTGATGACTCTGGGTCTGTATTCGATGGAGTCTCGAAGGATGAGAGGAGGATCTCATTGAAGCTTACAGAATATCGAAAGGCCATGATAGAATAGACATTGAGAAGATAGTTCCACTAGAAAGAGAGTCCAGGAGCCAAGGGCACAGCCTCAGAGTGAAGGGACATCCTTTAGAATTGAGATGAGGAGGAATTTCTTCAGCCAGAGGGTGGTTAATCTGTGGAACTCATTATTGCAGACGGCTGTAGAGGACAAGTCACCGAGTGCATTTAAATTGAAGATAGATAGATTCTTAATTAGTAAGGGGATAAAGGATTACGGGGAGACAACAGGAGAATGGACTTGAGAAATATATCAGCCGTGAATGAATGGCGGAGCAAGTTCAATGGGCCAAATGGCCTAATTCTGCTCCTGTATCTTATGGTTTTATGGGACAGTAATCATAACAGGACTATTAAACCTGGATTAACAGACTGAGTCATACAAGGCCCTTCAAAGCGAAATTGCAATAAACAGGTAGTACAGGTTGAAGAGATCTATACAGTACTCTCAGAACTTTGCGTTTGAAATACATGCAGTGACCAAATACGTGGGATAAAAATTATGGTTACAAGCAATCTTGATGATATCATTGGTCATTACAAATCAATTTCTAGTCATCTCTGTAAAGCAGAAGTAATCACACACAATTGTAAAAATGTCACATTCAGACCACATTTCACAAAGACAATCCAAGGTCTTAAAGACTGCTAAAGGGCACCAAAATAATTTCCTGCCACCTTCAACTGCATGTATTTGCTAATATACTCTTATGATTAATGCTACCTTTTCTCTTGGATGTGGAAAGGCAGGGCTGCGGCGAGCAAGGGGAGTGTCAAGGTCACAATAATCATATCACCCTCAAAAATCTCCTATTGTATTGTGCAACATGGGCTGATCCTGCATACGAATGAATAAGGCCAACTTTGTCAAAGGACATACACAGGCATTCTATAGGCCCCTTGTTGGAGCTTCCATGTCCCCCTGTATTAAGAACTATGCTAAACTGTCATGATTATGATATGCTAATGCTAACAGCTCACAGAAGTAGCAACCTATTCTGTTCCCAATTGTCCTCATACATTGGAAACTGATCAAGCCACTGCAAGATTCTTGGTCCCCGGTGCAATGAAATCAAGACGGAACATATGTACCAGCAAGCCCAATCAGCTACCAAATAGCCTCCACTCAAATAAGTTAGTCATAGAGTCATACAGCACAGAAACAGACCCTTCAGTCCAACTCGTCCACGTCAACCAGATATCCTAAACTGATCCAGTCCCATTTAGCAACATTTGGCCTCTAAGCCATTCCTATTCACGTACCCATCCAAATGCCTTTTAAATATTGTAATCGAACCCGCCTCCACCACCTTCTCTGGCAGCTCGTTCTATACACACACCAACCTCTGCTTGAAAAAGTTGCCCCTCAGTCCTTCTTAAATCTTTGTCCTCTCATCTCAAACCTATGCCCTCTAGTTTTGGGCTCCCCTACCCTGGGAAAATGACCTTGACTATTCACCCTATCCATGCCCCTCATGATTTTATAAACCTCTACAAGGTCACCCCTCAGTCTCTGACACACCAGGGAAAGAAGCACCAGCCTATTGAGCCTTTCCCTACAGCTCAAACACTCCAATCCCAGCAACATCCTTGTAAGTCTTTTCTGAAACTTTCAAGTTAATTGCAGCTGAAGGTCTCTTCAGGGTGCAGAGGAAGTACAGGACAGCCAGAATCTTTCTTCTGTAATGTCACATCTTCCATGTGAACGTATTGCCGCCGCAGGCTGAGAATGTTCTGGGACACCGTAATAAAATGGTGTCATCTACTGGGGAAGGACTTATGATCAGAAAGGGTGGCTGACCATCAAGGTGAAAATGCGTTGAATTTTTAATGCAACTGGCTGCTTCAAAGTATCCAGTTGAGACTTGTGCAGGCTCTCTTGATCCTCAACCTGCACCTCTACAACCTGTTGCTGTTAGCAATGTAGACATCGCATAATCTCATTTCCCCATAACAAGGTTAGCACAGGCAGTAGGCTTTGCCCAAACAGTACTACAGACAATTCACTTTGAGAACGCCATATCATGATGCAGCAAACATCATTGAAAGAAAAGGCTTCCATTCAGAATATGTACAAGCCATCAGTGATTAACTGACACCCAGTTTGCTCACTGACACTCTGTTTGGGTTTTGCCAGAGCCAATCAGCTCTTGACCTCATTACAGCCTTGATTCAAACACAGAAGTGCTGAATTCCAGAGGCGAGGTGAGGTGAGAATGACAGCCCGCGATATCAAAGCCCCATTTGACCAAATGTGGCATGAAGGAGCCCGAGCAAAACTGGAATCAATAGGAATCAGGGGGCAAACTCTCCTCTGGCTGGAGTCATACCTGGAAGTCAGATATCTCTGCAGGAATTCCTCAGGATAGCATCCTAGGCCCAATCATCTTCAGCTGCTTCATCAATGAACTTCCCTCCATCATAAGGTCAGAAGTGGGGATGCTGATGACTAAACAATGTTCAGCAAGGAAAAGTTTAAAGATGTGAGAGGCAAGTTTTTTTTAAACCGAGGGTGTTAAGTGTCTGGAATGTGCTGCAGAGGAGGTGGTAGAAGCAGGTACAATAGCAACGTTTAAGAGGAATCTTAACAGATAAACGAATAGACAGTGAAGAGGGGGATACAGACCACATACAGGCCAAAGGTTTTTGTTCCAGAAAGGCGCCACGTGTCAGTGCAGTCTTGGTGGGCTGAAGGGCCTGTTCCTACATTGTCCTGTTTTTCTTTGTTCATTTGTGACTTTTCAGATACTGAAGTAGTCCATGTTCAAATGCAACAAGTTCTGGACAATATCTATGTTTGGGCTGACAATTAGTAAATAGCATTCACACCATACAAATGCCACACAATAATCACCTCCAGCAAGAGATGGTCTAACCACCACCCCTTGACATTCAGTTGTGTTACTATCACTGAATCCACCTCCAGCAACATTCTGGGGTTTACCCTTGACCAGTGATTCAACTAGACTCGCCAAATCAATAGGGTGTCTACAAGACCAGGTCAGAGGCCAGGAATACTGTGACGAGGAACTCAACTCCCGACTCCTCCACACCAGTCCACCAATTACAAGGCACAAGTCAGGAGTGTGATGGAATACTCCCCACTTGCCTGCAGCTTCAAAAACACTCGAGAACCTTGACACCATCCAGGACAAAGCAGGCTGCTTGATCGGCACATCCATAAGCATCTACTCCCTCCACTACCAACACTCAGTAGCAGTATGTACTATGTACAAGATGTACTGCAAAAATTCACCAAAGATCCTTAGACAGCATACTTCTTTCTAGAAGGACAAGGGCAGTAGGTACATGGGAACATCAGCACCTGCAAGTTTCGTTCCAAGCCTCTTACATCCTGACTTGCAAATGTATCGCCATTCCTTCAGTGCCGCTGGGTCAAAATCGTGGAATTCCCTCCCTAATGGCTCTACCTAAAGCACATGGACTGCAGCAATTCAAGAAGGCAGCTCACCACCACATTCTCAAGGGCAACTAGAGACACACAATAAATGCTGGTCAGCCAGAGATGCGCACCCTACGAGTCAATTTTTAAAAGAAGTGTTTCTATCTGCAATTATGGATGATGATGCCATTATGCAACACCCTGCTTGAAGCTGTGCCTAGTTACAATGTAGCCTACTTTTCTACCAGGCTACAGTAGAGCATAATGATAGATCTCCTGAAAATGGGTTCATCTATTTGGATCAATTCGAGGGGTGGAGGGTCTTGCAGCACATTGCAGACAGAGTGTGCTGCATAATCCTTGGGCACTGCACACTGCACTCTGAACAACCTGAGCAGGCAAAGCGAGGTTGTGATTAATGCTGAAGAGCTGGGACAGAGGCAGCAGTTCTTCTAAGGAGGAAGATCAGGTCATCAAACAGGAAAAAAATCTTCAGTATGATACAGCAGCATAGTGTCAGATGCAACAAGGCAGAAACCTGCTTCTAATATATGAGGGTTGGGCAAGGTGTCCATTCATTGACTAGAAATTTGTTGTTCTTCAAAAGGCAAGCAGCCATGTTTATTCCCAGAAGTAAATGCAGCATTTTAATGTTTTTTTTTTTCGCTATTACTATTGTTCAATAAAAGTTAAATTTTTCAACTGTTTGAATGGTTTCCAGCCTGTGATGCTCCCACATTGAACAATGACAAAATGTTATGCTATGTTAGATGTTAGGGAAAGAGCACATTCCCTTAGATAGGACTTTAACATGGCATGACACTAAAGATTCATTCTTGCAGCTACTATGACAGTCAGAAAAGTAATGATGTGAAATGGTAACACATTTACAGACGTGAGAATTTATTTGCAATGAAATATTACCCAGGTGCCCTCAAAAGCTTTTCATTTTTGTTTCCCTCCCACTCCAAGAACCATGAAGGGCTGTTTGTGACTTACAGTACGTCTTCTAATGTACAGTTGAGCAGTAAATACAGTGCCAGCACAGAAATCCCACAAGGTCCTGACAGTGGCAAGTGCTTCTGCCACTAGATAGGTAGGACTGGTGCCTCAGAGGCATGCTGCATACATAATGATGTGAAAATCAGAAAATCAGGTAACATAACTCACTGGAGCTCTTGGACAGAAACACTCTATGAAACTCCCTGAAATTGCCACGTACCAGATGTTTTGTAAAATTCAACCCATTTCTATTCAACTCGTATCTCTATTTTCCTCTTCCATTTCATACGTTTGCAGCTTCTCAACTAAAATTAAAATGGATCCAATAATAGAAAAAGCCGGAAGATGAAGATCTATTACCATTAGAAATGCATGGAATCCTTTTGGATGAGGTGTTGAAATCCATTCATTTCACTTAACAACCAGAGTGTTCAGAGGTAGATTCTTGGAGAACGTGGTGCAAAACAGTTTCAGTTTTCTCTTCATATCTTAAAATATGGTTCCAATTCTACCAATTTGAAAGAGTCAAAGGATCCAAACTCCTTCCAGCCTTAATTTCAAACCAATTGGCAAGCTGACAGTGACAACATAAGCAATAAAGCATTTCTAAATGAATTTATGTATCAGACTGATGCTAAAAGTGAAAAATGTAGATGTATTAAAGAGGAAAAATAGACAAACGTATGAGGGAAAATGTAACAGAGGGTTATGAATGATAGACCTAAATTAGGAATGACAGGAGGAGGTTCAAATGGGCCATGAATGCTCAAGTGAACAGGTCAGATTGGAAGCGTTTCTTCCCAAAAATGCTTGAAACTCATGAGGTGTATGAAACGGAGGATTTTTTTTTTTAAAATCACCTCGACAGAAAAGGTGCTAGGAAAACTACTGGACTAAAAGCTAACTCATCCCCATGCCCAAATGGCTTACATCCGAGTGCTTTAAATAAAGTGGCTGCAGGTGTAGTAGATTGCATTGGTTATAATTTTCCAAAATTCCTTAGGTTCTGGAAGAGTCCTAGTAGATTGGAAAATAGCTACTGTAACAATTTTATTCCAGAAGGCAGAAAGACAAAAAGCAGGAAACTATAGGCCAACGTCCATCATATGAAAGTTGCTAGAATCCCAAAGAAACACAGAATTGTTACGGTGCAGTACTGTCTGTACTGGTCTCTAAATGAGCATTATGATTTAGTGCCATTCTCCTGCCTCTTCCCCATAACACTGCACATTATATTTATTCAAACAGTCATCTAATTCCCTCCTGAATGCCACAATTCAACCTAGCTCCACCAAACATTTAGGCAAAGCATTGCAAACCCCAACCATCCACTGTGTTAAAATGAGTTTTCTCACATCACATTTGTTTCTTTTGTAAATCACTTTTAATTTCTGCCTTCTCAATTATTTTATGAGTGGGAACAGTTTCTATCCATCTACTCTCTCCAGACCCCTCATGATTTTTGACAACATCTACAAGTCTTTCTGCTATAATGTGTGTTTCGTTAACGTGAATTGGCTGTAACAGGATTGATGAATAGTGGATGCTGTTTGGATAACATGAACTTGCCACTCTACAGTATAGCAATTTTCTATTACGATTTCCCTATAATGTGATTTTCTATGGCAATTTTCTTATAGCACAAGGTCGCACAAGAACGCAATTATCGTATTATTGGAGAAATACCTGTATTAAATCTCCTGCTAGCCTTCTCCCTTGTCCATTATTATAGAGGTTATAGCAGGATACTCAGAAAATCATAATGCAGACAGTGCATAGCTTTGTGAAAGGGAAATCATGTTTTACCAGTTTATAACTTTTTCTTAAAAGAAGCAACAAATAACATTGATATAAAGGGAACTGCAGATGCGGTATACCTGGATTTCCAAAAATGTATTTAATAGGTGCCATATCAAAAGTTTGCTACACAACAGCACATAATGTAGAGGGCAACATATTAGCATGGACACGGAATCTACTCACATAAAGGAAGCAGAGTATTGATCTTTTTCAGGTTGGCAGGCTGCAACCACCGGGACCAGTGTTGGGCCTCAACTATTCACAATCTACACTAATGACAATGATTGCAGGGACCAAATATATGGTAGCTAAATTTTCTGTGAACATCAAGACAGGGAGCAAAGTAAGCCATCAACGGGACACTGAGTCTGCAAAGGGATATAGACAGGTTGAGTGAATGGGCAAACCTTTGGCAAATGTAGTATAATGTGGCTTTGTCACTTTGGCAGGAAGAATGGAAAAGCCAAATACTGTTGAGGTTGGTTGGCTCGTCGAGCTGGTTTGTTGTTCCGCAGACGTTTCGATACCGTGCTTGGTAACATCCTCAGTGCAGCCTCTGATGAAGCGTCGGTGTGTTTTCCCGCCTGGCTTTTAAACCCTGGGGTCCGTTGCGATGGATTGCCTCACTTCCGGGTTTCCTCCGTAGTGGAATGTATATGGGGTCGAGTTCAATGTGTTTATTAATAGCCTGCTTCGTGGAGTGCCATGCTTCCAGGAATTCTCGTGCTTGTCTCTGCCTAGCCTGTCCCAGGATCTTGGTGTTGTCCCAGTTGAAGTCATGGTTCTCCTCGAGAACAATGCACGAGATTTCCTGGAAGCATGGCACTCCACGAAGCAGGCTATTAATAAACACATTGAACTCGACCCCATATACATTCCACTACGGAGGAAACCCGGAAGTGAGGCAATCCATCGCAACGAACCCCAGGGTTTAAAAGCCAGGCGGGAAAACACACCGACGCTTCATCAGAGGCTGCACTGAGGATGTTACCAAGCACGGTATCGAAACGTCTGCGGAACAACAAACCAGCTCGACGAGCCAACCAACCTCAACACCCACAACCCCAGCTACAAATCTACTCCAAAACCTTAAAAAGCCAAATACTATTTAGATAAAGAGAGAGAATAGAAATCTGAGGTACAGTGGGATCTAGTTGTGCTGGTACAGGAATCACAAATTGTTAGTAACAGGTACAGCAAATATGAGGAAGGCAGCTGATGCAATTAATTCCAAGGGAAATGTAACATAAAAGTCCAGAAGTTTTACTGCAGCTGTACAGAACCTTGCTGAGACTGAATTTAGAGTTTTGTATGCCGTTTTGGCCTCTTTATTTGAAGAAGGATACAATGTGTTAGAAGCGGTGCAGAGAAGATTCATGCAATTCATTCCTGGAATGAGGAATGAGGGAAATACCCAATGAGAAAAGATTGCACAGGCTGGGTTTGTACCATCTGGAATTCAGAAGAATGACAGGTAATCTTATTTAAACATTGAAGATCCTAAGAAGGCATGATAGCATAGAGTAGAGGATGTTTCTTTTTTTGTGGGAGACTCTCAAGCTAGGGGGCACAGTTAGAGAATAGGAGATCTCCCTTTTAAGACAGAGAAGTTTTTTTTTCTCTCCGTTAGTCTGTGGCATTCTTTTCCCATAGAGTGGTATAGGCTGGGTAACAATGACCTAATTATGCTCTTAATTCCATGTTTCTACGTTCTATATGCGATGTAACCTGTAGTGAAAGCTTGAAACTGACAGAGATTTACTTAATGCATTCATGGCACAGCATTCAAAGCTCTTGTAATTTAACAATAAATATAAATTGCTTTTCGTAAAATTACAACAGGTTAGATGGATTGATTGCTCCAACAATAAAGTACAATGTATCATTGGGGTCAGTAGATAATTTGTCATCATCTATTTCCAGAAGAAGAAAATTAGTCAACAAAGCATGTCTAAATTTTTCCAAGTCATCTTCTAGAGCAGACACTGTCTGAGTAAATTTAATCCAGATGATATTTACCTTGGATGGATAACTGAAGTATGTTGCTGAGTCAGATGATCCATTTCTTGTTTGATGACTGGATACCAGTGCTGGAATGTCAAAGCATGTTGGGAGTCAGCCTGGAATAAAACAAATATTGAAGGAAAAGAAAAATTGACAAATTTAGAATAAAACATACCATTACCCTCTCAAACTACCATTACTAGAGTACCAGTCTTTTGTGACATTGAACGAACAACATCTTCCATCACATCAAAAGTGATATCTATCAGCAACTCATGCAAGAATCAAACATTACAGCAGTCTTTTACTGAGATGGTAATAGCATTGTAGCTGCTAAGATGTTCTACTAAAATGCTTTTAAATACAGCTATAGAAACATATTGGAAAGAGCAGATACTTCTTCCATTCAATGGAATGAAATTCCATTTAACTGAAAAAACAATTGCAAAACTAAGGTAGAGCAGAAGTAGGTCACTCAGCCGATCAAGTCTGCTCTGCCACTCAATGAGATTATGGGTGATCTGATAATGCTCATGCAAAACTTTCCAGAAATCATGCAGGTAGCATGGACTGCTGTCAGTATATTGAATATAAACTTCATCACTTAGAAACTGCAAGTTACTAATAGTTTAGAAAGACTTCATAAATTGTTGGTAGTCTAAAAATGATTTGTTGGGCATACAACCACTCTCACACAATTGATCTGGAAACCACAAGGTCACATTCAGAGATTGATTTTCTTCCCCCAGCATTTTTATCTCCAAAATTACAAAATAAATAAAAAGAAAATTGGAGGAGTATGATCAATTCCAAATCTTTGTTTCTAGTAATGCCTAACTACACCTCAAAAAAAGAACTTTGCATTGCATTTATTGAATACCTTTCTGTCAAGGCTTTTCTCACACAGCTCATCCTGAGGATCTGTGCGCTCCACCCGCGTTTTTTTCAGCTGAAGTTCTTCAGAATCAGATTGCTACAAAAGACAAAGTGAAGAATTAAATTTGAAGAATTAATACATTTGTTGAACATAAAAGAATTGTAATTCCTGCACTTATCAGCAAATCATTCAAGGGAAAACATGATTTGAACATTAACATTTGAAGAGGAAAGCTAATATTGGTCAACCAGAATTTTATTGGCAAAGGCTTGCTCTGGTAACTTTCATTCTCTCTGCCAAACCTGTCAGAGTAAGATTGGTCATCTCCACGTTGTTCCAACACCTTTTGTCAACATTAGGCAATTATTGTTAAAGCAAACAGATTTGGGGTGTGTTGATGTGTTTAGCGGAGTTGGGGGGGAAGGAATGTAACTTTCTTTCCTATGTTGAGCATCTATTATCAGCATCAAGATTATCCCAGAACTAAAGTTTAGGAGAGGAGTCCCTAAACTGTCTATACAAAGTCAAAAGTGTGCTTGCCATGCAAAATATTTGACAAGTGACTATGATAATTAATGCCTTTTACATGTTTTTCATCCACGGGAAGTACTTGCAATATAAGTGTGAAAGTTTTTTACTTTTAGAATATTAGAAATAGAAGCAGAAGATTTCAATTCAGCCCTTCGAGCCTCTTCCATAATTTGATACAATCATGGCTAATCGCATCTCAGCCTCAACTCCATTTACTTGAACAATGACCTCATTCTAGACTGCCCCACACGAGGAAACATCCTTTCTGTTTTGTCAATCCCCTTTAGCATCTTACATACCTCTATTAGATCTCATTCTTCTAAACTCCAGAGAATATAGGCCTCAACTGCTCAATCTCTCTTCATAAGACAAACGCTTCATCTCTGGAATCAATCTAGAAAACTTCCTCTGAACTGCCTCCAATGCAATTATGTCCCTCCTGAAGGACGGGGACCAAAACTGTATGCAATACTCCAGGTGCAGTCTCACTAATGCCTGTACAGCTGAAGCAAAACTTCCCTCCTTTTATTCTCTATTCCTTTAGTAATGAATGTAAAACTTCCATTTACATTACTTACTACCCACTGTACCTGCACATTAGTTTTCTGCAGTTCATGTACGAGGACACCCAGGTCCCTCTGCATTGAAGCAATCTGAAGTTTCTCCACATTTAGATAATAAGTTGTCTTTCTGTTCCTGTGACCAAAATGGATACCATTTATGCATGTTCAACTTCATCTGGCAAATTTTGACCTTTTCACCTAACCTACCCATATCCATTTACAAATTTCTTATTTCTTCACTGCAACTTAACTTTCCCACACTTTAAATGTCATCTTCAAATCTCACTATAGTCCTTTCTTTATTTTTTATAAAAGATGTTTTATTTTTTAAACACATGAATGTATAAACAAAATTCAAACAAGTCCATTGCAGCAACAGTATGAGTTTGAATTCCTCATTATTATCGCTGCATGATAATGTGCACATTGAACCTATGAAGTTGATCACCACTAGATGAAGAACAGTGTTAGCAAAGAGAAATTCTGCATATGGTCACTCAGGTGAAAACCACTGAAATCCCCTTTGTTCTGAGGATTGATCTGTATCCGCAAGCAAACTGCCAGCGTGAAGGCCCCAACATAGGCAATGAATCCAGACAGGAAGGAGTTGAAGGGTAAGGTGCTCAATAGGGCACAGTAAAGGAACAGGGTCACTCCGCTCAGCATCACAAAGACCCATTATTCCAACTCTCCTTTCTGTTGGTTAGGCAATCCTCTATACAAGCTAACAAATTACTCCTAACCCCATGTGATTTTATCTTGTATATTAACCTTTTCAGCAGCACTTTATCAAATGCCTTCTGGAAGTTCATCTACAGGATCCCCATTATCCATATTGCTTGTTACATCTTCAAAGAACTCTGCAAATTAGTCAAATATGACATACCCTTCATAAACCATGCTGACTCAGATGGATAGTATTTTGACTTTACAAATGTCCTGTTATTTCTTCCATAATAATGGATTCTAATAATTTCCCAATGACACATTAAAAGAACTGGTCTGTGGTTTCCTACTTTCTGCCTCTCTTGCTTTTTGAATAAGGATGTTGTATTGGCAATCTGCTAGAATCTTTCCTGCGTCCAGGGAATTTTGGAATACTATAACTTATGGATCCACTATCTCTGCTGCCACTTTCTTTAAGACCCTAAGATGTAGGCCATCAGGCCCTGGGCATTTGTCTGCCTATAATCCCAATATTTTGCTCAGTACTTTTCTCCCAGCGATAACGTTTGCTCTAAGTTCCTCCCTTTCTACAACCTCTACATTACCTGTTACTATTGAGATGGTACTTGTGCCCTTCCGTGTTCCCCACTATTAACACCTCAGTCCCATCCCAGAATCACAGGATCATAAAGTACAGAAGAGGCCTTTTGGCCCATCAAGTCTGTACTAACAAAAATATATTACTACCTATACTAGTCCCACTTTCCTACACTAGGTTCATAGCCTTGAATATTATGACACTAAATGCACATTCAAATACTCTGTAAAGGTTGTGAGGTTTCCCTCCTCAACAACTCTTCCAGACAGTTCATTCCACACCCCCACCACCCTCTGGTTGAAAAGGCTTTTCTTCAAATGCCCTTGGAATCTTCTGCCTCACCCTTGATATTGACCCTTTAACTAAGGAGAGCATCTACTTCCTATTCAACCCGTCTACGCATCTCAAAACCTTACAAACGTAGATCAGGTACCCCCTCCACCTTCTCTGCTCCAAACAAAACAAACTGAAACTGTCCAGCCTCTCTTCATAGCTGAAATGCTCCATCCAAGGCAACATCGTGTTGAATCTCCTCTGCACCCCTCCTAGTGAAATCACATCTTTCCGACAACCAGAACTGCACACAGCATTTCAGTTGTGGCCTAACCAAAGGTTTGTACACCTCCAACATGACCTCCCCTGTTCTGATAATCTGTGCCACTACTGATAAGGCGATGTACAGGTTGCTTGCCTTTAACTACCCTATTAACTCATCCTGTCACCTTCAGGGATCTGAGAACAAGAACCCCAAGATTCCTCTGAGCTTCCTAGTGTCTACCATTCATTGATTAATTTCTTGTTTTGTTCCTTCTTCAAAAGTGAATCACTTTACATTTATCAGGGTTAAATTCCATCTGCCACTGATCTACCCACCGATCCATTATTATCTCCCTGTAACCTCACACTTTCCTCTTCACTGTTAACCACACAGTCAATCTTTGTGTCATCCGTAAACTTACCTATCATGCCCACTACATTCTCATCTCTATCATTTATGAATAAGAGACCCAGCGCTGATCCCTGTGGTATGCCAATGCACACCAGGCTCCACTCACACAAACACCACCCTCTGCCCCCAACACCAAGATAAATTTGGATCCATCTTGCAAAGTTATCCTGGATCCCATGAGCTTTCACCTTCTTTATCAGTTTCCCACGTGGAACCTTGTCAAAGGCCTTGCCAAAATCCATATAAACTACACCAACTTCCCTACCATCTTCCAAACACTTGGTCGCCTCCTCGAAAAATTCCACTATTTTTAGGCATAACCTCCCTCTGACAAAGGCACGCTGGTGATCCCTGATCAAATCAATGGAAATTAATTTTGTCCTTCAGTATCTTCTCCAATAGTTTCCCTACCACTTATGTAAAACTCACTAGTCTACAGTTCCTTAGTCTATCGCTACCACCCTTCTTTTAAAGTAGAACCACAGTAGCCGCCCTCCGGTCATCTGGCAGCTCTCCTCTAGTCAGAGATAATTTAAAAATTTGGGTCAGGACCCCTGTAATTTCCTTCCTCGTCTCCCAAATCAGTCTGGATACAACTTATCTGGACCTGGGGATCTTGCTATCAGCACGGGTGTCTTGGTTGTTGCAGGCTGTCATCCTTAGGCTTCCAAGGGGGCGGATGCGAAGTTGAATCGCTGCATTGATATCAGTCTATGATGAGTGGTAGCTTCCCAGGCAGGGGAAATATTCCACAGTTGGGAAGATTTTTCCGTTGATCTTAATGAAGGGATAGAATGGAACCTGACCTGAGACACATGTGTAGAAGATTTGCGTCTTCCAACTGAGGCTGAGGCTGAGACCGAGACTGATTCTTTAGTATGTTTCCATAACAGCATGAAGCGAGACTTGAAGATTCTCTGGGAGACTTCTGGAAACTACCAAGGAATCTCCCTATGCACCATTGCCAGGAAGATCAACAATTGAATCCTCACTAAATGCCTTCTCAAATTCTCAGAGGAAATCCTTCCTGAAAGTCAATGTAGCTTCTGACCAAAACATGGAACTATGGACATGATTTTTACTGCTTGGCAGTTCCAATATAATTGCCAGGAACAACATCAACCATTCTACATGACCTTCATTGATCTGACCAACACTTTTGAATCTATCAATTGCGAAGTGCTCTGGAAAATCCTGTCAAAGGCCAGCTGTCCAGTGAAATTCAACATCCACCATTTTCTCCATGACAAGATTTTGGCCGCAGACATCAGTGGTTATCTGAGCTTGTTGCTCCTACATTTTACTCCAAAGAGAACATGTTGGGCCTGTACCTTTTTGAATGCTTCCCACTGTTCAGCTGTTTCCAGTTTATTTTAGCCAGATCCTACCTCAAAATCTGCCTTGTCCCAAAACTGTTCTTTGCAGCGTCTTTCTCCTTGTCCATAATAAACTTAAAACATACGGTGTTGCAGTCACTATCATTAAAATATTCCCCCACTGCCACCTCGAACATCTATCTGGCTTCATTCCCCAGAATTAGGTTCAGCATTGCAGATTCCCTTGTTGAACCGCTTTGTGTTCACATAAAAAATTCTTCTGCATACATTTCAATAAATCTTCCCCCTCTAAACCTTTTACACTTAAAGAAATGAAACTGGACAGACCACCAGGCAACGGCACCAGAAATGAAAGTGACATTTTCTTTGTGGAGTTGGGTTGACCAGAGCAGTGTCGGCAGTGACTCCTGGCTTGTAGGTAGACGCATTTACTCCTAGAATGGCAGCAAGGCATTGTCTGCAGTGTCGGCAGTGCGGGGACTCTTGACTGCGGTAGGTCTGAAGCATGGAGTCTCTCAGCAGCGGCAGGTCATCAACTGCGGCAGCATCAGTTGACTGCAATAGGCCAGGAGTGGGGACCTCGCAGATGTCTTGAAGCTGTGATTTGGACACCGGCCGATGAAGATGAACTCTAAGTAATTTCTTTTTATTCTTTTGTACCTCAAAATTGCACTGGATTGGGGTGGCAGAACACTTTTCACTATATCTCCCCGAGATACATTTGACAATAAATCATTCATTCATTCAAATACAGCACTGTCAACCCTGCGAAGTCAACCTTAACAGCATCTGGGGGCTAGTGCCAAAATTGGGAAGCTGTCTCACACACTAGTCAAGCAACAGCCTGAGATAGTCACACTCACAGAATCATACCTTACAGACAATGTCGCAGATACCACCATCGCCATCCCTGGACGTGGTCTTGTTCCACTGGCAAGACAGATGCAACAGCAGTGATATACACTCAGGAGGGAGTTGTCCTGGGAGTCTTCAACATGGTTTCAGTTTAAACATCCTACTGATTACCATGTACTGTCGTCCCTTGACTGATGAATCAGTACACCTCCATGTTGAGCAACATTTGGAGAAAGCACGGAGGGTGGCAAGGGCACAAAATATACTTTGGGTGGGGAATTTCAATGTCCACCACCAAGAGTGGCTCGGCTGCAGCACTGCTTATCAAGGACGTAGCCCATTTGCTCGGCCATTGCTGGCCCTCATTTTCTGCTAATCCTCCAAAACATGGATTGAAAATATCCATTTTCAAACTTAAATCTCTTCATGGTCCAACTCCACAGTATAATGAACACTTTTCCAGTTCCAAACTGAGAGAACTTTGAACAGTTCAGTGGTCTGCTCCAGCCACCATCTTTGACAGCCATGGCTTCAGCTATCTGGGCTCAACTGTCTGGAATTCTCCCTCTTAATCCCTTTAACTCGCCACCACATCCCTCATGGTGTTCTCCAAAATCCACATCTCTAATCAAACTTTAGAATCCCCTGGTCAATATCTCCCTCTCCAGCTCAGTGCCCATTTTCGTCTGATTTGTCTGTACAAAGTAGCTCACCATATTTTCCTACATTTAAAGTTGCTGCATAAATACAAGTGGTTGGTGCTGTTAATACTCACAGGTGCTTCACAATATGGTGTAATTAACTCTGTTCCTTTTGCGTGTATATGCTGGAATTTATAAATGAGAAAATGGTGTGTACATGCCAGAATTTATAAATGAGAAAATGATAAATAAACAACTCCAGAGTTATTAATGTAGCATACAGAGTAACACTTAGATACCTACAGTTTCAATTATGAAAATTAATTAGAAATGAAAGGTCAGAAATCAGCCTTCCCGCCGAGCTGGATTGAAGCACAAATTCTGTCACAAAGAATTATAGCAAAACAAGGTTGTGCAGTCAGATTTTTTTTCAACCCTTGAATACTATATTCTGTGATGGTACAAAAATAGAAGACTTTATTTACAAAGGGATGTAAGGAGAAGCATGGGAACTATAGACATGCAAGTCTGACTTCATTGGTGGGTACGTTGTTGGAAGTGATTCTGAAAGACAGGATTTATACACATTTGGAGAGGCAAGAAATGATTAGGGTTAATCAGCATGGCTTTGTGCGAGGGAAATAGTGTCTCTCAAACTTGGTTGAGTTTCTTGAGGAAGTAACCAAGAAGACTGATGAGGGCAGAATGGTTATTTACTTGGACTTTACTAAAGCCTTTACTAAATAGTCTAACATGCAGAACCTTGTCAAAGTTAGATCACATGGGATTCAGGGTGAGCTTGCCATTTGGATACAAAATTGACTTAACGGCGGGGGACAGGGAATGGTGGTGGAGGGCTTTTTTTTGAACTGGAGGCCTGCTACCAGCAGTGTCCCATAGGGATCATCCATAGGGTCCACTTTTGTTTGTCATTTACGTGAACGATTTAGATAAGAATATAGAAGACATGATTTGCAAGTTTGCAAATGACACCAAAATTGGTAGTATAGTGGACAGTGAAGAAGGTTATCTAGGATTGCAAAGAGATCATGATCAGTTGGGTCAATGGGATGAGGAGTGGCGGATGGAATTTAATTTGGATAAATGCAAAGTATTGTATTTTGGTAAAACAAACAAGGGCAGAATTTATACAATTAAAGTAGGGCTTGGGTAGTGTTGTAAAACAGAGAGACAGATTCATAATTCTTTAAAGTTTGCATCACATGTAGTTATGAACGCAGTTAAGGTGGCGTTTAGCACGTTTGTCTTCATTTCTCAGATCTTTAAATATAGGAGTTGGGACGTCATGTTGAGATTGTACAGGATGTTGGTGAGGCCTCTTCTGGAGTACTGTGTCCAATTCTGGTTGCCCTGTTACAGAAGAGAGTTCAGAAAAGATTTACAAGGGTGATGCCAGGATTGGAGGGTTTGAGTTATAAGGAGAAGGTAGAAGGTTGAGGGGTGACCTTATAGAACTTTATAAATCGTGAGGTCTATACATAAGCTAAATGGCAGGTGGCTTTTCCTAGGATGGGGGATTTCAAGACTAGGGGGCATATTTTTAAGGCGAGAGGAGAAAGATTTTAAAAAGACACGAGGGGCGACATTTTTTCTTTTACACAGAGTGGTTTGTGTGTGAAATGAACTTCCAGAGAAAGTGGTGGATGCAGGTATAGTTACAATGTTTAAAAAACATGTGGATAAGTTCATGAGGAAGAGATGTTTGGGAAGAGATGTTTGGAAAGAAATGGGCCTGGAGCAAGCAGGTGGGACTAGTTTGGTTTGGGATTATGGTTAGCATGGGCAGGTTGGACTGAAGGGTCTGTTTCCATGCTGTATTTAAGTAGACATTTAAGTAGAGTCTTTGTCTGCTTTTAAAGTTGAAATTCAATGTACACAGACTGAAAGACTTCCCTCATTCTCACTCAAGTGTTTGGGGGTGAGGAGGAGAGTTAACACTGTTTGTGTGAAGTCTCACAGGAAATGAAATGACACATTCCCGATCTCTAAGTGATTCACAGACCTTGATGTTTACAGTGAGGTGAGAAGGGAGATGTAGTATCAGAGAACCTAAATGTGAGTTTTGTGGAGTTCACAGTTCTCAGCAGAAAATCAAGATTATTATTCATTGTGCTTTCCACCCATAATCTGGTTAACCATTAGGCATGAAAGCAGTTAAAAAGTGGTCAACCCCGCGCCCCCCCCATAACTAAAACCTAAACACCCAGAGAGACTTGCCTTGCCTCATAATCTATTAACGGAGTGGTTAAATGAAAGAAATCCCTGATACTCACTTTATAATCAACGAGTAACAATTTATTTATCTAACTCTAACAGTTAACAAATTAACAGAACTACTAACAAACCAGACAACTCCCCCTTAACTACTAACTATTCCCAAATTAAACAAAATTCTAATAGCATGCTGTTCCAAAGGATAGAAGTCCCACTTACGCAAACCAAATTAATAAAAAAAAAATTAAATCTTAATCTCTTGAAATTATAGCCAGGATAACTCTTCCAGAATGTACTTTGCTTTTTCTACTATCCTCCAGTCAGGAATGCCTTCCTCTGTCAAATTCTTGCATCAGGATTATTAGCTAACAGTGCCATAGTACCTTTATTTAGGTGGTGCTTATTCTGAGATCTTAGAGATTGCTGTGAGAGCCAGTGATTTTCTCTTTCTTTAAAGATGATGGCTGTTGAGAGCTGTTCTCTTAACAGATGGCAGTTTGCTCTCACTGATTTTCCTTGTTGACCTATTGATTTCTTATAATAGGACTTGTCCAAGGTTGTCAAAGCCAGATTTAAATTTAATTGGTCTTTACTACCTAGGGCCTGGTTTAAATCAATTGGCTAAATTCAAAAACCTGTTGTCTTGGTAAAATGCCACTTTACCTGCTGACAGTATAGCATTTTGTCTCCAAGCCTAAACAAAAATCTAAAGAGGCCATGCACTCTTCCCCCCCCTATCATTTTACAAACAAATTCTAATATCCTGCTTTCCAGTCCACAAGTACTATACCAACTTTGCAACAAAGCCTAAGAATCAACAAAGGCAAGGGCTGGTAGGAGAGAAGGGGGCAGTGAGATGGATCAATCATGGGAGGACCAGGGAAGACATTTGGAAGATTCCAAAGAGTGCCAGAATCAGGAGTTAGGAAAGGACCTGATAGGAGATCACAGGCTGTGATGAGTCAGATAGGAGAACAGGTCCTAAGGCCAATAATTGATCATTGGTGATTGATATCTGATTACCTAATCATTAACCTGCTTCAAGCCACATAATCAAATGGAAGTTCCTACTCCCCCAGCACACAAGTAATACTGTAAAGGCATTTAACTGACTGATCCAATTATTCTCACCTTCTTTCAACTGCTGGGCTTTCCAAGCTGAGCGAACTCCAACTTGAGGTACATAATTTTTTTTACAAGCAGCCTCAATATTTAGATGTCTGGCATACTTCTGGAGAGCAGGTTATTCATCCATCACCCACCCTATCTCCATTAAAAAGTGGTTGGTGGCAAGTGGAAAATTCGTTTAGGTCAGGTTTCACAGTTGGGTTTTCACACATCCCTCCCCACCTCTCTTCTCTGTCATAGACTGAGGTAATGTGGACAGGGGTTTAAAATCCTCCCTCTGCCCTCAAGTCTCAGATGTGCAGTTCTAACACCAGGAAACAGTAAGACCCACAAGGACCCTCCAAGACAGATTCACACCAAGACAATATTAACCCAAACTGCTACATTCAATCAATTTTACCGGAGCCAGAAAATATAAGGTCATGCTTCCTATGATCCACTCAGTCATACAAACTTGCACATTAGAATCAAGAATAGGCCATTCAGCCCCTCAAGCCTGTCCATCACCTGACAAGATCTTAGCTGATCTGATTGTGTCTTCAATTCCATTTTCTTGACTACCCTCTTTGACACCCTTGTCAATCAAGAATCTATCCAACCTGTCTTAAAATATTAATTGACACTCCCACCACTGCTCTCTGGTGAACAGAATTCCACAAAGTAAAATCCTTCAGAGGGGAAAGAAAATCGTCATCTCCACCTTAAACAGGCGACCCCTTATTTTGAAACCATGCCCCTGGTTCTAGTCTCTCCCTCAAGGGCAACATCCTCTTAGTTTTCATGTCAATTCACCTCAAGATCTTACATGTTTCATTAAGATCACCTCTCATTCTTCTAAACTCAAATGGATTCATTCCAAGATGTCCAACCTTTCATCACAAGAGAGCCTCCTTCATCTCATTAATCAGTTGAAAGAACCTTCCCTGAACTGTACATAATACTACATCATTGTTCAACAGATCAAAGGATCACAACCAATTCTAGTGCTCAATTACCCAGATAAACACATTCCAAGCCACCTTCCTGCAACTAATGACCAATCCTCCTCACCTCAGCCCCTGCCTAAATCAATATGCAACCGCTCAAGATGCAACCTCTAATTTGCCAATACATAATAGTGTCTATCTTTACATATGTCAGTCTTGTGATTCTACACCTTAATTACATTTTACAGATGATAAAATTCTGTCGAATCTATCCCAAAATGCTCTTTATGTAATTATTTAAATAATTATAGTCAATCCCTCTATAACATACTATAAGCAGCAGTGTGTTAAAGAAAAAGACAGCTTTTTTTGCAGTACAAGCGACTCCAGGTTATTTTAAATTTCTTTTGAAACATAAAATAAATCAAATCAAGCAATGCATAAAATGCAAAGTGGAAATGATTACACAAAAACATCAATGATTAGATAGTTAAAATTAACCAAACTTCGATTTAAACAAATCCGTAATCTTATCAAGCAGACCGAGTGTTTAATCTGCACCTTACTATTCTAACATAGAAGGTTAGACAGCTTATTTCTCCCTCAGGTGTATTGTAATCTTCCACATCAGTACAATAACCCTTTGCATCTTTCAAAATGGCTATCCTGCATCATTATATCATATCACCTGTGGCATGGGAGCAAACTAGCTTACGAATAAATTGTAGAAATTTCCCCTCGTTATAACTAAAATCATATCTAAAATATTTCTCAGGCACAACACCTTAAGTCTTGAACAGACCAACTTCTTTTTTCTGGTATTTATATTGAACACGTTAGCATTGACAGGTTAAAAATAATTAGCTTAACTGCTACAAAGTTACAATGAAATAATGATGTCCATTACAACAAATGCTTGCCCACCTGCTTCAAAAATGGTTCTGACCTTTGTCCAGCATTTATTTTATGAAATAAATTTAGCTTTCGTGAGCGAAAGCATGTAATTTTAAAGCTAGGCCCTCTTTGCTTAGAAAGAAGTTAAGTAGGGCACAGTTAACTGACAAGAATTATATACAGCAGAGTTTGGGCGATCCCCAACATAAACAGTGGTTACTACCTGCCACCTACAGAATTCTGTAATAGCAATAACCAAAGAATTTCCCCACCAATTTTCAGTAAATTAATCAAGAAACACAGTAGTTAGTTTTCAAAATGTTGCTTGCAGGGAAATTAATCATTTTGTGCATCTTGGCATGATGCTTTGTCAGGTTCAGGTCATTTTTCCTTAAAACTCCTACTTATTTTGAAGCTAAATGAAACTCTGGCCTATGTGGGAGCTTTTAAATTGTTTTTTCTACTGAAATAACCAGATTACAAAAGTCTTTCACTACTGATTTCATAAACCTTCCAAAACAATATTGTATAAAGTTACAATCTGATATATGTTGACAGGTATGTACTGTACTCAGCTTTAAAAAGAACATTCAACACGTGTACATGAGTTGTAAATTATCAAAAACTTAAATACTGCAAAACAGTTATAAAATTTTGTAACTTTAAGACATGCTAAAATACACTCACAACACTTAAAATTACTTGTTACATGCCAGTCACTTTATGTTCAAGCCCAGCCTTTCTGACACAGTATTGTCACAATGCTTAATGGAGTATGGAGCAAAAACTAATAAAATCCAGACTCCATTTATAGTTTAAAAAAAAAGAAAGAAAATTTAGGAAATTGCTGAACGAAACCACAAGAAACCACATGGAACCAGTGGGACTCTGCTGGCATGATATCATTGGAGGTCTACAACAATTTACAACTTGAAAACCAGAAACAATTCCATACAAAAGTACACTGAGCCATCATCTGCTTAATAATCTGTTTAGTAGAATAGTTCCAGGGATGAGAAGCTTCAATTCTGAAGAGAGAGAGATCAGACAAGCTGGGACTGTTTCCACTCAACAGAATGCTAAAAGGAGATTTTACTGAACTTTTCAAAATTGAGGGTCTGGGCAAAATAGACAGGGAAAAAATGTTCCTGTTCATAAAAGGGTAAAGAATGAGAGGGCACAAGTTCAAACTGATTTGCAAAAATAGTAAATGCAATGTGAAAAAATACCTTTCAACGCTGAGTGGCTTGGGCCTGGAAAGCACTACCTGCATGTGTGGTGGAAAGCAGGTTCAACGAAGGTATTCAAAAGGACATTAGGTGATAACTTCAATTTTAAGTAATGTGCAAGGTCAACAGAAAAAGGTGATAGATTGGCATTAAATCACAAAGCTCATTCGAAGGGCTAGTGTATAAACAATGAACTGAATGGCCTCTTTCTGCACTGTAAAAATTCCATGATTCTGTAATATGGATTCTTGTGTTGGTAGTGCAGGAAGTACGTAAAATCCAAATATCCACAATTTTACCTTTCTTTAACTATAGAACACTTCCCCTTTTTCAAGGGATGACTGCTCCTGTTTTCAGAGCAACAACACATGACACTGTGCAACTGAATCCTCCAAAAATGATAGTTTCAGTAGATTTGGATTTACCAGTAAACCACACTTTTAAAAAGTAATTTATAAATAAGAGGTTAAATATCTGTAGGATTTTTGGTATTACATGCTGAGATGACTCAGTAGGAAGGTAGGTAAATGTGTCAGTAATTGACTGGATTGATCAGACTACGTGGGCGCCTGAGTGGGAGAGCAAATAGCACTGATATACTTTACATATTTAAAGGGAATACTGAATTTGTTTTTGCTGGCATTTATCCTGGGCACATGAGCATGCATTACTCTTCACCTTTTCTGTATGGTTTAAAAAAAAACTTTAGGCTCTTGAATTATTTCAAAAAGGTTAAAAAGCAACAGTACAATTTCAAAATACCAGTGCACTTATTAATTCTAGAAGCATCAGCCAAGTGGAGTATTGTTACCACTCTAGAGACATCATAAGGGTATTATCCATACCTAATTGAAAATGTTGTACACACACAGGTTCCAGACCTGACTGCGTCAATACCAGGTCCTGACAATATAAAGTGCCTCAGTACTCAACTCACTACAAGATGCAAGTACATGCAACTAAATTGCATCCCTCGCTTTAACCTTCCAGTGACAGAAACATTTAAATTTGTTATGTTCTGTAGTTAATTATCCAAAACAAAGTACACCCACAACATTAAGGCTGCTAAATGATTCTCTGTCCAATTTTCCTTCTTTACATCTTTCTCAGTCTCTCTTTCTCTGGCCTTCATACATAGTCTTCATTTAGATTAAAGAAAGAGATATGGATCATGAATCCTACTAATCTCCAATGACTCACATCAGTGTTTCAACACACTACTTATAGATTTCAGCTCTTACTATCACCCTTCAAAGGAGTAATGTTTCAACATCACATTCAAAAATATACCCAAGGCTGTTTTCTTAAACTAAAATGCATATTTTATGGTTTTCTGTATTTCTCTACCTTCGGCTCAAGACGAATCAAAGAAATTTACAGAAAGTTCTTTGTTTATTCAAGAGATGTGAGTGTCACTCAAAGTCAGTATTTATTGTCCATTCCGAATTGGCCTTGAAAAGACAGTACTGAACTGCCGTTTTGAATACAGCCAACAGCTAGCTAGATTATTTAGGAGAGCAGTTAAGTGTCAAACTCACTGCTGTGGATCTAAGGTCACATATAGTTTAGCCAAGATACAACAGCAGATTTTCTTCCCCAAAAGGACAGTGGTGAATCAGGTGGATTTTTATGGCAATTGGTAAATCTCAGCTTTTCAATTCCAGGTTTATTTAATTACTGAATCAAAATTCCTCAGCTGCTATGGTGGGATTTTAACTCATTCTCTGACCCTCCTGGTCTCTTAGTTCCTAGTCCAGTAACAACTCCTCAGTAAGTTGTGCTATAAGGGTTGGTTTGATAGTTTATTTCAAAATGCTGTGTTCAATCCCTCAACTTTGTCCTGCACATTTTCAACAAAGTCTCAACATGTTCAGTGTCTTACCAAGGAATCTTCTCCATTTTGATCAGACACAAGCCAGTGTCTCCCATGAAGTGACACATATGTTTCAACTCTTCAGGGATGAAGATGAGGATTAGGGTTAGGAATATTCCTGATGTGGTTCTATTGTCCTCTGGGATCCTCCTGCCACTGTGGAGTTCTAAGTACAGCAATTGCTTCCAAATTCTGGTGTCAGGCTACAACCGACATATCCAACTGCACAGCCAGTATTGAGTAATCAGGACCTTCATGTTGTGCATGTTAGCTTGGGAGAGGATGCTGCTGTTGGACTGTGTTTCTTACCATGAAATCTGTAAGACCTTGCAAAGAAACTGCTGGTGTACATCTTTTTTGCCTTGAAGAGCATGTTATAGGTTGTCCACACCTCAGATGCATTGAAGAGAACAGGTATTACTCTTTCCCAGTAAATCATGACCACAGTCTTGGGTATAATATCGTCATCATCAAACACCCTTTCCCTCAGTTGTCCAAAGGCTAAGCTGGCACATTGGAGGTGATGATGAATTTCGTCATCTATGTCCACCTTCATCCAGTAACAGTTATCCTACTATAACCTACAAGTCATGTTTGCTGCTCTTCATTACAGAAAAAGATTTAGATATAATGAAGTATTTAGAGGAATGGTAAACCTATAGGGTAAGTCATTGAACCACAGTGCTACAGTGTTCAAAATAACTAAGTGCTTTTGTAATAATAATCTGCAGCAATAAATGTTATCAAAATGCATGGTACTGTACAATGTTTTCATATAATAATTTATGAATAAACATTAAAATCAACATTTATAATCAGATTACATTTTTTTAATTTGGCTTTAGTAACAGCACCGGAATGGTTGATGGTAATGTCATTTATCAGAAGCAAAATGCTATGAAAGTTACAAATTAACAAATGACACACTTGGTTTGAAATGTGCAAATTTTTTTCTTTTTTTGATTGGATCCATTTATGCTGCTATATATTGCTTCAATAGTTGACTACACCATAAGCAATGCAAATTAATCACTAGTACTGTGATTCAAGCTCTCCAATCGTGACCAGTTTTTCGCTATGCAGAAGTAACAAAGTTACAGTTGATCACAAACAACTATGCTGCTGCAATGCAAAAGGCTGACATAACATCCAGTATAATAAAGATTAGCCATTGCACAATGTACTGCAGGGAGTACCTAACCTGCACTGGGATACCGCTGCAAGACTATTTTACAGGATAGTTCAGTGTACTTTTTTTAAAATAGGCATATACAGGATCAGAAAGCAGGCCACAGTCATAAGAAATCCAGCAGGGGTTAATTTTACATACAACTTAATGTGTTCTGGAAAAGATTATTGTCTTAACACTCTTGTGTAAATTTCTGAATACTTTTTTTTGAAGAAGTGAAATTACAAACAGGCACAATATAATTCTCGTTCAGAAAAACACTGTAATCAGCTAATAGATTCACAGTCCGGGAGCTATTTAAAATCCCTCTGTATTCTGAACTGCAATGTACCATACCCTAAACAACACATCAATAAGAAAGTGGTTGGTTTTTTCATCAAGATATGAGCGGCATGGTGGCACAGTGGTTAGCACTGCTGCCTCACAGCGCCAGGGACCCGGGTTCAATTCTAGCCTCGGGCGACTGTCTGTGTGGAGTTTGCACATTCTCCCCGTGTCTGCGTGGGTTTCCTCCGGGTGCTCCGGTTTCCTCCCACAGTCCAAAGATGTGCAGGTTAGGTGGATTGGCCATGCTAAATTGCCCATAGTGTTCAGGGAGGTGTAGATTAGGTGGGTTATAGAGGGATGCGTCTGGGTGGGGTGCTCTGAGGTTCAGTGTAGACTTGTTGGGCCGAAGGGCCTGTATCCACACTGTAGGGATTCTATTCTATTGTATATTCCCCCTCTCAATCAGCAGTAAGCATTCTTGCTGATTTCAATCTCTAATCTCATCTTGCTCTCTCACCTCTGTATTCATTGCTTTCCTCTTACACCACCAAACCCCCACCTTACCCCTTCCCCACACCACCACCACCACCAACCTCTTACTATTGAGATTCAGCAGTTCACTTCTCCAGAAAATTAAACAAATTTTGTTCAAAGTACAATCTAAACTTGTTTCCAGACGTTCAGTTGATAACCTTTAGTTAAGTCACCAACCTGAAATGTTGACAGAGATATTCAAATCGGAATCAGGAACCCACATATCTTCAAATCAGTTCTGCATTGGAGATTCTTTGACAGAAATCTTCTGTTATAGAACAGCAGAGTCCTGTTCAAGAAACATCGGAGCCAGCAGAGGAAAGAATCATCAGCAAAATTACCATTTGAAGCGCTAAGTTTGCTGTACTCTGTCCAGCATCACAACCAGCCATTTTGACAGTGACTGCAAAACAGTCAGTATGTAAGCTAGGTACGCGAGTCAGGTAGCAGGTAAGTGAAACAGTACGGTGCCAGATTAGTGCTTAAAGGCTTAGAATAGGTCAAGGGATTTGATTTTTTTTTTGGTGGTGGCGGTGTTCCAGACACATGATCATTGCTCAATAGAACATTCAACCTCCCAGGCAATTCCGTTAGAGTCAGCTGCATCAGGAAGTTTGCAGCTCCCATCACATAATTCCAATCTACATTGAAGAAATTACTATCGGAATCTCTGGGCCATTTAACTCTGTTTCTCTCTCCATAGGTTCTGCCTGAATTGCTGAGTACTTTCAGTATTTTCTGTTTTTATGTTGCTTTTTCACTGTTGTCTAGCTCCGTGCCTCTAGAAACTTAGATTAAAGCAGCATGATTTCCAATACTATTTTCACTTTGCTGTCACAGTACTAAATTCAAACTTATCTTAACTCTGACAACATGACGAAACCAAAAAGACCATTCTTACAGAAATTAGATCTGATAAAATACGCAAGTTACCCAGTACCCGGAGATGTGGAGTTGTCCACATGGACTTCGGTAAGGCATTTGACAAGGTCCCTCATGGCAGGCTGATACAGAAGGTAAAGGGGGGAGCTTGCAAGATGGATAAAAAACCAGCTCAATCATAGAAGATAGAGGGTAGCAGTGGAAGGGTACATTTCTGAATGGAGGGCTGTGACTAGTGGCGTTCCTCAGAGATCAGTGTTGGGACCTTTGCTGTTTGTAATTTATATATAAATGATTTGGAGGAAAATGTAACTGGTTTGATTAGTAAGTTTGCAGATGACACAAAGGTTGGTGGAACTGCAGATAGCAATGAGGACCATCAAAGGATACAGCTGGATATAGATCGGTTGGTGACTTGGGCAGAAAGATGGCAGATGGAGTTTAATCTGGAAAAACATGAGGTAATGCATTTTGGAAGTTCTAATCCAGATGGAAAATATACAGTAAATGGCAGAGCCCTGAAGAATACTGATAGGCAGAGGCATCTGGGTGTACAGGTATACAGGCCACTGAAAGTGGCAACGCAGGTGGAGAAGTTAGTCAACAAGACATACGGCATGCTTGCCTTCATCGGCCAGGGCATTAAGTTTAAAAATTAGCAGGTGATGCTGCAGCTTTATAGAACCTTAGTTAGGCTGCATTTGGAATATTGTGTTCAATTCTGGTCACCACATTACCAGAAGGATGTGATGTCTTTGGAGAGAGTACAGAAAAGATTTACCAGGATGTTGCCTGGTATGGAGGGCATTAGCTCTGAGGAGAGGTTGGAGAAACTTGGGTTGTTCCCACTGAAATGACAGAGGTCGTGGGGTGACCTAATAGAGGTCTACAAGATTATGAAGGGTGTAGGCAGAGAGGACAGTCAGAAGCTTTTTCCCAGGGTGGAAGAGTCAATTACTAGGGGGCATAGGTTTAAGGTGCGAGGGGCAAGGTTTAAAGGTGATGTACAAGGCACGTTCTTTTACAAAGAGGGTGGTGGGTACCTGGAACTCACTGCCGTGGAAGCAGATACGATAGTGACTTTTAAGGGGTATGTTGACAAATAGATGAATAGGATGGGAATAGAGGGATACGGCCCCCGGAAGGGTAGGGGGTTTTAGTTGTGACAGGCAGCACGTCAATTCAGACTTGGAGGGCCAAAGGGCCTGTTCCTGGGCTGTAACTTTCTTTGTTCTTTGTTCTATAACTGAATGCAATGTGGCATTTTGTGTGTAGGACAGAAACATTTCCTCATGACTGCACGTCCGTGTACAGCATTTTATGACGTAATCCAAGGAAACATTCAGTGTCTGTCTCAGTGCTTGACTTTGCAGGAGAGAAAGCAATTGTGGGGACAAATGAGTTACTTTTCTTTTAGGTGGAATTTACTAATTATTGTGAAGGTTTAAAAGAAGAACAGCTTTTAAAACTTCAGTAGTAGTTTCAGAATGGAAAATATACCAACTATAAAGACATCTGCATACACAAACATTAGACGTACATAGATCAAAGCCACACATCAATATCTGAGTTATCATGGCCTTAATTTGAAAGGAAGGTGTAACCAAAAGACCAGGAACACAGAGGTCCTGCCAAACTTAATAGTAGGAGCTCATTAACATTTTTCAACACTATTTCCAGCCCAGCAGGTAGCAAAATGGATAGTCCGGTCAGTGGTAACATTAGTGCCACAGCAGGGGCCACAGCAGGGGCCCCAGAATCCTCAGTGAAGGAAGGTAGAAGAAGCTCAGCAATCAATATGTGGAAAACGGAATTTTGAAAATGTTTTTGATAATGTATTACACAAGAAGTTCACAGAATCCCTACAGTGTGGAAACAGGCCCTTCGGCCCAACAAGTCCACACTGACCCTCGGAGCATCCCACCCAGACCCATCGCCCTATAACCCACCAAAGCTACACATCCCTGAACACTAGAGGCAATTTAGCATGGCCAATTCACCTAGCCTGCACATCTTTGGACTGTAGCAGGAAACCGAAGCACCCGGAGGAAACCCACGCAGAAGCGGGGAGAATGTGCAAACTCCACAGTCATCCGAGGGTGGAACTGAACCCGGGTCCCTGGCGCTGTGAGGCAGCAGTGCTGACCACCGTGCCGCCCTTGTTGCACAAGGTATGAGCTCACTGGATTCCTGTAATATATTTTTATGGATGGACATCTAGTTAAAAGACAGAAACCAGAGCATAGGAATAAATTCATTTTCATCAGGTTGGCAGGCTGTTATTACTGGATGCTATGAGGATCACTTCCCAGCTATTAATAATCTATCTTAATAACTTTGATGGGTGCAAGTGTAATGGCATAGAGTTTTGGCCTCAACTGTTTCTATGGCAAAGAGTTCCACAGGTTTATCACTTTCTGGGTGAAGAAATTTTTCCTTAACTCAGATCTAAATGACTGATCCCCTATCCTTCAACAATGACCTCTAATTCTGGGCTCATCAATCATCAAGAACAAATTTCCTGCATTTGCCCTATGAAATTTTGTTATAATTACGTAGGTTTCTTTGAGGTACCCATAATCCTTCTAAACTCTACAAAATACAATCCTAACCAATCCAGCCTTTCTTCATATATCAGTCTGGAAAATCTTTGTTGCACGCACTCCACAGCTAGAATATACGTCTTCAGACAAGGCGGCCAAAACTGCACACAATACTCCAGGTGTGGTCTCACTAAAGCCCTGCACAATTCCAGCAAGACATCCCTTGTCCTGTAATCTAATCTTCTTGCTACGAAGTCCAACATACCATTTACTTTCCTCACCTGCATGCTTACTTTCAGCAACTGGTGTACAAGGACACCCAAGTCTCATTGCATCTCTCCTTTCCTAATCTATCGTCATTCAGATAATAATCGGGCTTCTATTTTTACTATCAAAGTGGGTAACCTCACATTTATTGTTATTATTCTTCATTTGCCATTCATTTTACTACTCACTCAACTTGTCCAAATCACACAGGCATCTCTGCATCCTCCTCAAAGTTCACCCTTCCACCCGGGTTTATGCCATCTGCAAACTTGGAGAGATTACATTTAATACGCTCATCTAAATCATTAATATATTTTATGAATAGCTGGGGCGGACAGGCGAAACACTGTTGGGCAAACAATGGAATGGGTAAAGGTCAGCCTGAGCAGGGCTGAGGGACTATGAGCTTGGATGCAGTAGTGGTGGTGGTAGTGGGTGAATTCCCAGACGAAATGAGATTAGTGACCACTGTGGACACAATAGCCTGGTGTTCAATGGTGGGATCATGGTCTGGGGGGAGAGGGAGAAGGTATCAGAGAGCTGGCGCTCAGTCTTCGCAATGTAGAGGGCAGTATCCCAGACAAAAACAGCACCACTCTTGTTGGCAGGTTTGACGACAAAGTCAGGATTGAATCTGAGAGCACGGAGAATTCATAGGGAGATAGATTCGTGGGACAGAGAAATTGATGCTGCCAAACCCACATTTATTTCCTGCAATTTCTGTTTTTATGTATTTAATCAGTATGCCATCTCTTTGTGTCCTCATAATAACATTTGTGGGTTTCTGATTGTAAGGAATCAACATTTATCTTCATTTATCTTTTTGTTTTCAGTATCTATGGAAGCTTTTGCAATCAGTTTGTATGCTCCCCATAAGCTTACCCTCGTACTCTTATTTTTCCTCCTCTCCCCTTTTAATCAATCCCTTTTTCCTTCTTTACTGAAATCTAAATTGTTCCCAATTTGTCTTTGTTTCAATCTTGATAAATGGCAGTGCTTGCCATTCACCCTGGCGTGCATTTAATTCCATATCTACTGGGAAAGGAAAGGTCAGGACACGAAGAGGTGACAAATGGAGTGGGGCTAGGATCCATCCTTCCTTTGCTCCATTCTTCACTCTGGGACTGTCAGAGGTGGAGCCAGCAAACTATACAGTATGGTGCATTTTGGCATTGAAGGAGCAGAAGAAACTGAGGCACTTTGGTGTATAGCCAGTTTTCCCAAAATCTTGTACAGCCCTACACTGCTGACACTGTTAAACGCCTTTAGTGAAATCCACAAGAATAAACTGCTCAAATGGAGCTGAGTGAGAGTTTGAGGAACAATGCCTCATCAGCTAACTTGACATTTTACAGTCCTCTGAACTCAATAGATTTCTGTCCACTTTAAGACAGCAGCTCTTGTTAATGAATCTGTTATTCCCATTTATTCCTTCTCTAGCTAAATATTGTTTCTTTACTTGTTATGTTGGCACCTTCTTTTGTCTCTTACATCATCCCCAGACAGTCTCGGCTGCCTTTCAGCCTGTATGAGAGCTTTTTTTTGTTTGCCACCTTTCCCCCTCCCCTTACCCTGTCTCAGAATTTGCTACATCTCTAACTTTTCATAGTCCTGATGAACATTAACTATATTGCACTTTGATGTCTGTCTAACCCAAGTATTTATTACAGTTGATTCTATTCCAGACTTCCAGCATCTGTAATATTTTGGTATCAAAACTGTACTTGCATGCCAAATTAAAAATCTATCTTTTTTACACATTTTTATGAAATACTCTTGCTTTGAGTAGTCAGCTTATAAGATAATTCACAGCACAATCCATAACAAATACGGTAATGACCACCTGTGATTTCTGACAATTGCTCTCTGTGATTGGATTATCTTGATGAGCTAAATGCAAATTTGAATTGATAGCTCAGAAATAGGCAGAGTCTTCTAGTGTATTGATGGCATCCCTACCAGTAGGGCAGAAAGTCCAGGTTTAAAACCCACATGATGGCCACAGAGATGCGTCATGACATGTCTGCACATGCTGATTTAACAAAAACTCAGGAATACGCATCAACAGTTTCTCGCATCCTTTTTTACTGAATGACTTATTTTCCAGATTACAAATGGATTTAACTTGGTTTTTATATGCTTAGCTCAAAGCCAAAACATAGCATTTACAGGTATACAATGCCTGTAACAGAGGGAAGAAAAATTCCAAGGTGTTTAATTGCGGCATAACAAAAGATTCATTTATTTAAAGTGCATATTTAGCCAAACAAGAAAATGTGAGATAGAAGATCAAAAGTTCAGTAAGAGATTGGCTAAAGAAGACTGTGCTGGAATTAGGTACACAGGAGGAATTCTGGACAGTAAAATCTGTGCAGCTAAACTAATAGCTGCTACTGATAGACGAGTTGAGTCTGATGGGTAAAAGACCAAAATCTGACGGTTGGAGAGTTTGGTTGTGTGGTTGGGAGGAAGCAAGCCATCATCTAGTCAAACCATTTGCACAAGTAATTTTATGAATGTTATCCTTCTTGAAATAATCCATTTTCAAAGTAACAAATTCCACATATAGAACCCATAAATCATGGACAAATACACTCCACATATGACACATTCATGATTTAACTAAACAAAATTGTTAATAAATGTTTAAATAAAACTATTATAGTTCAGACTTTTCTGCTCCAATGGAAATAGCCCATGTTTTCAAGTCTCTCTCATAAATAGGTTTTCATTACCAATATCATCCTAGTGAATTTATGCCATACAATCTGTGACTCTGTGAGGTATTGTATTTTGGTAAAACAAACAAGAGCAGGACTTATACAATTAATGGTAGGGCCCTGGGTAGTGTTGTAGAACAGAGAGACATAGGGATTCAGTTACCTAATTCTTTGAAATTTGCATCACAGGTAGACAATGTGGTTAAGAAGGCATTTAGCACACTTGCCTTCACTGCTCAGACCTCTGAGTATAGGAGTTAGGACATCATTTTGTGGTTGTCCAGGACGTTGGTGAGGCCTCTTCTGGAGTACTGTGTGCAGTTCTGATCGCCCTGTTATAGGAAGGATATTATTAAACTGGAGCGGGTTCAGGAAAGATTCAACAGGATGTTGCTGAGAATGGAGGGTCTGAGTTATAAAAAGAGGTTGGAAATACTGAGACTTTTTCCACTGGAGCATAGGAGGTGGAGGGGTGACCATATAGAAGTTTATAAAATCATGAGAGGCACAGATAAGGTGAATAGCAAAAGTCTTTTCCCTAATGTGGGAAAGTTCGAAACTAGGGGGTATTTTTTGTTTAGGTGAGAGGAGAAAGTTTTAAAAATGACATGAGGGGTCAAATCTTTTTTTTACATAGAGAGTAGTTTGTGTGTAGAATGAAATGCCAAAGGAAGTGGTGGATGCAAGTACAGTTACAACATTTAAAAGACATTTGGATAAGTACATGAGTAGGAACGGTTTGGAGGGATATGGCAGGTGGGACTAATTTAGCTTGGGAACATGTTTGGCCTGGATTAGTTGGACAGAAGGATCTGTTTCCATGCCGTATGACTCTATGGCTTTAATGCCTTTTTTTAAATAATGGGGTGGCAGTAGCCTGACCATTGCCTATACAAAGTGGTTTGTGCACCGCAAGCTAATTGCGCACAAATATTTCAGAATACTGAACACAAACATGTATCATCTGGCTGATGAAATCACAATTCTTAAAATGGGACTTAGCAAAGGGTTGAGCTTAAGAAATCATACTATATACACAACAGCAAATCCAAAAAAATTACCTTATTGTGTGCTGTCCTTCTCTTCCTATCTTACTCGCAAACTCCCATTAGACCATAAAATGTAGGAGCAGAAGTAGGCCATTCAATGAGATGATGGCTGATCTCATAAGCCTTCAACTCCACCTTCCTGCCGTTTCCCAATAACCCTGATTCCCTTCCTGATTAAAAATCTGTATATCTCAGCTTTGAATATTCTTAATGACCCAGCCTCAACAGTTTGCTGATTCACTAGCCTCAGAAAAGAAATTCCTCATCTCTGTCTTAAATGGGCCACCCTTTACTCTAAGATTTACACTCCAGTCCTAGACTCTCCCACAAGGGTGAAAACAGCCTTTCAGCATCTATGTTGTCAAATCCCCAAAGAATCTTATATGTTTCAATAAGATTGCGTCTCATTCATTAAGTTCTTTAAAATTTAGAAAAGTAAGTACAACCCCATCAATTCCGCACTGGTTCAATTGAGTATTCAAATAAAGATATTTCCATAAACATGGACATTTTTAGTGATCCCAAACCTGTTGCTATAACCAGCACAAGATGTTTCCCACCACTTTTAAATAATCATAAAACTGCAATGATTTTGTGTTCTGCCCAATCACACTTAGGTGTAATACTTCCATTGATACAAAGCACCTGTTTTCATTTTAAAACAAATTATAAAACTTTTATTTCAAGTGGAAAAATTAACTCTTTCACAGAAAACTGCCTTTTACCTGGCACACCACTGACTGGAAAGCATACTGGTGATGACAGTAAGTGGAAAGATGATCAGCAGCCCTAAAAATAAGTGCACTGCCATCTGAGATAAGCACATAATTGAATGAATATGGACAAAAAAAAACTTGCTTAGAACAGCAAGATCAATGACTGACACTTAAAATATCAACTATCCTTCCAAAGCCTTCTGCATTCCTTTGGCTTCCCACACATTCCTTATCTCACTCCTCCATCCCGCCTACAATGGTGGATATGCCTTCAGCTGACTGGGTCCCACACTCTGCAATATTTCTAATTCCTTCTGTCCTTTTAAGACTTCCCCTAAATTCACATATTTAAACTTGATTTTGTTTGTTGATCATGGTTGTAATTACATTTCAAATGTATGAAATGCGTGGTTATTTTGTTAACCAAATCCATGGAAGCTGCATACAATTTCTACTGACACAACTAGATTTAAAAGAAGAATTTTGGAACTTTGACAACCAATGTGTTTAGAAGATGAACTGAGCCTTCTGCACCACAGCTGGTCAGCTAGCCCTGTGCAGTCCTAATCCTTATGGACAGATTAGTTCTGAGTTGTTCCATGTTCAATAATGATTTTGCACATCTCAAAAGAGTTGCTCTAATTAGATGCAGTTTCCTCAATCATCACTGTAGCGTAACTGTTGCTGTAAAGTACATATGCACATATACACTGCCAGAAAAAATATTAAGCTCAATTTTCAGTAGTGGCGAATTGTCTATGAATAACTTGCTGCTTAAATATTAGTATGAAGAATCACTATTTTGGCAAGGTATCACATATCAAAATAAGTGAATGGAACACGAATACCAGACACCATCTTCAAACAGAAGGAAGGGGAATTTGAAAAATGTGAAAATCGATACCTTGGTGTCCAGAAGACTAACATCCTAAACTGTTTTATCAAACTTCACACTTAGAAACTTAAGAAGACAACAATTAAACAGAACATGAAAGTCAACTGAAAGCATGTCCAGCTGTAGTCATTTTTTATTGCTTTGCAATAAAATCAAATTAGCATTCAAAGACAACAGAAAACAATTCCAAACACAAAGGATGGTAGAAATTTGGAACACTTTTGCACAAACAGTAATTGATAGTGAAATAAATGTTAATTTCAAATCTGAGATTGACAGATCATTGTAAACCAAAAGGGGTACTGTTCTCCTTAGAGAAAAGAAGGCTGAGAGGACATGTGATTGACATTTCAAAATCATGGTGTGGGCTGGATAGAGTAGATAGAGAGAAGCTGTTCCTCCTCGTAGATCTTTTTCACACAGCAGTTATCAGGCTATCGAATGCACTGCCTAGAAATACGGTAGAAGCAAATTCAAGTCAGACATTAAACAGGGCATTAGATGATTATTTGGATAGAAATACTGTGTATGGGGGAGCAAAGCAGATGATTGGCACTAGGTAAATGATGGCCGTTTGAAATGATGATGCAGGCATAATGAGTCAAATGGCCTCCTTCTGCACCTTAGCAATTCTGTGATAAGTGCAAAGGCTGATACATGGAGTTAGGTCACAGATCAACCATAACCACATTGAAGAAGAACAGGCTGGACAGCCAAAGTTCCTATAATTCTCCAGTCATACAATACTTACTGACTGCATGTAAAGAGAAAGACTTGTACTTTTAAATGGGTTTTTATGACCCATGATGTACCAAAGCACTTTACAGCCAATGGCTGACTTTTTAACGTGTAGAGATTCCTGTAATATAGGAGGCTCAGACATTAGCACACAGCAAGCTTTTACAAACAGTAATGTAGTTATGAATAATCTGCTTTATTTTCAAGATTGAAAGATAAGCATCGGCCATGACATGCTGGAATGTACTCTTCCTCAAAATAATGCCATGGGATCTTTTACATTCACCTGAGATGTGGTCTCAGCTTAATGTCACATACAAAAGAGGGCACCTCGATAGTGCAACCCTCCCTCCGTTATTAGTGGCCTTGATTTTTATGCTAGCTCTTGGAGTACTTGGGACACAATCAGAAGCAATAAGGCTGCTGTAACTTTAAACCAGTTCTCTTGAGATAGTATTAACATGATTATAATTTTGTTTAATTTTCCCTTCTTTTGCAATTAAAATGAACATCTCCAAAATATTTGTTTACATTTGATAGCTTAATAAATGGGCTAAGGGAAATGGAGTTAAATTTTAATGAAAGCAAAATACTGCTGATGCAGTATGCTGTTACCTGAAATAACAATGAACAAGCTTGAAAACATTGGCAGATCTGGCAGAAAATGTGGGGAGAGGAATAAATCAAATATAGCTTCTTTACAACACCAGGGGTTAAATCTTAGCCAGTAGTGTGCGTTTTGTATCATCATCACAAATGCATTGTGTAACCACACTTCATTTTTAAAAAAAAACAGGTGGCTATAATAATTTATAATCATGGCACAGTATTAAAAAATTGGATTATTTAAAGAAAAACATTGATGTCATATAAATAAAATACACTAGAAACGGGAGTAATCTGAAACCAAATAAAACTAAACTTCAATAATTTATTTGCTGATTATTTAAGGAATTTTAATTAAAAGCAAATGCAGGGAAAGGCTGCTGAATCAAAATCCTGAGTGAGTGACACAATAAATTGGATTGTATTGCTCATCTTTCACGTGACCGTCAATCCTTCAATAATCTACTACTTATTTGTCTGCTCTAGACACAAGGTGCCATGGTGAGAAGGGAGACAACCTAAATGACACAATCTCATTTTATCAACTGGAAATGCCAGTGATGTCAGCAGGACCTATATAGGTGGGGTAGAGAGGACAGATTTCAGGTAGGAGTGGGAGGGGACAGTAATGACTCACTTAGTTCCACGTAAAAGAAAAAAAAATTGTGGTTGCCACAGCCCTAACCACTGGATACACATCAGGCCCACAGAGATTACTTATTGACACTTGTGCTTCCTGTTCCTTTATACTATCAACCACAAGAACATTTTGACATACTTACAGCACATCAAACATACAGAATTACAGTACCTTCAGCTAGAACTACAAAAGCACCCACAAACGTTTTGAAAAGTGCTAATGTAAATGCACATTATTTCTTAAAATGAAGCTCAAAAGTAATTGATTTGGTTTATTCATCACCCAATGCGCAAAACGCAACAGTTCCTTAGTAGCACTAGGCCAGCAATGCTCAAACAAGAAAATGGATGTATTTTCATAAAATTTATATCATTGGCAATCTAAAAAAGACACTTGCATTTATATAGTACCTTTTACAACCACCAGATGTCTCAAAAGCACTTTACAAACAACCTTTGAAGTGTAGTCATTCACTGTTGTAATGTAGGAAATGCGGTATCCAACTTGCCTACAGCAAGCTTCCACAACAAAGTGATAATGACCACATTGATCTGTGTTTTTGATGGTGATTTACAGATAATTAATCCACAATAACTCCCCTACTTTTATTCAAAATAATGGCATGGGATAGCTTACATTCCCCAAGGAGGCCAGGCAGGACCGTGGTTTAAGGTTTCATCCAAAGGTCAGTGCCTGCAACAGTGCAATACTCCCTAATTACCGCACGAGTGTCAGACAAGACATCTGTGCTCATGTCTTTAGAGAACCACAACTTTCTGACTCAGAGGTGAGTGCGCTGATATGTCTGACACAGATCTGTTCATAAAGGCCAACCACAATTCTGCTGGTCAAAATTGTATTCGAGCTTTACACCAAGTACTTGTACCACTGGCAGGTACAGTGCCTCTCCATTTACCCCAAAACGCTGCCCCCATTTTCCCATCCAAGGCTGCAGTTCACAAAACAATAGAAATTGCTAATGCTATAGAAACTATATTTTAAAAAATATAAACTTTGGCCATAGCCTACCACGCCCTGGCATTTTAAGTACCCATCAGATGTTTCTTAAACGTTGCGAGAGAATCTGCCTCCACCACACTCTCAGGCAGTGCAGTCCATACATCTACCACCCTCGGGTGAAAAAAACTTTCCTCAGATCTCCCCTAAACAGGACAATAGCACATACAGGCCATTCTTTGTGAAACCTCAGTATAAGGAGCTGGAAAATTAATTCCACTATTCAGGGTGGGTACACAATGTCCAGATACAAAGTACTCAGGCCATAATATCTACATGTAGCAGCGCATGGGTAAAAATCATCCCATTCCAATACTGCTTCAGTATGTTGATGTACTGACAATGCATCAAAAGGACTGTTCTAGATGCATTGCACTGCATTTACTGAAAACAGAATGTACAGCAGCAGTTGGGAAATCTTGGTAAAATGGAGCCCTCCTGATTGCTGCTCACAGATTGCACCAGCTGGTAGTCATAGGTTTGGCTTGACAAATAGACAATTTAACTCAGAACAGATTCCAAACACAAAGGCTTGTGTCAGCAATTTGCCTTCAGCTAGCAGGCCTGACCTATAAGGTAGAGGTCACTAATGACCAAAACATTTTCCACTTTTCAGATAGCAGCGTATGTAAAACCAGTTTTTTTAAAATCAGTAATTTCAGTAGTACAGCAATAAAGGAGTGTTGGTATTCTCTAATTAACCTTCTCAGAGATTGTTATAAAGTTCTACATTAACAAGAACATCGACGCTAGGTAGTGTTACAAACATCTAAGCATCAGCTTCAATAGTGATTTGTAAACAGTTCACATATTAAGGCTTTCGTAGGCATAGAGCTCCAATGTAACATAGTACGTGCAGCATGACGTGCATAATGCTATCAGGATTAGTCCAGTTCAGAGATACATGGAACCAGTCACCACAATCTAAAATTAAAACATTCCCTCCATCTCAGAAGCAGAGGCATTCTCTCAATAATCACTGGCCAAACTTATCTTTCAGAAAGTTGGCCACAAAATCATGAAACGAGGATGACCACTAAGTCCCTTTCTTTCCAAATAAGAACAACGTGCCTCTTACATAGTAAGGAGATTAGTCAAAAGCAGGTTATTTAAAACAAAATTCATCATACAGGTTGGCAGAAAACTAATCAATTATTTCTTGTTTACACGGTTAATTACACAGTTTAACAGCTGAAATCTCTCCACAAAGGTATTAAAACTCAGACTACATCAGTGCAATTTTATAACTTAATTTTAGGATTTAATGTGAAAATAATAATTTAAAATTACATATTTAATATTATCAACAGTAATGAAGATTATATTATAAATAGCTATTATATAATTTGTCTATCATAATAGCTGCTGTATAATTTGTCTATTTATAATGCTACATAAACATTCATACACTGAATTGTTTCACCATGTCCAGCAATACCATGATCCTATGCCAGCATCAACACCGAACTCATGTTTAACCCCAATCCTAGCTACAAACTCCACTGCACTCGCTGGAAACAGGTGAAGACTTTGCCAACTTGCTTGTGATCTTGCTGTCACATCTGACCCAGAGATGAGCTCTGATCACGCATTTATAGCATCACCAAGATCACCTATTTCCACCTCCATTATACTGTCAAACTTCATCACTGTCACAGCTCTTCTGTTGCAGAAACCCTTCACAGAACAACAGGATCTTAATCAGATGAGCCAATGGGCCGAGGAGTGGCAGATGGAGTTTAATTTAGATAAATGTGAGGTGCTACATTTTGGAAAAGCAAATTAGGGCAGGACTTATACACTTAATGTCAGGGTCCTGGGAAGTGTTGCTGAACAAAGAGACCTTGGAGTGCAGGTTCATAGTTCCTTGAAAGTGGAGTCACAGGTTGATAGGATAGTGAAGGTGGCGTTTGGTATGCTTGCCTTTATTGGTCAGTGCATCGAGTACTGGAGTTAGGAGGTCATATTGCAGTTGTACAGGTCATTGGTTAGGCCACTGTTGGAATACTGCATGCAATTCTGGTCTCCCTGCTATTGAAAGGATGTTGTGAAACTTGAAAGGGTTCAGAAAAGATTTACAAGAATGTTGCCAGGGTTGGAGGGTTTGAGCTATAGGGAGAGGCTGATTAGACTGGGGCTATTTTCCCTGGAGCATCGGGGGCTGAGGACTTATAGAGGTTTATAAAATCATGAGGGACAATAGATAGGGTAAATCGACAAGGTCTTTTCCCCAGGGTTGGGGAGTCCAAAACTATAGGCCATAGGTGTAAGGTGACAGGGGAAAGACTTAAAAGGGACCCAAAGGGCAACTTTTTCACACAGAGGGTGGTGCATGTATGGAATGAGCTGCCAGAGGAAATGGTGCAGGCTTGTACAATTGCAACATTTAAATGGCATCTGGATGGGTATATTAAAAGGAAGGTTTATGGGCCAAATACTGGCAAATGGAACTAGATATACTTAGGATATCTGGTCAGCATGGACGAGTTGGAATGAAGGGTCTGTTTCCATGCTGTATATCTCTATGACTCTATATGTTTGTTTCCTCTCGACATGACTGACCAAAAGCATTCTCAGCTGGTGTCCAAAATTCTATCTTCCGTAATCTTGAGGTTATCCAAAATCTGCTACCATGTCATAATTCAGACCAAGTTCTGTAGCTCTTTGATGATCTCCCCTGGAGAGTAACTAAATTTAGTTTTGTTCACCTATTACTATTTGCTGACCTACAACGGCTCCTTGGAAATTTTCAATTTCAAAATTCTCATCCTTGTTTTCAAATCCATTCATAGCCTCGCTCCACCTTTGTCATCTCCTCCAGCTCTACAACCTACAATAATGTCAGAGCTCTTCTGATCTGAAACTCAAACAACCCAATTTTATTCACTCCATCACTGGTGCCCATGGCTTCAGTTGTTGTAACAGAGAGCCGCAAGGCAGGCACAAGCAACTAAGAACGATTCAGAAATATATGATGGTGCTTATGAAAAGGGCTACTCTCAGACATTGTAAATCTTTGTTCCAGGTTTTCTAAGTACTACCAGAAACCTTCAGATCAACAGTCATCAAATTGATCAACCAATAATGGAAAGATAAGACATCTGCTATGGAGATAGTAGGAACTGCAGATGCTGGAGAATCCGAGACAACAAGGTGCAGGGCTGGATGAACACAGCAGGCCAAGCAGCATCATAGGAGCAGAGAGGCTGACGTTTCGGGCCTCGACCCTTCATCAGAAAAGGGGGAGGGGAAGGGGGTTTTGAAATAAATAGGGAGAGAGTGGGAGGCGGATAGAAGAGGGATAGAGGAGAGGATAGGTGGAGAGGAAACAAACAGGTCGAAGAGGCGGGGATGGGGCCAGGAAAGGTGAGCGTAGGTAGGGAGTTAGGAAGGGGATAGGTCAGTCCAGGGAGGACGGACAGGTCAAGGGGGCGGGATGAGGTTGGTCGGTAGGAGATGGAGGTGCGGCTTGAGGTGGGAGGAGGGGATAGGTGGGAGGAAGAACAGGTTAGGGAGGCAGGGACGAGTTGGACTGGTTTTGGGATGCGGTGGGGGGAGGGGAGATTTTGAAACTTGTGAAATCCACATTGATACCATTGGGCTGCAGGGTTCCCAAGCGGAATATGAGTTGCTGTTCCTGCAACCTTCGGGTGGCATCGTTGTGGCACTGCAGGAGGCCCAGGATGGACATGTCGTCTGAGGAATGGGAGGGGGAGTTGAAATGGTTCGCGACTGGGAGGTGCAGTTGTTTGTTGCGAACCGAGCGTAAGTGTTCTGCAAAGCGGTCCCCGAGTCTCCGCTTGGTTTCCCCGATGTAGAGGAAGCCACACCGGGTACAGCGGATGCAGTATACCACATTGGCAGATGTGCAGGTGAACATCTGCTTGATGTGGAAAGTCTTCTTGGGACCTGGGATGGGGGTGAGGGAGGAGGTATGGGGGCAGGTGTAGCACTTCCTGCGGTTGCAGGGAAAAGTGCCGGGTGTGGTGGAGCTGGAGGGGAGTGTGGAGCGGACAAGGGAGTCACGGAGAGAGTTGTCCCTCCGGAAAGCAGATAAAGGTGGGGAGGGAAAGATGTCTTTGGTGGTGGGGTCGGATTGCAGATGGCGGAAGTGTCGGAGGATGATGCGTTGGATCCGGAGGTTGGTGGGGTGGTACGTGAGGACGAGGGGGATTCTTTTTTGGTTTTTATTGCGTGGACGGGGTGTGAGGGATGAGGTGCGGGAGATGTGGGAGACACGGTTGAGGGCGTTCTCGACCACCGAGGAGGGGAAGTTACGGTCCTTGAAAAACGAGGACAACTGAGATGTACGGGAGTGGAATGCCTCATCCTGGGAGCAGATGCGGCGGAGGCGAAGGAATTGGGAATAGGGGATAGCATTTTTGCAGGAAGGTGGGTGGGAGGAGGAGTATTCTAGGTAGCTGTGGGAGTCGGTGGGCTTGAAATGAATATCGGTTTCGAGGTGGTTGCCCGATATGGAGACAGAGAGGTCCAGGAAGGGGAGAGAGGTGTTAGAGATGGTCCAGGTAAATTTAAGGTTGGGGTGGAAGGTGTTAGTGAAGTGTATGAACTGTTCGAGCTCCTCGTGGGAGCACGAGGCTGCACCGATACAGTCATCAATGTAACGGAGGAAGAGGTGGGGTTTAGGGCCGGTGTAGGTACAGAAGAGGGATTGTTCCACGTAACCTACAAAGAGGCAGGCGTAGCTTGGGCCCATGCGGGTACCCATGGCTACCCCCTTTGTCTGTAGGAAGTGGGAGGAATTGAAAGAGAAGTTGTTGAGTGTGAGGACGAGTTCGGCTAAGCGGATGAGGGTATCAGTGGAGGGGGACTGGTCGGGCCTGCGGGACAGGAAGAAGCGGAGGGCCTTAAGGCCATCTGCATGGGGAATGCAGGTGTAGAGGGACTGGACGTCCATGGTAAAGATGAGGTGTTGGGGACCGGGGAATTGGAAGTTCTGGAGGAGGTGGAGGGCGTGGGTGGTGTCACGGACATAGGTAGGGAGTTCCTGGACCAAGGGGGAGAAAATGGAGTCGAGATAGTTGGAGATCAGTTCGGTGGGGCAGGAGCAGGCGGAGACAATGGGTCGACCAGGGCATTCAGGTTTGTGGATTTTGGGAAGGAGATAGAAGCGGGCAGTGCGAGGTTGGGGAACGATGAGGTTGGAGGCCGTGGGTGGGAGGTCACCTGAGGTGATGAGGTTGTGGATGGTTTGCGAGATGATGGTTTGGTGCTCAGGGGTGGGGTCATGATCAAGGGGGCGGTAGGAGGAGGTGTCGGAGAGTTGGCGTCCGGCCTCGGCGATGTAGAGGTCAGTGCGCCATACTACAACTGCACCTCCCTTGTCCGTGGGTTTTATGGTGAGGTTGGGATTGGAGCGGAGGGAGCGGAGGGCTGCACGTTCTGCGGGGGAGAGGTTGGAGTGGGTGAGAGGGGTGGAGAGGTTGAGGCGATTGATGTCTCGACGGCAGTTGGAGATGAAGAGGTCGAGGGAGGGTAGGAGGCCTTGGGGTGGTGTCCAGGAGGAGGGGGTGTGTTGGAAGCGGGAGAAGGGGTCAGTAGAGGGAGGGTTAGGTTCACGGTTAAAGAAGTAAGCGTGGAGGCGGAGGCGGCGGAAAAACTGCTCTATGTCCAAGCGTGAGCGGTATTCGTTGATCTGTGGGTGGAGGGGGACAAAGGTGAGCCCTTTACTGAGGACTGCTATGGAATTGGTTTGTGAATTCTGCCAAATAGCATGCTCAACCAAGTCTTACAAATGACAACTTGTCTGCAAGCAGTTCCTCAAATGCAGAAGAAAATTACTATTGGATAGGTACTTAAATAAAGCTGGCAATGTCACCAAAATTTAAGGTTTTTCTCAGTTTAAGGGATCACTATTGTAGATCACAATGAGAAACATTTCAATTTTGTTTAGTGCAAACCTCATCACAATGCAATCACATTCAAGAAAATAAAACGTGTCAGCTACGTAATAAATCTGAACACTGCAACTGATCCGCGGCCAGCTCAGACAGAAGCTGCATCTGGGAGATAAAACAATCATCACTGATGCATCTTTTATGATGTTATACTTTATTAATAAGCTCATTAAGTAAGTAAGTGAGAAAAGAAATCATAGACTTGCTGATAGGGTGAGATAGAGTAGGAGAATAAGAAGTGATTTCAATAAAACATATAGGATTCCTAAGGGGCTTGACAGGGTAAATGCTGGGACGATGTTTCCCCTCATAAGAGAGTCTGGGACCAGAGGGCACAGTGTCAAAATTTAAAACTGAAATGAGGAAGAATTTCTTCTCTGAAGGCGGAGAGTCTTTGGAACTCCTTGCCACAGAGAGCTGTGGAGGCAAAGCCATTATGTATATTTAAGGTTGAGATACATAGATTCTTGATCAGTAGAGGAATTGGGGTTATGGGGAAAGGATAAGAAACTGAACGTGGAATGATGAAGCAGGTTCAAGGAGTCAAATAGCCTTCTCCTGTTCCTATTTCTTATGGTCTTATGGGAGGAAGTTCATTTGATAACAACGAGACTAGCAAGGATCAGTTGGGCCAAATGGCCCATTTGTGTGTTGTAAATTCTAAAGCTTAATGCAAAATAATTTTAAACCTTGTCTGGATTCACAGCGCTTTACTAATAACACCACATCCCCATGGTATCTCTTGTCCACCATCAGTCCAACATTTTATACAGTCATACAGCGTGGAAATATGGTCCATGCCGTCCAAGTTTCTCAAACTAAACTAGTCAGACTTGCCTGCCTTTGACCCATATCCCTCTAAACCTCTCCTATTCATGTACCTCTCCGAATATTTTTTTTCAAATGCTGTAACCGTACCTGCATCAATCACTTCCTCTGGCAGTTCATTCCACACACGAACCACCCTGTGTGAAAAAGTCTCTTCTCACCTTAAAAATATGCCCTCTAGTTTTGAACTTTCCTACTCTACGTAAAAGACCTTTGCCATTCCCCTTACCAATGCTCCTCATGATTTTATAAACCTATGAGGTGACTGTTAAACATCCTAAGTTCCAGTGAAAAAAGTCCCAGTCTATCCAGCCTCTTATAGAGTCAAACTCTCCAGTCCCAGCATCATTCTTGTACATCTTTTGGAATAACATGGTAGTAAATAAACAAATACAAAAACAAACAGAATAAAGAATTCTTGGAACCCTACAATTCAGATTTTGCAAATCCAGGCAGAAGAAATTTTTTCAGAGATAATAGAAACTGCAGATGCTGGAGAATCTGAGATAACAAGGTGTAGATCTGGATGA
>NC_063344.1:15672086-15765513 GCF_021869965.1 Rhincodon typus | reverse complement strand
CCCTCCCTATTTATTTCAGAACACCCTTCCCCTCCCCCATTTCTGAAGAAGGGTCTAGGTAGGCCCGAAACGTCAGCTTTCCTGCTCCTCTGATGCTGCTTGGCCTGCTGTGTTCATCCAGCTCTACACCTTATTATCTCAGAAGAAATTTTTGACTTCTGACTTTTAATGTCATTGAGTCAAATCCAAGTTTTCCCCTCCTAATGGTAATGTGGGTCCACCTACAGTGCATGGACTGCAATGGTTCAAGAGGGAAGCTCACCACCACCTTCTCAAAAGCAACATGGAATAGGCAATAAATGCTGGCCCAGCCAATGACACCCATGTCCCATGAATGACTTATGTTTTTAAATCCTTGTACACATTCTACAGTCTATATACTTACTCTACTGAAGAAAAAAAATCTGAATCCAAAAAGCACAAATGTCTTTACTTTAGCACATTTTTGTTTTATTACATTCAGGATATTAATGTGCATCGTTGACAACTTGTCAGGGAAAAATACAAATGATAACCACTGCACTCACATTTTCCAAATAGCAGCTGATGATTTCTCTTTTCCCATTTACACCTCCTCTACACCCATCTATCATTTTTTTCTAATTGTTCAATTATCATCTCGCCTCTTGCCTCACACCATCAGACGTTTAATCATTCATGACTTTTGCCCCAAAGACTTTCCCTTTTGTTCTTTCCTCTGTTCTCGCTTAAAATATATACTTTTTAATCCTAAAAATAAAATCTTTAAATCTAACATTTCTCATTTCTAATTAAAAATCATCAACCCAAAACATTGCTGTCCCTTTAGATGCTGCCTGACCCACTGAATATTTCCGACACTTTGTTTTTGTTTCAGATTCCCGGCATCATTAGTATTATGCTTTCATGTCATACTATATACTCTACTACATCTAAATCCCAAAGACAACAGGGTACTTACAATTACACCAGAGTGATACTGTGTTTTCTATTTTCTAAACCAGAAGCTGTGGTCTTAGGAAGATTGTCAGTCGGTGTCAAATTATGGCCAGTTTTGTACTGAAGGCTCATTTGGAACTGGAGTGAGACTTTTTGCACTTGCGACCATTTAGGCAATGGGTAGAGAAGACATTTTTTTTGGTCCATCAGTCTGGTTGAATTTGAATGATTTCTCAGACATGAAAATCACTACATTTAAGCCAATGCACCACTCAGCTCACACAAAACACAGATTTAAGATATCTTGAAAAAAGGAAAGGTCTCGCGTTAACTATCTCAACTGTTTAGGCATCTCAAAGTGTTCTACAGCTAATGTAGTATCCAGTATTAAAATGCAGGGTATCTACCACATACAGGAATTAAATTCATGCCAGATCATTTGTTTTCACTGAGGTTGGTTGAGAGGTAAGTATTGACCAGGAAATATTTGTTCACAGAAACATATCATCAGCAAAATTCTCCTTCAAGTGAAAAATGGAACTTACCTTTGGAAGCATTCTTTTTCGCTGGTTATTGAGGTTGAATCTCTCTTTCATTTCTTCCAAACATTGCTGTAAGAACTTTTCTTCAGATGTTTCTGCATATTTACGGCTCAGCTGCACATAGCAGCGCCATTTAGCTGAATCAAAGCCCCAGTGGCAGGTTCTCTTGTCTGGAGACCTGTGCGAATGCAGGACAAACTTCTGGGGAGAAAACATCATGTGGCAGTCCAGACACTGAATGCAGGTAGCATCAGGGTGACTGTATAACTGCGGCACGAACAGACCTTGACATTTCCCAAGACACCAATGTTCCACTTCAAAACTGGAACCAGTGCTCTGTAACTGGGCAAGGCATGTTTTGCCAGGGAGTTTGTTGGCATCTGGAGGCAGTATGCCTGGATGAACCAAGGCATTACATAACCTCTGTGCATCAGTCTGTGTTATAAGTCCACAAGAGGGAGCATTGAAAGGCAAGATGCCTAGGACTTTGAGAATTTGTAGCTGTTCTGCCGTACATCTTGAGCAATAAATATACAGCTCATCACAGACAGTGTTGATCTGTTGAAGAGAGAAATCTCGCAGCACTGAATTTAGGACCTGTGGCAAACACAGCCTCTTCTCCCCGCCAACCATGAAGCAGGAGATAGTTTCTCCTTCCAGTAAAGTATGAGTGAGCTCAGTTGAACTGTCTGAGGGTATAAGCAACGGTCCTGGCAGTACTGGGGGTGATGTCATGGGCACAAGCCCTCCTGGTGACATACACTCTTGAGTACAACGTGCCGAAAATGCTGCTGGCCCACCCAGAGAGCTCTGACTGCTCAAGTGAAACTGAGCCAATGTGTGTTTGAGAGCAGGGTTAAGATCCAATGGACGAACTCCTGACAACAGGCAAGCTTTGGGCACACTCATGTCTGTGTGTGCTGTCTCCTCCACTCCAAGGCCCTGTCCACTTTCCTGCTTTACTCCTGGGGTTCTGAGCACATCTGTAATTCTACCATCAAACTCCTTTTCCACGTTGCTTCGTTCTCCCACTCCGTCATATACTGGCTCCTTTTTTACGATTACTTCACCCAAGTTAACTCCATCCATCACTCTCATAGCTCCTTGTACACTTGTCATGGCTACTGGGAAAAGTACCAGATTTTTTTTCAATATATATGTCCAGGCACAACTTTAGATTAAATGACTGTCGCCTACAAAATTAGCACACGATGGTCTTCGTGCATTTCAACACATTCTGGTCACATATCATTGATAAAGATTAGAATGTTGAGAACAATGTCTTAAGTCTCTATATCACCAAGCTAATTAAGGCAAAATCCGAGTTTCGATTGATTCCACATTTGCACATCCCAGTCGAATTAATCCCACCAACACAGTGCCGGGTTGTGCAGTCCGATTCCGCTGCCAATATTCAGACGAGTAACGAAAACCACACACACACGTACACACACATACAAACACGATCTGCTCAGCAGGTGGCGAACCAACCTTCTCCTCGTTTGAAATTTCTCAGCACTGATTTGATCATTCGCCAGATGGGAGGAAATACACCTTCTAACCAGAAAAACACTTGGATCCAAACCACTATTTCACGTAGGATGTGCCAAAGACACGGCAAATCGTCCGTACTTCTGTCGTCCTAATTTAAATTTCTTCTTCCTTTCTTTCTCGCGACTGAATTTTAACACATTGTCGATCCAAGGCACGCCTGGTGCGATTCACTGAAGACTGGCATTAAGCTCCTTACGTTGGGAGAGTGAACGAGAAAAAAAAACAGGAGGCGTCGCTACCCTCTCTTCGATGAAACGACGATTCTTTCTCCCACCCTACTTCGGCTCCTTTGCAGCAATGTGCAGAGAGGGCCTGCTGACTGAAATCTTGCCTCCCCCAGGGAGTGGGGGCGGGGGGAATACAGCCTGTTTCTTGAGATCGACGGTGGCTTCTCTAATCCAAAAGCAGGTTGGAAATGTAAATGAAGAAGTGGGGGAGGGGTTGAAAAAGGAGGGAAGGAGTCCTGGCGACTGAGGACTGACAGTTCCAGACTCCAGACCGCTTTCAATTTAATATCCCCTCACATAGATCTCTCTGAATCGTATGTATAATTATATAACCACTGTATGTCAATGATTATACAGTCCCAGTGCCGGATGGGTTGGTGCTTGCTGACAGGCCGAGCGCTCCGTTTCGCTGTCCCGGGGACCTGTCAAATACTCGGGCCCCCTCCTCTTCCCAGCGGCCTTCCTTCCTTCCGCCTCTTCCCACACCCGCACAATTCTCCCGCTTTTGTTACTCGCAGTTCTCCCTCTTCGTGCTCCTCAAGACGTCTTTGACAATCCTCGCCTCCCCGGGGGCCGGCTGTGTGACAGAGACAGACAGACAGACTGTCGTGCCCCGTCTATCTGTCTGTCTCCCTCGCTTCGCCGCGGAGTACCGCCGCCGGTGACGTCACCGCCGCACAGGAAGCGCCGACGTCACCGCCGCCCACTCAGGAAACGCCGACGTCACGCAGCCGGCGAGACGGAGCGCTGACTCACAGTCTCCGACCCAGAGCGCCCGGTCACCTGACCACATTGCCCTTAAAGGGACACCCCGACTGCAAAGAATGCAGGTAAATTATCATCTGTTGACATGGTGGCGTCACACACCACTTCTGGAAATCCCAAAGAACCTTCACAATCAATCAAATGTTTTTTTTTTAAATTTATTCTGAAAGATTGCTAATCCAGTGACATTACCATTACCTCCCTTAATGCATCTTACATGTAATGTAACCACCCAGTCAGTATTATGTAATAAATCTTTAATCTTTATTTCAAGACTATAGTCTTCTTCTGCAGAAAACCTTGGGTGGTCATCCTCTCCCACTTGTTTTTAAAAACTGAGACTAATGCAACAAAGAAAGATTGGTGGCAGTGAATGCACCAAAGGTAAACCAATAGTTCCAGTGGACAATCACAATTATAAGATACAGCCAGTGTTCATCTGGGGACATAGCTTAGCCACATCATTATAAAACCATCCACCCAGCAACTCGCTCAAGCACTACTTACCCCACATGTGGAAGAGGCTTTGGGGGAAGATGGTGGCATAGTGGTACCATCATTGGACTAGTAATCAAGAGAATGATTCTCTGCTGGGATGATTCTAATAGCTTGGGCAGAATGTAAATTCAATTCACAAAATCTGGAATTGAAAGGTAGTATTAGTAACAACGACCATGAAACCATCAGCAATTACAATAAAAACCCATCTCGTTCACTAATGCGCTTCAGGGAGGGAAATCTGCTATCCTCAACTGGTCTGGCTTACATGTGACTCCAGAAGCACAGCAATGAAATTGAATCTTACTTTCTCTCTGAAATGACCTGGGAAGGCATTCAGTTCAAGGGCAGTTAGGGATGGGAAGCAAATGCTGACCTTGCCCCTGATGTCCACATCCCACAAAAAATAAAAAAAAGTCTGCAAGATCCAGCGGATATATAAAGTGGAAGCAAAGCATCCTCAATTTCATGGGCCTGCCTACGGAGAAAAGATATGTTTTTTAACGCATGATCAATCTTCCACTGACCAATTTGACCATTTCCTCCAAACCAAAAAGCTGAGAGAGGATGGTACAGTCCAATGCACACCCATTTGAGATCACTGACTGGCTCTGATCCTGTTCCCAGGATGACCATAAAGATGAGCTACAGCTGGTAATGCACATAGTGAAGAAACAGAGTTTCTTTATAAAGGACAAACAACTGCGTAAAACCATCTGAAGGGATGAAGAAAGAAACAATAAGATTTTGAAATAAGTTGAACTTTAGGTCATAACCTCTGCCTTCATCTTTTTCTGCTCAGTGCTGCTAGTCTGAGATATTTTTTCCTGCACCTTTTCTTTTTATATTATTTATTATTATGGTACATAATGTCTACTGGTTCAGCGATTTCTACAGTACTACTAAATGGAATCTGCCAAGCTCCACCCATTTTATTGACTGACTATAGTGAGCTTGGTGAAAGATGGATCCTGATTTGAACCTGAATAACCATTAATAGTTCAGGCATGCATTTTTCATGGTTAAAGTCGGTTAATTCAGTTGGTTAAATGGCTAGGATGTGGTACAGAAAGACACCGACAGCATGGATCTGTACCAGCTGTGGTATTCGTGGAGTTTCATCTCCCTGAATTTCAACATGATATGAAGTTTTCCCTGGAGTGTTGGAGGCTGAGGGATGATCTTACAGGGGTTTATAAAATCAAGAGAGGCATGGGTAGGCTGAATAGCCAAGGTCTTTCTCCCAGGGTAGGGGAGTCCAAAACTAGAGGGCAATAGGTTTCAGGTGAGAGGGGAAAGATTTGAAAGGGATCTAAGGGGCAATATTTTCACAAGAGTATAGAACGAGCTGCCAGAGGAAGTGGTAGAGGTGGGTACGATTACAACATTTAAAACGCATCTGAATGGGTACATGAATAGGAAGGGTTAGAGGGATATGGTCCAAGTGCAGGCAGGTGAAATGAGTTTAGTTTGGGAACATGCTAGGCATGAACTGGTTGGACCAAAGGGTCTGTTTTCCATACCGTACAATGCTATGACTCAATTACTGTAGGAATAGGAAGCGTTTAGAGGGATATGTGCCAAATGCTGACATATAGGACTAAATCAGTTTGCATGGATGAATTGGACTGAAAGGTCTGTTTCTGTGCTGTATAACTCGATGACACTATGATGCCCCTCAAGCTTAACCAATTGTCTCTTTCTAATGGAGAGAGATTCCTACTGTCTTTCACAGACTACAGCTAATAACCAATTAGTCATTACTATTCATTTGAAGACTACTTTGTGAACTGGCAATATGGTTTGCCCGAACACAGTATGTCATCAAGGGTCTATCCACAGAAAACAGGACCATTTTACCAAAGCAGTAATCTGATAATGACCAGAAAATTTGTTTTAAGGTATTGATTTGAGAGATAAATGTATGGAAGAATTCAGAATAATGCCCTGAAATCTTTAATATGGAGAAATTCAGCAGGGATGGCAGCATCTATGGAGGGAGTTAATGTTTCAAGACGGATATGACTCTTATTCAGAACTAAACCTAAGTATTTTCCACCAGTTCTCAGGATGTGGGAAACTCTGGCGGGGCCACAGTATGAACCGTTATTCAGAAGCTTCAGAGTCAACTACATACTGCAGCGTTAGAGTTACATTGAGAATACAGCTCCCTTCTCACAAAAACATTGGGCTTTACAATGTGCAGTATTCATTGTCATTATTCCTGATGCTAGCTCACAGATTTACTTGCGTAGATTAACTGAACTTAGTTTCAAAAATTGTGCTGTTAGGATTTGAACTCTTGGCCTCTGGGTTGTTAATCTTTTACAATCACACTGTAATTTTATACCTTAATTTACTCCCATGTTCTGGATTGAACATATACATGATGGGTTTCTGACATCGCAAAGCTTCCAAAGGTGTAAGACAGCCTGTTAACTATCCTAAAAAATTGCCTGTGTCTTCACACTTATATCAAATTGACTGAGTCTCTTATCAGAGGAACAAAGTCATCCTCTTACAAACATCTATGTGACTCTGACCTCAAAACCTTTCTGCAAGTACAGACTCAATTAGCAGAGGGCCTCTTCTGTTTTTGTGTTTTTCACTTATGGGATGTAGGCATTGCTGCCTGGCCAGCATTTATTGCCCAGAGATAGTAAGAACTGCAGATGCTGGAGTCAGAGATAACACAGTGTGGAGCTGGAGGAACACAGCATTTATTGCCCATTCCTATATGTGCTTGAGAAGGTGGAGGTAAGATGCCTTCTTGAACTGCTGTAGTCCATGTGCTGTAGGTTGAAACACAATGCCCCTAGGGAGGGAATTCCACGATTTTTGCCCCAATAACAGTGAAGTAACGATGATATATTTCCCAGTCAGGATGGTGAGTGGCTCGGAGGGGAACTTCTAGGTGTTGGCTTTCCCATGTTTCTTCTGCCCTTCGAGATGCAAATGGTCATGGGTTTGTCTAAGGATCTTTGATGGATTTCTGCAGTGCATCTTGTAGATAGTACACACTGCTGCTACTGAGCGTCAGTGGTGGAATGAGTGGATGCTTGTTGATGTGGAGCCAATCAACCTATCTGCTTTGTCCTGGAAGGTACGAAGCTTCTTCAGTGTTGTTGGAGCTGCACTCATCCAGGCAAGTGGGGTGTATTCCATCACACTCCTGACTTGTGCCTTGTAGATAGTAGACAGGCTCTGGGGAGTCAGGAAGTGAGTTACTTGCCACAGCATTCCTAACTTTGGACCTGTTCTTGTAGCCATTGTGTTTATGTGGCAAGTCCACTTGAGTTTCTGGTCAATGGTAATCCCAAGATGTTGATAGTGGGGGTTTCAATGATGGTAACGCAATTGTAGGTCAAGGGTGGTGATTTTATCAACTCTTATTGGAGATGGTTATTGCTTGGCATGAATTTTACTTGCCACTTGTCTGCCCAAGCCTGGATATTGTCCAGGTCTTGTTGCGTTTGAACATGGACCACTTCATTATCTGAGGAGTCGTGAATGCTGCTGAACATTGGGCAATTATTGGCATGCATCCCTACTTCTGACCTTATGAGGGAGTGAAGGTCGTGATGAAGCAGCGGAAGATGGTTGGGCCTAGGACACTACCCTAAGGAACTCCTGCAGCGATGCCCTGGAGCTGAGGTGACTGAGTTCCAATGACCACAACCATCTTCCTATATGCCAGGTATGACTCCAACCAATGGAGAGATTACCCGATACCAATTAATTTCACTTTTGCTACAACTCCTTGGTATCACACTGGGTCAAATGCAGCCTTGATGTCATGGCATGTCACTCTCACCTCACCTCTGGCTATGTTTGAATGAAGGCTGTAATGAAATCAGGAGCTGAGTGGCCCTGGTGGATTCCAAATCGTCAGTGAGCAGGTTACTGCTGAACAGACGCTGCTGGATAGCATTGTTGATGACACCTTCAACATTTTACTGATGATCAAGAGTAGACTGAATGAGCGGTAATTGGTTGGTTTGGTTTTGTCCTCCTTTTTGTACACAGGACATACCTGGGCAATTTTCCACATTGTGATGGAACAACTTAACTTGGGAAGCAACAAATTCTGGAACATGAGTCTTCAGGGCTCATAGCCTCCAACCGATTTTTTGTACCACCGTGGTATCTGTGTGGACCTGGAGGAACACAGCAGGTCAGGCAGCAGCAGAGGAGGAAGAAAGTCAATATTTCAGGTTTACATCTTTCTTCAGGACTTGGGAGAGGGAAGCGAGCTCAGAAATAATTAGGGGGTGCTGGGTCTGGGGGAAAGTAGGTGGGATGGTAATAGGTGGATGCAGGAAGGGAGTAGTGGTGATTTGTCAGTGAGAAGGGTGGGGTGAATAGGTGGAAAAGAAGATGGACAAATTGTGTGAGGTCAAGGAGGCAGCGATGAGAGGGAGGGTTGGAATAGGATAAGGCTGTGGGTGGGGAGATTGTGAAACTAGTGAATTTTATGTTGAGGCCTTTGGGCTGTAAGCTCCCGAGATAGAATATGAGGTGTCGTTTTTCCAGTTTGCATGTGTCATCATTGTGACACTGGAGGAGGTCCAGGCTGGACATGTCACCAAGGGAGTGGGTGGGGGAGTTAAAATGATTGACAACCAGAAGATGTTGCTGATTATAGCCTACAGAGTGCAGATGCTTCTCGAAACGGTCATCGCGTCTGCACTTGGTCTCACTGTAGTAGAGGAGATCACATCGGGAGCAACGGATACAGTAGACCAGGTTGGAGGATGCACAGGTGAATCCCTGTCGGATTTGGAAAGATTATTTGGGGCCATGGACGGAGGTCAGAGGGGGGATGTGGAGGCAGGTGTAGCACCTCCCGTGGTTGCATGGAAAGGTGCTGGGTGTGGTGGGGTTGGTGGCGAGAGTGGAGCGGATGAAGAAGTTGCGAAGTGAGCGGTCCCTACAAAAGGCAGGTGGGTTGGGGAGGGAAATATCTCTTTGGTGATAGGGTCAGATTGCAGGTGGCGGAGGATGATGCACTGGATGCGAAGGTTGGTGGGGTGGTATGCACTCTGTAGGCTATAATCAACAACACCTTCCGATTGCCAACTATTTTAACACCCCCTCCCACTCCCTTGGTGACACATCCATCCTGGGCATTCTCCAGTGTCATAATGATGCCACATGCAAACTGAAGAAACAATACCTCTTTTTCCGCCTCAGGATCCTACAGCCCAATGGCCTCAACATAGAAGTTACCTGTTTCAAAATCTCCCCACCCCCAGCCTCATCCTATGTCCAACCCTCCCTCTCATCCCCACCTCCTTGACCTGACACAACCTGTCCATCTTCTTTCCCACCTGTCTGTCTCACCCTTCCCACTGACCAATCTCCACTACCCCCAACCTGCATCCACCTAACACCATCCCACCTACCTTCTCCCAGCCCCATCCCCCCTTTTTATTTCCGAGCTCCCTTCCCCTTCCCCAGTTCTGATGAAGTGTGTAAACCTGAAATGTTGACTTTCCTGCTCCTCTGATGCTGCCTGACCTGCTGTGTTCCACCAGCTCCGCACTGTATTGACTTTGACTCCAGCATTTGCAGTTCATGCTATCTATAATGCTGGTGAGTCTGAGATGGATCATTGACTTGGCACTTCTGGCTGAAGATTGCTATGAATGTTTCAGCCTTATCTTTTGCACTGATGTGTTGTGCTCTTTCATCATTGAGGATAGAAGTATTTGTGGAGCATCCTTCTTCAGTGAGTTGTTTAATTGTCCACCACCATTCCTGACTAGATGTGGCAGGACTGCAGAGCTTAGATCTGATCCTTACGTTCTGGAGTCTTTTAGCTCTGTCTATCACTCGTTGCTTATGCTGTTTGGCATGCAAGTACTCCTATGTGGTAGTTTCACCTGGTGATGCCTCAATTTTATGTGCTGGTCCTGGCATACCCTCCTGCACTTTCCATTGAACTAGGGTTAATCCATTGGCTTGAATGTAATGATTGAGTGGGAGATATGCCAGGCCATGAGGTTCCAGATTGTACTGGAGTACAATTCTGCTGCTGTTGAAGACTCTCAGTGCCTCATAGATACTCAGCCTTGAGTTGTCAGATCTGTTCAAAGACTATCCTATTTAGCTTGGTGATAGTGCCGCACAACACGATGGAAGATATTCTCAATGTGAAGGTGGGACTTTGTCTCCACAAGGACTGTGCAGTGGTCATGCTTACTGATACCGCCATGAATCAATGCATCTGCAGCTGTCAGATTGGTAAGGATGATATCAAGTATGTTTTTCCCTCCAGGTTCCCTCACCACCTGCTTCAGACCTAGTCTAGTAGCTGTGTCCTTTAGGACCTGACCAGCTCGATCAGTAGTGCTGCAGAGCCACTGTTGATGGTGGACATTGAAATCCCCTACCCATAGAACATTTTCTACCCTTGCCATCCTCAGTGCTTCCTCCAGGTGTTCATCATGGAGGAGGTACTGATTCATCAGCTGAGGGAGGATGCTACATGGTACGCAGCAACAGGAGTCTTTGCCCATCTTTCACCTGAAACCAGAAGGCTTCATGTGGTCCAAAAATCGATGTTGAGGACTCCCAGGACAACTCCCTCCTGGCTCTATACCACTGTGCCATTGCCTCTGCTGGGTCTGTCCTGTCAATGTTATAGGACATATCCAAGAATGGTGATTGTGACATCTGGCACATCATCTGTAAGGTATAATTCAATATGACAATATCAGGCTATTGCTTGACTAGACTGTGAGTCAGCGCTGCCAATTCTGGCACAAGTTCCAGATATTAATAAGAAGGAAATGGCAAGTTTAACTGGGTTATTTCTGCTGTTGTCTTTTCCAGTGCCTAGGTCGATGCCAGGTAGTCCACCCAGTTTCATTTCTTTGTTGAAACTTCATAGTGATTGTTGTGACAGCAATTGAGTGGTTGGCTAGACCCTTTCAGACGGCAGTTGAGAGCCAATCACATCACTATGGGTTTGGAATCACATGTAGGCCAGACCAGGTGAGGATGGCAGATTTCCTTTCCTGAAGAACATCAGTGAGCAAGATGGGTTTTTTTTACAACAATTGACAATGGTTTTATGACCAACAGTAGATTCTTAATTCAGATTTTTTTTATTGAATTCAAATTCACCATCTGCCATGATGGGATTCAAACTTGGGTCCCCACAACATTAGCTTAGTTTGTGGATTAAGCTTCCAGCATTATTATCACGAGGCCTTGTTTTAGCAAGGCCTCTTTTATATTTATACTCCATTCTCTTTGAAATGAATACCAACAGTCAATTCGCCTTCCTATTGCTTGCTAAACTTGGATGCTACATTTGTATGATTCATGAAAAAGAACTCCCGATTCTCTCTGTGCTATTGCTTTTTATATCTTTCTCATTTAAGTAATATTCAGTTCTTCTACTCTTCCTGCCAAAATGCATAATCTCACATTTTCCTATATTATATTCCACCTGCCAAGTTTTCACCCACTCACTCAACCGGTCCATATCCCTCTGAAATAACAAGGTGTAGAGCTGGATGAACACAGCAGGCCAAGCAGCATCAGAGGAGCAGGAAGGCTGACGTTTCGGGCCTAGATCCTTCTTCATTTTCCCTAGACCCTTAGCATTTTCAATGCTAACCAAATTCATTCAGTGCACATGTTATCAAGAAACATGAGGAATCACTGGATTCAGCAAAGATGATGTGTCCTGGTTCAAGTATTTTGCTCCACAACTAGTTATGACTCTAGGCATTAGAATAAAACAAAGAATTGCAGATGCTTGAAATCTGGAACAAAAACAGAAATTGCTGGAGAAACTTATAAGGTCTGGCAGCATATGTAAAGAGAACATAGAGTTAACATTTCAAGTCCAGCAACTGGTAAGGAGGAATACTGGGCTCAAACCTTGTCTCTGTTTTCGCTGCATAAATGCTGCCAGACTAGCTGTGTTTCTCCAGCTATTTCTGATTTTATTTGTGACTCTAGGCAAGTTGTTCCAGTATAGGTACAAAACGAGCATCTATCCAACAACATGGAAAATTGCAAAGGTATGTCCTCTCCACACAAAGGAGGCAAAGTCCAATCTAGCCAAAAACTGCTCACACTCAGTAAAGCAACAGTTATTGACTGTGCTATCAAGTGACACTCATACAGCAGAGAAAACACTCGCTGAGCTCAGTTTGAGTGCCACATGGATACAAGATCAGCTAACTAACAAAAAAACAGTGTTGGGATAAATGGATAAATTTCAGGTTTGGAGGCTAAAATTAGTTGGGCCTTATGGGGATCAGTGCTGGGGACCACAACCATTTCCAATCTATATTAATGACGTGGATGAAGGGACACAGTGTACTATAGTTAATTTTGCTGTTGCTATAAAGCTAGGTAGGAAGGCAAGCAGGACCACAAGAATCTGCAAAGAGATGTAAAGTCAGTAAGACAAAAAATAAAGCAGTGGAAATGTAGGAAAATCTGAGACTACATACTCTGGTAGAAACAACCATTGAATATTATTTGAATGGGGAGAGATCACAGAATCCCGCGTACAGAGCAATCTGGGTGGCCTCATACATGAATTACAGTTAGCATGCAAGAACAATAATTAGTTAGGAAGTGTAAATTGGATGCATGCCTTTATTGCTGGAGAATGGAAGATAAAAGTAGGGAAATCTTCTTGCAACTGTATGGTGCATTGTATGATCATTCTAGAATATTAGGTATGGTTATGCCCTCTTATCAAGGAAAGATATGTTTCAACTGGACATAGCCTAGACATCCTGTTTTAAGCTAATTCTTGAGGTGAAGGGGTTGTATTAGGTTAAGCAAGAATGAAACTTGATCTTAATTAAAGATTTAATATTCTGAGGAGTTTCATAGGGTGGACTCAAAGACAATATTTCCTTTCATGGAGGAATCCAAAAGTGACACAGTTTCAGAATACAGTTTCTCCTATTTAAGATGGAGATGGGAAAGAAGTTGGTCCAAAGGGCCATTAATCTTTGGAATTTTCACCCACAGCTCAGCTCATTGAATGGAGACAAGACTCAATTAAACAGATTTTTGATTGACAAGGGAGTCAAAGGGGCAGACAGGAAAGAGTGGTTAAAATCACAAGCAGATCAGCCACGGATGGTTTATTGCATAGTGCAGCAAATTCAAGGGGCAAAATGGCCTACACCAGATCTTTAATTCTTTTCTTCTTTATGTTTAGTTGCTAGGATTGAAATTAACTTAAGAAAAACTAAAAACGAGAGCACTAAATCAGTCAGTTGAAGAGCTACCTGACAATCCCAATTTCTTTGAAATATTCCAGTCACAAGCCAGTTATGATCAGTTCTACTGTTTAATCACTCAGATTCAAGGGAGACTTTGTTTCTCTAGAGTTTTGATGACAATGTGAACATAACTTCATTCTGGCAAAACCAGCAGTGTCTTGCACATTCTGGGCTTATTTTGCCTATTAAGCCCCTAATGGAAACGCTAGGCATGAAATTGTAATGTTTTAATTTCTCAATCCATGTTTTATCATCCATGCAATTCACAGTAGTTTAATATATGCAGTGCTACTAATTAAAGAGATGGGATATTTCACAGTGGGATATGTTCAAGACCAATGTCAAAAGACTTTTGCGTGCTAAAGTAAAGTAGAGCTGTGATAGAACATCACGTACCATTGAGTTGAATGGTGTAGTAGACTCACTGTTAAATGGCCTAGTCTTCTTCTAGGTCTTCAAGAATTGCACAAGCAATCTTGAGAAGCGACTTCCACATCACCCAAATCCATGGGCAAATGGCCCTCATCTTCCTAAAATGGACTCTGAGAGGTTAAGATCATGCTGAATTTATGAAGACATTAAGAACTGCATAGGAAATTGCCTTTACATATTTTCAAACAAAACGAGCATGTACATGAACCTTTATCTCAATTGTTGATCATTTTGCTGCTAAGACAACACACAACTGGGGCAGCATAGTGGCTTGGTGGTTAGCACTGCTGCCTCACAGTACCATGGACCTGGGATCAATTCTAGCCTTGGGCAACTGTCTGTGTGGAGTTTGCATGCTTTCCCTGTGTCTGTGCTGGTTTCCTCCCACAGTCCAACGATGTGCAGGTTATGTGGATTGGCTATGCTAAATTGCCCATAGCGTCCAGGGATATATAGATTAGGTGAACTAGACATGAGAAATGCAGGGATAGGGCCAGGGAGGGGTGTGTTGGGTGAGGGTGGATGTGCTCTTCAGAGTGTTAGTATGGACTTGTTGGGCCAAGTGGCCTGCTTCCACACTTGAGGGATTCTATGAAAGTTTTTTTCTCAGCTTTTAATGAAATTTGCCATTTTATTAGGAAATTCACAATTAATGTTGACTTTTGCTTGTTAACTTTCCTCAAATTTTAGTGAAAATGCTGCCAAGTAGCCAAAAGTTCTGGAAAAAGATAATGAATGCACCGTAAATCATGGCTTAACTTACTTATATGATAATTTCTTCTCTATGTTCTCCCACTCAAGACTGATGTATATGTGTTATTACAATGGCATAGGTCCCCCGGAAATTCTTGGTCTTAAAAGAACAAGTGAGCAGATGTTGTCAAGGGGATTAAACAAACAAATAAACAGAAACCCATGCGTGACAATGTGTTAGGAAAAATAGCAATGTGCAATCAATGGCTGAAAACAAATGTCATCTGGGTCACACCTTGACTTGAGGCGAAACAATTACTTTAATGATTGCTAAAGAATCAGTGCCTTTAATTATAATTATTTGCTTGCAAACATTTTCTTTGATTTCAGATAAGGACCTTTATCCCATTTATACTGCAATGATGTCGCACATGAGATAATGCATTGAGTTTTTGTTTAAAAAATGAATGGGGTAGTTTTTATGTCACATGTACCACTCTTATTATGTTATGACTTCAAAGGTGCTGTGTGAATTGCAGGAGGATTCAGCTGTAAACATAATTTCCAATGTACGCTTAAAACAGAAGAAAAATTCAGAGCTCAGGGAAAATCCATCATCCATGAATTTGGATAGTATGGAAATAGCTCTGCTAAGATTGCGTGTGAAATTCACCAAGATCTAGGAGAAGATTGGGCCATTTGGCCTTCTGAGCCTGCTCCACAAATCAACATATTGGAAACTGATATTCCACTTCTGCTCCACCTTTCCTTACTACCCAAAGTCAATTGAATTTGTTTTGAAAATACCCCACGACAAAGAATTCCATCTCTTTAATTAGCTCAGCACAACACATATTAAACATAAAACATGATGGCTACAAGCTTCTTCCATGTTGGCATTGTTTCCTTCAATTCTGGGATGCCACTGCTATAAATCTTCAAAAAAATCAGATCTGAATTCCTTTTACATAGAATATGGAAATGTACAGCACAGGAACGGGCACTTTGGGCCACGATGTTGTGCCAAACATGACGCCAACCTAATCCCTTCTGCCTGTCCTTGGTCCATATCCCTCCATTCCTTGCAGGCAGTGTCTGTGGAGGGAAAGCAGAGTTAACATTGCCAATCTGGTGATCCTTTTTCAGAACTGATGGTAGGTAGGAAACAGTTGTATTTATGTTGAAGAAGTTCTTATTGACAGGTGCACAATGCTTCTATGTTGGTTCTGATCAAACGTCACCAGACTTGAAATGTTAACTCTTCTTTCTTCCTGTGGATTCTGCCAGATCTACTGAGTTTTACCAGAATTTTTCTGTTTTTGCTTCTATGTTGGGGCTGTTTTAGTTTTCATTCTGGGACACCAGTGCTTATGTTCACTATTTTTCTACAACTGAATCCAAATTCTATCTAAAGTGAAAAAGCAGACAGAGCTTTTCATAAAGGTAAGAAATGAAAGAAAAACAGAAGTTGCTGGAGAAACTGAGCAAGTCTGGCAGCATCTGTGCAGAAAAAACAGAGTTAATGTTTCGAGCCCTGTGACCCTTCTTCATAACTATTCTAAAGACAATTCTGAGGCAGGGTCACCGGACGCGAAACATTAACTCTGTTTTTTCCTTCACAGACGTTGCCAGACCTGCTGAGCTTCTCCAGCAATTTTGTTTTTGTTCCTGATTTACAGCATCCGCAGTTCTTTCGGTTTTTATTTTCTAAAAACAATTATTTGGGATAGAATTTGTACTTATGTGGAAAAAGATGAGTTGATTAGGAAGCATCAGTATGGATTTCTATAGAGAAAATCATGTTTAAGTAATTGGTTGGAGTTTTTTTTTGAAGAGGCAACGGAAAGGTTTGATGAGATTAATGTTGCTGATGTGGTGCACATGGATTTTCAGAAGGCATTTGATATGGTGGCACACAATGGACTTCAGAGGAAAGTTACAAATCATGTAAATAAAAGGGACAGTAGCACCATGGATGCAAAATTAGCTTAGCCACAGGAAACAGAGTCATAGTCAATGGATATTTTTCAGGTTGGAGGAGGGTTTGTATTGGAGCTCTCCAGGAATTGAGATTGGGATCTTTGCTTTACCAAATATTTATTAATGAACTAGATCTTGGAGGGCAGGGGCAACTTCAATGTTTGAAGATGACACAAAACTTTGAAGAATTTGAAGCTGTGAAGACAGTGTAGAACTCCAAGAGGACATCAACAAGTTGGTAGAGTGGGCAGACAAGTGGGAGATGAGTTTCAATACAGTGAAGTATTAGGTGATGCATTTGGTGGGAAGAACATTGAAAGACAACGTAAAGGTTACAATTCTAAGGGGTGCATAGGAGCAGAGGGACCTGAGTGTATGTGTGCACAGATCATTAGAAGTAGCAGGATAAGTACAGAGCAGAAATTAAAACATACAGTATACTTGGCTTTAGTAATAGGGGCAAAGCATACAAGAGCAAGGAGATGATGTTGAACGAAAACAAAAGTTGCTGGAAGCTCAGTAGGTGTGGCAGCATCTGTGAAGAAAAAATTAGAGTTAATGCTTCAGGTCTGGTGACCCTTCCTCAGAACTGACCCGAAACGTTAACTCTGATTTTTCCTTCACAGATGCTGCCAGACCTACCTGAGCTTCCAGCAACTTTTGTTTTTGTTTCTGATTTACAGCATCCACAGTTTTTTCCAGTTTTTATGAGGTGATGTTGAACTTGTATAAGACACTTTGTAAGTTCTCAGCTGGAATATTGTGTACAGTTTCGGATGCTGCATTTTAGGAAGGATGTGATCACATTCTAGAGTGTGCAAAAGAAGTTTACAAGAATGGTATCTGGAATGAGGAACTTCAGCTATCAAGATAGATTGAAGCAGTTGGCTCTTTTCTCCTTGGAGGAAAGAAGGCTAAGAGGGTTATTGATCGAGGTTTACAAAATCATGAGCAAGCTGGATAGAGTAGACAGGGAGTAACTATTTCTGCTTGTAAAAGGAATAAGACAAAAGGGCACAGAAATTAAGTGATATGCAAAAGAAGCAAGGGTGAAGTGAGGAATTTTTTTTTCCACGCAGCAAGTAGTTAGGGTATGGAATACACTGCCTGGAAGTGTGATGAAGGAAGGTTCAACTTAGACATTCAAGAGGCTATTAGATGATTATTTAGATAAAAAATAATGTGCAAGAGTACAAGAAAAATGCAGAAGATTGGCTTAAGGTAATGATGCTTATTTAACAAGCCAATGCAGGACCAGTGGGCATAATAGCCTTCTTCTGTGCCATAATAATTCTGAGATTGTACAGTGCCTCTCATAACCTCAGGATTCCCAAAAGACAAGTACTTTTGAAGAGTAATATTAGAAATATAGCAGCCAATTTACACATATCAAGGCCACATCAACATCAATGAACTAAATGCTTTGATGATCTGCTTTAGTTGTTGATCAATGAGACTATGCCAATTGGACTGTGTTACCTTCTTTTATTCAAAGTCGGGCTCTGGGATATTTTACACCTGCCTGAGAGGACAGGTAGTTTAACACTATCACAAGGGTGTCATCTCCAATACCTCCAGAAATGCCTTGCTTCTGTGATAAATAAGGTGAACCTAGTAGCTTAATGGTAGGCGATGACTCACATGATACTGCTCCATTGAAATCTAAATTGAAACTGTGCCACTATAAAAATGACTGTCGTCAGTAGAATTGTGCTGTTTAGACTGCCGCCACAGGACTGCTGGGAACAGGTTTAAAACTAATACGCTTCAAATGAAATGACCTGTTTGGAGAAATCCCCCAAGGAAATAATAGGTATATAGAATTAGGAGGTTTGTTAATACTCATAAAATATGCACCACTAGAAAATGATACATTAGAAGCTGTACTCTCTCCAGCTTAGCAATTATTCTATCCCAATTTCCTTCACATAGTTGTTTCATCCCATTTACATTCTCAACCTCTCATTATAAAGGCTAACATGCTCAAGGGACACCTTTAATTAATTTGTAGGATGTTGTCTGGCATTTATTGCTCAATCCATAATTACCATGGAAAGGATTTAGTGGTTTGCTAGGGTATTTCAGCGGACAAATGAGAAATGACCACAATTAGGAAGCTTTATTTATTTAAATAAAACAAAGAATTGCAAATATCAAAGGTTGGAAACCAAAACAGAAATTGCTAGAATCCAGTGACAAAGGATCTAAAAGGTTCTGAAGAAGGGTCACTGAACTCGAAATATGAACTCTGCTTTCCCTCCATAAATGCTGCCAGACCTGATGAGTTTCTCCAGCTATTTCTGATTTTGTTTCAGCTTTATCTATTAGCGTAGCTCCAATTATGGAAATCATTATGTTAACATTGGCCGACCACGTTTTTACTGAACTGTATATCTCTCTGTCACAGCCATGACCATGGGTTTTATTGCAACCAACTTTTCCAGGGCTTTGCTTTTTCGCTACTGAAACCTGCTGTCTGGATGACCCTCTTCTCCCCATATGTTAATATTTATTTCTCCTGAGCACTTCCTCAAAGTAGTGTGGTTCAGATGAAAATCTCCAGGAATGAAACATTGGAAGAAATCACAGGCATTCACAGGCCCTTAGGCATTCAAGACTCTTCGACCCAATGGATTATTTCATTCATGCGAGAGACGACCAGTGATGACAGATTTCAATTTTGGAAAGAGTCAAGAAACTGGGCTTATTCTCATGAGAACAGAGAAATTTGAGGGGAGATTTTGACAGAAATATCCTAAATTATGTTGTGCTTTTGTAGAGGAAACGAAGAGGAACTGTTTCCACTGTCAAATGGGTCACTAACTAAAGGAGACAGATTCAAAATAATTGAAATGAACTAGAGGGTAGTTGAAGACTTTCTTTTTAAACACTATGTATTATGGCCTGGAAGAGTCAACAACAATGTTCAAAAGAAAATTGAATAAATATGTCAAAAGAATGAACTTCAGACTATGGGGAAAGAACAGATGAGTGAGACTAATTGAATTGCTTTTTCAAAGAGCCACAACAGGCATGAGATGCAAGGTTCTATGAAGAATTTATTTTAAAAAATGTTTATATTCATTAAGGTTTATTACAGTGTAGGGAAACAGGAACATATTTAATATTGTTTAAGTTAATTGACTTTTTGATGAGCCACAACCACTATCTCATCCCGGTTGACTGCAACCTCACATCTTATTCATCTGAATTTCCACATACTAGAGGCAACAATGATATGGAGGGTACATTGCTGAGTGCAAAGTCCTGAAAGGAGTTCAAATCCCACCCCAACATTGGTGATTTTAAATTTAATCAATTAAATGGAAAAAATATCTGGAATTAAAAAGCTAGTATTAGTAATAGTTACAATTAAATACCAGATTTTCTTAAAAACCCCATTGTAGTTATTGTAATGAGGTCAGCCAGGCAGATCTCATAAAATACAAAAGTTCCCTGATTGGACCAGATTGACAGCCCCAATCAGGGAGCCCTAGCTGACAGATAAGAACAGGAGTTTCAGACATCCTGCTCACTCTGAGGGCTGGCTCTGGGGACACCAGCCTCCGTGGAGTTATTTTATTCATCTTGTTCCTTAATCTTCTTTTGGGAATGAAACCTGCCATCCCTAACCAGTGAGACCATTATGTGACTCCATATCTACAGTAATGTGCTTGACTCATAACTACCCTGTGAAATGGCATAACAAGCTAATCAGATATAAATGAGGAAAGTGGCTTAACACCACCTGCAAGCTTTTGGCAATTATATGCTGGAATTAGAGATAATAGGAACTGCTGATGCTGGAGAATCTGAGATAACAAGGTGTAGAGTTGGATGAACAGCTGGAAGAAGGGTCCAGACCCGAAACAACAGCTTTCCTGCTCCTCTGATGCTGCTTGGCCTGCTGTGTTCATCCAGCTCTACACCTTGTTATCTCATATGCTGGAATTACTTGTGATGCCACATTCCATGAACGATCTAAAGATAAATCAGCTGGATCATAGAGACCATGTACTTCTAGCCCTGGGACTTCAGTCTTTGCAGCTGTGTCCTTCTAGACCGTCAGAGTTGAATGCGATAATGACACCTTTAAATAGTTACTAAATTCTACATGCCAGCAGAGGGTCACTGGATTACAGTCAGGATTAGACCCTTGGGCTGATAACCCCTTCTCTCATTCAACAGTTTGGTAAATGGTTAAAATACTTTACTGTTGCTTCAGCTCTGATCAGCCATTGCAACACAGACCTAGATGTGTCAGCTTTATCAGACTCTCAAGCATTTCTGACATTGCAATTCTTTGCATGATTCCGGTTGGATATTGTGCGCCAGATCAAATGCAGACACAAAACTGAATAACCCACTGTCTAAAATTATCATACATCATCCGTGGGTCTCAAAAAGAAGGCAGCTCATGAATCATTAAGATGTTGGATACAGGCAGATACATGAGCAGCAGTCATTTGTAAATCAAATATTGCACATAAAAGCATTCAGAATTCGCCTACTTGTTCCACATCTAATTGGAATTCTTGCAGCCTCCTCATCATCACACTTAAAATGAAAATGGAAAAGTGCTCAGGGAAGGAAAGCATTCTTGCATTGTTCTCACCACTCTGTGCAGTGACACAATAAATTTAAAATATTGTTGTTAAACCTATACACTTGCCATGCTGAGGAAGATTACCACCAATGGTAGCTCAGTCAACCACCAGCTGTCAACAAAGCCTCTTAGTAACAAGAACAGCAGAGATAAAAGTGCTTTATCTTTGCTGTGCCTGTCACTTTTAAGAATACACTCTTAGTGAAGGGCCTTGGGATGCCTGACTATGTTAAACATACTAAATGAAAGTTGCTATTGTTGATTAATTGACATGCCATTCAATTTACTTCAAAAATTGATCTGGTATTGAAGTGTCATTGAAGTAGAGTCTAGTTTGTCATGCCTCATGTAGAGAAAGAATAATTATGATTTCCCTCAAAAAGTGAACTTGAAGAGACATGAACAGAAGTATCTACATTCCTTCAGACCCCATCCATTCAGAAAGAAGGTTCAGCCATGAAATCAGTGTCATGCAGCTCAGAATGTGGCCATTTGGTCAGGCCATAGACAGGATACCGGTGAATGCTGGGACCGACATACATCCAGAAAATCTTTCAACACACAAGAAAACAAGAACTATGATAATAAGGCATTGAGCCCCTCGAGACAGCTCCACCATTTAATATGACAATGGTTGATCTCATTTGGCCTCAACTCCCACTTCCTGCTTATTCCCACAAACTGATAATCTGTTACTAATTAAAAATCAATCTATCTCCTCCTCCTGAAATTTCTTCAGAGTCCTGGCCCCCACCACACTCTCGGGTAGAGAATTCCACAGATTCTCAACCCTTTGAAGGAAGTAACTCCTCCCTTCCCCTTTTCTAAATCTGCCAGCCCTTAGCATAAAACTGTGACCTCTCATTCTGGGTTTCACCACATAGGGAAACATTTGCTCTACAACTACACATTGCAAGTAACAATCAAGGACTTCTAAGCAAGGGTACAGGAAAAAAAGAGAAAGAAAATGCATTTCAATCACATTTTAGAACCAAAGAATACGTTCTGTTGAAATATAGTTATTGTTGCAGATTGGGAAACTCAGCAGTCAATTTTCACACAGCAAGATCCCACAAGCACTAATGAGATATGGTAGATTCACTGTTTTAATTATGTTGATTGGAGGATGAATTTTACACAGGACACAAAGGTGATCTCCTCTCTTTACTTCAAGATAATGCTGTGGAATGGTGGAAGTACTGAGTAGGTCGTTTGCATCAGTTTTCACAGTGGAAGACACCAGCAGCATACCAGTCAGGGGGCAGAGGTGAGTGTAGTGGCCATTACTGAAGAGGTGGTGCTGGGGAAGCTGAAATTTCTGAAGGTGGATAAATCACCTAGACTAGATGGACTATACCCGAGGGAGATAGCTGAGGAGATTGTAGAGGCTTTAGTGGTGATCTTTCAGGAATCACTGGAGTCCAAGAGGATCCCAGAGGTCTGCAAAATGCCTAATGTAACACTCCTATTTAAGAAGGCAAGGAGGCAGAAGATAGGAAACTACAGGCTGGTCAGCCCGACCTCAGTGTTGGTATGATTTTAGAGTCCATTATTAAGGATGAGATTGTGCAGTACTTGGAAGCACATAGCAAAATAGGGCAGATTCAGCACGGCCTCATCAAGGGGAGGTCACACCTGAAAAATCTGTTAGAATTCTTTGAGGAGGTAATGAGCAAGCAACAAGGTGAGCCAGTCGACACGATCGATTTGGATTTTGAGAAGGCCTTTGACAAGGTGCTGCTCAGGAGGCTGCTAAACAAGAATAACAGACCTGGTGTTAGGGACGAGATACTGGCATGGATAGAGGATTGACTGACAGAAAACAGAGTAGGGATGAAGGAGTCTTTTTCAGGAGGACAGCTCGTGACTAGTGGAGTTCCGCAGGAGTCAGTGTTGGGACCATAATTATTCACATTACACATTAACAATCTGGACAAAGGAACAGACGGCATTGTTGCTAAGTTTGCAAATGATACAAAAAAAAATCGGTGAAGGGACAGATGGTGTTGAAGAAGCAGGAAGGCTACAGAAGAACATGGACATGCTAGGAGAATGGGCATTGAAGTGGCAAATGAAATATGTGGGAAAGCGTGAAGTTATGCATTTTGGTAGGAAGAATAGAAGAATAGACTATTTTCCAAATGGGGAAAGTCTTTGGAAATCTGAAGTTCAAAGGGACTTGGGAATCCTAATTCAGGATTCTCTTAAGGTTAACATGCAGGTTCAGTTGGCCATTAGAAAGGCAAATGCAACATTAGCATGCATTTCAAGAGGGCTAGAATACAAGAGCAGAGGTGTACTGCTGAGGTTATACAAGGCTCTGTTCAGACCACACGTGCAATATTGTGAGCAGTTTTGGGGGCAGTGTCTCGGAAGAATGTGTTGGCCTTAGAGGGGCTTAGAGGAGGTTTACAAGAATGGTCCCGGGAATGAAGGGCTTGTAGTGAGAAGCAGTTGAGGATTCTGAGTCTGTACTCAATGGAGTTTAGAAGAATTAGGAGGAATCTGATTGAAACTTATAGAATACTGAGAGGCCTTGATAGAGTGGGCGTAGAGAAGATGTTTCCACTGTGGGAGGATTAGGACCCAAGGGCACAGCCTCAAAGTGAAGGGATGACCCATTAGAACAGAGATGAGGAGGAATTTCTTTAGCCAGAGAATGGTTAATCGGTCAAACTCATTGTTGCAGAGGGCTATGGTGGCCAAGTCATTGAGTGTATTTAAGACAGAAATAGATAGGCTCTTAATTAGTAAGATGATCAAGAGTTATGGGGAGAAAGCAGGAGAAAAGGGTTGAGAAACACGTCCGCCATGAATGGTGGAGTAGGCTTAATAGGCTGAATGGCCTAATTCTGCTCCTATATCTTATGGTCTTATGGAATCTTACACATCATAAGAACATAAGAACTAGGAGCAGGAGTAGGCCGTCTGGCCCTTCGAGCCTGCTCCGCCATTCAATAAGATCATGGCTGATCTTTTCGTGGACTCAGATCCACTTACCCGCATTCTCACCGTATCCCTTAATTCCTTTATTGTTCAAAAAAAATCTACCTTTTTTTAAAAAAACGTTTACTGAAGTAGCGTCAACTACTTCACTGGGCAAGGAACTCCATAAACTAACAACCCTCTGGGTGAAGAAATTCCTTCTCAATTCAGTCCTAAATCTGTTCCGTCTAATCTTGAGGCTATGCCCTCTTGTCCTAGCTTCACCTGCCAGTGGAAACATCCTCTCTACTTCTATCTTATCTATTCCCTTCATAATTTTGTATGTTTCTATAAGATCCCCCCCTCAATCTTCTGAATTCCAATGAATACAATCCCAATCTACTCAGTCTCTCCTCGTAAGCCAACCCCCTCAACTCCGAAATCAACCTAGTGAACCTCCTTTGCACCCCCTCCAGTGCCAGTACATCCTTTCTCAAGTAAGGAGACCAAAACTGCACAGTACTCCAGGTGTGGCCTCACCAGCACCTTGTACAGCTGCAACATAACCTCTCTGCTTTTAATTTCAATCCCTTTAGCAATGAAGGACAAAATTCCATTTGCCTTCCTAATTACTTGTTGTACCTGCAGACCTACCTTCTGTGATTCACATCCACCTGTGAAGACAGAAATCTTGATTTAACATTTCCAAAAAAACAGGGCCTTCGACAGTGTAGACCTCAAAATGTCCACCTGGATTATACTCCCAAGTCCCTGGACTTGAATCCACAGTCTTCTAACTCAGAGCTGAGAGTTCTAACCAACAGAAGTCAACAACAGAAATTAAATGATTCTCCTCCTCAATTCAACCTTACAAGGGCATGCCACATTTCAACCTGAATCACCTTTGTGGTTTCTTTGAGGTTGCCAGCTTCGTAACAAATTAAGGACAGCTTATTGTTGTTGGTTGCTACTCACTGAGAACTGGGTTCACACTACCACCACTCAGCACTCTACTTACCACTTTGCTGTTCTTTGACACTAATAACTCTAAATTGCTCCTATTTTCTCTCTCGCTCTCAATCCTGGCAATGCAGGTGGAGAAGTTAGATCAGCCATGACATTTTTGGAAGGTGGAATAGGATCAAGAGGGTGAGTGGCCTACTCCTAATGTGTATGCTCCCAGTGTTCCTGGGGATTGAGAGGGATAAAAGGAGGTGAGAACATGGAAGAAGCTGATGCTACTGATGGTGGTTCCTCTCGACACACTGTGCTCCCTTGATGAACTCGGACCTTTCACTAGATTGCTGGCATGCTCCACATTGCCAAGTTTTCTGGTTTCTCATTCAACTTACATAATCACGTTTTACTACTTCTGTTTTTCTTTCTCTCTTTCATTCCTTTTACTATGCTTCCTGTGCAGATCACCTCTTCATTTAAAGATTACCCATTGCCCATCCACACATTTCACATTATTTTTACTTTTCTGTTGCAGATCTGTTCGTTGTGCATCCCCTTTCTACCTTGCCTTTGGATTGCTTTTAAAAATTGTAATAGCTTCTAGGTTGTCCTCAGATTTGGATAGGTACTATACCAGGGCAAGATAGGATTAATAACGGGCAAAATAGTCCCTCATGCCTGTTCTATAATTTAGATCCATCTAACCATCTTGGTTTTGTAATCCTTATTACTCTTACCTACCAAAAATACCCACCAATCTCAGTTTTTACTGTTTCAATTGACTACCAGCCTCAATGATTTTTTGAGCAAGTGCATTTCAGATTTTCACTACCTTTTATGAGAAGAGGTGCTTTCTAGTGTCATCCCTGAATAGTCTAGCTCAAACTTTACAATTATGTCTTCTTGTCCTTTACTCTTACACATGAGCAAAGAATTCCCCCATCTTTCCCCCTTTAATCAGCTTGAATGCCACATGCATCACTCCTTAATCATCTAATATAAAGACAATACAAGCCCAGAGTGTGCAACTTACCGACACAATTGCCCTGCTTTTGCCACATTATAATTCTGGTGAACGTGTGCAGCATTCTATCCAACACCGATACAGTCCTCCAATGTCCATAATTAAAGGGTTATGAAGAATTCTACATAGTGAGGAAACAGTTTTATAACTGTTACTAAATGCATTTCTTAATTTTGTGCGACAATGATCAATTTCTTTTGAAAAAAATCATAACATTGAAGGAACATCAACACTTGTGTGCAGAGAAAAACACATTTGTTATTTTATTGCAACCTGGCCCAGTATCATATTTTCTCCTATAATATGAGCCTTCATAATCCTCATTGCTTACGTCTGGTGAAAACTATCCTCTCTATATAAGAGAGAATAAATTAATCATTTGGAACTCTGCACAAGGGTGCCTTGTGGTCAACTGCAGGAGTTGGTTCACAAGTACAGATGGAGAGAATGCCCCATCTTATAAAACTCCACCGCTTCTAGGTAACAGGATGTGGTGCAGACAGGATGTGTTCCACCCTTCCTTCAGCAGCCTTAGATTAGATCTGCCTTCACAGTTCGTTAATCTTTGGTACCATATTATAATCTAAAAAATATCAGTATCAGAGGGACAAACAACATGTACTATCACCAATTATGGCTAACAGGTTGTACATATTTACAAAGAAACATCAAGGAAAAGCACTCAAATGTGCTTCTCCTCCTTGATCTGGTTCTAGACTGCTCCTTGACAGACTATCTTGTCTCTAATCTCAGATATTCTGTTGCTGTTTTCAGACAGGAATGTCATCAGATGAAAGTGCAATATATGCTTCTATAAAAAAAATAATATTAATAGACAAAAATGCCAAGCTTTTCCCACTTCCCTGCAAAATCTTTCCCTTTCAGCCATTTACCCACTTCCCTTTTTAAAGTTGCTGCTGAGTCTGCTTCCACCACCTTTTCAGGCAGTGCATTCCAAATCCTCATACTTCCCTCATTCACCTCTGATTCTTGTGCCAATTACTGAAAATTATCATTTCCTCTTGACCAATCCTCCTGTCAACTTTCCTCCTTAATTATATGACCAAAGGACTTCATGATTTTCAACATCTGTATTAAACATTTCCTTTAAATGTCTCTGCAATGTGAAGAATAATCCCAATCTTCAATCACTCAATATAATTAAAGTCCATCATTCCTACCATTAGTCAAGACACCTGAATTGGATAAGAAAACTGCAAACAGGTCTGACAACTGATGTACAGGGGTCTAACATAATTATTTATTTTGTATTTCCTAGTCTACTTAGATTATGTTATGTAATGTAAGAAATGTTACTCTCAGATATGCTAAATTTATTTGTGATTAATTTCAGCAACATAGTTCCACAGCATAGGAAGTCTATGCTTCCAGGCATAATTTTGACCCACTTTGTGGTATATATTTCCCAGTGATGTTCAGCTGCTGCACCTTTTGCTGTGTGGTCAAAGAAGCCTTCCATATACCTGAAGAATATTCACAAATTTTCACTTATCTGAACTTCATGAATAGGTTTTCAATTTTTTTGAATTCAAAGAAAATGAGGAACTCATAAGAAAGTGGAGTTAAAGCAGATCAGCCATCATTCTGTTGAATGGCAGCGTAGGTTTAACAGGATGTAAGGTCTACTCCTATTTCCACTGCTGCCTCACAGCGCCAGGGACCCGAGTTCGATTCCATCTTAAGGCAACTGCATGTGTGGAGTTTGCACATTTTCCCTGTGTCTACATGGGTGTCTGCTGGTTGCTCCAGTTTCCTCCCACAGCCTAAAGATGTGTAGGCTAGGTGGATTGACCATACTGAATTGCCCATAGTGTTCAGGGATATGTAGATTGGGTGGGTTACAGGCAAAGGGTAGAGGGATGGATCTGGGTGCAATGCTCTGAGAATCACTTCGGATCTGATGGGCTGAAGGGGCCTGTTTCTGTACGGTAGGGATGCTATGATTCAATTCTTCTGTGCTTAAAGTGAATCCACCTGCTGTGAGATGGGTTACAAGCTGCTGAACAGCTTTGGACAAGCCACTTCCATGCAAGGACTGTTTCTGGCTGATTAACCAATTTATTTTATTCTACCCTATGGCAACGACTAATATGATGTCTATTGTGGCTCCTGTCACTGGTAAGGCAGTCTTGGTTCAGGATAACCCTCTCAATCTAAACCAAAAGGTGTAGTTCAAACTCCATTCAACACACTAAGAACAGAAGAAATGGAAGTAGGATACATCTTAAACCCTGTTAAACGTACACTGCCATTCAACAGGATGACAGTTGATCTTCTGCCTTCACCCCCCTTTCTCATCAGCACCTCATTTCCTTTGAATTCCAAAATATCATAAATCTATTTATAAAATCCAGCCAAGTGGAAATTTGTGAATATTCTTCAGGTATAAACGGAAGGCTTCTTCGACCACATGCAGTGAAAGGTGCAGCAGCTGAACATCACTGGGAAATAAATTACGCATTTTAGAAAAAGTGTGAAGATCAAGTATATAGATTGTAAAGGAACATATTCCTCACAATATTGTTGCTTTATTATCTGGAATGTTAGGCAATATCTGCAAAAAAGGTCCAATTTTAAAAATCCAGATTTGTCATAACATCACCTACCCCACTCTGAGTGCCCTTGGAGCTTCTTGTAATCTTTCAAAATTCACATTTGCCTCATAGAAATAAAGCACCAACCACTCTCGAATGAAGACGGCAAGTCACGTGTTATAATCTATGGTACAGACAGTTAACATTTAAAAAAAAATTCAAACACCCAGTAATGAATTGAAAGCAGTACGTCACATAAGGTATCACATTTTTAAGAGTAACCAGCTTCAGCTTTTTTGTAAATACTGGAAGTATACTCAGCAAATCTGGAGGAAAAATGGTGCTCGAGTTTTAAAGAGTAAGAGATGTTCTTACTGAGACAATTTCCTGATAGTACTTGACAGAGGTGGATGCTGGAATAAATAGATTGTAAAGGAACACAAAGGACTTGCAAAGTCTCTCCTTCTAGTGAAGGATGAGGGGTTGATATAAAACAAACAGTCTTCTATTGAAGATGCTGTGAGGAGATTTCATTTTTTTCTTCAGAGCGCTACTAATTTGTTGAACACTCTTCCCTAGATTTGGGGATGGTTCCTTCAAATGTTTAAGACTGAGGTAAACAGATTGCTGACTGACAGGAGAGTTAAGCAGGAAAGTGGAATAGCTGCAACAATTAGATCATCTATAACAAAAACAGAAATTGATGGATAATCTCAGAAGGTCTGGCAGCATCTGTGGAGAGAAATCAAAGTTAACATTTCGGGTCCAGTGACACTTCTTCAGAACTGATGATAGCTCAGCAAAGGATGGTTTTCCTATAGAAGATAGGGTGGGGAAAGGGGGAGAGCAAATGATAGGTGGATATAGAGCCCAAAGAGAGAAAAACAGTTGAACAGACAAAAGGGAGGCTAAAGGTCAGCCTGGGGAATGAATAGCTGCTATTAGGGACTATTAGTGGCTGACAATGGATTGTCATTAGCGCATACCATGACAAGGCCTGATGTGTGGGGGTATGAGGAAGCCTGGGGAAAAGCCTAAAATTGTTGAACTTGATATTAAGCCCAGAAGGCTGCAGGGTTCCCAAGTGGAAAACGAGATGCTATTCTTTCAGCTTGGACTGAGCTTCACTGGAACACTGCAGCAAGCCTGAGACAGAAATGTTAGCCAGAGAACTTGGTGGTGTGTTGAAGTGGCAAGCAACTGGAAGCTCAGTGTCTTATTTTTTACATAAAGAACATAGGTGTTCTGCAAAGCAGTCACCCAGTTTGTGCTTCATTCCCCCAATGTAGAGTAGACCACTGTGAGCAGCGAATACAGTTGACTAGAGTGAGCAAATTGCAGATAAAATACTGCTTGACCTGTAAGGTGTGTCTAGGCCTTGGATTGTGATAAGGGAAGAAGTAACGGGCAGGTGTTATGCCTTCTGTAATTGTAGGTGAAGGTGCCATGGGGCTGTGGGAACGTGTTGACCAGGGTATCCTGGAGGGAACAGTCATTGCAGAAGACTGACAAGCGAGGGAAGAAAAATGTCTCCAGTGGTGGCAACCCACAAGTGACGGTGGAAATGGCAGCTAATGATCTCTGGATGTGGATGCTGGTGGGATGGTAGGTGAGGACAAGGAGGACCCTACCAGTGTTGTGGGAGGGAAGAGAGGGGTGAGGACTAAAGTGCAGGAGATGGATCAGGCCCAGCTGAGGGCCCCGTCATCTACAGTGCCAGGGAATCTTCGGCTGAGGAAGAAGGTGGACATTCCAAAGGCCCCCTTGTGAGGTGACTAAAAACTTGATCAAAAAGGAAAATTTGAAGGACCACCTTAAACAAAGAGACAGAATCAAAAAGAGGTTCAAAAAAAAAATTGAGAGTTTGAGGTGTTAACAGCTTACAGTGTGACCAGCAATACTGCAATAGCACAATGAATATGTAATGTGATGATGCTGTGGCTTTAAGAGGTGTGTTTTATCTTGGTTTCTTTGAGAGAGAAATTGGATCAGGTGGTGAGCAATCCATAAGAAGATAAACAACTTGTAAAATCTTGGGTGTTTTTTTAGAAAGTTGGAACAATATAAGTAGCCTGAGTGGGTGTGTGGCTGACCTCCCACCCACAGAATTAGTAGTTGCTGTTGGGGTTTTAAAGAAGTGGAAGCAACTTTTCCCTCTTGATTAGAGCCAAAAGCTGGGGGTTCTCTTCCTAGGCTGCTAGATTGCATGTGTGACAAAATCGGTTTTCTGAATTTGCTTTTGCCAAGGGTGTGCTTATGGGATGTTACTATATTGGAACAGTTAATTAGTAATAGTTATTGTATCTATTATTCTGTTAAGTTTTTCAATAGAGTTGATTATTCCAAATTCTCTTCCTTTTATTGTATTTTAACTATAGTGTTTGAATAAATTATGTTTTGCTTAACAGTGAGTAATTTGACCAATCAAAATGCATCTGGAACACAACACTTGATACTTATTTTAAAATAAGAAAATGTGAGGGTCTAGGCTACCTTTTAAATATATTTTGAGGAAGTCTGGTCTGGTCCAGTCCATAACAGTAGAAACCACAAAATGTTGGAACGTTGCAGAGAGGGAGCATGTTAGGAGAGATGAAAATAAAAACTTGATTTTATTTTGCGCCTATCATGACATGCAATTTGCTTTACAACTAATTAAATACTTTTGAAATCAAGAATTGTTGTTGTGTAAGAAACATGGCACCCAATTTGAGCGTAGCATGCTCCTGAATGGCAGTATAATAAATGCCAATCTGCTTTTTGGTGTTGCTGATTGTTTCCTTTTTTTTTTAAAAAGTCTCTCAAAGATGATTCGCTTGTCTTTGAAAGTGCCTTGAAATCATTCATGTTAAACAGAGCATAGACTGAGCTTTGGTTTAAGGTCTCATTCAAAAGATGACACCTCCGAACAGTGTAGCATTCCCTTAGTACTGGAATGGGAGTCAGTGTCAGCCAATATGGAATACTAAAGCCATGGATGGCTTTGAAAACAAGGATAAGAATTTTAAAACAGTTTTTTTCTCCCCACAACAGGTATTAACACAGTTCACACAGCTGAGGGGCAATGGCTATGAATTAGCCAGTGTAATTTGGAATCAAGCATAGTAAGACAGGGGATTTCTAAATATAACTAATCATCCAATCAATCAGCACCAGGAACTTGACACTATGCAAAAATGTGACCTGTAAGCAAAATGAACTATACAAAATACAACTATACAATGCCATAAGATGTAGGAGCAGAAGTAGGCCATTCAGCCCATGCAGTCTGCTCTGCCATTCAATGAGATCACGACTGATCTAATAACCCTCAACTCCACTTTCCTGCCTGTTCCCTATAACCCTCAATTCCCTTACTGATACAAAAAAATCAGTCTGTTCTAATATGTAGTCACTGAAGATATCCTATTTTCCTTACCATTTCTTCCTGTCTGCTCCAACATTGCAAATGTCCTAGCAAAGCAAGTTTATCCAATTCAAAAGACAATAACTGTTTGGATGTGACCCTGCCCAAAGACAATACTTCACCATTCAGCTTATTGGGGAGGCAGCGGTATATGGTAAAGTCACTTGACTACCAATCCAGAATCTCAGGCTAATGTTTTGGAACATGGGGTCAGATCCCATTATGGTTGAATTTGAATTAATTAAAATCTGGAATAAACAGCTGGCCTAATCACTGCCAACTGTCATAAATATCCATCTGTTTTATTAATCTAGGGAAGAAAATCTGCCATCCTGATGCAGTCTGGACAATATGCATCTCCAGACAATGTGGTTGCCTATTAGCTGCTTGCTGGCCAATTGAGGATAGGGACAGATATGCTAATCTACCTAGAGATTCCCAGACATGTGATGAATTTGAAGAGAGTTTTGACCTGACTTTTACTTCTGAAAGATGTAGACACATATACACTCGTTTACCTAATTTCAGCAGCCAAATGTTCTAAACATCTTGTGGTTTTGAGTGTGTTCAAGAGCAACTAGGGGGTTTCTGACTTGCAGTTAACAGCTTTCATTCGAAAAGATGAGTAGATTATTGTTATAATACCTTTTCTTTTGTCTCACACCATATCAAATTTGTTAACTTGGTACATCTGAAGAAATCGGCAAAGCTGCCCCTACACAGCAGTGCTGCTTGCTATGCTGAGTATTTCATTTGCAGTTTAAGCTTTTATACTTTATGGGCTTTTGGGTCAGTTTGATCATTGCCTTGTTGCAACAGTTTAAACTGTTACTCTTCTTGAAGATTACTACTTTGGTTACTAAGAATGTCAAGACTTTACTTACTAGTGACTAGATTTTTAATATATTATTTTTGCTCAATAGCAATCTTAACTATTGCTGAATATGCAATCAGTATTTAATATCATGGCTACGTTGAAAAGAGCAGATTGTCCCCTTATTTCTTCATACCACTTACTGGAAACGGACAAATTAACAACAGCTTCTTCATCTGCTATCATTATTTCATATTTTCTTCAATGAGACACTTCAGTGTGAGATATTTTAATTCATCAGGCATTATCTCCTGTATATCTTTACCTATCAACCTATTGTGCTCAAAGTACTTTTGCCTAGGCCATTGTAGTCTGAAAATGCCCAACTTTGCAAGATAAGCAGACTCTGGCTTGGGAGGTAATTGGATGAGACAATACTTTGGAGTACCAGGTGTGGCAAGCTTGCAGCTTTTGTAGGGCAGTGGAAGTGTCCTTACCTCTGAGTCAGATGAACAGGGATCAACCAGGAAATCCACTCCCTACTGAAGACCAGACATACAGCATTCAAGTCACGTGACCCGGGCCGATACAGAAAATCCAGATATGACCTCCGAAAAGCCATCACGGAGGTCAACAGGCAGTACCAAACCAATGATATGATGTGGAGGTGCTGGTATGGGACTGGGGTGGACAAGGTCAGAAATCACTCGACACCTGGTTATAGTCCAACAGGTTTATTTGAAAACACAAGCTTTCAGTGTCCTACTCCTTCTTCGGGTGTTAGAGAGAGAGGTAGTATCAGACACAGAATTTATAAGTAAAAGATCAAAGAATCACACCACTGATGAGGATGTACGAAACAGCATATTAGGTTTGTTAAATCTTTAATCAGTTACAACGTTTTAATTGATTAATATGTGCATGTAAATCCCCAAATTCCTTTGAGTCACTGTCCTGAGGGAACTAAAGGTTTCATCAGTGTAAAGAAGAGGCGACATTTTAGGTCAGACAATGCATGTTAGGTGTGAGCCCTGGTTTAGAATCTGTTTGTGTTTTGGGTTTAGAGTCAGACTGGTTTTATTTCTGAAGTAAGAATTTATAAAACGCCACTGTGTATCTGTTTCAATACAAGTGTAATTGGTAAGGCAGATGAACTTCGAGCTTGGATTAGTACTTGGAACTATGATGTTGTTGCTATAACAGAGACTTGGTTAAGGGAGGGACAGGATTGGCAACTTAATGTTGGCGGATACAGGTGTTTCAGGCGGGATAGAGGGGGATATTATAAAAGGGGTCGGGGAGTTGCACTACTTGTTTAGGAGAATATCACAAACTGTACTGCGGGAGGACATCTCAGATGACTCAAACAGCGAGGCAATATGGGTAAAGCTCAGGAACAGGATGGGAGCAATCACAATGTTTGGGGTTTACTATAGGCCTCCCAACAGCCAGCAGGAGATTGAAGAACAGATATGTAGGCAGATTTTGGCAAGATGTAAAAGTAACAGGGTTGTTGTCGTGGGTGATCTTAACTTCCCATCTATTGACTGGGACTCACTTAGTGCTTGGGGTGCGGATGGGGCAGGGTTTGTAAGGAGCATCCAGGAGGGCTTCTTGTAAGAGTATGCAGATAGTCCAACTACGAAAGGGGCCGTACTGGACCTAGTACTGGGGAATGAGCCTGGCCGGGTAGTCGACATCTCAGTGGGACAGCAGCTTGGGAACAGTGATCACAATTCAGTAAGCTTTATGGTACTGATGGATAAAGATAGGTGTAGTTGTCAGGTGAAGGTGCTAAATTGGGGGAAGGCTAATTACAACAATATTAGGCAGGAACTGAAGAATGTAGATTGGAGGCAGATGTTTGAAGGTAAATCAACATCTGGTATGTGGGAGGCTTTCAAGTGTAAGTTGCTGGGAACCCAGGACCGACACGTTCCTTTGAGAATGAGGGTTTAAGTATGGCAGGTTTAGGGAGCCTTGGATGACAGACATTGTGAGCCTAATCAAAAAGAAAAAGGAAGCATTTATCAAGGCTAGGAGGCTCAGAACACACAAAGCAAAGGTGGAATACAAAGAAAGTCAAAAGAAACTTAAGCAAGGAAGCAGGAGGGCTAAAAGGGGTCATGAAAAGTCATTGGCCAACATGATTAAGGAAAGTCCCAAGACTTTTTAAACATATATAAAGAGCAAGAGGGTAGCTAGGTAGAGGGTTGGCTCACTCAGCGACAGGGAAGGGAATGCATGTGTGGAGCCAGAGGAAATGGACGAGGAATTAAATGAGTACTTTGAGTAAGTGTTCACCATAGAGAAGGACTTGGTGGATGATGAGTCTGGGGAAGGGTATGTAGACAGTTTGGGTCATGTTGACATTAAAAGGAAGGAGGTATTGGGGGACTTGAAAAACATTAAGGTAGACAAGTCCCCAGGGCCTGATGAGATATACCCCAGAATACTGAGAGAGACAAGGGAGGAAATTGCTGGGGCCTTGAGGGAAATCTTTGTATCCTCACTGGCTACAGGGGAGGTCCCAGAGGATTGGAGAACAGCCAATGTTGTTCCTTTGTTTAAGAAGGATGGCAAGGATAATCCAGCTATTTACAGGCTGGTGAGCCTTACATCAGTGGTAGGGAAATTATTGGAGAGGATTCTTCAAGACAGGATTTACTCCCACCTGGAAATCAGTGGGCATATTAGCGAGAGGCAACGTGGTTTGAGAAGGGGAGGTCGTGTCTCACTAACTTGGTTGAGTTTTTTGAGGAAGTAACGAAGATGATCGATGAGGGCAGGGCAGTGGATGTTGTCTACATTGACTTCAGTATGGCCTTTGACAAGGTCCCTCATGGCAGGCTGATACAAAAAGGTAAAGTCGCATGGGGTCAGAGGTGAGCTTGCAAGATGGATTAAAAAAACTAGTTCGGTCCTAGCAGACAGAGGGTAGCAGTGGAAAGGTGCATTTCTGAACAGAGGGATGTGACCAGTGGTGTTCCTCAGGGATCAGTGATGGGATCTTTGCTGTTTGTAACATATGTAAATGATTTGGAGGAGAACGTAACTGGTCTGATTCGTGAGTTTGCCGATGACAGAAAGGTTGGTGAAATTGCAGATAGCAATGAGGTCCATCAAAGGATACAGCAGGATATAGATTGTTTGGTGACTTGGGCAGAGAAATGGCAGATGGAGTTTAATCTGGAAAATGTCATGAAATGCATTTCGGAAGGTCTAATCCAGATGGGAAATATATAGTAAATGGCAGAACCCTAAAGAGTACTGATAAGCAGAGGGATCTGGGTGTACAGGTACACAGGTCACTGAAAGTGGCAACGCAGGTGGAGAAAGTAGTCAACAAGGCATATGGCATGCTTGCCTTCATTGGCCGGGGCACTGAGTTTAAAAATTGGCAGGTAATGTTGCAGCTTTATAGCACCTTAGTTAGGCCGCATTTGGAATATTGTGTTCAATTCTGCCTCACTAGCAGAAGGATGTGGTGGCTTTGGTGAAGGTACAGAAAAGATTTACCAGGATGTTTCCTGGTATGGAGGGCATTAGCTATGAGGAGAGGTTGGAGAAACTTGGGTTGTTCTCACTGGAACAACAGAGGTTGAGGGGTGACCTGATGAGGTCTACAAGATTATGAAGGGCATGGACAGTCAGAAGCTTTTTCCCAGGGTGGAAGAGTCCGTTGCCGGGGGGCATAGGTTTAAGGTGCAAGGGGCAAGGTTTAAAGGTGATGTACGAGGCAATTTTTTTTTTTTTTTTTTTTACACAGAGGACGGTGGGTGCCCGGAACTCGCTGCCAGGGGAGGTAGTAGAAGCAGATACTATGGTGACTTTTAAAGGGTGTCTTGACAAATACATGATTAGAGGGATACAGTCCCCGGAGGGTAAGGGGTTTTAGTTGCGACAGACAGCATGTCTGTGCAGGCTTGGAGGGCCAAAGGGCCTGTTCCTGTACTGTAATTTTCTTTGTTCTTTGCCACATTGACTGACTGTCTATAAATTGTGTGCTTTTTCAGCAAAACACAATGTATCTGCAAATACAAATTCACCCCATAGATTCACGTGTATGTGTTTGTGTGTGAGAGTGAGAGTGTGTGTGTGTGTGGGGGGGAGGGAGAGAGAGAGAGTGCATGTGTTGGGCTTGGGGGGGGGTGCGGGGGAAGAGATAACGATAGAGAGAGAGAGAGAGAGAGAGAGAGAGAGAGAGAGAAACACACTGTGTGTGTATGAGAGGATCTGTGTGAGAGAGACAGAGTGTGTGTGTACGTTCTATTTTGTTCAAAAAGCACACAATTTATAGGCAGTGAGACGTTTTATAAATTGCTACTTCAGAAATAAAACCAGTCTGACTCCAAGCCAAAACACAATCAGATTCTAAACAAGGCCTCACACCTAACATACACTGTCTGACCTAAAATGTCACTTCTTTACACTGATAAAGCCTTTAGATCTCGCAGGACAGTGACTTCAAAGAATTCGGGGATTTACATATACATATTAAATCGATTAAAACCTTCTAACTGATGAAAGATTTAACAAACCTAATATGCTGTTTAGTACATCCTCATCAGTGGTGTGTCCCTTTGACCTTTAATTTACAAATTCTGTGTCTGTAAAGTACTTCTCTCACTAACACCCGAAGGAGGAGTAAGACACTGAAAGCTTGTGTTTGCAAATAAACCTGTTGCACTATAACCTGGTATGACTTCTGACCTGGACCATGATAGAGGGCCAGATCTACCAAACAGACTCCTGCCATCTATGGCAAGGCCTAATGACATTATGGAATACAAAATGAAATAGTGTAAGATTGTGGACAATGACACATCCCTCCCTGACACGCTCAATGCTTTCTATGCTCATTTTCAGCAGAATACCACTAGTGTGGCAATGTCTGCCCCGACGCCCCAGGCACACCTGTTCCCTCTGTCACCGCTGCAGATGTCAGACTGGTCTTTCTGGGAGACAATCCAAGGAAAGCAATGGGACTGGATGGTGTCCCCGGCCATACACTCAGGTCCTATGTGGACCAACTGGTGGAGGTATTCACCGACATCTTCAACCTCTCTCCCCTAAAAGCCGAAGTCCCCACCTGCTTCAAGAAGACCATCATTCCTGTACCCAAGAAAACACATGCAGTTTGCCTTAATGACTACCGCCGATAATCATGAAGTACTTTGAGAGGCTGGTCATGGCCCACAGAGGATGCCATATCCCTAGCCCTGCACTCATCCCTGGAACATCTGGACAACAAAGACACCTATGTCAGACTCCTGCTCATTGGCAACAGCTCCACCTTCAACATCATTATCCCGTCCAGACTGATCTCAAAACTGCATGACTTTGGGCTCTGCCCTCTGCAACTGGATCCTCAGCTTTCTGACCCATAGGCCACAGTGAGGATAGTTAATTGCACCTCCTCCACAATAACACTCAACACTGGAGCCCCCCAAGGATCCATCCTCAGCCCCCTACTGTACTCCCTGTACACCTACGACTGTGTTGCCAAATTCTGAATGAATGCCATATTCAAGTTCGCTGACAATACCACCATAGTGGGGCGGATATCTAAAAACAACCAGTCAAAATACAGAAGGGAGATCCAGGGCTTGGTGACGTGGTGCAAAGAAAATAATCTGTCTCTCAATGTCAGCAAAATTAAAGAACTGATCATCGACTTCAGAAAGAAAGGAGGAAAACACGGCCCCCATCTACATCAACAGAACTGAAGTCGAGACAGTGAACAGCATTAAGCTCCACAGGAGTAACGATAACTGATGACCCATCCTGGACTTCCCACATAAATGTGACTGTCAAGAAGGCACAACAACGCCTCTTCTTCCTCAGGCGGCTCAGGAAATTTGGCATATCCACAAGGTCCCTCACCAACTTCTACAGATGCACCATTGAAAGCATACTGTCCGGGTGTATAACAGCTTGGTATGGCAACTGCTCTGCCCAGGATCTTAAGAAACTACAGAAGGTTGTGTGCCCAGCCCAGACAGACAATCACATGAGCCAACCTTACATCCACGGATTCTACTTACACGGTGGGCTGCCGCGTAAAGGCTGTCAACATCATCAAAGACTGATCACACGCTGGTAATAACCTCCTACAAACCTCTTCCATCAAGCAGAAGATACAGAAGCCTGAACACATGCACAAGCAGGTTGAGGAATAGCTTCTTTCCGGCCATTATCAGACTGTTGAATGGACTCCACCCTCAAATAATGTAACCTGCAATGTAACCTGTGTGCCTGTAAGTCTTTTTGATCTGTACACCCTTTGCTTGCTGTGATCTACCTGTACTGCTCGTAAACAAAGCTTTTCACTGTATTTAGGTACACTTGACAATAAAATCAAAATAAAAAGAATCAGAGATCAAGTCCCACCTGCTCCTGAGGTGTGTTATAATACATCTGAACAGCTTGTTTAAAAATATCTACTCTAATACCGATAACTTCTAGATTGACATAATACTGGTTATGCACCTCACTTTGCTATGATGTAATCTGCCCATTCTTTGCCCTTCAGTCTTCAGCTTTTTTTCTTCATTTGCTCACGAGTCTCCCATTTTCAATTTCGATGAGCAACGTATGACTCGGCAAAAAAGTACGTGAAGTCATTTTCCACTGCCTGGTGTGCTTCATGAATAAGTTAATACCCCAAAAGAATCTCTCACCTACAAGCAGCCACAGTCTATCAAGGTCGTAGCTTCTTCATCATCAAGAATTCACTGGTTTTACTATGGGTCTGGGCTCACAAACCTGAGGATTGCAGACATCACATTTTTCCTCAAAAGGAACTCCAATGAGGAAATCACCAACCTTTGAACATAACATTAAGCACACTATTACCACAACTAGTATCCAATTTAGATATTAAAGGAGATAATTAATCCAACTTAGTTCAGGATTTAGAATGATATAAACCAGTATAAAAATCATTGTACTGGCACCAGCTCTTTGACAAATAAATCCAATTAATCTTATTCCCCACAGCACATCAAATTTGCCCACTCAAGTATTTTTCAAATTTTGAAAGTTATTTCGGATGTGTTTTACGACCTTTTCAGATCACAACTTGCCACTTAATTTTTACAATTTTTTTTTGAAAAAAACCTGCTTATTTTGCTGTAAAACTACATTGTCTGGTTACTAACCATTTTAACAGAGGTAGTAGTCTCTCCTTATTTACTTTATGAAAATCATGAATAATTTGTATTATGTTGACTGAGATGTCTACATGGATCTAATCAGTGAAAGTAATAGAAGGAAAAAACCATTCATGCATGCAAGTAGTTAGGATCTGGAAGGCACTGTGACAGCATGGTGGAAACAGGTTCAATTGAAATATTCAGAACAGAATTGGATTGTTGTTATTTGAAAAGAAGCAATGTGCAGAGTTACAAGGAGGTAAGATAATGGCACTAGGTGAGATGACGCAGACATGGGCTGAATGATCTCCTCATGTGCAGTAATATTGCTATTAAATCTCCCATTTACCATCTCTGTTTTTCATATCTCTATGCATATGAAATCCTGAGGCCCAGCTAGCTATCTAGCAAATCTTTTCTGTATTTTTTCTAAGGGCTTGATATCCTTCCTTAAATGGGACTTCAATAGGAATTAAGGCTTTTTATAGTTTGGTTTTGTACTCCACACTTACTTTATAAAAACATGGATCCCATTTTTAAAACAAAATTAACAGCCTTTTCAATGTCCTGCGTTAAACTTTTTTTGTTTTCTTCATTTGTGGGTCATGGGTGTCGCTGCCTGGACCAGCATTCAAAGGTGGTGGTGAGCTGCCTTCTTGATCCACAATGGTGTTAGGAAGAGAATTCCACAATTTGACACATCAACTGAAGGAATGCAATATATTTCCAAAACACGATGGTGAGTAGCTTCAAGGGAAACTTACCTGTGAATATCACCAGCTACATTAGCTGACCTTGACCAAAACCCTTCTGGAAGTGACCCTGGGCTTTGAAACAGCAAAGGGTTTTTGGCAAATTTCTGCAGTGCATCTTGTAGATGGTATACACTGCTGCTACTGAGCAGTGGTGGTGGAGCAACTGAATGTTTGTGCATGCGGTGTCAATCAAGCAGTCTGCTTTTTCCGGATGGTGTCAAGCTTCTAGTTGTTGGAGCTGTACTCATCCAGGCACGTGGGAGCATCCAATCACACTCCTGACTTATACCTTGTAGCCACAATGCAGTCTTTGCACAGTCAGGTACAGAGTTACTACTTAGTACTTGTAGCTGAAGATTGTTGCCAATACCTTTACCTTTTGCATTGATGTGTTGGGCTCTCCAATTGGTGAAATATGGATATTTGTTAAGTTTCCTCCTCCAAGGAGTTGTAAGATTGTCAACCAAGAATCATGTAGGCAGGTTGCAGGACTGCAGAGTTTAGCTATGACCTGTTGGTTGTGGGATTGCTTAACTCTGTCTATCACTTCTCCCATTTGACATGCAAATAGTCCTATTTTGTAGCTTCACCAAGTTGATACCTCATTTTTAGGTATGCCTAGTACTGCACCTAGCAGGCCGTTATGTTGTCTTCATTGTTCCAGAGTTGATCTCCTGGCTTGATGTGATAGACTATGGGGATATGCCAGGCCACAAAGTTGCAGATTGTTACAGCACATTTCTGCCTCTGCTAATGGCCCAGAGTGCCTTATGAAAGCCCAGTCTGGAGTTGCTAGATCTGATCAAAATATATCCCATTCAGTAATATGATCGTGTTGATTGCACCACAAAACAATGTAAGGCATAATCAAACTGAAGGTGCGATTGTGTCCACAAGGGCTGTGCAGTGGTCATTCTTACCTGTATTGTCATGGACATATGCATCTGTGGCAGGTTGACTGGTGAGGATGAGGTCACATATGTTTTCCCTCTTTTTGCTTCCCTCACCAACTGGCACTGACCCAATCTGGCAGCAACATCCTTTAGGACCCGACCAGCTCAATCAGAGCCACTCTTGGTATTGGACATTGAAACTTCCACCCAGAGTACAAACCGTGCACATGCCTCCTTTAGGGCTTCAAGTGATCACAGAATCATCAGCTAATGGAGGATGGTATGGAGCAATCAGGAGTGGGGGCGGGGAGAGGTTCCATGCTCTGATGGGGCGAGGGGGGGGGCGCGGGTTCCATACGACCTGAGGCCATGAGCCTTTATTGCATCTGGAGTCAATGTCAAGGACTTCCAGGGCAACTCCCTCCCAATTATATGCCATTATGCCACCACCTCTGCTGGGTGTATTCTGCCAGTGGGACATGACATATCCAATGATGGCAATGGTACCTGTGCACACATATACCTTGAGGTCCGTCTGCCCTTTTATCCCATTTAAAAATGGTACAATTTATGTCAAATTACATCTCCTTGTTTGGTTTGAAATGCATCATTTCACACATACAGTTAGAATACTACGGCACGGAAACACATCCTTCAGTCCAAATTTCCAAAACTAAATTAGTTCCACCTGCCTGCACGAAGTCCATATCCCTCCAAACATTTACTATTCATTTACTTGTCTTAATGTCTTCTAAATGTTGTAATTATAGTCACATCCACCATCTCCTTTGGAAATTCATTTCACATACTAATGACTCTAAAATATTGCCTCTCATGTCTTTTTTAAATCTTTCTCCTCTCACTTTAAAAATGTCCCCTCATCTTGAAATCCCCCATCCTAGGGAAAAGACACCTGCCAATCACCTTATTTATACCCCTCATTATTTTATACCCTCTAAGGTCACCTCTCAACCTCCTACTTTCCAGTCAAAGAAGTCCCAGCCTATCCAGCGTCTCCTTTTAACTCAAACTGTCCATTCCTGGCAACTTCCTGGTATATCTGCTCTGAACCATCTCCAGCTTAATAATTAATTACTTAATAATAAATATATTTTTATAATATACAAAATAATATATATAATGCTAAATGTCACATTTGCCCTCATTAGTCTACATCTTTCTCAGTTTATCACTTTCCAAAATGATTCAAGTTACTTTCTTTTTGACTAATCTGATCACAGAATGGAATTCATCTTTGGATGGTATCCACTTCAGAAATGTAGCGAGCATTGAAAATAATCAGACTTCAGCAGGTAACAGACTGGTAAAATGGACAGGCGTATGTCAGATGCAATCTGATCTACAGAAGTGTGCCATAATGCATTTTACTAGTACAAACAAGAACCTGCAATATGAAACAAATGGCATAGTTTTTTTTAAATTACAAAGACACCTGAAGGCATATGTACACAAATATTTGGTTCTTATTTAATAATCAACTCATCAGCAACCTTGCTCAGTAAAGCCTTTTCCAAGCCTTCAGACACAGAGATTCAAACAGGATAATCCAATCTAAAAATATGTAAATACAAATATAGATGAATTGCCTAGATTTTCAGGCATTGATTTGCAGGACAGAGGGTCCCTCTATTGATTACATCTACCTTTGCTTTTGCGAGAAACATTAAAATTTCTGGTAGACGTAGAAGACCCCAACTCTTTTTTTCCAAATAAATAGCAGAGATGACCTTGGAGTCTTGGCAAATTATCCTTCAACCAACAAAAACAATTTACCTGGTCACTCATGCACAAATTGAGCATTTCCATCATTGCAACAGCTACTTCTCAAAAGTACTTAATTGTATGTCAAACAACATAGTACATCCAGAGATTGTGAAGAATGCAACAGAAATGCAAGCTCTTTCTTCATAAACCACACACAGGTGACAAAGGTAGATAAATTGATGTTTTTCCAGTGGAAAAACAAATTAACTAATTTGAGGCAGAGTTGATCCTGGCACCACCATGTTAACTGCAGTCTCAAAATGATGTTTCTTGTACTTTTCCCATTCTTATTCAAAATTCACATGCATCCCCTTTAGAGAAATCAGTAATTTGATCTTAATCAGTGATTTTAATCTTTCCATGACAATTTTAAGTTTATTGATTGACAGACTGAGAGAAAAGGGTAATTAATATACGATGTTTGAAGCACGATACAACACTTTTCAGTTTGCACAACCTTTATTTAAAAAATAAACCCATAGAATATCCTGCCACATTCAGGAATGTGTATGACAGTATTTGGCATTTAGTGTTAACATACACAGCACGCTGCATCAGTTTAAGACATGTTTTGCAACAATTCAGCTGTCAATGCAGTAGTTTTGAAAAGATTTTTAAACCTGTGAATATATAAAGTACAAAGAATAAACATGTTGTAATGTTCACCCAATTTAAAAAAAAAATAAAAATATACTCGTGTTCCAAAGTGAATGCAAAGTCTTTGAAAATGTGTTAAAAAGTGCAACATTATTGCAAGGTCTAATTTCACCTTTGTTGCACCTGCTCTTTATGTACACTCAAACATAAGGAAACATACAAATCGATGCAAGTAAAATCAAAATGATGAACATTAAAAGGTCCACAGGAGCACAACACAGAAGAGAAAATGGCCTAATTGAAAATATTTACAGCAGTACAGTTCACCACAAACTAATCTCAGGTCACAGACAGGCTGCAGTTCTGTACGTGCTGAACATATAAAGCAGCAAACTTACAAGAACTGAGGGTGGCAATACCTCTTTCATAAAAGTTTCCTGATAAACAAAACTTAAGGAATCACTTCAGCTTCATCTTAACAGCTGAACAGAAAGTTCACAAACAGATCAAGCCAATCACACACGGAACCTATACTCAAAACAACCCATGGTGCGGTACGCTATGAAAATTTCATTTATGCTTAAAGAAAGTTGTAGTTCTCTCGTGGCAATTCCAGGTATGTAACCCTGAATTGAAACAAATTATTGCTCATTGTTGCCATAAATCCATTACAGGATTATCTTGTAAAGTTACAAATTAGTACAATCTCTGAGAAGACAAATACAAATTCACTTAAACAAGACTGAAATACAAACATCCAAATCAAAACTTCAAATGTCACTCCCAAATGGACAACTCCTCTCTTGTCCAAATTATGTTTTAACATAAGTTGGGTTAAATAATAAGGTGGAAAGTTCAAAATCCAATTTACGTTATCATTGGTGCTAAAGCCATTAACAGCAATAATTAAAATGCACATTTCTGACGGCTGTCATTAGTAATGGAGGTGAAGAACTACAATCCATGTTTAAAAATTAGTCACAGGTTCCCGCATATTTTTTGGTGATTCCTTCAAGGTCCTTATATAGGAATCCAATGTTCATGCAGGTTGGAAACAATACAAAACTATTTCAGAAAGCACTATTGCTTTTGTATTAGATTGAACATCAAATTAAGTGACTGTGACATCACAGGTACATCGAATAACCTTGAAAGTAAAAGTTCAAACAGATGTGTGGAAAATGCAGTTCTTTTTAATTTAATTTTCAACATCATTCTTCTTAATGGTGCAATTTTTAGTCTTGAATTAGAGCCTGACATTAGTATACAGAGAATGCTTCATGCAAAGCTACAAATTATAGGTAGCACAAGAGATCAGATAATGTTCAGATATGGGTATATATGTAACCTTATGAATTTGCCATTGTATGACAGAAGGTGGCCGGGATAATTCACTTTTGCACTGGTCAGTTCATGATTCACTTCACTTGGGAAATTATGGGCTAGCAACTGAAGAAGTGGAGAAAACTTTAGCTGAAATGTACACATTTGAGAGCTATTGCACATGCCAAATCACATAGCTCAGTTATGATTTGCATGACATAAGGGAGCAGATCTGCTAACTCACAGATTACAATATTACAGGCAAGTTAGAGGTTGTATTCCACCCATCCCAAAAAAACATGCACCACAATGACAAGGTCAGGCAGCAGCTTTCATTTTAAATGCCAATTAAAGGGCTAGGGATCCTGTGACATTAAATCCTTTTTCCAGGCCTTGGCAACAACAGTTGTCCATGATTAACTAAATTTAACGTTTATTGAGGATGTCGATGAAATGATAAAGAATGATTGTCTGTTGAACAGCAATCAAGGGACAGACATAACTACAGGTTCTGTCAAGCAACATGACAGACTGAGTACACAGGGATAATAATGAAGTGTAGAATAACAATATGTGATCTAATTGAAAAACATATGTTTCTGAAATTACTTGACAGGGTAGGTACTAAGAAGTTGCTTTCCCTGACTGGAGAATCTCAAAGATAGGAGAACAGCCTTAGGATCATTTAAGAATGAGAACTTTCTTGATAAAAAGGACTATGAATCTATGGAATTCTCCAAAGAGGGTTCTGAAGAAGGGTCACTGGACCCAGAACATAAACTCCTCTTTCTATCCACAGATGCTGCCAGACCTGCTGAGTTTTTCCCAGCGATTTCTGTTATTGTTTTTGATTTCCATCATCCGCAGTTCTTTGGTTTGTTTTTGCTTAGAGTTGTGAATGCTCAATTGTTGAGTGCATTCAACACTGAGATAGACAAGTATTCGGTCTCTTTGGAAATCAAGGTACATGGGAAGCGAGCATGGAAGTAGAACTGACACAAAATCAGCCATAATCGTATCAAATGATAGAGGAAGCTCAAGGGGCCGCATGGTCCACTGCTGCTCCTACAGACAGATGCATTTTAGCCTGTGAATTAAGGTGCTTTTGGGGTGGGGAAGGGTTACTGCAACTTGGGGATAGGGGAGGGGCAGAAAACGTGTGCTGGCGAATTACACCAGCTAGGATTCTTAATTACTAATTTTGTGCCTTAATGAGAGTTTACTATACAGTAGTTAAGTGAAGACAAAGATCACACTCAACAGTGATACTCATCTCAAACAACTGCCAGCACTCGCCTGACCACACCTAATAACACTACACATAATTGATACTATTCATTTGTGACATAATTGAGAGATTAATGGCTTTAGTTTCAGTGCAAAAAGCCAGGTGCTGTTGTAGAAGAGAAAAGGATGAGAGAAATGATGAAGGTGCTATGCAAGCTCGAGGTAAATACCAAACCCCAACTTTCTCAAACTCTCCTTTATCCAAGTATACATGGGATTTAAAAAATAACAAATCAATCTCTGACTGTGGCATCCTTAACATGAAATTATTACTTCCCAACTAAATATGTTCCAGATTGAAAATGCCTCATTAAAAAGATGTTCACTTTTTGAGTGTGAAATGTATCAAGTTGACTAATTATAATCCCTTCATATTTACTTTTGAAATTCATTTCCCACATCCCCCCTTTATAAAAGCACAAAAACTATTCATCCACATCAATTAAAAAAATCTTTTTCTCTTTTTGCTGATATTTTGGCACGTGAATAAACAGTAAATGAAAAATGATCTGATTCTTAACACTTCCATTAAATCTCCTTTACTTTCAGAAAACTGCAGCAACGTAGTAATTATGCTGTGCATCAAAAGTATAAAAAATATTTTCTGTAAATAAAGAAAAATCTTGATGAGTTAATCACAAAAAAGGTAGGCAAAGGAAAGATATTGTAAATCGAAGAAAAGAACACTGTACTTAGAACGGACAAAGTAACTGTTCCAATCTGAATTCCTTTGCTCCTTAATCAAATAAACCTATTTTTAATTCAAAGAATAACTGGATACCTCAAGAGGTTTTGCAACAAATGCTTGGAACTTGGCAGAATTGCCTGTTTGCATTCTTGACTTTTCTAACTTTCACTGAACCACGTATGTGCCCATGATTACTTATGGCTCAGCATGTAAATAAGTACCATTGAACTACCATGTAACATGTAGTACTGTTACATTTACATCATCATACTTAAGCAAATATTTCAGCATTGTAATTTGCCCCTCCCACCACCCCATCCTGCAATTTCATTCAACACTAATGCAAGCCCCAAACCTAAATTTTCTAACATATCAGATCTAAAACATATTCCATAACTCAAAGATAGTAGGAACTGCCGATGCTGGAGAATCTGAGAAAGCAAGGTGTAGAGCTGGATGAACACAGCAGGCCAAGCAGCATCAGAGCAGCAGGAAATTTCTGAAGAATTCTGATTTCTGAAGAAGGGTCCAGACCCAACACGTCAGCTTTCCTGCTCCTCTGATGCTGCTTGGCATGTTGTGTTCATCCAGTTCTATACCTTGTTATCTCTATTCCATAACTCAATATTCCTTGACAAATCAGTGTTCAAGATGCAAAGCATGGAGCAAACTCATTCGCCAGCCCTACGTTCCAGGATCTAATCTAAATCGGTTTAGAGCAGTCCGACCATGGCAGAGATTACTTTCCACAATTTATAATTGACTGCTAAGCTGTTAACATTAACATGTGGAATCATTCTTTAGACAATTACCTGGACAGATTCCAGATTTGCTCTCTCCATTGCAATACTCCAGAAAAGACGACTCTGCTTTGGTGGGCTGGGGCTTTCCCCCCCACCTCAAAAAAGAAAGAGCCAACTTCTGATGTCAGAGATTTTAGAGTCTTAAGGCCTGAATTCACTACTTTACTTTCAAGGAATGAGATTATGAAAATACTCGAGGTGTTTTTCAGCAGAGTTATTCAGACAGTATAGCTAACAAGCTAATACAAGACAGAAAGCTACCAACTCATCGGAGGTATGTTGCAGAAGCTAGCTCAACTCCCACATAAATTTTGAGAACATTTATGACTGAGAAAACAACTACCTTAACATTAAAAGTCCAATGAATCTTTCGCTAGGGGGTGTTTTTTAAACTCAATCGATGGGGAGATCTCTACAATTCACCGGCAATAGTAGAAATCGAGATAAGTTCCCATCTGTACATATTTGCAACTTCTAAAAGTCTATAAAGTGGGTCTTTAATGCACAAATATCAGCTAATAACTTTAGCGCCTTCCAGGAAATTGCCACAATAGGAATGGCAGGACTACAGTAAGAGTTTATAGAGGGCAGGTGCGCCTGAAGTCAGAGCCTGTTACCTATTATCCAATTATTATATACAACCTCAGTATAATGGATTAATGAACTCATGGAAGGAATGTGCATATTAAGTTGAATCAAACTGATGACACTCCCACCTCCCACACCAAAATAATGTTTATTATTCAATGTACACCTGTAAGAAAACAGACTAATTCTTGGTCTCTTGCTATAATGTCAGAGTTTGTATTTGTTTCCCTGGTACATTACCACAAAGTGAACATCCCAGCCTAAGGAGCAGCTAATCCATTATAATGAACCTCACTATGAAATACGCAAACAAGACAGGACAGAGGTTCTGTCTTGAGATGGACGGTAGAGAATAGGGACTTCCTTCAGTTCAAAATGATCAAAAAACACAATGTTACATGCCAACTTTAAAGAGTAAAACAAATTATTGTGATTATTAGGAAATAATCTAAGACACCATGCAAGTTTAAAAAAAGTCAAAAAGACTGCCTGATGAAAGAAACTACGCTTTATAAAAAAACTGAAACACTAACATCAATTCACAAACTGACAAGATTCCCACTTAACTCCGTGCCAGCGTATATGAGAAATTATGGTCTCAAAGCCAATCCTTGCTACTGGATCTAACAAACTATATTTGCCCACATTTTAGTCGAAATGAACTGATGGAGGATATTACATTATTACACATTACAGCATAAAACTAAATATTCTTTCAGACTAGCAATGTAAAATTCAAACCAGTAGTTTTCACTAAGTAGCTACAAAGCAAACAGAAGATGCATGTCCCCATATAGAGAAAGCATTGGAATTAGTACAAATTAACTTGCATTTGAAAAATACATCTAGAGCATTAAGCAGGGCAATAATAGGAAAAAGGTGTGAGTAACAGTCAGATCCCAGAAACAGAGCGTACTTGATACTATGTTGCAATGCTCCAATTTAAATAAATCAATATTTATTCATTTTTAAACCACTAACCAGATATACGAATGAAAAAGCTAGTGTTAAACTGCTAAGTCCTCAATTTTCTGATTCCAAATTTCACCAATTACGATCAGCAACAGACTTCAGACCATAAAATTTGAAGGTCCAGTGTGACTGTTCAAATCTCAATTTTTATGTCTGTTAAATGGGCATAAGTTAGTACTAGAGATGGTAAATATTTAGAAGAGTTACTTTATTTGTCTTCTACTCCTTCGAATGTTAAAGGAACCTGAATGGAAATAAGGTTAGGTAGGAGATACGATTGATACAAGTTGGTGCTGTTTAACACCAACCGCTGGTTGGGCCTTAACCTGCAAGCACAACTCCCATAGATTCTATAACATCTGCCAAGTATTTCCAGTACTGTTATTTTACTAAAACTAACTTGTAATATTCCAAACACAGTAACAGCATGGGCACTATGCCATGTGTTTAGGTTGTAGTATGGTGTATTAGATCATGTAGATAGATACCTTTCCTGCACCAGATTATTTGAATTACTCATGTCAATCATTGGAAATAGCATTACCTGTTCAGAATGAACCATGTCTTTGAATGGCCAGTAACCCATATCATGGAAAAGCCTATTCCAGTAGCTCATAAATTAATTTTTCACCTCAAAATCAATCCAATTAAGATTCTTTGAGGGATGAGGGAACAAGAACAATTTAAAAATGAACATACCATGGAGGAGTTAAATACTTAGTGCATGTATAAAATGTGATGTGACTCTCTAGTTTTACTAATCATTCTGAATGCAAAATTTTTAAAATCTCTATTAATTTTCAACCACTGAACTTCAACTTGCTCTTGGTAGTTGTACACAATCAAGCACTGCTTCCTACAAAAATGCAAAATAATTTCTTTGTATTACATAAACCCGTCAATTCTCCTGTAAATCTGAGTAACAATATGGTGCTTTGACTGCAATTTGTCTGGGGCTGGGCATGTTCCCAATACCTACGTAGTTACGTCATCAGCTTACTGGCATTTTAAGAAAAAAACAAGCAGTGCTGAATTCTGATTGACATTCATTCCGATGGGCTGAGCCTTGTACATTCCAGCAACCCAAGTTAATAAATATTAAATCAGCTGTTTTCCATCACCTTGGTGTATAAGTGTTAATGTTTCCATCATGGCAATGACTGGTCACCGCTTCCCATAATTTATAGTTTAATAACCTGCCAGCACTCACCATCTTTCACACGAAGAATACCAATTTGTTAAATTCCCAGCTTTCGTTTGCCAGCAAGATTTGCTGCCTTCAGTAGGAAATGATGGACAGCTGGCTTTGTGGGGAAGAGGAAGATCGAGAGTTTGGAAAAATATCAACTGGCTCCAGAAGCTCTGTTTTATTTAACATTCAGCTTGACAATAGTAAACTTCAATAATTGTGCAAGTCATGATGGCTGCCAGCATCTGCATGGTAACATTCATCTCTCTAAATAAGTAGAAAATAGTGTTATTACCAGTGCTCAAAAAGCTAAAGACCTGAAGGATCTAATCTCTATGATAGCATCTTCGAATGCATGACAGATTTAAAGAGGACATGCAGCATATTGAACAGTGCCATTATCCTAAAAAATACACCCACTGGTATTTCTCAAATTTGTCTTAAGCAATTATGTGCTTTCAAATTGATAGGTATTAATAGTGTACTATGCACTGCCACTAATCACTGTAGTGGAATGTTCTGACAATCAGCAAACCCACTTTTATCATTACAAAGAATGTATGACATTGAAAGATACAGTCTCCCAAATACCCCAATATTCTGGAATGCATCAGAATTTGACCTATTAATTCATGTAAACCAAATGACTCTGAGCACGATAAATAGCAGTCACTTTTAGTCATAAGTAATGAGAATGGCTTTTACTTGCACAGAACAATGGATGGAATCGTTGAGTGCAACACCAAAATACCATAAGCAGTTCCTGAATCCCAAGTAATTAAAAATAAACGCACATTTAACTTCTTCAGCTATTTTAAACAAGGCGCTTGGCAAGTAGGAAAAAATGTATGCTGACTGTAAGCAGCAGTTTTAAAGAGAAACATGAAATGTTGAGAGGAACATGAAATATTGCTAAGTCTGTGGTCATGCCTTTTCGCAGCATTTAGGATAATGCAGCACTTGGTACAATGAATTCTCTTTCAAGAAGTTAAGTAACTGAGTAGCCATGTCAAGTATTGAATGCAATTACTGAAATCTGAAGTGAGAGTGGGTGTGGACAAGGCAGGAACATAAAAGAAACTAAGGAGTACTGGAGTTCATCATGACCAGATGAAAACACTTCCCAAATTCAGTAAAATTACAACATATCATTTCTAAAATAGAATCAAAACTGTCGACACTACAGTGCACTAATATCATGGGGTGGGAGGGAAAGAAAGCCATATCAACACAAATAAGTAGAAGAACAAAACACATTAAATTGAGATTTTGTCTCTGATATAAATTTATAATTGCAAGTTGGCAAGCATGACGACAGGGAATTTCTTTACATGGGACAATGGGTGATCCTTCTGTGTTATTGTAAAACAGAAAGAACTCTGGAATGGGAAATGTCACAAGTGAAGTTGCTGAATATTACCAAACTGATTTGTTTAGGAATTCATAACTAGCTTTGCTCTGCTTCCTAACATGAAATTACTCAAGTCTGAAAATCCTGTGGGGCAAGAATGTAAGAAAAAAAATTTTTTCAAACATAGCCAAATATATTCTAGTAAACACTAGTTAATATTACATTTTGAAATGGGGGCTCTTTCTCCAGGTAAAGGCAAAGGAAAAAACAATATGACGGCATTTTTTATTTCCAATTATTTGAGCAATTCCTCGGAAAGCTTTGCTTTGCTTTCCTGGTATCAGCTGCAGCCATTACAAATTGCAAGAGGCAGAAAAGACAATTTAGTCATTTATGTTGTGAAGTATAATAGTGACAGCTTTGAATAGCTTCTTATCTGATGTACAATCCAGGATGCTCAGCTGCAGTGCACTATATTGTCAAGTCTGAAAGCTTCAATCAATGAAACGTGGTGAAAAGAAAACTTTAGCTGTTTACACATATATAAGACACCCTTCACATCAGTGCAGACAAGAGTATAGTCACAGTATGTGCACTTTTTTTTTGTAATTCTCATTTATGTGGTACCAAAGTGTTCTGAATTTAGAAAAAAAATCTAATTGTCAAATGAGATAAATGCCATCAGTTTTTCCACTACTCAAGTTTCTGTAAATTATATTGCTGGCATTGTCTTAGTAATTGGAAGTAATGCTTGAAATGTTTTTCTTCTCATCTTAAACATACCTTTCCAGTGGATAAGGGTAATATTTTCCCAACAAAAGCATTTCTGTCAAAGCTATCAGCTGTCATCTCCCTGAGTAATACTACTAGCCACAGGCTGGTAGATGAGTCTTAGGGGAGCAAATGAATCCCTTAAATCATACAGAGAAAGGTTACTATAACACTAAGAGACTAAAGTTAGCTTCCACCTAATATCCCAATGGAAAAAAAAATACAAGCAAGTCAGTTCTTAGGTAAGTTAACACTTACTCCCCAACAAAAATATCCTGTTCATCAAGTTAATAGTGTCAGCAGAAAATATTGGGATAGATAGGTAATCTATCTCCAGTTGCAGTGGCTGAGAACTCAGGCAACATGCCTGCAAACTAGTTTAAGTTGGAACAGACATATGCAGGTATTCATTGGTCATTTGCAGGATCAGAATTGAGTGAGATGAGCTTTCTCAAACCATTAGCTGCATTTAAAAAAAAAGGTTTCTGCTCATAAAGCAAGACATTCACGTTTTGCAGCTCATTCACATGCAAGGTTGGAGGCACTGGCCACAATGCACAGATTCTAGTCGGTCAGACGCATTCCTCAGCTGACATCAGAAGGGGATTGATATATTCAAAGCCTTCAAATTCTGATTGGTCAATCTTCTTTACAGCATCACTAAGAAAACAAAAAAAAACAAATACAGGAACGTAGAAAATGTAACAATGACACATCAGATCATTTAGTGTACTTGTAAACTACACAAGTGGGACGGGAGTGTTGGTGATTTCTTAACTGTAATATCTAAAATCATTGCTTAGAGTGTAGTTCTGAATAGGGGAGGTGGGGAAAAAAAAACCATGTGCAAATCAATTCAATAGAACAACAGCAGAGACCCAACACTCAATCATCTTTCTGCACTTACAGTTATATACATTGCTTGTAGCTTGGAGGAACACAAGGGAAAAAGAAGTCCAAAAGGTCGAGTAAAACTAAAACAGTTAATGTTTTTTGCAGTATGACAGCCTATAACATATCTTACCTGTAGCAGCAGTTGGAGTACTGCAATGGTGCTCAAGAAGTACAATGCAGTGTAAATCACAAGATACAACAGATCATTTACCCCAGAGATAATCTCACAAAACAAATTTGAAAATTTTGCATTCATTATCTAAATATTACAACACAAACCTTTGCAGGTGGAAAAATAAGTTGACAACACTGATTTTTTATTAAAATGACATCCTTGGCTTCATAAAGACTTAGGCCCTGAAATTAACCGCCAGACTTACCAGACTTTAAAGAATTTATTTGAGACACTTGAGAAGTTGGAATCATTTTCTCCAGACCTGGAAGGTTGAGGGGACTTGCTCAAATTTTAATGTGTTTTCACAGAGTGAATGAAAATCTTTCCACAAGCAGGCAGGTCATTGTAGGATACATGTTTAAGATAATAGCCAAAAAAGGGGGACATGGAAAACAATTTTATTCTTGTTCCAAGTTAAAATGATCTGAAATACACTCCCTAAAAGCATGGTGCAAGCAAATTCAACAGCAACGTCCAAAAGCAACATGGATAAATACTTAAAAATGAAGATGTTGCAGGGCTTTGAGAAAAGATCAGGGGAGCAGGACACATTATTTAACTCTTACAAAGAGCAGGCAAGGGCACACTGAATTTCCTGAGTTGTATGAATCTATGACACTATGAAACAATAGTTGTTCAATTTTAGCTAATTTCAAATATACTCAATGTTGTCCTACAAATCATAGTCACAGTAAAACATTTACAGAATTGAGTGAGATGAGCTCTCTCAAACCATCAGCTGCACAGTTTAAAAAAAAGACCCCTGCTACTACAGCAAGGCATTTATGTTTTTCAGCTTGTTCACATGCAAGGTTGCTGAAAGCTACACCAAAACCATATAAATTTTCCTGGTTTAATCACAGTAGATAGCACAAATGTTTTCCAGTGTAACAGATGCAGACAATAGCTTCCCCACTTCCTTTAGAACACATTTTCAATTAGAATAATAACCAAAGCCAATAGCAGAATCAAAGGCACAATTAATATCTGCTCAAGATGCTACTGGAACAATTTTAGCTGCCCACAAATATTATAATTTTGTAGGTAGGGATGGGAAATAACAGAATTGATCACTCTCCAATTCCAGATAATCAACTATTTGGGTCTTAAGAAGACAAAGGAAAACGATCATAACTTATACTTACTCATCATCTGGAGTGAGCTGGACGGGTTCATTGGTGAACTGGGAATCAAAGTTGTCAAGTCCATATTCACCAGAAATATGCGGCTTGAACGGTGGAATGACTTGCCTCTGTTCCATCTAGATCAATGATAGAAATTGAAATGTTCAATTTTACTGTAGGTTGTGTATGCTAGCTCACTCTACCTGCTGCAGGCAATGCAGGCTTCTAACAGAAGCACAAAACAACCCTTTACTAGGCAATAGGAACATAGAAACAGGAGTAGACCATTCAGCCCCTCTAGCCTGTTCCACCATTCAATGAGATCACGGCTTATCTGTGGCCTAACTCCATGTATCTGCCTTAGGCCCATATTCCTTAATACTTTTGCTTAACAAAACTTTATTCATCTCAGAATTAAAATTGATAACTGAACCTGCATCCACTGCCATTTGTGGAAGAGATTTCCAAACATCTACCACCCTGGATGTGAAGTGCTTCCTAACATCTCTCCTGCATGCTGTGGCCCTAATACTCAGACTGTGCCCCTTAGTTCTCAAACCCCCAAATTACCTTTATTTAATCTGTCTTTCCCTGTTAATGTTTTGATTTTTTTTTAATGACATCACCCTTTAACCTACTGAGTTCTAGAAGAAACAGGTCTGATTTGTGTAATGTCTCTTCATTACTTAACCCCTGAAGTCCAGGTACCATTCTTATAAACAACACTGTACACCCTCCAAGACTAAGGTGTGGGACCAGATCTGCTCACAGTATTCTAAGGGGGGTCTAACCAGAGTTTTGTATAACTGCAGCATAAACACTGTACCCTTGTACTCCAGTCCTCTAGATATAAAGGTTTGCTTTCCATGAGTTTTCTTCATTATTTTCTGCATCTTTTCATGCCATTTTAGAGACCTATGCACCTGAGCACCCAGATTTCTTTGAACTTTCACTGTATTTAACTTCACACCACCTGGAAAATACCCTGATCTATCCTTTATTGGGTTCAGAATGGATAACCTCACAATTGATTATAGTGAACTACATCTGCTACAGTTTTGCCCATTCACTTAGTCATTCAATATCCCTTAGTAATTTTATGCTATCCTAAACACTGTTTAAAATGCTGCCGACTTTGTCTCATCAGCAAATCTGACTACAAAAGTGATTGTTGCAAATTAACAACTTCAGGAAAAAACACAATAGTAATGACAGGACTGAAACGATATCGACGAAATAAAGAGTTTCCTCAAATGTTCAGGTTAAAGTACAATTTTGACAGCAGAGTTAGAAAGGCACATAGATACAGATTTAGTTTATCATAGTCACATAAGGAAAACAAATTTAAGAATCAATATGCCGAGTGGTGCAAGAGAAAGGAATTAGAAGGTGGAATACAGTGATTGACCAATGATTTTCAAGTTTTAACTTGGTAAAATTAACTTAATTCTTTCCAAATTTATGACTGATTGCCTAAATTCATTTGACTGATGCAGTTTTAGCATGCAGCATTTAAAGTGTTACAGTTAATAGTCCAAAGATTACTGTTTGCTGAATCCTGGGTTTATTTCATTCTTGGAAAATACAAGGGTCCCCTGAACTAGGGAATATTCCTAACACAGAATAACTTTTTAATCAACAATGTATTTATAATTAAATTATCAAATTACCTGCCAACAATCATATATGAACATTCATTAGCATAGTTTGATCTTACTGAAAATAAGAGGCGAGAAATAATATTTTGTTATTTACTATTGGGATGTGTAGCCAAGGTCTGTTGCATCTAACTATCAATACATTAAATAAACTACACTTTCATAAGTTGGGACAATGGAAGAGAAGAATGAAACAAAATCGGTAGTCGGAAAGAACATGGAACCTTAAGAGCTCTGCAACACAAGACCCATTCTCCTGTTCTGGGTCTCTATTTATTTCCGCTTTAGGTTTTTCCTTTCTCAATTATTTATTTTAGAAACCATTTTGCTTCAACCACCATTTGATTGGTCTTTTCATGTGCTATGGCTGCTTTAGGCAAGTACAAATTATGTCAAGGGCACTGATGGTTCTTTTGCCCATCCACTGTTCAGCACCCTGAACTCATCTCTTAAGATCTCATCTTAACCATGTAATTTTAATCTACCTATAGTTTGGATAAATCAACTTAGGAAATGCTGCCTGGAACATGGTACTCCACAAAATGTTTTCAGGGCAGTTTCTTAGAATAACACATTCTACAGCCAACCAGAGAGCAGGCTATTTTAGGACTGGTAATTTGCAATGAGACTGGATTAATTAATGACATCTCGTAATGGTATCTCTGAGCATAATATATTTGAATTTTGCATACCGTTCAATTGAGAGGAGGGTAAGTATGAGACTAGTATTTCATCATAAAAGTGAAAGGAGTAGACCATTTGGCCTTCCTAGCCTGCTTTGCAATTTTAAAAGGTCATGGCTCATGAAATCATGGCTTCAAATCTACATGCCCACCTATTCCTGACAACCATCAATCTCCTTTATAAATCATGAATCGATGCACCACAATGTTAAAAATATTCAAATGACCCAACCTCTACCAATTATCAGGGCTTTAAGAAAGGGCAGTTAAAGTGAATTGGGAAATTAGCTTAAGGGTGAGATGCAATAGCAGACAATTAAGACGATATTGTGTGACAATCAGCAAAGGTCACCTTCCAGTAAGGGAGACAAAAACAGCAAAATAAATTTAGGGCAGTTAGCCTAACTTCGGTCATAGAGATAAATGCTGGAACCTATTAGGGTGAAACAGGCCTCTTAAATCTTAATTCAATCAAATAGAGTCATGTGTAAAAGGGAAATTGTGTTTTTGGATAATTGGTTCGTAGTACAGAACTTAAACATTAATTTTAAAATTTGACTTATTTTTCTAATCAACCTGTTCATAGGTGTTATTACACCCCTCCAGAGCACGTGCAACCTGAACCCGGGCCTCTGGGTCCAGGGTTAAGGACTCCACCTCTGCACCACAAGAGTCCCCTAAACATTATTAAAAGGAGACCAAGTCAAGGGTTTACACCTTGCACTCATCAGGACTAGGACACATGAAACCAGAATTTTCTTTTGGGGCAGGGGGTCTCTTGTGGCACAGTAGTCATGTTATCATTGGCAGCAATGACAGAAAAACCAAGTAAAATAAAGTTAATCAAACCAAATTTTCCCCAAATAAAGCCATTACAAATGCCATTACTCAGTACAAAAACAGAAAAGCGGCATATTAAATGGGAGAGAGATTACAGAACTCGGTGGTACAGAGGGACCTAGATGCTCTCATACAGGAAGCACAAGAAGCTAGTATGCAAATACAACAGGTGATTAGGAAGACAAATGAAATGTCGTCCTTTATTGCAAGGGGAACGGAACGAGAAGTAGTATGTTTTGCCACAGTTATGTAGACCACTGGTGATATGACATCTGGAGCACTGTTTTTTTGCCTCCATTGAAGGAAAGGGCATAATTGACTTAGAAGCAGGGCAGAGAAGGTTCACTTCACAATTGCTTGGATGAAGGAGTTGGCTTCTGAGGAGAGGTTGTTGGACAGATTGGGTCTGTATCAATGGGGTTTAAAAGATTGAAAAGTGATCTTAGTGAAACATACAATGTCCTGAGTCTACTTGACAGGATGGATGGTAAAGTATGTTTCCCTTGTGGCTGGGCCTAGAACTAGAGAATAAAGCTTAAAAGTAAGGGTTCTGAGAATTAAGATAAAAAGGAGACATGTTCCCTCTCAAAAAATTCTCTTCACCAGAAGTGTTGTGGAGACAGGGTCATCGAATATTTTAATGATTGGTGGATACAGATCAATAGGAATCAGCCTCCATTAATAAAACAGACAACCAGACCATTTGAGGGGACAACTGGTATAATTGAAAAGCAGCAAACCCCTGCAGCCAGTGGCTCTAAATCATAAAATTGTCCTTTAACCAACCTCCTAGTCTTGCTGTCTTTACCTGCTGTCTTACTATTCACTATTTTTAAAAAATCAATCAGCCTTCTATTTGGCACTTAAGTCAAATGCGTGTTGTAAAGTAAAATGCATTGAAACCACATCATTTTCTCCATCACTGCTCAGTAATGTTATATACACAATAGTGCCCAACAAATTTATGTTTACTGTACAGAATTAACAGCCAATATTCCAGGTATTAATTTTATCCAAATTATTGTCTCGAAATTTAGTCTTGAATGAGATGGCAGGTGGCTACCATATATAATATCTATTGTATAAAATTTTAATATCTTCTGCAAAATATACAAAATGCATTTGAACAAGTACTCATATAGCTGCATTACGTATGGGACAATTTTCATTTGAAGATGAATCTGTTCCTGTAAACTCACCAAGTCCCAGTCTACGTTGCGGAAGAAAGGATTACCCTGAATATCAGCAAATCCTGTCTGTGGGTGACATCCAAGCCGCTCTGTAGGATCCTAAAGCAAAAACATCAGCTGTAAGACAGCACTGAAGAACAAAGGTAGCCTTACCCCAATCAGCATTTAGATTTAGTTTTTTCTGATGTTCGCGAGATATTGCCATAAGTGCCAAAATTAAAGTTAGGGAAGAAAATACTTGGCATACGAAGCATCAAGTCTTGGTACACAAGGACTCTGAAGTCAGTAAAACTAACCCTTGCAGCCAAAGAGCTTTCTAATCTATTCTAAATATGTTTTCATAAGCAAACTTTAAAAGCATACCTCATACTGCACTGCACCATTCTTGCACTGTCCAAATCAGCCAATGACCCTTCAAAATAAGATGACAATTTGCACCAAACAGTTTTAAGCTAGAATTGGGATGTGTTGTCATACCTATGAGAAATTGGGCTGGGTCTGCCAGACTCATTTTACAGAAGTCCTTTACAAACAGCAAAGGAAACTCTTATACCTAGAATCCCAACTGGAATTGAACCCTGTGCTAGAGATGAAAGACTAGCATCTAACTCACAATAAACAAACAAACAAACAAACAAACAAACAAACAAACAAACAAACAAACAAACAAACAAACAAACAAACAAACAAACAAACAAACAAACAAACAAACAAACAAACAAACAGTCTTAGTATTTTGGATCTTAATGCTTTTTTTTAGTTATCTGCCTCTGGAATGCTACCTCCCTATTACATACGCAATTCTGTAAAGTGGGAATGGCATACCAATTTTCCATATCTCCTAACCCTTTTAGATGTTTTGACTATGATTGCTTCACTGGCTGCATGACCTGGAGTCTTGAAATTCAATGAACGAAGATAGCACAGCTCAAATCAAATCACATTCAAAGCTGACTAAAGTTTACAATTCTGAAATTCCATCAGTTTTAATATGGAATTCTAGGTTGCACAAATAATTGAGAAGCTTCCTTGAACTAAGCTCTCTGAATGATAGAATATCATCAAATCTTTCCAGCTGCATGCTGCATCCATAGATTTCCAAGAAGGTCTAGTTCAGAAGGTATAACAAAACAACTTTTTTTTGTAAAATCAACAAAGGAATATTACAAATGCATTAACTACAACAGTAATTATCCAAATGAATTTCATAGGTGAGAAAGAGATACTAAACATTAATAGTTTAAAAAGTTGACAGCTAATGTAACTGAGGAGTTAGGCTTTAAAAAAAAAAGGAAAGAATTAACAAAGCCAAGGTATTCAGAAAGGAAGAGCCACAAAATAAGGCCAAGATGACTGGAAGGTTCCATTGCACAGAACAGAAGGGGCTGCTGTAAAGTAATTGACACCATCAGCACCAACTGTCCAAGAACATTGAAGATAACTTCAAAAGGTTGAAGCTATACTTTAGTTCTAAATATTCTGTGCAAGTTGACAATTAAACTATGCCAAGGTTGAAGCATATGCTACAAAATAAAGCAAAAAGATTAGTACTATCCATACCTTATTGAGAAATCCTTTTAACACACTAGCAGCTTTGACAGAGAGGGAGCGTGGAATACGGATTTGTTTTTCCAAAATGACTGAAATGCATAAAAATACAAGTTTGAATTAACAATGTGCCCAGCATCAATACTATTCCAATATTTAACAAATTGGATTACTAATCAAGACATTGTTCATCCTGACTGTATACACTCCAATTACTGTACATCAAATCTTACTTCAAATAAGAAAGTTAACTGATTTAGCATTATAAAGAATAAAAAGGGAATTGTGCAGATGATAAATGCTTGTTTTAGGTGCAAGTCTGTTCAGAGTCAAAAGGGTCCGTAATTATGGAGAAGGATTTCTCTAAACTTATAAAATATTAACAATGCTTGGACCGAAGAAAGACCAATGTAGTTCAGACAGTTCAAAATTATCACAATGTATACTTATCTCTAATTTCACAATTCCATCTTTTCTCAAAATAAAAATCTATGTTACTGTTGGATTTTGAGACAATATCCACCTCTGGCGTGTCTTCGGGCAATACACGATTTCACTAATTTTGAGAGAAGTAAATAATTCTGACAGTCCACCCTACCTTTGTTGGGTTTGGGCATGTGTCCCTGGTTTCAGGGTTTACGATTTTGTTAAACAATTTATCAGAGTTCAATGGATTTGTATCCCTTAGAATACTGGCAACACTGAATAGGTCTCCTTGAGACTCCTTTTCTCCAATATGCAGATTTATAGTTTCCTCACTATCATTATTTCAAAACCTCCCAGCTTAACAGCTGTCAAATAATAATTATGTAGCAGTCAACATTCATTTGGAGCAATCAAGAAGATTCTGATTAAGCTAAGACAAAGATTTGGGGTAATGAAAGGAGAACTGATCATAGTGCAGACTTTGGCGTTCAGAAGAAATTTGAACGATGGAGCAAATTGGCTAGAGTTAAGAGTTAACTGGAGGTCAACACATCTATAAAAAAAACCCATGAAAAATAACAAAAAACTGTTGTGATACATTGAGAGGTCCACCAGGCAGTGTTAGTCAACATTACAGAATACTGAACCATATCAATGTTACCGCAAAAAAAACTGGACTCTGGAAATCCAAAATGAAAACACAAAATACTACAGATACTCAGGAGGTCTGGTTACCTGTAGAGACATTGTTCATGTTACCAAGATAAATGATCTTACATCAGTTCTGTACTTCTAGCACTTTTTTTTTTAAAAATCACTTATAATCTTGTTTGACAGGTAATATAAACTTAATTTCCTTTCATTCTTGCTTATATGTGTTCAAAATGAAAGAATTTCAAATGAAAGATTCAAAAGAATCTGACAACATTTTGCATAATCTGAGGTGAGACTCACAACCCCACACAGCTATTCTAGTCAGACTGCCTGAGCATAGTAATGTTACTACAGAAGAACTGGTTGGCACCATGTTGCTAAGGAAACACTGGTGCACTCTCCATTTTTAACATTTCTGAACAACAAACTGGAGATATCAATCACACAAATGATGATGTTGTCTGAAGCAAAGCCTTGACAACGGAGAAAAATAAAAGCCAATCAAGGACTTTATTCTCAGGGCTGATAATTAAAGATAAAGAGTCCACAGCACCAAACCTAAATCTCAGACAGTGGAGAGTAGTGACAAAATTTGAATCATGTCCAAAGAGATAGTGAACTAAACTGTTGATTGAACCTGAATAGCCAGGAAATTTCCAGACTGGATTCCAGAAACAAAATAACCAAGATTCTTGCTTCTGATCACTTCCTAATCTTTCATATTCGACAATGTGTGAACGCAGATTTTGGACGACAACAGGAATGATTTTATCTGTCCACCAAAAGAATAAACAAACACACACAACAGAGGATGGAAAACTGAATTGATATATATTGCAAATTATTTTTAAAATAATTCAACAGAAGAAATAACCTGCATATCCCCTGACCTCAGGAAGATCATAAGATGTAGAAGCAGAAGTAGGCCATTCAGCCCTTCAAGCTTCACTTTGCCATTCAATAAGATCATTACTGATCTGTTATTCCTCAACACCACTTTCCTACCTAATCCCCATAACGTGCATGCCTGCTATCTTTTCTCTGCCTCTGCACAGAACTCCAAGGTCATATATGGAGTCAATGCTGTAAAAAGCATTAGCACAGCAATTGCCACGCATCGACCCTTGGAACGGTTCTGCACGCAGATTATAGGAAAAGTTGCCCGTAACGCTCCAATCCCTTAATGATTAGAAATCTGTCTCAGCTTTGAATGTATTTAATATAGGCCAATCCAATCTCTCCTCATACAACAATCTGCCATCCCAGGAATCAGTCTGGTGAATCTTCACTGCACAGTCTTTATGGCAAGTATATTTGTTCTTAGGCAAAGAGACCAAGATGACAGAATGGTCAGACCATTGCTGAGTCTGGCTTTCAAGCTTTTGTTCTTTAATTGAATTTAAACAAAATGAGAGTTGAACCTGTGACCCCAGAATATTAGCGTGCGCCTCTGATTATTAATGCGGTGATATTACCACCAAAGCATAATCTCCCGTTGATTACAGGAAGCGGAGTTTTGTACGAGTTCAATACATATGTTAAGTTCTGTCCTACTCTCAAACAACATCAACAAACTTGTATTCTCTAGTTATTTTAGAGAGCTTGAGGGAACACCAGTGACCCAATTCAGTCACCATTGAAGGGTTTTGTGGCAATCAGTACACAACAAGGACCCTCCAGGTTTATGCAGCTCTATCCCATCCTCGAGTCATCAACAATAGCCTTTAGGTTGATTTTTAACAATAGACTGGTTGCGACTGTGGTCCCTTTCAGTGGTCCACCACAAACTCACCTGTCTTAATTGCTTTCATAACAATTACAACAATTCCACAAAGTAATTTTACATGTGTCAAACAATTTTCAGATGTTTGAAAGATTTGATAAAACACTTCCTTCAAGAACAGAGAAGAAATTATAACAGACTTTTATTGAGTAAAGGAGAGACAGTTATTTGTTTTGCTAAGCAGAGAATATAAAGCAATTGGCAAAGGGATGAGAGAGAACAGGCAAACAGCATATGGTTCTGCAGTGAGTTCACAGGATCAGGAATGCAGTGACTGAAAAGTGTGAGAAGCAGTTCATCAACTTTCAATAATAGAAATACTTGAAAAGAGGAAAAAATATCAAATAACAGATGTGTGGGAAAGTAGTATGGAAATAATTGAAAAATTCTCTCAAAACTCCAGAGATGCCACTGCTGTGTAATTCTACAGGTGCAAGTAATGTCAAGGTTGATTTCATTGGTGTGTTTTGAGCACTGCATTTATGTCAGATTTCTCTTTTAAAATTTAAGTACCTGCTGAACTTTATTTTTTATACATTCATGGGATATGGGTATCGCTGACTGGACCAGCATTTATTATCCAGCCTTAGTTTCTCTCAAGGAGGTAAACGTAAGCTGCTTTCTTGACTGCTGCAGTTCCATTTGGTATAAGGAGACCAACAACGTCATCGAGATGTATTGTTCCAGGACTTTGTATCAGCAACATTGAAGCAATGGTTATTTCCAACTCAGGATGTTGAATGGCTTGGGAGGAACTTTAAGATTATGCTGTTCCCATAGATTTTCTGCAACTGTCCTTCTAGACGCAAGTGGTCATGAGTTTGGAAGGTTTTCTCTAAGCAGCCCATGAATTTCTGCTGTGCATCTTGTTGACGGCACACATTGTTGTTACTGCAAGCTGGTCATGGAGGGAGTGAATGTTTGTGGATGTGGTGCCAATCAAACAAGCTGCTTTGTCCTGTATAGTATCAAGATTCTTGAGTGCTGTTGGAGTTGCATTCATCCAGGCAAGTGGGAACTATTCCATCACACATCCAACAGGTTCCTTGCAGATGGTGGACAGGCTTTGGGGAGTCAGGAGGGAAGTTGCGATCTGCAGGATTCTGAGACTCTGACCTAATCTTATACCCACAGTATTTATTTGGCAGTTCAGTTCCAAATCAAAGGTAACCCCCAGGCTGTTGACAATGGAAATCAATGATGGCAATGCTACTGAATGTCAAAAGACAATCTCTGATTTCCGATGTTAGCACAGACTGGATCTGTAAACATGAATGATATTCTGAACTGGTGTCAGGTCCCTGAGCAATATCCATAATAATACAAATCCAAAAGTTCAATATATTTTTGAAATGTAGTCACTGTTGTAAAATATTGAACATAGCAGCAAGTTTGTGCATAAGATCTCACAATCAGCAGAGGACCAGCACCTTTAACGATGTTACCAATGACATAGTAGCCAATTCTCATTCATTTCTTAGCCCGTTGCCATGGATCCTTTGTCCTCACCTAAGACAGTTTATCACCAGTACCTTCAACAAAACAGTTTTCCCTCAATACTGCACTGATTCATTATCCTTGAACATCTGTTGAAGTCTCTGAACTGAAGCTTGAACTTTTAAGCATTTGATTCAGCTGAAGAGTGCTACCATTATGGTACGCTGACTGTTACTATCTTGAGATCTCCAACCTTCTTATCAGTGTCTCTGGAACAAAAAGTCTCTTTAGGAGGTAACGGTGGTGTGTGTTGCCACTGACAGTGCACCTCCTTACTTGCCTCATTTCTAAAACATTTCTGAAGAAATCCACAATTTTTGAGGTACTTCAACAAGCCAATGGGCCAAGGACTGGCAGATGGAGTTTACTTCAGATAAATGAGGGGTGTTGAGTTTTGGGAAGACAAATCAGGGCAGAATTTATAGAGTTAATGGGAAGGTCCTGGGGAGTGTTGCTGAACAAAGAGACTGAGGGGTGCAGGTGCATAGCTCCTTGAAAGCGATGTTGCAGGTAAGGTAGATAGTGCGCTGAAAGCGGCGATCGGCACACCTGCCCTCATTGGTCATAACACTGAGTATAGGATTTGGGATGTCATGTTGTGGCTGTGCAGGTCATTGGTGAGGCAACTTCTGGAATACTGCGAACAATTCTGTTTGCCCTTCTACAAGAATGATTTTGTCAAACTTGAGAGGGTGCAGAAAAGGTCTACAAGGATGTTGCCGGGACTGGCGGGTTTGAGCAATAGGGAGAGGCTTAATAGCAGGGGCCTTTTTACCCCAAGAGCATCTGAGAGTGTGGGGTGATTTTATAGAGGCTTATAAAATTTTGAGGGGCAAAGACAGGATGAACAGGTCTTTTGCCTTGGGTGGGGAAGTCGAAAACTAGAGAAAATAGGTTCAAAGGTGAGACGGGAAAGATTTTAAAATTATCTAAGGGGTAACTTTTCACACAGAGGGTGGTGTGTGTGTGGAACAAGCTGCCAGAGGAAGAGGTGGAGGTGAGTACAATTACAACATCTAAAAGGCATCTGGATGAGTACATGAATAGGAAAGGTTCAGATGGATTTGGGGCAAATGCTGGCCAAAACATTAGGCAAATTGGGATGTCTGTTTGACGAGGATGAGTTAGACAGGGGATCTGTTTCTGTGCTGTATGACTGTATGACTCTTATATTTGCTTTTGTTCCAAGTAGCATTCACGATATGACGTTTAACTGAATGTTTATTTTTTAAACTTGCACTGAAAAACTTAAGTCAAACGTGTGCTGCTTGCACATAGAATTGTTAGTGAATTTGGTTGCAGCATAGTGTGGGAAACACTAGTTGTATGTCAAATCTTGAAGTGTTTTAAAATTACAAATCCCAAGATGACTTATTCTCGTTTCTCAATATTTAAGGTATTTTCCCCCTTCTCATTTATTGTATGCAGGGGAATTCCTCTTCTTTGGCCCAAGGGGCAACATTAAACACAGATTAAAGCTACATATACACGTGTCAAATCAATGCGTCTCAATCCTGTTTAAAGACAGCGCCCTCTTCTGGACTAACAATGTTTCAAATTCTAACTTTTGAACATAATCATTGCTAAGGATCACTATCATTTAGTCCAAATGGTCCATCCTTTTGCCCTAGCCCAGATGGAGAACATCAGCATGTTTGTCACTTTACTCACCAGCCCCAGATGGCTGGACTGTTTGTGATGCAGAGTTATGCCAACACTTCCCAATTTCCCACTCTAGCTGAGGCTACCACAAAGGATTCCGCCTGCTCAAACTCCCCTTGCCTGTGGCATGGTGAAACTCAGCTCAAGCCAGTCATCTCTCTCAAAATGATAGAGCAGCTGATAATCTGGTCAGACTGTGGCAACTTTACCTTAATCCTAGACTCTGGATATAAAATAAAATTGGAAGGAAATATAAAAAAATAACATTTCACCTTGGAAGAGATAATCCTCTGTGTTCTGATCTGGATTATCTGAGCTCCCCACTATGTCAAAAGGTGATCGGCCTGCCATCATCTCGAACATCAGCACACCCAGAGCCCACCAATCCACACTGAAACCTGAAATTAATACAGATGACCATTTTAAACGATACAGACAAATAAAGAATCAAAACTGTAAGAACAGGGTAATTTTGTTCAGTTTTTTTTTCAGGCGTCCCAAGTATGGCCCGGCAGGCAAGATGCTTTTCTTAGTTCTCCTCCAATGCAACATTCCAACAGAGGGAGAATGGGTCAGAGTGATTGAATTGACCAAAATGAGTGTGCGTCTCTCTCTACCACCCCGACCCCCACCCAACCCCAAGCAATCACAAATCAGAGGAAGAGAGTTCTAAAGATGACCCTCTGACCGTTTTAAATGGGAGACCTCTTTTTAAACGGCATCCTCTTAGTTCTAGTCTCTGCCATATCAGGAAACATCATTTGGGCACACCCTGTCATAACTGCTTTACTAAGATCACACATCATTCTTTGAAACTCCAGCGGATACAGCTTAGCTTACACAACCTATCATAAGATAATGTGGGGAGGCGATGGCCTCGTGGTATTATCGCTGGGCTGTTAATCCAGATACCCAGAGTGTGTTCTGGAGACTTGAGTTTGAATCCCGCCAGGGCAGACGGTGGAATTTGAATTCAATAAAATATCTGGAATTAAGAATCTAATGATGACTGTGAATCCATTGTCGATTGTCGGTAAAACCCATCTGGTTCACTAGTGTCCTTTAGGGAAGAAAACTGCCATCCTTACCTGGTCTGGCCTACATGTGACTCCAGACCACAGCAAATTGGTTGACTCTTAACTGCCCAGAAAGCAGTTACAGATGGGTAATAAATGCTGTCTAGCAATGCCCACATCCCGTGAATGAATAAAGAAAAAAAAGACAGGCCCTCCATTCCAGGATTCAGTCAAGTGAATATTTTGTGAAAAACTAACACATACGTCCTTTCTTAAAGTGGAGACTAACTCAACATAGTACTCCAGATGTGCCTCACCATAAATAACAACATCCCATTTGCTGCACCTGCATAATGACATTTTGCAATTCATATGAGGACTTCCTGTACCTCAGACTTGAAATGGGTTATGCTCCTAAGGGTTCTGACCAATCACAGATAAAATGCTTAAATGTAAACACAAGCTCGCAAATACAATAGCTATTCAACTCCAGGAAATTCAACTCACATAACTTAGGTGACATATATCTCCATTACTATTGGAACAATGATTATTTTTGACAAAGCATTCATGTAAAGAAACTTCATGAGTGTTCTTCACATTTATCAAATTTCTTTTAAAAACTAAAGAAAAAATCAACTACTTTAGTGATGGTTTATCCAATGTATTAATTATTTGCACATTGGAAAATTGTGCTAATTACACACAATCCAATAAATCACTAAGGAGATCATGCAGTGATTTTACCTGTGCCAGCTTTGTGACACATTACCCAATAGGCCCTGCACTTACTTTTTCTCCAAAACAGTCCTGTCCTCTACTTCTTCCCCCAGTGGTATTTCTTTCCAAGAAAACATCCAATTCCCTTTCAAAAGTAACTCTCTTTCAAAATACCACCCTTTCAGGAAATGCACTGCAGAACTTCATCCACTCACTGCCTTATATGTTTGATCAGTATTCTGAAAAATGATTTTGAGGAATTGATATCCACACTACCAAAGCAGAGCATGCCAACATTTAAAAAAAGAGGTTTGTTAGATGGTTGCAGAATGCAAGTAGAAGAATTAAGAGAACAGGGCAGGCTCATGGGATTAAGGGCACAGTTTCATTGAGCATAAAATACTCTTCCTCAGGTCAAATGACTTTCTTTACAGTGGTTCAATAGGGATTGGAGAGGATTTTTACTCTGAAAAATTATGCCATAGTAAAACTAAAATGCCAGTTTATAGCCAGCAGAACAACAAACTGCTATACTGAATATAATACTGGGTAAATAACAAAAAACATTCAGGTTGTTATTAAAAAAAAAGCTTAGAATGGTCTTCTCTCTACCTTTGAGGCAGAAAGCCTGGGTTCAAGTCCCACCTGCTCCAGAGGTGTCCCAAAACATATCTGGAAACGTTGATTAAAAATATCTCGAATGGTCTTTGAAATGTTACGTTTTAAACTCACACTGCAAGGACTCAAAAGGTCTAGAAAGCCCCACTTGAGTGGGCAACGGTTTATGAGTCCAAATAATTCCAACCAAGACTAAAATTACAATGGGAATTGTACAAAATCAGCTTAATTCAATAATTGATATTAGATCAGGACTTTTATTTTAGTACTGCCTTCATTTTAGTACTCACAACCTATCACCCCACCCACAAACTGACTTTCAACATGGAAACTAGATTTTCACCAGCTGGAAGTTTAGAACAAAATACCAAACAACATTACCATAATCCTCCCCTCTCAGGATTTCTGGAGCAATATAATTGGGAGTACCACAGAATGTGCTGGTTGTGTCTCCAGGCCTCAAGCCTTCCTGTAATTAAAACAAAAAAATTAATTTCAAACATAATTCCAGAGAATACATTGGTAAAATTCACCAATCCCCTTAAATTCTTCGAAGATGAGAATGCAATAAACGCCATATAGGTTCTCCAGAAAAGAGCTTTAAAACCCATTATAAAACTTGGCCAAAAGAAAAACTTCCAACCATTTCCATCCTTGTCTCTTTCTTCAACTAAAATGCAAGGTTCAAGATGACTCTTGGACCACCATCAATGCTCCTCTACAATAAAAGCAATGGGAATAACAGAGAAATGTTGCGAGACCAACTCAACACAAACGCCAAGCAACATACCATTTGCTAATTCGACCACAAAGTTAAGGGGATCAGAAAAAATAAATACTGTAGTTACGAGAGTAGGCCAGAGGCATGGGAATTCTCCAGCAAGTAATGCAATTCCTGACTCCATAAAGCTGATCCACAGCCCACAAAACACAAGTCAGGACTGGGATGGAATATTCTTTACTCACCTGGTTAAGTGTATTTCCAGTAGTTAAAGCTCAACACCATCCAGCACTAAGCAATCCACTTAGCCAGCACCTCATCCACAACATTAAACATTTACATCTTCACTACCTGAATCTCAGTGGAGACAGCATGTACAATCCACCAGATGCACTGCACCAGATTGTCAAGGTGCCTTCAGCAGCACTTTCTAAATCCACAACTTCTTTCACCCAGAAGGTCATGGGAAACAGGAGTCTGGGAACTCTGCCATCAGAAAATCATGAACTATCTTGATTTGAAAACGCATTCCCATCCCTTTACTGTTGCTGGGTCAAAACCTTCAAACACTTCCCCTTTTCCTCCCCTGAAAAGAAAAGATCAACGAAAACCGAAATTCATCTTCTTGCAATGTCATGACACAAAGCTGGGCAGGAGCATGAACCAACAGGAGGATGCAGAGATGCTTCAGTGTGATTTGGAAAAGTTGTGAGTGAACAAATGCATGGCAGGTGGAGTATAGTGGATAAATGTGAGGCTTTCCTCTTTGATAGAAAAAAAACAGGGCAGGTGATCTGAATGGCAATAGTTTGGACATGATGGTAGTATAAGATGATCTGGGTGCCCTTTTACACCAATTGCTGAAAGTCAGCATGCAGATGCAGCAGGTGGTTAAGGAGACAAGTGGTAGGTTAGCCTTCATAGCGAAATGATTCAAAAACAGAAGGGAGATCTTGCTGTAACTATATTGTGCTTTAGTAAAACCACACAGAGTACTGTGTGCAGATTTGGTTTCTTATCTGAGGATGGATGTTCTGGCTGTGGAGGGAGTAAAGGTTTATCAGACTGATTCCTTGGTTAGCAGGACTGACATGAAGAGACACAGATAGATTAGAACAATATTCACTGGAATTTAGAAGAATGAGGAGATGCTCATAAAAATTTATAAAACTAGACAAGATAAACACAGGAAGGGTGTTCGCCCGACACCTGGCGAGTCCAAAACCAGGGCTCTCCGTCTATGGTTTATAGGCCTTTTAGGACTGAGTTCAACAGAAATTTCTTCATCTAGATTGGCGTGCCTGTGGAATTCTCTGCCACAAAAAAGTTGACGCGAAAACATTAAATGTTTTCAAGAACTTAGTTACAGTTTGCAGGGCTAAAGGAATCAAAGGGTATGGAGAGATAGCAGGAACGGGGAACTGAGTTGCATGGCCAGCCATGATCATACTGAATGGCACAGCAGACCCAACTTTCCTGCTGCAATTTTCTATCTTCTATGCCCAGATGTACCTCAGTTACAACAAGACGGAGAGAGAAATTACTGACATTGTCATTTCTGTCATTATAATGAAGCATTTGAAACTGAAAAGCCACAAGAGCATCTCATGTAACTTATTTTTCAAAAGAATTTTATAGCTTCTACAACTCTTAAGTTTTTTGATAAATAGGACATCAAAGGATCCAAGAATCCAAAGAATCTTTGATACAAATGCAGTGTGGAGGAGCAGAGGGATCTTGGGGTTCATGTTCACTGTTCCCTGAAAGCTGCCACCCAGGTGGATAAAGTTGTTAAGAAGGCTTATGGCGTGTTAGCTTTCATTAATAGAGGGATTGAGTTCAAGAGCCGTGAAGTTATGCTCCAGCTATACAAAAGCCTGGTTCGGCCACATCTGGAGTATTGTGTCCAGTTCTGGTCACCTCATTACAGGAAAGATGTGGAAGTGTTAGAAAAGGTGCAGAGGAGATTTACCAGGATGTAGCCTGGAATGGAGGGAAGGTCTTACGAGGAAAGGTTGAGAGCGCTACGGCTTTTCTCTTTAGAACGACGAAGGATGAGAGGTGACTTGATAGAGGTGTACAAAATGATCAGAGGTATAGATAGAGTAGACAGCCAGAGACTTTTTCCCTAGGGTGGAGGTAGCTTTTACGAGGGGACATAGTTTTAAAGTGAAAGGAGGTAGATAGCGGGGAGACGTCAGAGGTAGGTTCTTTACTCAGAGTGGTAGGGGCGTGGAATGCATTGCCGGAGAGAGTAGTGGAGTCGGCCTCATTAGGGGCATTTAAGCGGCTATCAGATAGGCATATGGATGATAGTATAAAGGTAGCGGTGGAGGTTAGATAGACCTTAGGTTTAGGGTAAAAGTTCGGCACAACATCGTGGGCCTAAAGGCCTGTACTGTGCTGTACTGCTCTATGTTCTACGTTCCTTAAATGTATTTATAAGTTAGCTCAATGTCGTTGTGAATGGCTTTTTCATTCTAAAAAAGTCAACACTCTTCTTAGATAATATATTTCTGTCTTTGGATTGTCTGATTATTGTGTGCTTCCTTGAACATACTCCTTTTCTCTTCAAAACAACACCTCACATGTCCCAACATCACTTGTACTTAGCAATTCAAGAATACAGCAAATAGGAGGCCATTCAGCTTAAATAGATCATGCCTGATCTTTTACCACAATGCCATTTGCACACCACTACACTCACATCATCTGGTATTTTTAATGGCGAAGGTAGATCACCATCATCTTCTCAGGTAATTATGAATGGATAAAGAATACTTAATTTGCCAGCAACAGTCACATTTCTAGAACAACTACAAAAATAGCAAAACCCACTAATTTCCCAAGATTAAATATGCACACTGAATAGTGCCCCACAAAAATGACCAGACCTTAAAAAAAACAGAAGAATATGCCCAAATAGGTCAAGTAGCCTCAAATTAATGGCCATTTGGTCCCTGAGCCTTCTCTGCAATTCAGTGAGGGGGAGGCGATGGCCTAGTGGTATTATTGCTGGACTGTTAATCTAGACACCCAGAACGTTCTGGGGACCCAGTTGAAATCCCGCCACAGCCAATGGTGGAATTTGAATTCAATAAAATATCTGGAATTAAGAATCTAATGATGACCTTGAATCCACTGCCAATTGTCGGGAAAAACCCATCTGGTTCACTAATGTCCTTTAGGGAAGGAAACTGCCATCCTTACCTGGTCTGGCCTATATGTGACTCCAGACCCACAGTAAAGTGGTTAACTCTTAACTGCCCTCTGGGTAATTAGAGATGGGCAATAAATACTGTCTAGCCAGCAATGCCCTCATCCCGTTAATGAATAATAAAAAAAGACTATGACAGTGGTGCCTATCTCTGGACAAGGTGGTGTGGGGGTACAGGTTCCATCTGCTGCAGAGGTGTGCAATAGCATCTCTGAGCAGGTCGACTGGAAAACATCAATAAGATCACTAATGATCCGACTGTGGTTTCAACTCCACTTTCCTGGCTGCTCCCTTGTCAAAACTCTACAACACAGCCCTTGAATACATTCAATTTCTGCACTGTTCTGCTCGCTGTGAAAGAAAATTCCAAACAGTAATGATTCTCCGAGAGGAGAAATTCCTCCATGTCTAGGTCTTAAATGGAAGGCACTTATTTTGGAACTACATCCCCATAAGGGAAAACATCTTCTCCCATCCACCGTTTCAAGGCTCCTTAGAATATTGTACATTTCAGTAAGATCACATCTCATTCCTCTGTAGTCCAGCAAGGACAGGCGCAACCTGCACAGTCTTTCCTTGTAAGACAAACACTTCATCTCAGGTATCAGCTTCCTGAACATTATCTGACTGTTTCCAATCCAGGTATGATAAGTAAAGTGATCAAACTAAATATGGTACCTGAGATGTAAGATCAGCAATGTCTAGGACTATTAAAGCCAGCTTTTACATCAATGTCAACTTACCTTACACATTCCATAGTCTGTTAATTTAATATGCCCTTCAGAGTCCAGCAAGACATTATCTAGTTTCAAATCTCGGTAAATGATCCCATGTTCATGAAGATAGTTTAAGGCCAGACTGATTTCTGAAGAATAAAATCTGTCTCAAATGAAAAAAAAAATTCAATCCCTTGTAAAAACAGAGTGAACAAGATAAAAACACATCTACTAAGAAACAGAAATCAGATACATTTATCTATCTTGTATTTTTGTAAACTAATGGGAAGAACAACACTGCTTGATGGTGACACTGTCTTCTGTCTTCCTTCAGTGTGTCAAATCAATACCATGTTCCATTTATTCTTTCCCTGAACCTCAAATCTAGTAATAAGTTCATTGTCTTCACATCTCCAACAATCTCTGGATCTTTTGTTTTTAACAACCTACTCAATTTCAAGTAACTACTAATTCTTGATTTGCCTGATCACCAGTCATATGCTTTTCAACTTCGGTATTTTGGATATCAATTTGATCTGTTAGTTAAAAAGGCCCTAGTGCTCTCTTGAACTCTCAGTTTATAACTGGAATACAGTGGCACTTGGTCAAACAGCTGGTTCCAGAAAACAACATCTGCAAAACACAAATTGCTTTTCCTGTAATAGATACAAGCTGCATTTTGAAACGACGAACACTACAAATGCAGAAATACCACAATGCATCAGGTCCATTTAAAACATAAAAATACGACACACAGTTAAGTAATAGGCTGAAATGAAAGGAAAGAAACAAGTGTAATGGAAATCATTTTTTCACCAGCAGATAATTTCATTTCTGGCACTGAACTCCCATATGGGTCTGGTTCATTGCCAGAGCAGTTTTCCTGTCACCATGTATGCCAGGTAAAAACTTGGAAGAGGTCAAGGTAAGATCAGGCAGGACAGCTGGACAGTACAGTAATGGGGCACAGGGACTAGAGAAACAATTCCAGCAATGGGGTGCCAAGTAACAGCAAAGAAAAGGAGGAAGACTGCAAGAGATACAGATGATCTCAGGCTTTCTGACTCAACCAGATATACATCTTGAAGAACCTCTGCACGTAAAGACACGTGATACAAGTTCCTTTGGCATCCCCAATTTTCAGATTTCGCTATTTCTAAAACAAGTAGAAGCCCAATTTCTCTAACCTGGCATGCTCCTCTGGAAGTTTCCGTTGTCTCTGCATATGAAACATCAAATCTCCACCATTCACATATTCTATGACGAAAAATAGCCTGCAACCAATAAATTTAAATTAGCCATTAAAAAGCCAGACGTTTTATTCACTAAATGGACAAAACCTTCAATTTGAGAATTTCTAAAGAGATGCTTCTTCGAGAAGAACCTGGAAGGAACTGATTATCATTATTATTTATTTAAGGATTCAAAACTGCAGTGAGGTTAATGGAAGTTGAAAGGAATTTGAAAATCAATTCATTAAAGTATTCACCGAAAGGCTTGAAATTTGCGTGAAGTCATTCCTGCAATTTTTTTCACACTGCAACAGTAGAGACAGTAGTAATCTTGGCACCAAGACCACTTGAAAAGAAAATCCCTCATCATCAGAGCTTCTTTTATTGACAAACCAAGCCAATATAAATAGCTAAATTCATGAAAGGAAGAAACACTGGGGCTGGGAATTATTTGACAGCTATTACTGCTGTCGGCAGATGATTCAGCAGTAGATAAATCATTTGCATATTCTCTTGCCTACATAGCAAACAAAGAGCAAGAAAAGACGTCCACATAGGAATAAAGTGGTACCACAACTTAAAACACTTTTCTAAAAAAACATCAAAGTCCATCCCAGTACTTTTCTCTGCTCAAACAAAACAAACATGCCGAGGAATGCATCCAAAAGTGTCAGCCAGCTCTTGGCACCTTCTGCAAATGGCCATTTCAGAGTCCGATGCCAAGTAATTGTATACTTGATAATCACAGCCAAATATAATATTGCCCTCACGAGACATGCCCATGGGTACATTTTCCAACAATAATCAGGAAACTCTCCCCCATCTCAAAGTAACTGATAAAGTTGTCTGCCTTTAGACAGCAATTCAAGGTTCCCTCCTTTGTTTCAACATCACCCTTGAAGCATGACAGCTACTTGAGAAAATCTGGAACTAGCACCCCTATAGGCACAAATAGTCCAGGTTCCACAGGAAGACTTTTTCCTTTGCTTGTTAAAAACAAAACTATGCTGTCAATTATGCTGTCTCTTCTAGTGTAACTTAACTTAGTACAATTCAGCATCTTGGAAAATAAATCTTTAAAAGGGTCTTCAAATATGGTTAGTATCCACACTGATCCGTACTGCTTAGAAGCAACAACTCAGATGATCAGTTTCTTCCCAAAGTATGGACTTCAACCATGCTGGATTATATGAGAACAGACTAGTTATTATACGAGTCACAGAAGCTACCATAGATGATGTGTTCCATGTAATAAATAATAATAATAAATAATAATAATAGGGTAATAAATTTATGGAATAAGTTAACAGGAAAGGTCAAAGTCAGCAGTGTAAATTTATTTCTGCTATTACTTACTACAAAGAAATTCTATGTAAAATGTCAATAATGCTTCACCGATCTCAAAAACCTATTGTACACATCACCAATCCAAACTACAGTAAATAGTGACAAGAATCTTTAATTTACCAGCTTTCCTTAGTAAGGCACATATACAAAGATTGATTGTGATCTCATTACATATTGCAACATTAACAGGACACAGCATTTGGAAACTCATCCCACCTGCTCTCGGTCTGGAAGCAGGAGTGCAGTCCTACAAGGAAAGGATGATTCGATGCCTGTTCAAACACGTGCTTTTCTGTCTGTACCCAATCGATATCCTGTCAAAATGCAAAAAAAATTAATAAAAAACTTTAAATCAGACAGAATTCATATTTTACTTCTACCAAGTTTTCACAACTTTTGCCTCTTTCCTCGAAAAACTGAGTTACTGCAGAGTTAAAGGAATCAAAAGTTATTTGTTTACCATGCTAAAATTAAATGTATTGAAGCACTCATATGCAAACATCAAATCACAAGAATTACACAAAGTACAATTAACTTAAAACCCCTAAAAAATACAGTATAAAATCAAATACAAAAAGAACTGGCCATAAATTAATAATATCCAACAAGGTGAACATGGTAAAGCCATCACTACAAGATATCTCTAAACAAATACTTTCATTTATTTAAACGTTTATGCAAAATAATTATTTCTAACTTATGACACATTTGCCAGAAACCATTCTCCACCTCCAGCATAAACCCAAGATTAGGCATGTGATTACTGCCACAGGATCATGCTTGCAAACAGAGTTCTACAGACAAACAAGTTAAAAACTTTGTTTCAAAAGTAATAGCAAATGCTCTCCACGTTTTCTCTGAAACTCTTAACACCCCTTGAAAGACTTTTTTTCCAATATTCATGTAACCACGTTCAACTTTGTACATCAAGACAGAATGTTTCGCAATGCATCTGTTAAAAGTTAAATCTCACTTACAAGTAATTACCACCCTAGAACAAAAAGAGCAAAGAACAAAGAAAATTACAGTACAGGAACAAGCCCTTCGACCCTCCAAGCCTGCACAGACACACTACCCGTCACAACTAAAACCCCCTACCCTTCCGGGGATCGTGTCCCTCTATTCCCATCCTATTCATATATTTGTCAAGATGCCTTTTAGGAGTCACTATAATATCTGCTTCCATTACCTCCCCGGCAGCGAGTTCCAGGCTCCCACCACCATCTGTGTAAAAAAGTTGCCTCATACATCACCTTTAAACCTTACCCCTCACACCTTAAACTCATGGCCCCTGGTAACTAACTCTTCCATCCTGGGAAAAAGCTTCTGACTGTCCAGTCTGTCCATGCCCTTCATAATCTTGTAGGCCTCTATAAAGTCACTCCTCAACCTCCATCATTCCAGTGAGAACAACCCAAGTTTCTCCAACCTCTCCTCACAGCTAATGCCCTCCTTACCAGGCAACATCCTGGTAAATTTTTTCTGTACCCTCTCCAAAGCCACCACATCCTTCTGGCAGTGTGGCAACCAGAATTGAACACAATATTCCAAATGTGGCCTAACTAAGGTTCTATAAAGCTGCAACATTACCTGCCAATTTTTAAACTCAATGCCCCGGCCGAGGAAGGCAAGCATGCCATATGCCTTGTTGACTCACTTTTCCACCTGCGTTGCCACTTTCAGTGACCTGCGTACCTGTACACCCAAATCCCTCTGCCTCTGAGTACTCTTAAGGGCTCTGCCATTTACTGTATATATTCTATCTGGATTAGACCTTCCAAAATGCATTACTTCACATTTTTCAGGTTTAAACTTCATCTACCATCTCTCTGCCCAAGTCACCTACCGATCTATATCCAGCTGTATCCTTTGATGGTGCTCATCACTATCCGCAATTCCACCAACCTTTGTGTCATTGACAAACTCACTAATCAGACCAGTTACATTCTCCTCCAAATCATTTATATATATATTATAAACAGCAAAGCTCCCAACACTGATCCCTGAGGAACGCTACTAGTCACAGCCCTCCATTCAGAAACACACCCTTCCACTGCTTCCCTCTGTCTATGACCAAGCCAGTATTTTATCCATCTTGCAAGCTCACCTCTGACCCATGCGACTTTACCTTCTGTATGAGCCTGCTATGAGGGACCTTGTCAAAGGCCTTACTGAAGTCCACGTAGACAACATCCACTGCCCTGCCCTCATCAATCATCTTCATCACTTCCTCAAAAAACTCAACCAAGTTAGTGAGATACGACCTCCCCTTCACAAAACCATGTTGCCTCTCGCTAATACGCCCATTGATTTCCAGGTGGAAGTAAATCCTGTCTTGAAGAATCCTCTCCAATAATTTCCCTACCACTGACGTAAGGCTCACTGGCCTGTAATTAGCTGGATTATCCTTGCCACCCTTCTTAAACAAAGGAATAACATTGGCTATTCTCCAATCCTTTGGGACCTCCCCTGTAGCCAGTGAAGATTTCCCTCAACGCCCCAGCAATTTTCTCCCTTGCCTCCCTCCTAGATGGATACAATCCCTTATTTCAAATTAAGCTAACATTTTCTGAATTACAAAACAGCAGATTAACAGACTGTGCTGATTGCTTAACTGCTACATAAACAATCAAATTGATCAGATCTTTTCATATTGCCACATTATACTGCGATACTTTATGTTGATTTCAAATAGGGAAGATGTCTGCATAAATAGCTAGTTAAGGATTTGGATAAGAATGGATTCAAGGAAGCCATCAACAAACAGTGCAAGTTAATGGTACAGTAGTTCCTCCCAACAAAGTCTAGATTAAATTAGCCAATTTACAACAGGAACTGCATATTCTATACCTCCAACCAATTTAAACCACAGCAGGAAAGAGAAATTTACTTTTAAAATGAAAATCTAAAAGTCATTCCTATAGCAAGCTGTGCAGTAAGTTTAACTTGGAGACAATCGGACTGCAGATGCCGGAAGCCAGAAGCCAGAATCCATTGATGTGAAGTCTGAAACATCGACTTTCCTGCTCCTCTGATCCTGTCTGGTCTGCTGTGCTCTTCCAGCATCACACCTATTGACAGTAAGTTTAACTTACTTTGTAGTCAATGTCATGTGGTCAAAAGAACTACAATGTTAAGATTCCATGCCAAAATGAAAACAGCTTGAAGGCCAGTAGAAAAATTGGATTCCTTCCAAACCATAATTAAAGGAAATAGTACAAAATTAGTGAATCTCAGTACAAGAAATCTGTATGAAAAATCTCCCATGGCTAAAACGTTATCAAGACAGACAATCTTTTCTGCTTTGCAGGTGTGTACTGAGTATGTAGCCACAATTTCCTTGCTCATTTTCATCTTTCTCCAAAACTGAATCCAAGAGAGGTGCAAAAGATCTTTCCATGCTTCTATGGCATTCTCAAGTAACTGAACTTCCTAAAATTTCTTGCACAAAGATTTTTAAAATTTCCACTAAAAGTTATCTTAAGATTCAGCTTCCAAAACATCATCACTTCCTACATCTACAATTTTTATAATTTCAAAATCTAACAACTGCAATGTGATTAAATGTTTCTCACCTCATCATCATTAACCAGTTCCTTCTTCACAACTTTCATTGCATAAATGCGCTCTGTCTTTTTCAGTCGAACGAGGAGGACTTTAGCGTAGCTACCTCTTCCGATGACACGGATTAGATCGAAATCTGGAACACCTAAACTCGTGGGAACTTTTCCACTTTCCCTGCTGCTCATGGCCTGTTCAGAAAAACATGCCAATATCAGATGAGATTAAAATGCATCAAAATGGATCAGATCTGATTAAGTTGAAGGCAGCTGGTCAATTCAAGAGCCAACACTGCAGACAACCTCATATTTGCAAATTTGCACTGATCACTACAGCCCTCCCCAACGTTTAACAGGCATTTTTACAGACACATAAACAGGCAGGGGCATGGATGATGTGCAAGCAGATGGAATTAGTTTAGAATGGCATCATGGTTGGTGCAGAAATGATGCACTGAAGGTCCAGCTCTTGTGCTGAACTGTTGTAGGATCTATGGCCTCCAATTACTAACCACCTGCCAGTGGAAACAGTTTCATCCAAACTATTTCAGCTGTGTTGAGAGACTGAAAAAAGTGGGTTATTCTCCTTACAGCAGAAGAGAAAACAATATTTGGTCCAGGTGCTCAAAATTGTAAAGGATTTTGTTTATAAGATTAACATCAATGTCAATAGAGTAACAGACATGTGGAAACCTTTATTAGATATAGCAAGCTGATGTGATCAGGGTTAGGATGGACTGTCAGAAAGTGCATCTGAATCCAATTCATAACAGTGAGAGAGTTTTGCATATATCTATAGAACTGGTAGGTATATTGAATGAAAACTGTCTATGATTCTATCTTCTGTCAAAATGCCTCAATAGTGAGCACTAAAAATCTTTCCTTTAACCTTAAGTCATTTTCAGTAATTTTTTGATATCAATAATGGGTAGCATGGCTGAGCGGTCTAAAGCACTGGTTTAAGGCTCCAGCCTCTACGGAGGCGTGGGTTCAAATCCCACCGCTGCCATTTGTGTTTGTGGATTGGTGTTAGCACCTTACCCTAACTACAAGCCACCAGTGCTTGTTTCTACAACATACAGCAGCACATGGATGATAGAATAACGTAGCGTATGGAGGGTAGTTTGATCTTAGTTGGATAATTGGTTGGCACAACATCGTGGGCCGAAGGGCCTGTACTGTGCTGTACTGTTCTATGTTCAATAACTGCACTGCATTCCTCCACTTGGGGGTTAATGAAAAATAGTTTATAAAAATTTAGAATAGATGCAGCAAAAATGATCTTGAACACCAGCCATCTTTCTGTGCAACCATGTCATGAGTCCCATCACTCCCCTGTCATATTCAGACCTATTCAAAACATTGCAAAGGAAACTTTAGTCTCCTTCCTTAACAAGGCCGCAGACCTTAATATTGTATTTTAGAATGTTAACAACCAACACAAACAGATTTTTGTTTTGTACCTCTTTTTCCTCACCAACATGGTCCAGGTTTTCTTGGCTGGAAGATTTGTACGGAATAACTGCAAGGAGCATAGAGATATATTCTTTATAAGGCATTAAACTGATGGAAAAATAGATCTTCACACCTTATTAGTATTTAATTACTTATTGCAGAGATTGCTCAAAATTAGGAATTTTTTTTACCAAATCCCAAGGAGGATTTATTTTTAAAAAAGTCTCCACTGTTTATTGCGACATCATCTTACAAACATTATTTGCCTGCTGTACAGAGTTGGCAATTTAATGTGGTAGAATAAAAGATGATTTCAATCACAATTAGCAGAGAAGACCACCAAAATGGTGATCCTGGGAAAAAGAAATTTGTTAAAAAATGAAACCTTTTTCTTGAAATAATGAATTTTATAAAAATCCATTCGTAAGGCATTGATCACCACCGAAAGAACAGTAAAAATTCACAATCTCAGCACATGAAGAAATTAAGTGAATCATGAATAAGAAGCACGCTTGAAGGATAGAAAACACTAAAAGTAGTGTGGTTTATCTCAATCATGAAGGTTGAAGACATGCAAACAGTTGTAATATATTTCTACATAACAAAAAAAAGTTTTTAAACAATGGGAAGCCCGTGCTCTTTTAAAAATATCTGAAGGAGGAGGCATTAGATGTTTTAATGGTGCGAAAATCCCGAGGACTGATGAAATGTATCCTAGGCTGCTTTGGGAAGCAAGGCAGGAGATTGCTGGGGCCCTGGCCAGAACGTTTAATACTTCACTGGCGAAGTGCCAGATGACTGGAGGATAGCAAACGTGGTTCCTTTGTTCAAGAAGAACAGCAGGGACGGGCCAAGTAATTACAGACCAGTTGGTCTGATGTCAGTGGTGCGTAACTTATTGAAAGAAATTCTGAGGGACAGGTTTAATCAATACTTGCAAAGACAGGGATTGATCAGGAATAGTCAGCACAAATATGCTGGAGGAACATCCTGCCTGACAAACTTAACTGTTTTTTGAAAGGTTTACTTGATGTCGGCATTGCAGTTGATGTTGTTTAAATGGACGTCAGTAAGGCCTTTGACATGATCCCACGTGGAAGGCTGGTCTAAAAGCTAAGAGCCAATGGCATCCAAGGTAAGTTGGCAAACTGGATCCAAAACTGGCTTGCATACACGAGGCAAAGGATGATTGTAGAGGGTTACTTTTATGATTGGAAGCCTGTGACCAGCATTGCACCACAGGGATCAGTGCTGGGACCTTTGCTGTCTGTTATGTACATTAATGACTTTGATTAAATGTAATAGATATAATTAGCAAATTTGCAGATGACAAAAATTGGGTGTTGTTCATAGTGAGGAGGATGGTCTTAGGGTAGAGTCTGATATTGATCAGCAGGTAATGGCAGGTGTAATTTAATCCCAATAAGTGAGAGGTGATACATATTGGGAAGTATAAGGGGAGGATATATAGAATGAATGGTAGGTCCTACAGAGTACTGAGGAACAAAGGGACCTTGGTATGCAAGTCCATTGATCCCAGAAGATGTCAGCAAGAGACAGACAGGGTGGTAAAGGAGGCAAACAGGATGCTTGCTTTCATTAGCCAAATGTAGAATAGAGCGAGGAAGTCTTGTTACAACTCTATAAAACATTGGTTGGGCCACAGATGGAAGACTATGTGCAGTTCTGGTCAGCACACTATCTGAAGGACATGGCTGCACGGCAGGGGGTGCAAAGGAAATCCACCAGGATGTTGCTTGGGATGGAAAGTCCCAGTTATGAGGAGAGACTTGACAGACTAGGTTTCTTTTCCTTGGAGCAGAGGAGGCTGAAAGTGGATCCAATTGAGGTGCACAAAATTATGAGAGGCATTGACATGGTAGACCGTGAGACTCTTCCCAAGGCAGACATGTCTAAAACCAGCAGACATTAGTTTAAGGTGAGGAATAGGTGGTTTAGAGGGGGTATGACAATTTTTTTTGCCTGGAGGGTGGCAGAAATATTGCTGCCCGAGCGTGTAGTGGAGGCAGGTACACTCGCAACATTTCAGAAGCACCTACATGGACAGGGCAGAATAGATTATGGACCATGTGCAGGAAAATGGGATTAATGTAGTTTGAGGTTTGTTGGGCAGCATAGACATAATGAGCCAAAGGGCGTATTTATATGCTCGGTGACTGAATTCGAGTCACAATTTTATTTGTTCTGAACTAATTCCTACATTTTTCTATATACTTGGCACATAATATTGTTTTCTACAAAATGTACACATAACTCACCACTCCAATGCAGTAACTCCAATAATATTCATTAGCAGAATTACAAATTGATTAACATCTAATGAAAAAATAAACCTGTCCTTTAAGTATGACCATTCTCTTCATGGTGTAGTTTACAAATACCAAATCAGCGATCTTTTATTACATCACTAATTGGTTCACTTCCAAGAGATACATCGCTAGAGAACAAGACAGTGAACAAGTTGGCTGTAGAGCTTCTCAAGTCAGCTCCAACACTCTTCTAATATCTTCCATATTAGCTTCTGATCTTTTACATCAGTATTCTATATCGCTCATTTCTTCTAGTATCCAAAAGTCTGAGTTTCGGATATACTCATTGCCGGAATATTTACAGCTCTCTGGAGGAATGAGTTCCTAAAATTCAGAATCCCAAGTTAAAGTGCTGTTCCTCATCTCAATAACTGACTGAACCCCACATGATCTCTAATTCTAGAGACTCTCAATATCTATTCTTATTAGTTCTCAAAGAACACAAGGAATCAGAATATTTGGCCACTCAAGCCTGCTCGTCATTCATAATATTATGGCTGGTTTGATTGCAGTTTTAACTTCAACCCAATCCCAGCTCCTCCCTTCCACTATCAAACAAGTGTAGCCTTCTTTAGATAATGTGATCGAAAATATCCCCAGTAACCAGATGTGGTCTCACTGAAGGACAATGAAAATGTCATGAGACTTCTCCACTCTTGTACTCTAATCCATTGCAATGAAGGCTAACATACATTGCCCTTTTAAATTGCATCCTTAAATTAATTTTGGGACTGGTGCACAAGGGTCATTTAAAAGGTCTATCATCTAAAAAGTAGCTATACTTACATTCTTCCAACATATTATGCCATTTAATACTTTCTTATCCAATCAATAAACCCCCTTTTTTGCTTTAGCAGTCTCTTTTTATTCCCTTGCTTTCTCACTTAACTTTGCATCCAACTTAGTTACACCGTACTTTATCACCTCATTCATATCGGAGGTAAAACTGTAAATGCTGAGGCCCAAACACTAGTCCTTATGAGACTTTACTACACCTCAACATCTTGAAAATAACCCATTTATTCCAATCATTGTTTTTCAAAAAATCTGTTGGTCATCATCAATCCATGTTAATAAATGATCCCCAATCCCTTGACCTCTCAACAGGATAAAAACAAAAAGTTTTAAAGGAAGATCACTGGACACAAAATGTCAAATCTGCTTTCTCTCCACAGATGCCTCCAGGCCCGCTGAGTTTCTACAGCAATTTCTGTTTTCACTGTAAACGCTTAAACAGTGCTCACTCAACTCCAATATCTCCCCGTACTGTCTAATTTAATATATTTTTAGATGATACTCTATTCAAGCTATTAAAACTTCCTCCACACACAATTCTCACTGACTATTACTCTTCTGAATTCCTGTTGCCAGTGCCCAATTTATCAGATTTTTTTTTAAAAAATAGGTTCAAACGGCCGTATATTGTACTGATTTTACAACAAACCCAAAAGACTGATTATGCATGCAATATCTGCGATTGAACAAGTTGACCCTTCATAGATAATCACACATTCAAACTCAGAGGATTATCGGTCAAAGAGAATACTGATCAGCAGATCCCCATGCCTCCATTAAGCAAGCATAAGAGGCCATTTGGCCCATCAAGCCTCCTGCATGACCAAATTGATTACATTTCTCTACATTTTTTATTTTCTAGTTTTCAAATATTCAATCAATTTCTTCCTTCTCCACTACAGTGTTTCTTTGATTCATTCATGTGTCACTGGCTGGGCCAACATTTATTGTCCATCCCTAACTGGATCAGACAGCAGTTAAGAATCAACCTGACAGCAGAGTCTGAAGTCACATGTAGGCTAGACCGGATAAGGACAGGATATTTCCTTCCCTGAAGTGAATCAGATGGGTTTTTCCAACAATCAGCCACAGTTTAACAGTTATTCTTAGACACTTAATTCCAGATTTTTATTGAATTCAAATTTCACCATCTTCCATGGCAGGATTTGAATCCAGGTTCCCAGGACACTACCTGAGTGTCTAGATTAATTAGCTAGCAACAACAGCACTAGGCCATGGCCTATGTATTGTTTTTGCAATGGTACTCTATCTATTATATGTATTACGGTGAATGGGTTGGACCTTGATGCAGAAACAGAGAGCAGAAGAAAGCCAGTGGGGCAAGTGGCATACAGACAGATGGAGCTCTTTCACACATTCAACATACTTTTAATTTCTTTACATTCTGTACTTCCCATCTTCTGCAAAAACTGGCATTAATGATCATGACAATGGTGCTTGCCAGAAATACAATGCCTAATGCAGTGTTGAATTCTGTATATCAGGAAACTTGCAGATTCAGTATAATTTACACTGAGTTAGCTACACCAACATTGGGCTTTGTGAAGAGAAGGAAGAATGACGTAGAAGGAGAAATCCATTCAGATTTTCTGCTCCCAACTGTTATGTAATTACTCATGCTGCAAAGTATGGATGTCAAGATGGAATAGGATTCAGCTCATTGACAAAGCGCCTGAATCATCAAGCACCCTACGACTTACTTTTCTGTCTAATAAAATGATCTTAGGAGGAGATACTGAACATGTCTTCTATGACCCATTGTAAGCTTTCATGAAAGAGGGGAGAAAGTTGAAGACAGCAAGTGACTCTCAGGAAAAGTTCCTTCTGATCAGTATTTCTATCTGTTCTGCCCACTGAATTCAAAAGGCCACAGATGCTTGGCAGCAAGTTAAAACATCTAAAATATTAATGTTAAAGAAAGACTCGCCCCTTACCTGGTGCAATATTTTCTGCATTGTCAGCACCTGGAATCATATGCTCCTAAACCAAAGCACAACATTAAGATTTTCAGCTGTGAAACAATATGCGAAGTTAAACAGCAATTAAAATGCAAGATGATAATTTAGTAATATCATCAAACTGACCCAGAATCACACTCATACCTGATCACTACTTCCCCAAGGATAATGAGTAGGATGTGCGCTGATCTGTAAAACAAAACAGTCAATGTACATTTCACAAATATTCCCTTTTTAAGGAGGAACCAAATTTTAAACATGGCACAAGTGTTGTCAATAGGGGATAATTTTTATTTGGATAAGCCCAAGTTGCGTCATGTCTTATGCCATCATGCCTCATGCATTTTCTTGCTCCATCATTCCAGACTTACCTCAATAATTGCCTACCATGCCCTCATCACAATGCTGGCAACTGATGTCTGCCCCATCTTACCTCTTTGCAGTTCCCAAAGCAACTCGTCACTCAACAGGTGTCTGCCCAAAGATTGGCATCCCTTGCATCCATGTCATTTGTAAAGCGCCACTATGCACCCAGACATGGCATTTTAAAGCTTCTTTGCTCGTTGACAGACAGAACATGCCACAGAAGGGGAAAATGGAATGGCATCATGCTTCTCAGACAGCAATCTAGAATCCTGGTGGACAGGATGGTGCACTGAAGAGATGTCCTCTTCTTGGAGGACTGATAGAAGAATAGTGCCATCAGAGACCTTGCCAGCCTGGTCTGAGATTGCCACCCAGGTCAGTGCTGTGTCCAGGATGCAGAGGAACAGCCAGCAAAATAAAAAGACTGTCCATGACCTTCTCTGCTCCACCAGGGCGTCTCACTTCTCTCTGCCGCATCGCAACCTACCAATGTCACTACACACACCTCTTACTTGCCCCATCACAATCATGGTTGCCTGCAGCATTCTTCTTCATCCATTCTCACCCCATCAACCTTCCTTACCACTAGTCCTGATGCCGTCTGGACTGCCTCAATTTTTTTGGAGTATCTCACCACCCTGCCCTCATACTGGCGATGACAAATAACTCTGCCATCCACTGTCATCTCATTCATTCCTGCCTTTTTCCTCATTATGGAGAAGACAGTCCATATCAAGGTAGAATGAGCCTGTACTGGTGGAGGGGTGCCCAACATGCATGTCTTCACCTGCTCACAAGAGAAGGCTGGGACTGCTCAAGCAGGGATGTGGAGACGTCTACATCACTCCAAACAGGCATGTACCATCCGCATGCCACTCTCCCAGCAAATCACAGCACACCACTGGTGCCTTTTCTCTCTTCCGTCTTGCAAAAACCTTCCAAGAAACACCCTTTGAACCTCGACAGACAAGAGTACCCAGACCTCAGGGGAAGCTTTAGCAAACTACATCTTGGACTTAGAACCAGCCAGATTTAGAAACCTTAGTGGGAATTGTAGACTTAAGAGACTGTGTGTACACAACCCAGTAGGCACCTCACCGCGAGAGTTCTGCTGATGAAGCAATGGCCCAGGCAGATGACCCTGTGATGTTAACCATCAAGGGCCACATCCAAACGGTGTATCTAATGGTGAAGTGCTGTTCCTACTACCTGCCTTGGAAGTTCACCTCTGCTATCCTGACAGCAGTTTACATCCCAAGCAGAACTGGAGGGCATACTTGATGAAATATACACTGCTACAAATAGCCTTGAGATGGAATACCCTGGGGCCTTGCTCATCACTGCCGGTGTTTTAACCAGGCCAACCTCAACAATGTGCTGCCAAGATACCAGCAACACATCGCGTGTCCCATCAGAGGTCCAAACAACCTTGACCATCGTTGATAAACAATCAAAGCCACCTCCTGCTCCAACATCCACTCACATTTTGGAAAATCAGACCATAAAGCTGTACTACTTCCCCTGGCTTACAAGCAGAAATTGAAATGTGAAGATCCAGTACAGAGTGTCGTACGTACTGGTCTGAGGTAACAGATGAGCTCCTATGTGACTGCTTGGAGTCAGTGGACTGACCCATAATCAAGAATTCAGCAGCCAACCAAAATAAGTACACCATTACTGTCATAGACTTCATCGGTAAGTGTGTAGAGGACTGTGTGCCAATTAAATTAATCCGAGTGTTCCCTCAAGCACTCCAAGGGTCACTCTACCAAAACTCCAAGGCCAACAGGATCCACAGCAGAGCAGGCCCTCACCAGCCCAACTCTAAACGAGTACACTGAAGTGCGATGGGGAGGGGGAGAAAGGAAACCTATTGAGGACATTTTAGTGGTACAGGTGAAAGTGAATTTTCTGTAATGACAGCAGTACGGAGAGGGGTCTGGGCTGAATGCCTAGTGAAAAATATACACAAGGCACTGGACCTTAGTGAAACTTTTGCTCCTCTATACCTCCCAACTCTCTGTGCGCAAAGGCAGAGATGTCAAGGAGGTATAATAGAGAGGGTCAATGCTATTGGATGGCCAGGAAGTAAGCAGCATGTGCTGCAGCTCCCTCCCTCACAGGTCAAGTCACTCACCCTGCCTACTCAATATGCACGCAGCCAATTTTTTTCCCCACTGCACACTTTCGAGGTATAGCGAGTGGTCCTCTTGCATTGCCTTCTGTGTTGGTGAGCTCCAAACATATCTACATCCCCTTCTAAGTAACACATTGTGCCCCAGAATTTTAATTAAATTAAAAATTTGAGCACTCAGAAGTATAAAGTTCTTCCTTCTGAGCATGACCATTTTTTGGGAGACTATTTAAACTGTATTTAACACTGGGATTCACTCTTTCTCCTTATTACACACACACACACACACACACACACACACAATTTCATTCCAACATTTCATTTCCCATCATGCAAGACTCACATCAGGAGTGCTGAAACTAAAATCCTGCCCATGATGTCAGATCAGTAAGTCTTAATTTGAAGGTTTTCTTTAAACTTGCATCTCGGCTTTAGGAATAAAACAAGCATTTGACATTTCTCTGAATTATGGCATTGTACATCTTTTGTATATTTTTGCTTCGATTTGTATACCTGCCTTCCCGAGAACATAAAGTTCTACTGCATGCAGTATCAAAACACAAGTTTTCACCCTGCAATAATATTTATTTTTCATATCAGCCAAGATGCCTGTTTCACAATTGCTGGTAAGGGCAGGATTGCGCTTGTCTGTCAGACGTTCTCTGTCCCTCACAGCATGTTGAGGACATCATCACAGGCACAGGTGATAATGTAGTTAGCGCTCAGGAAATGGCAGACTTACTAAATAGCTACTTTGCATCAGACTTCACAGATTGAGGATAAAGTTTAATGCCAAGGAAAATTAAAAATAAATCACAGATTGGAACTACTAGATACAATTTGAGCAGAAAAAGATGATGGAGAAACTAATAAGATGAAAGACAACTCCAAGAATATATTATCCTAGGAGTGGACTTAGAGCAGGTTGTTTGGAACAATACCAGCGTAAAGCATTAAATTATGAGAGCAGATTGCATAAACTACACTTGGATTTCCTTGAATATAGTAAATTAAGGAATGATGTAAATGAGATGTTTAAGATATTCAAAATAATTTGATAAAGCAGGCAGAAAACATTTTCTCTGCTAAGGAATTTAGAGCACTCAATATTGTTATCTATCCAGATGATTTCTTTAAGCAAATATCCTCCATAATTAAGTCCTAAGAATTCTAACATAAATAACAAACTTATTTTTAAACTGGAGCTGGATTTTCTGGAGTTAAAATCCAATGGAGTTACTTGTTAGTAATAACAGATTCAAACGTTATTAACATTTTTGACAAATTTCTTTCCAAAGTAAAACTGTCACTGCTTAACAGCACACACATCTGTCAATACGACTTTTTCAACAGTACTATTTCCTGCTCCATAAGCAGGCAGAGTCAGAGTTAAAAATTCAAAGAGTTTAAAAACAATGGAGAAAGACTTACAGCATGACGTCCGCATTCAATTGTAACCAGTTTGTGACATTTCTTATGGACAAGAAGCTTACAGTTGATGCATTTATAGCCTTGACGACCTAGGCCCCAGATCCGATCAGTACAAAACGCACAGTGTGCTCGCTGAAGGAGAGAGAGCAAGAAAACAAATGAAGGTTTAATGTTCAGCACAAACAGAACACTTTCGCTACAAATTTTATTAAACTAACAATAAATGTTATTACACATACTCCAAAATAAGTTCTAAAACTGTAACGGTAACTATTGTATATAATTTTTAAAAGACTAGAAATTTAGGCCATTGCAGAAAGGCATTCTACATGAGTTCCTGGTATCAAATCAAAATGTAGCCCATACGAGGAGCACATCTATCAGCTCATATTTTCCCTTTTGTGAAGTCTCAGTGATTTCTATGCTCTCAGTCTTCCACTCTACTTTCCGAACTAAATTTCCTTTATTGCGGCAGTGCACAGCAGTGACAACTTGCAGAGGAGTCATTATGCACAAAGATTTCCTGGAACCTGTTGACTCACTTAGCCCATTTACTATATGTGGGTTGCGGCAGTTTTGATATAAACAATGACACTTTTAGTAGGAAGTATTGAACTGAAACTCCATATAAGCCCACAAAAGTGCACATAAGGCAATGAGAATTGTATTTTGATCAGAAAGTTTGATTCCTGGACATGTCTCAATATTATTTTCTCCAATAATCCACTCCCAGAATGCCCCATATTGAACCTAATTAGTTCTTTTGTGGAGATAGTAAGAACTGCCGATGCTGGGGTCAGAGATAACAGTGTGGAGCTGGAGGAGCATAGCAGGCCAGTCAGCATCAGAGGAGCAAAGTTGACGTTTTGAGTCAGGACCCTTCTTCAGAAATGGAGGAGGGGGGAAGGGAGCTCTGAAATAAATAGAGAGAGGAGGGGTGGGGCTGGGGAAGGTAGGTGGGATGGTGATAGGTGAATGCAGGTAGGCAGTGGTGGGGATTGGTCAATGAGGTGGGAGGAGCAGATAGTTGGGAGAGAAGATGGACAGGTTGTGTCAGGTCAAGGAGGCAGGGAAGAGAGGGAGCGTTGGTCATAGGATGAGGTTGGGGATAGGGAAATTTTGAAACTGGTAAAGTCCACAAAGAGACCATTGGGTTGTAGGCTCTCAAGGTGGAATAGGAGGTGCTGCTCCTCCAGCTTCCAGGTGGCGACATTGGAGGAGGCCCAGGATGGACATGTCGCCCAGGGAGTGAGGGGCGGGGGGAAGAGTTGAAATGGTTCGCGACTGGAAGGTGTTGTCATCTGTCGCAAACAGAGTGCAGGTGCTCTACAAAGCGGTCTCCGAGCCTCCGCTTGATCTCACTGATGTAGAGGAGGCCACATCGGGAGCAGCGGATGCAACAGACCACATTCACTGGATGTGCAGGTGAACCCCTGTCTGATGTGGAAGGTTTGTTTGGTGCCTCGGATGGAGGCATGGAGGGAGGTGTAGGGATAGGTGTAGCATTTCCTGCGGTTGCCAGGAAAGGTGCCAGGGTGGTGGGGCTAGTGGCGAGTGTGGAGCGGATGAGGGAGTCGTGGAGAGAGCGGTCCCTACGGAAGGCGGATAGGGGTGGGGAGGGAAATACATCTTTGGTTGTGGGGACAGATTGCAGGTCACGGAAGTGGCAGAGAATGATATGTTGAATACAGAGGTTAGTAGGGTGATATGCGAGGACAAGGGGAATTCTGTCTTTGTTTTTGTTGCAGGGAGGGGATGTGAGGGCAGAGGTGCGAGAAACGCAACAGATGCTGTCGAGAGCATTTTCGACCACCAAAGGGGGGAAGTTGTGTTCTTAGAAATAAGAGGACATCTGGGATGTTCGGGAGTGGAACACTCCATCTTGGGAGCAGATGCGGCTGAGGCAGAGGAATTGGGAGTGGGGGATCGCATTCTTACAGGAAGGTGAGTGAAAGGAGGTAGCTGTGGGAGTCAGCGGGCTTGAAATAGATGCTGGTTTCAAGGTGGTCACCAGTGATGGATACAGAGAGGTCCAGGAAGGAGAGAGAGGTATCAGATATGGTCCAGGTTCTTATGTGTGTTCTTTTAATTCTGATTCCAAGTGTTTGTGGCTGCTCTTGATTGGCATTTACTGCTGCTAAACCAAACTCATTTCATCACATAGCAAACTCTCAGAACCAGCAGAGATTGACTTAAGGGATAGTAGGAACTGCAGATGCTGCAGAATCTGAGATAACAAGGTGTAGAGCTGGACGAACACAGCAGGCCAAGCAGCAGCATCAGAGGAGCAGGAAGGCTGACGTTTCGGGCCTAGACCCTTCTTCAGAAAAAGGCC
>NC_063344.1:15614897-15671686 GCF_021869965.1 Rhincodon typus | reverse complement strand
CACCCCCATCTCCTACCTACTAACCTCATCCCGCCCCCTTGACCTGTCCGTCCTCCCTGGACTGACCTATCCCCTCCCTACCTCCCCACCTACACTCACCTCTACTGGCTCCATCCCCGCCTCTTTGACCTGTCTGTCTCCTCTCCACCTATCTGCTCCTCCATCCATCTTCTATCCGCCTCCCCCCTCTCCCTATTTATTTCAGAACCCCCTTCCCCTCCCCCATTTCTGAAGAAGGGTCTAGGCCCGAAACGTCAGCCTTCCTGCTCGGCCTGCTGTGTTCATCCAGCTCTGCACCTTGTTATTTCAAATGAAGCTGCCTGATTACATCATTTTCACTGGGTATAAAGTTGGTAATGTTTTGAAATGCAAAAATATTATAAGCAAGACATATAATTCAGTTCACAGGATCACAGGACTGAACCAGTTCCACTTCAACATTCATTGCTTTTTTTTTTCTCTTGCCAACATATAACACAGTCTTACGATGTTAAGCTATCAGAAAAATCTGATGGGACTTGGACTCTTCAACCAAAGTAGATGATGACTGACAGGTAACCTTACAGAATTGGTGTCAAAGGTAAATAGTGTGAAAAGGTTAATCAACAGCTATTTCAAATGATGAAAGTAGTACCAATTCAAAATGGCAATTGTCAAAATGTTTAAAAAAATGAAAGAGTAACTGCTGACATTTACAGTAGCCAAAACTTGAAATTGAGCTTTTGATAAAATATTGTACACTACAGCCTTGCAATCAACATTGAGATGGGCACAATCAGAGTCATGACATTCAGCCTGGATGCATAAACTCTCATGGGTTGAATGAGCTCAACAACTATTTGAAATCTTAATGGTTACTGAAGCAAAACGTAATCAGATTTTTGCACCTGAACTATGACTCCTAGGACCAAGTGCCAGCCCATTCACAACCAAGGACTACAAGCACAAATTTTGTACAAAGTTACTGCACCTTTTTTTTTTTTTCTTTATTCATTCACGGGATGAGGGCGTCGCTGGCTCGGCAGCGTTTATCACCCATCCCTAATTGTTAAGAGTCAGCCACATTGCTGTGGGTCTGGAGTCACATGTAGGCCAGACCAGGTAAGGATGGCAGTTTCCTTCTGAAGGACATTAGTGAACGAGATGGGTTTTTCCCAACAATCGACAATGGATTCATGGTCATCATTAGATTCGTAATTCCAGATATTTATTGAATTCAAATTCCACCATCTGCCACGACGGGATTTGAACCCTGGTGCCCAGAACACTACCTGGGTCTCTGGATTAACAGTGCAGCGATAATGGCCACTAGGCCATTGCCTCCCCAAGCTCATAGCCATATAAGTGACAAGAAAAGTAATCCTGTTTTATCACATATGTAAGCACATTGTCAAAGCATTATTGGCTCCAACGCACAAGAAGAAAGTGGAATGGAACAGAAGCGATGGGGTAATTTGAGAGTTATGGGAACAGATCAACGTTTCTGCTGCCATAGATGTGACTCCAAGAATGCATGTTACCTCCCTGGTGCTATGACTGTTACAGAGCAGCTGCAAGACAGGATGCTGGGGGAGGGGGAACAGACAGAGCACTCAGTCCACATTGGTTTCAACCTAAGTATGAAGGAGAATGAGGTCCAAAAGCACATTTTAGAGAACTAGGATGGAGATTAAGGAAACTGGACCTCAAAAACAAACAGTAATCCCAGCATTAATAAAATGTCTATTTTGTTGGTGAGCACAGGAATAGGAGAATTGAGCAACTGAACGTGTAGCTGGAGAACTGGTGTAGGAAGGAGGGCATCAGACTTCTAAGGCATTGGGACCAGCTTGTGGATAGGAAGTTTACAAGGTTGCATCTTGCAGGACCAGAACCAATATCCTAGCACGAAGACACTGCTATTAGGGATGGTTTAAAATAATTGGAAGGTAGAAGGAAACAGGAGAAGGATCGCAGATTAGAGGGAAGCAAAGCTGGTAACAGGAAGTAGAGAATAAACAAAATTGGAGGACAAACAAAGCTAATGCGAGAATCAAATATGATTAGAATGCAGAATAATGTTAAAACTAAAACAAAAGACAGTCTACCTGTATGCATGCAAAAGGTTAATAATTTGAAGGCACAAACTGTGTAAATCATTTAAATTCCATTACAAAGTAGTGGTTACAGGGTGACCAAGTTTGGGAACTGAATACTGAAGAATATTTATCATTGTGGAAAATGATTTAGCCGAGGTGGTTGTGCAATATCACGGAACTAGAAATCCAGAGCCTCGATCTTTTATTCTGAGGACAAGGGTTTAAATCCCACCATGGCAGATGGTAAAATTTGAATTTATAATATCTGGAACTAAGACTAAAACTCTCTCATGGCAATCAAGTAACCATTGTTGATTGTCGTTAGAAACTCATCTGGTTCATTATTGGCCTTTAGGAAAGGAACTGTGTCAACCTGACCTGGTTTAGCCTACATGCAGCTCCAGAACCACAGCAATGTTGTTGACAATTAATCACCAACTGAGCAATTAGGTATGAGAAATAAATGCTGGCCTAACCAGTCATACCCACATCCCATCAAAGAACTTTTTTTAAAACCATGGGCAAAAAAGTGAAGGAGGTTGGGTATCACTCTTAATAAGGGACAATGTCAGTCAGTTAGTGAGAAAGGGTCTCGAGTTGTAGGATCAGGCTGTAAATTGAATTTGGGTGAAACCACGAAACAGCAAAGGGCAGCATACACTGGTGGGAGTTCTTGAGAGGCCTACAACTCCTGGTGATAATGTTGGGCCTGCTTGAAACAGTAATTTAGAGATGTATGCAACATAGGTAATAATTAGCTTCAACTTACATAGACTGGTAACCTAATCAGCACAAATGCTGTGCAGGATGAATTCCTGGAGTGTAAACAAGATGGTTTGTGCAGCAGTATGTATGTGGTGTAGCTTATTCTGATATTAGAGTCTTGAATCAGAACAAGGCAAACGATTAAAGTATGAGGGGAATGTTGGCTAGGATGAATTGGTCAAATACAGTGAAAGATTTGATGCTTGACATGCAAATAGCTAGTATTTGAAGTACTGTAAGGTCTACATAGGCACACGGTCTTCTAAGGCACATGCAAGGTGAATTAACCATGGCCAAGAAAAGTTAAAGATTTCATTTAATCAAAGAAAGCACTTACAAGATACCAGAAAATGTGCTAAGGCCAAGGGTTGACAGCAATTTAGGGTTATCGCAGAAGACAGCAAAAGATGACCAGAAATTGATAAAGAAAGGGAGAAAGAGAATGCCAATGCAAGCTTACCAGCAATGTAATTTCAGATTGTAAAAGTTTCTTTAAGTTTGTGAATAAGAAAAGATAGCTAGGATAAATGTAGGCCCAATATATGTTGGGACAGGAGAATTTATTGGAAAATGGGAAAACAGCAGATAACCTAACCAATTACATTGTCTCACTCTCATGGAAGATATGGAAAATCTCCCAAACTACAAGACAACAGAGTCTGTGAAACTGAAAGAAATTAGCATTAGTAAAGAGATAATACTTCAAAAGTTAAAAGGATTGAAGGTTTATAAACCCCTAGACCAAAACAGCATTATCTCAGTTTTATAGTAGCTGACTGCATGACTGCAGTGATCGTGGATGTATTTGTGGCTACCTTTCAAAATTCTGTAGATTCTGGAAACTAGCAAATGTAAATGTACTTAGAGGGAGGGAGAGAGAAGAATGCAGAACTACAGACCTGTTAGTTTGATGTCAGTAATAGGGAAACTGTTAGAATCTAGTCAAAAGGATATGATAACTAGGCACTTGGTAATTATTTGAACTGAATAATTTATTGAATTGAATTACTTATTTTCACTTGCATTTTAGTGAATAATACAGTGAAAAGCTTCAATTGTTGCCACAATCTGGCACCATTTTGAAATGCTTAAGAATAAAAGAATAAAAAGATATAACTGAAAGAGTCGACCTTTGTTCTGCCGCCTCTGCCATAAATCCTGATCCAGCTCACCAACATCACCTGCACCTCCATCTGCGTCAGAACCATCAACATCGGAACTGCCACTCTTTAGGTGCTATCTTGCCACTGGGTCCACCTTTCCAATACCTCCACTAGGCCCTGTGCTGAACCCATACTCGCCCTGCAACCAGGTGCCCCCAGGCACCACCACAACCAAGAACTGCCACCACTGCCTTGACCATAACCAGGAGACCCCACTCTGGGCCTGCTACAACTGCAGCCAGGATTCCCTGCCTTCGCTGCCGCCTCGATAACGCCAGGAGTCTCCACACTGGGCATACCACACTGCCACCGCCGCCTCGCCAACACCACAAGTCCCCATTCTGGGCTTACTGCAAACAGGTGGCCTTGTCTCCACTGCCGGGCCAGGACAGTGCTGCCTTGCTAAGAGTCTTGCCCCAGCCGCTCTCCTCCAAGATGTCACCTTGCTGGTACTGCCGCGTCTGATTGCTAGATGAGTTTTGCCACCGCCAGCCCCAAATGCCAGGAGGATGTCTTTACTGCCAATGCCACCAACTCCAAATCACCAGAAGCAGTGCCCACAGGTGCCAACAATTAACCCGACACAAAGGGCTTCAAAAGAAAAGCCAACAAAACAAAAGTTAAAAAAAGAAAAAAAAATAGAGTAGGACCAAGAAAGTAAAAATAGAAAACAGACAGGAGCGGATGAGCCCTGGGCTCAAGAACCCACACACAGCTCTGCAATTGAAAAATAATGGTCAAACTGGGCAGTCAACATTGATTTATGATAGAGAAATAATCCACAGTTTTCACAAAAACTATCTTTGAAGATGAAGGTGTCTTTTCCCTAGGATGGGGTATTTAAAGCTATTTTTAAGTTGAGAAGAAAGATTTAAAAAAGACATGGGGCAATTTTTTTCGATCACATGTGGAATGAACTTCCTGAGGATGTGGATGTGGGCACAATAACAACATTTAAGAGAGACTTGGATAAGTAAACAAATAGGAACGGTTTGGAGGGACATGGGTCAGGAGCAGATAGGTGGTGTTAGTTTAGTTTGGGATTATGTTCAGTATTGACTGGTCGGACCGAAGGGTCTGTTTCCATGCTGTATGCCTCTGATTCTTGCAGCATGGATAAAGGTGATCTAGCAGAAGTAATGTTGTATTTCCAGAAAGCTTTTGATAAGGTCCCATACAAGTGGCAAGTACACAAAATTACAGCACATGGAATGTAGGTTTAATGTAATAGTACTGATTGAAAACCGGTTAACAAATAGAAAACTAAGAATAAATGAGCCACTTTCAGGATGGTTGGTTTTTACCAGCTGAATACTTCAAAGTCAGGGCTCAGTCCACAACTGTTCACAATTTATATAAAGCAGATAATAAGGTTTCTCTAAGGAAAAAAAAGTGTTAAGTGTATAGAAAGTGAGTCCACGGTAAGAATGGAAAATAAGGAGATGGTATATGAAATGAAGAGATATTTGCATCAGTGTTCACTACAGGATTCAAGTAACTTCTCAGAAATAGCTGTAAACCAGGAAATGGAAGGAATGGTGGAACAAGAGAAATTTACAATTACCAGGGAAGTGATAGTGAGCAAATGATTGGAGGTGTAGACTGGCAAGTTCCTGCATCCTGGTCAACGCTATTCTAGGACCTTAAAAGAAATGACTGCAGAGATAAGCTGGTCCATTGCATTTAATCTCTCAAACCTCTCCAGAGATTTGGGGAACAGTTGTTTGATTGGAAATTAGGAAATTGAAAATTGCTTTATTCAGAAAGGGGAAAGAAACAGAAAGTAGAAACCACAGGCCAGATAGTTTGGGAAGATGTTAGAAGCCGTTATTAAGAGGGTACAGTAGGGCATTTGGACAAATTCAACATAATCAAGCAGAGTCACATTTAACCATTTGCTTAGAGTTCTTTGAGAAAATAAGATGTGCTATGGAAAAAGGGGTAATGGTGAATTTACAGTATTTAGATTTTCATAAAGCATCTGATAAGATGCCACATCAAAGGTTATTGTGGAAAGTAAACAAACATTGTGTCATAGCACGTTGGCACAAATGAAAGATTAGCTTGTAAACAGGAAACAGAGAAATGACCATTTATGCCTATTCCCTTTGCAACATACAAAGAGTAATGTGCCAAATGGATCAGTGTTAGGGCATCAACTGTTTACAATTCATATAATTGACTTGGTTAAAGGTATGGTATTTAAATATGCTATTGTGACAAATGTAGGTCGAAGAGGATGTAAGCATGTTACAAAGGTATCTATTTCACTTGAATCGGTAAAGCTTTGGCAAATGGCGCATAATGTTGGAAAATGTGAAACACTTCATTCAGTGTGAATAAAAAATGTAGCATATCATCCAAAGATGAGATATCTTAGAGCCCTCAGATAACAGGAGATCTGGGTGTCCTCATGCATGACAAGTTACTATGCAGGTACAGCAAGTAATTAGAAAGCTAATGTTATTGTTAACAGAGTCAGAATCAGGGTCATACAACATGAAAATAGATCTTTGGGTCCAATTCGCCCATGCCGACCAAAGTTTCCTGAACTAGTCCCATTTGCCTGCGTTTGGACAATATCCCTCTAAACCCTTCCTATTTATTGACCTGTCCAAATGTCTTTTTAATGATGAAACTGTATGCACATCTACCACTTCCTCTGGCAGTTTATTCCATATATGAACCATCTTCTGTGTGGAATAGTTGCCCCTCAGGGCCATCTTAAATCTTTCCCCTTTCACCTATGCCCTCTACTTTTGAACTCCGCTACCCTTGGGAAAAGACCTTTGCTATTCACCTTATCTATGCCCCTCACAATTTTATAACCCGCTCTAAGGTTACTTCTCTGCCTTCTGTTTTGCGGGGAAAAGAGTCCTAGCCTATCCAGCCAATCCTTATAACTCAAACCCTCCAGTCTCAGTGACATCCTTGTAAATCTTTTCTACACCCTTTCAATTTAGTAATATTCTTCCTTTAACAGGGTGACCAGAACTGTATGCAGTACTGCAAAAGTGGCCCAGTGTCCTGTACAGCTGCAACATAACGTCCCAACTCCTTGACTCAATGCTCTGACCAACGAAGGCAAGTATGCCAAATGTCTTCATCACTATCCTGTTTCCCTGACGCCACTTTCAAGGAACTATGTACCTGAATCCCTAGGTTTCCCCAGAGCCTTATCATTAACTGTGTAAGTTCTGCCCTGGTTTGTCTTACCAAAATGCAACACCTCGCATTTGTGTCAATACAACTCGATCTGCCACTCCTCTGGTCCAGCTGATCATGATCCCGTTGTACTCTTAGATAACCTTCTTCACTGTCCACCATGCCACCAATTTTGATGTCATTCACTAATTTAGTAACCATGCTTCCTGCATCCTCATCCAAATCGCTGATATAAGTGAGAAGCAAAAGTGAACACAGCACCGATCCTTGCGGAACACTGCTTGTCACAGGCCTCCAGTCTGAAAAGCTACCCTCCATCATCACCCTCTGCCTCCTACCATCAAGCCAATTTCGTATCCAACTGGCCACTCTCCCTGGATCCCATGTGATCTAACCTTACTAACCAGTCTACAATGTGGAACTCTGTCGAAGGACTTGCTAAAAGTTCACGTAGATTACGTTTAACGCTCTGCCTTCATCTATCTTCATGGTGACCTCTTAAAAAAATCAAATTTGAGAGATGCACTTTCACATGCACAAAAGCCAGGCTAACTATCCCTAATCAGTCTTGCCTTTCCAAATGCATGTAGGTCTTGTTTCTTAGAATCCCCTCCAATAACTTAACCGCCACTGACGTTAGGTTCACCAGTCTGCAGTGCCCTGGCTCCTCCTCGCAGCCTTTCTTAAATAACGGCACACTAATCACCCTCTACTCTTCCGGCAACTCATCTATGGCCGTTGATGATACAATTATCTCTGCTAGGGGCCCTGCAATTTCTTCCCTAGCTTCCCCCAAAGAACTGGGATACACTTGTTCAGATCCCAAGGATTTATCTACCCTTACGCATTTTAAGAGCTCCAGCACTTCCTCTTCTGTAATGTGGGCTGTTTTCAAGACATCACTATTTATTTCCCCAAATTCCCTAGCTTCCACATCTTTCTCCATGGTAAATACTGATGCGAAATATCTGTTTACTATCTTACCCATCTCCTGTGGTTCCACAGGCAAATGGCCTTGGTGACCTTTAAGAGGCCCTATTCTCTCTCTAGTTGTTCTTTTGCCTTTAATGTACTTGTAGAATCTCTCTGGATTCTCCTTAGCCGTATCTGCCAAAGCTATCTCATATCCCCTTATAGTCCTCCTAATTCCCCTCTTAAGTCTGCCCTTACTTCCCCTACTCTCAAGAGATTCACTTGATCCCAGCTCTCTATACCTGAGACATGCCTCCTTTTTTTCTTGACCAGAGCCTCAATTTGAGTTAGCTGATGTTCCATTGCTCCCCCTAATTTCCAAACCATCCTCAGCCTTTTAACTTTTCTCACTACTGCTTAGGGTACCTCATCCCATCTCCCCACCATGATATTGGTCACCCTACAGTTTAGGTGCAACCTGCCCTTCTTGTACATTTCACTTCTGCCCCAGAAGAGATCCCAATGATCCAAAAATCTGAATCTGTGTCCCCTGTACCACCTCCTCAACCACTCATTCATCTGCCCTATCCTCCTACTCCTATTCTCACTAGCACACAGCACTGGAAGTTATCCAGAAATTAATACTCTTGAGGTCCTGCTTTTTAACCTCCTGCCTAACTTCCTATATTCACTCTGTAGAACCTCATACCTTTCTCTACCTACATTGTCAGTACTGATGTGTACAACAGCCTTCAGCTGCTCACAGTCTCCTTTGAAAAAGTGCTGCAACCGCTCCGAGACGTCCTTGACCCTGACACCAGGGAGGCAACACATTATCTTAAGCCTCGCTCATGTCTGCAGAATCACCTGTCTGTGCCCGACTGGACAATCCCCTATCACAATTGCTCTGAGACTTGACAAAACCCTGCTTAGCGGAAGGTCCATCCTTTGTGCCCAAAACTTGGCTGCCACTACCACTTTCTTTGAGAGGCTATCCCCAGCAAACAGTAGCCAAAACAGAATATTTGTTTGGGAGGGGGATAGCCACAGGAGACTCCTGCAATACACTCTTACCTCTCCTGGTAGTCACCCATCTACCTGAGTGTAACTGCAGTGTGACCACCTCTCTGAAGCTACTATCCATCACACTCTGTGCTTCTTGTATGCTCCTCAATAACTCAGACTACCTCTCCAACCGACGCAAATGGTCTGATATGAGCCACATTCAAGCACACCTCCCGCAGACATAGTTTCAAGGTACAATAAACTGTTGCCTGACCTTCCACAATTGAATACAAAAGAGCGAGATTATGCTTTAATAATACAGGACAGTAGTGCTCCACATGCAGCTTATGTGCAATATTGGTCTCCAAATGCTTCGGAAGCAGTTCAAAGATTTAGTAGACTAATACCATGAACGGACAGGTTGTCTTATGAGGAAAACATGGACAGGCTTGGCTTGCATCCGTTGATGGAGTTTAGAAGAGTAAGAATCGACTTGATTGAAACATACAAGAGGTTTTGATGGAGTGCATGTGGAAAACATGTTCCTCTTGTGGGAGAATCTAGAACTGGGAGTCACTGTTTCAAAATAAGGGAATCACCCATTTAACTCAGACAAGGAGTTTTTTTAATCCTCATGAGGAACTCTCTTCTTCAAAAGGAAAGAGACTCTTTGAATATTTTTTAAGACAGGGAGGGGCAATGAGATCACGACTTTACCGAACCACAACGGGCCAAGTGGCATACTCCTGATCCTAATTCATGCATTTATTTGTAAATGACTAAGGTATGAAAGGGAGAGAATTGGTTCTCTCCATTAAGTGCAGAGTAAATAAGACACAAACACGACAAAGCAGTGGAGGTGGGACGGTTGGGGGCGTGGGGAGAAGGGACGAGAGAGAGGGCAGAATTTAAGAAAAATGGAGAACAGATATAATACGATCAGTTTCTGAAGTTATTGAATGGAATAATATTCAAAATTGAATCTTGAAACCACGAGGCAGTGTGGGGGGGGCGTTGGGGAAGTAGATGTTGGTGTTGGTTGGTCTTGAGGGGAGGAATGACCAAGATCCAGACCCAGTTTGGTTGTGATGCCTACCACAATTTAGTAGCGTGTTGACACTGGTCACATCAGTCAATGTCTTTAGGAAGAGAGATTGTAAAGGAAAAAGTGCAATAGAAATATAAAATCAATTTAAAAAGGTGAAAAGAGTAATCAAAGGGTCCTGATTCATAATTGTTTTTTATGATTTCATAGTGTAAATATACACCAGAACACCACTCTAAACAACCAAAAAAAGGAAAATGAGCAATACTTACTATCTTCCCCAGGACAAGGCATTCCTGGTCGTTCTGGTATACAGGGAAACACTGTGGAGATTAAAACCCAATCATTAAAGCGGCACATATCCTCTTGATTATATATAAATACTTGCAAATATCATCAATCTGGTATGATATAGTAATAAATAAGCCAATGCTTAAAATTAGAGGGCAATACAACTACTTCTGCAACTGTTCTAATGAGGAGTTACTGGACTCAAAATATTGTTTTCTGCCCTAGATGCTGCCAGACTTGCTGAGTTTCTCCGGCAATTTCCATTTTTGTTTCGGATCTCCGGCTTCCACAGTTTTTGCTTTATTTATCTGTAGCTTCTTTTTCAGGATAGCTCCTATATTAAATATTCAGGAGCTAAGCCTACTTCACTTCCAATTTACACAAATAGTTTAGCACATCCTACTCCTCAATTTTGGAGGAAGGTGTAATAGTTACTGAATTTTATGGCTGTGATGCAGCAAGTGTGAAATATTCACAGCATGTAACGTGATGAAGCTGTGCAACAGATGGTGGTAGGGAAAAGGGTGATAGGGAGAGAATGTGAAGCGTCCAACACTCGTGAGGCAATATCAAACAAATTTGCAGAAATTTCTTTTAACTACTTCTAATAAAAATTAAATAGTTTTCGTAAGGAATACATGATTTTTCAAGAAATAGCACATAAAATATGGACAATTTTTTCAAAAGGTGAAGGAGGACAAGTTTCCTTGTACTGAAACATTAATACATTAAACTAGAGGGGAAAATAATTTGTCTGTGCCCTTCAAATATATGAAACCCATGATTTAGTTTCTTTAATTTTCAATTTGTGCTGTCTTGGGTGTAAATGAGCATCAAATTAAGATTTTTTGATACTTTTTGCACATGTTTGCAATAGTAAACGTTTCCATATTGAATTGCCCACACAGAAACTTCCTACTCTGCAGGCTGAGAAAGGAAACCTGAAGAATTGATTCATGTCCCTCATATATGCAACACCTGTTGGCCCGTGGCAGCAGACATAATGGAGGGAATGGGGTATCTCCCACAGACAACTTACATTTGTACAGCACCTTTAAATGCAGAAAACAAACAAAAGCGTTCCATTAAGCAGTTCACAAATCTGGACTGATGTTGTAAAAGAAGGCAGGCATTAAAGTTATATAACTGGTCCCCAGTACGTATCTCATTTCTATGCCTGCAGTAAGCAAATCATGTTATACACGTGACTACATTTTCCAGATTCGGTGGAATTGTAGCAATTTACAGCATAGAAGGCAGAACAGCATCCCATCGTATCTGTGCAATTACTTTATTTGGATCTTCTCCCTACTCTAACTATCCCTAGAACTTGGTAACAGTCTTCTTGCAGTTCTGAGGTCATGAAAGGCACAAATTCAAGTTCATTTTCCTTCTCCTGATTAATTTTTTTTCCTTGAAGAGGTGATCATCTTTATCTCCGAGAAATCAACAGTTTATATATTAGGCTAGCACCAATAAACATAAGAACATAAGAACTAGGAGCAGGAGTAGGCCGTCTGGCCCTTCGAGCCTGCTCCGCCATTCAATAAGATCATGGCTGATATTTTCGTGGACTCAGATCGACTTACCCGTGTTCTCACCGTATCCCTTAATTCCTTTATTGTTCAAAAAAAAATCTACCTTTTCTTTAAAAACGTTTACTGAAGTAGCGTCAACTACTTCACTGGGCAAGGAATTCCATAGATTAACAACCCTCTGGGTGAAGAAATTCCTGCTCAATTCAGTCCTAAATCTGCTCCCTCTAATCTTGAGGCTATGATTTCTTGTCCTAGCTTCACCTGCCAGTGGAAACATCCTCTCTACTTCTATCTTATCTATTCCCTTCATAATTTTATATGTTTCTACAAGATTCCCCCCTCAATCTTCTGAATTCCAATGAATATAATCCCAATCTACTCAGTCTCTCCTCGTAAGCCAACCCCCTCAACTCCGGAATCAACCGGGTGAACCTCCTTTGCACCCCCTCCAGCGCCAATACATCCTTTCTCAAGTAAGGAGACCAAAACTGCACACAGTACTCCAGGTGTGGCCTCACCAGCACCTTGTACAGCTACAACATAACCTCTCTGCTTTTAATTTCAATCCCTTTAGCAATGAAGGACAAAATTCCATTTGCCTTTCTAATTACTTGTTGTACCTGCAGACCTACCTTCTGTGATTCATGCACAAGGACACCCAGGTCCCTCTGCATAGCAGCATGCTGCAACTTTTTACCATTCAAGTAACAATCCTTTTTACTATTACTCCTACCAAAATGTATGACTTCACATTTATTTACATTGTATTCCATCTGCCAGACCTTTGCCCACTCACTCAATGTATCTATGTTCCTCTGCAAAGTTTCACAGTCCTCTGCACACTTTGCTCTGCCACTCATCTTAGTGTCATCTGCAAACTTTGACACCCTGCACGTGGTCCTCAACTCCAAATCATCTATGTAAATTGTAAATAATTGTGGTCCCAACACCGATTCCTGAGGCACACCACTAGTCACTGACTGCCAGCTAGAATAGCACTCATTTATCCCCACTCTTTGCTTCCTGTTAGTCAACCAATCCTCTATCCATGCTAATACTTTACCCTTAATGCCATGCATCCTTATCTTATGCAGTAGCCTCTTGTGCGGCACCTTGTCGAAAGCCTTTTGGAAATCTAGGTACACCACATCCACTGGGTCCCCATTGTCCACCTCGCTTGTAATATCTTCATAACCATGCTTCAGGACTGGATAAGGACCATTCTAAAATGAGGGCTTGTAAGCTGCAAAATGACAATTCTAATGAAACCATATCGTTTCTTGCCCTAAAATAAAATCTAAACAAACCTAGAAAAATTTGTAAAATGATATTTTATATCAGATATAGGCAAAACATTATCTCCAAATCAAGCACACAATCTGTAAACTCCATCTGACTCTAGGCTACTCCTACACAACCCGCATGAGCCCGATTCAGACCTTTGAAAACCTAATGATATATCTGAACCCAAGAAAAACTTCTGCCATATGTTTACTCCATCAAGACTGCCAACTTCCACCTCTATTATATTGCCCAACTCCACCCATGCTTCAGTTTATCTAAGGTTAAAACTTGACTGCTTCAATGTTCTCTTCACCATTCTCCCATCTTTCAAACTACTATGAGCTTACGCAAAATTCTACTGCCGATACCATAAATTGCACGCAGTTCTATTCATTTACAATAGCTCCCAATCCAGCAATACCTCAATGTTGCTGTTTAAAATTCTCGTCCTTTTCTTCAATGCTCTCTCATTCCTTCCCATCTCTATCACCTCCAGTCCTATAATTCTCAATTATATTTGCACTCCTCTATCTCTGATCCATTATGCATCCCCAATTTAATTATGCTCTACCATTAGTGTATCTGCTTTCAGTTGCCAATACTGCAAGCTTCATAATTCCTTCCCGAAACCTCTGGTTCCCCTTTTATACGTTCTTTAAAGCAACATTTTTAACTCCTGTTGTAATATTCTCTTTTGTGACTCAAGTTCAAACTATTTATTACTGCCCCTGAAAAGCGCCTTGGAATATATCATTATATTGAAAGCACTATATAAAAGCAAATTGTTGCTGCAGTAACAGCCCAAAATAATCTACTCCGACATTTTTCTTTTCAGATGTGCAAGAGCAATATGACAATTTTTTTTGGTTCTATCCAACTCAACAACTCAGCAGACATTTGCACCATTGCCATCAATTCTGACTTGCTGGTGAACTTTAAAAAGTGCACAAAAGGTTAACAGGTTTCAGACAGTATAAAAGCCGCCACCCACATCTGGCACTACATGAAGGATTCTGTACATCGAAATCTCCTCCAGCAGGAGGAAGGGAACAGAAACAGTAAGCATCTGCAAACACAAATGCTCCAACAAAGACCAAACTTTGTAGTTCTTCATACTTGTCCAGTTCACGATAATGAGAGATAATCAAATATCAGTGCAACAGAGTATTTTTTTCCTCTAAAAACCAAAATTCCACCAAAGTAGTTTGCATCATGACTTATGTGCACGATTGTTTTGCCTACAGTGGCCTGAGCACCGATCTAACAATCAGCTCCACTGATACAGCCCAGTAATGCTGATTTGTTCTCATCTCCTGTGGGGTATCATCTTCAGACAAGGGCAAACAGAGGCTCCACATTAAAAAAATTCTAACAGAATTAAAATTACTATAAGCACAATTGGATTAGAGGCTAACCTGAAAATAAATAGGATTAGGAATCTCATCCAGCAATAACCAATCATTAGGAAGAGTTGCTTTATAAAATGCAAGTACACCATTACTTAAAAACTTTGGTCCGGACAATGAATACAATGGATACAATTGGTGTTCTTCTCTACACATTTTTTTGACTTATCTAGCAACAAAGTTCAATGTTGAAAGTTCCCCTGGAAGAGCTAAAGCCAACATTATCTTACCCCCAGTCAAAGGAAGAAGGTGATTCAGGAGAATGCATGTCAGGATTTCCTTCCTGTGTTCAGGAGGAAATACTTTGATACTTTTCCACAGTAAGATTTATCTTCATTCTCAGTATATTTACAACTGCTGCATTCCTGAAGTTTAGCAAAGAAATTATTTTTCCTTCCAATCTTTTGGTCAAGTGAATGGAGTCATGGGAGCAAACACCTATTTTGAAGATACCATCGGAGCTGTAAGATTTGTTTGTGACTTTTCACCCATAAATCATTAAGTTGTGAGCTACACTGTCAACTGGTGTTGTAAATTTTTGAAAATTCAGGAAACTTCACAAGGCAATTGCAGGACCGTGATGATAATATGACTGCAATTATCTTGACAGAGATATCTGAAACAATACCTTCAAAAGCTGGAAGAGCATCAAGTAAAGCTGCACAACCATCTCCATTCTATCTACAATCAACTCAATAGTGGGCTATTTACTACACCAAGGATCAACTACGCGCTGTTGTCAGTATTAAATAACTCCAAAATGGAAAACTCGAAACCTCAGTCACTTATGCCAAAACGCAATTGATGACTGGTAGATATACAGGATGTGTAGTTTGCAGATGAGTGTTGTGTTGTTACCCACTCTGCACCAGATTTTCAAGACACTCTTGATTTCATCAATTCTACATTCAAGAGACTCTACGAATCCTTGAATGTTGTCTAAACAAAACTCATCTACTCACACTTGTTTCTCAGGTGTCAAGCTCAGGAATGCCATAGATTGGCTACAGGGCATTCTAAAGGGGCAGGGTGAACAGTCAGGGGGCATGATCCATGTGGGACTTATGACATAGGGAACAGAGAGAAAGGAGGTCCTGCCAATTCAAACCCAGAAAACAGGAGCAGTCCTCAATGAATGCTTTGCATGGATTGTCACAATGGAAAAAGTCAACAGAGGTATAGGCACCAGGGCAGAGGACTGTGAAATATAAAAAAGTTAACAGAGAGAGGAGGTACTAACGGGTTTAGCTGCCTTAAAAGATGGATGAATCTGTAGACCAGATGAGATGTAATTCCAGGTTATTGAGGGAGGCAGGCAGGAGCTATCAGGAGCCGTAACAGTAATTTTCAAATCCTCTCTGGCCAAAAAGTGAAGTGCCAGAGGACTGCTAATATCATTGAATTATTTAAAAATGGAGGGAAGGATAGATCAAGAAATTATAAGCCAGTCAGTTTGACCTCAGTGGCATGGAAGTAATAAAAAATGACTGAGGGATAATATATCAATACTTGAAAGACAAGGATTAATTCAAAGATAGTAAACATGGATTTGTTAAGGGAATATCATGTTTGACAAAATTTGAGCAATTTTTTTGACGTAGTAGTCAGAAGTGTTGATGAGGGTAACGTATTTGATGAGATCTACAAGGACATCAGCAAGGCTTTTGATAAGGTCTCTCAGGGCACACTGATCAATAAAGTAAAAGCCATCAAGATGCACTGCAAAGTAGCACTGGAAGTCTGAACTCAATTGGACTCCGCAGAGCTTGGAGCTGGGGCCCTTGCAGTTTACGGCGTACATTAAAGATTTGGACTTAAAAATAGTGGGTATGATCAAGAAGTTCACTGATGACGTGAAAATTGGTCGCGTAGTAAATAGTGAGGATAGCTGTAAAGTGCAAGAGGATATCAACTAACTGCTCATGTAGGCAGATCAGTGGCAAATAGGGCGGCACAGTGGCTCAGTGGTTAGCACTGCAGCCTCACAGCACCAGGGATTCAGGTTCGATTCCAGCCTCAGGCGACTGTCTGCGTGGAGTTTGCACATTCTCCCCGTGTCTGCATGGGCTTCCTCCGGGTGCTCCGCTTTCCTCCCACAGACTAAAGACGTGCAGGCTAGGTGGATTTGCTATGCTAAATTGCCCGTAGTGTTCAGGGGTGTGAGAGTTATAGGGGGATGGGTCTGGGTGGGATGCTGCAAGGGTCGGTGTGGACTTGTTGGGCCGAAGCGCCTGTTTCCACGCTGTAGGGATTCTATGATTCGATAATAAATGACAGGAACCTGGTAAATACTGAAGATCAGAGGGTCCTTGATGTGCATATCAACAGATCGCCGAAGGTAGCAAGTCAGGCAGATAAGGTTGTTAAAGGCAGCATATGGGAAACTTGCCTTTATTAGCCAAAGAGTAGAATGCAAGAGCAGGAAGGGTTACGTTGGAGTTATAGTAACTGCTGGTTAAGTCACAAGTGGAATACTGCACGAAGTTCCATCATCATGTTAGGAAGAGTGTAACTGCACTATGGGGATGCAGAGGAAACTTAGCAAGATGCTGCCTGGGCTGGAAGGTCTGAACCACAAGGAAAGGTTGGATAGGCTGAGTTGTTTCCTTGGAGCAAAGGTTAAAGGGAGACCTGATAGAAGTGTCTCAGGAGGGAATAGATTGGGTTGCTAGGGAGGTATTTTCTCAATCAGCCGAAGGGCTAATAACTAGGGGGGCATACATTTAAAGTAAGTGGTAAAAGATAAGAGGAGAGTTATTGTCATCAAGGTGATGGTGGGAATCTGGAACTCTGCCGCAAAGAGCTTTTGAATCAGAAACTCTCATAACATTTAAACATTATTTCAATATTCACTTGTATTCCCACAGCCTCAGGGGTTTAAGCCAATTGCTGGAAAAACAGATTAGTGTAATCAGATCTTGGATCACCAACAAGGACATGACGGGCCAAATGGCCAGCTTCGGTGCTTTAAATATTTAAGTTTGAGTAATTCTCAGGAGCAGAAAGCACCACAATATACTGCCATCCTCAATGATGGAGGTACCAAGCACATCAGTGCAAAAGATAAGACTGAAGCATTTGCAACATTCTTTAGCCAGAACAGTCTCCTGGGTGATCCATCTCATCCTCCTCTGCAGGTCCTCAGTGTCACAGATGCCAGTCTTCAGCCAAGTTAATTCACCCCATGTGATATGAAGAAACAGGTGAAGACACTGAAGACTTCAAAGGTTTTGGGCACTGACATTACAGTAATAGTACTAAAAAGTTTGAACAAAAACTTAATGCACTCTTAGCTAAGCTATTCCAATACAGCTACAACAATGGCACATACCCAACAATGTGTAAGATTGCCCAAGTGTGTCTCTTGCATAAAAAGCAGTACAAATGTAACATGGTCAATTAGTACTCCAATCTACTTTTGACCATCAGCTATCAAGCAGTACTTGTTTAGCAATAACCTACTCACTGACTTTTCAGTTTGGGTTTTGCCAGAATCAAAATATGCCTTGGCTCAAGCAGAACTGAAGAACTGAATTTCAGATGCGAGGCAAGAGTAATTCTCAAATGTGGCCCTGATGTCAAAGGCAGAGTTCAACATCGAGGAGCCCGCAAAACTAAAGTCAATTGAAATATGGGGGGAAACTTCCTCTGGTCGGAGTCATACATAGCAGGTCTGTTGTCTCAGCTCCAGGACAACCCCTCAGGAGTTCTCCAGAGTAGCGTCCTACGCCTAACCAGCTTCAATGACCTTTCCTTCATAATAAGATAAGAAGCCGGAATGTTCGCTGCTAACTGCAGAATATTCAGAATTATTAATGATGACTCAAATACTGAAGCATCCAATGTCCATACACAGCCAGACCCGGACATTAACTATGCCTGGACTGACTAGTAGCAAATAACATTCGTGCCACACAAGTTCCAGATAATGGCCATCTCCAATAAAAGGGAATCTAATCAGCTTGATTTTCAAAGACATTACCACCACCGAATCTCCTACCATTAATAGCCTCTGAATCACCAGTGACCTAAACTGAACTAGCCACGTAAATACTGTGGCTCAAAGAGAAGGTCAGAGATTAGAAATCCTGCAGTAACTTGATGAAACCCAAAAACCTAGTGCAAGCAAACCAACGGTAGAAGATATTAATGTTATCTTTGAAGGTGAACAGAAAATCAATGAATTTGCGAAAAACAACAGGCTTTAGAGTCATATAGAATAGAAATGGACAGAAAAAGACCTTTGCTGCTCACTTCATTAATGCCCCTATAAACCTCCATAACATCACCCCTCAACCTACGCTCCTGGGAAAACACTCCCAGCCTATCCAGCCTCTCTTCATAACAGAAACCCTGCAGTCCTGGTAACATCTCTGTAATTCTTTTCTGCACCCCACTCACCCCCTCCAAAGTTAATAATGCTCTTCCTATAGAAGGGTGTTTACAGAACTTAAAGAAATAGAACTGAAAAAGAAACAATTACAGAACCTAGAAGATGCCTCTGATGACATAATATGCTTGATGGAGATACAATGCTGGTGCCTTGCCAAATCAGAGAGGTTTTAATTAGCCACTCTCAGGGTGAGACACAGGAGATACTAGAAGCGGCAAAGCAAGTCTCGAAGATGAGATCCAGGCTTTGCAAACCCGTGTGGAGACAATTCCACAGGGTTATCAGATCTTAAAGTCCAGCTCTGTGCAAAATTTGAAAACAACATTAACCTTGCAACAGATGACAACTGAACTGTTTATTCTCACCAGTCATGTTTCACTCAATTGAATGATTTAACTTCTGTTGCAGATTGGATTAGGAAAGTGATTTTATTTTTCAAAAGTTATCATTTTGTCATACGTTTTGGATGGAATTTTAAGAACTTTGTCCTGCAGCTCCACTAACTTGATGAAAACAAATGCAGTAACTAACTCATGTCCTAACATCCCAAAACATGCCCACTATATGCACAGCACAAGTCAGGAGTGTCATGGAATACTCCATTTGCACGGATGAGTCCAGCTCCACTCAAGAAGCTTAATACCTTTGAGGACAAAGCACTCCGTGTGTTTTGCACCCTATTCAAACATTCACTTCCTCTCCCACCCACTCTTGGCAGTTGTGTGCACCACCTACAAGATGCATGGAGGAAAATGGCTTCTTGGACAATACCATCCAAACCCACAACCACTACCAACTACCACCAAGGGCAGCTGATACATGAGAACACTACCACCTTAAAGTTCCCCTCCAAGCCACTCATTATCCTGACTGGGAAAGCATAATTGCAGTTCCACAGTTACTGTGTCAAAATCTTGAAATTCCCTCCATAATGGCATTGTGTAACTACCTACAGCAAATGGACTCTAAGTTCAAGAAAGTAGTTCACCATAGCCTTCTCAAGAGTAATTAGGGATGGGCAATAAATGCTGGCTAAGCCAACAAACTCCACAGCTTTTGAATAAGAAAAATCAACCTAAGTCCACGTAAAGATCAGTCGGCTTTACCACAATCCTGTACTGTAACCAGACTTTGACTATGCATCAGAGATACAAAGAACTATCCTCCAAGTCAATGAGAACCACTGAACATTTTCTAGGACCCTCCTTGAAGTCAGCTCTCTGGTCAGGTTAAAAGAAACCTGAAAGTCAACTTTATACGGACTGAGCACTATGATCAAGTTGCAAAAACATCTCCCCAACAAGCACTGCTCTCTCAACTCTCAGGTGACCAGCATTGCAAGGGAGGACAAAGAAAAATTAAGTTACTCTTCATTTTGCATTAATGCCAATGCATTGTGATTCAATGACAGAGGAACTAGCTATAAACCATACAAAATGACAATAATTGATCCAGTAAGCTGCACTACTTTGAGCCTCACGAAAGGAAGCAAATCCTGTTCTCTGGAACCCCTTACCTCAAAAGGATGTTCTACCCGACTTGCCTAAAAATATCTGAAATGAGACTATTGGTCTGTTCAGTCAAATGGAAGACCCGAGTTCTCTCTAACATTCTTAATGGTTTTGTGTACCTCTGAACCTGGCGCACAGCAGCCTCTTCTGAAACATGATCAGCATGCCAACGCCGATTACTGCGTGCGTGTAACTTTGGAACGGCTACACAGACTGAAAGCTTAGAGGGAATGCTGAAGATGACACATGGCAGAAACTCAATCCCAAATAGATACCATCCTCTAAGCAGGGGGCAGCAATGATGGTCAAGAACACTTGGGAACAACACATGTGTTTCATTTAGAGATGCACGATAATACTGAGAACAATGGTTCAAATCCACTGCAGTTGTGGAATTTAAATTCGATTAATAAGATTGGGATATAAAGCTACTCTCACCTACTCACTAATGTCCTTTAGGGATGGAAATCTGCAAGTGACTCCAAATCCACACAGCAGACTCTTCCAACTGCCTAGCAAGCTACTCGTTTGAAAGGCAATTAGGACAGATAACAAATACTGGCCTTTCCAATGACATGCTCATTTATGCAAGAACAAAGAAAAGAACTGTTACTGTATACTAAGTGGATTAAGCTTTTTTTTCCACAGGTATTGCTCTCTCATCCTCTCAAAACACAGGTTCAACTCTTTTTGCCCACACACAAAATAAACCTGAGTTCATAGATGATTTTTCAAAACTAACAAGACTAAAATCGTAAATAAGTGTTTTCTTTTACAGCTATAAGCTGTACCCAGTATCTGTACGTTTAATTAAGTACAGGTGGACAGCTTTATATCTTTCAAACAAATCAACCAATACTTTTTATTTATAAATTGAAATGCTTCAAAATTTAAAGATTGTCAAAAGATTTACAACTCACCATGAATGATCAGTTCAGAATCCTTATTCAGCTCATACAGCCGAAATGCTTCTTCTAATTCCAGCTGGGATGAGACAGTGCAGGGGTCACCTAGTCAATAATGAGAACAACACCATAATGTATATCTTCAGAATATAATGCTGTGACATTCAGCTTTGATGCAAACATCTTTTCAGACATACTTCATACCTCTAAGAAAAATGAGACAACAAGGTGTAGAGCTGGATGAACACAACAGGCTAAGCAGCATCAGAAGAGCAGGAAAGCTGATGTTTCAGGTCTAGATCCTTCTTCAGGAACGGGGGAGGCAAGCTGGGCTGGTTTTGGGATCCGGTCGGGGGAGGGGAGATTTTGAAGCTTCAGATTTTGAATCGTACCGGCTCGTACCCGCCTCCCACCTATCCACTCCTCCCACCTCAAGCCCCACCCCCATCTCCTACCTACTAGCCTCATCCCGCCTCTTTGACCCATCCTTCCTCCCTGGACCGACCTATCCCCTCCCTAACTCCCCACCTACGCTCACCTTTACTGGCTCCAACCCCGCCTCCTTGACCTGTCTGTCTCCTCTCCACCTAGCTTCTCCTCTATCCATCTTCTATCCGCCTCCCCCTCTCTCCCTATTTACTTCAGAATCCCCTTCCCCTCTCCCATTTCTGAAGAAGGGTCTAGGCCCGAAACGTCAGCCTCTCTGCTCCTATGATGCTGCTTGGCCTGCTGTGTTCATCCAGCCCTGCACCTTGTTGTCTCTTAATAATTAGTAGTTAGCCAGTTATCAAATATAGAATATCAAATTATTGACAGTTTTGTGGTATGTTACATCAAGCAGATTGCCTTTTGGAGCCCTCTTAGAGCTACGCAAGAACTTACCACAAGAATCAACGTTCAATAACAGGGATCTTAGAATTTCCTTCATTAATTCTGTAGAATTCTAATGATAAGAGTGACAAAAAAAAAAGCATCGTAGGAATGGTCTTTTTGACTGAAATTGTAGTAAACAACAACGCGAATACAAAAACTTTGGTTATTTCATTGGTGAAAGATCAGTGGGACAATTAGAGGATTTGTCACTCTATACTGGGCTCTCCCTGGGAATAATGTGTGAAGGCATATAATATGGGGTAAAGAAATAGTTCTAGTGCTGTGACAGCAATTTGAAGTGGTGAATTGAAAGTGTCTTGCAAGAGAATAGTTTTGGACCATACTAATGGAAATGTAACACTTTCCTATAGTTCAGTAACACCACCTCATATGAAGAAAAAGGTACAATGGATAGTGGTGAAAAAAATCTGGGTGGAATTTAATCCAAAGGAGGAAGGCCTACCACCTAACAGCCACCTTTCTCCATTGTCCCCTACTGCCACTGGGAACGGTGGCAATTTCCAGCAATGCACAAAGGCCTAGAATTATTAAGGGAACCAGGCCACAAGAAGCAAGCACATGGTGGGGTATTGCTATATGGGTAAAGGCAAGAGAGGGTGTAAAGATAAAGCACAGTATTGCCTCTCAGTAGGTTTGGCAATCAGGCACTGAGCACCTTCGAATCAGGAACATCCATCTCACAATAGCCGTGTTTCTATTTCTGGAGGTGAAACCTCAATTAGCACGTCAAGAAGGTGGCACTCCATGAAACAGTCCCAACACACCCCCATGCCTGATGAAATGCCCCGACCAGCTTCCAGACACAGGTAATGAATTCCACCATGTGAGAAATATGCTGATTAGTTGCTATCTGGTTAGACTTTGTTTTCTAGATCCCAGAGTTTGGAAACAGCAAAAAAGTCATCATATCAACAACTCTAATTTTCTTTTAATGCATCTTTAATATGGGACTAGTATTTCCAGATAACGTATCTACAAACTGTGTTAATCCATCTCCTGGCAATAAAGTAAAAAATCATCAGGTTGCGACTCAGCTTCAAATTTACAGGTACAACATGCAGATGGTTACAGAAAAATTCAACAGACAAGGACAAGGTTTTTATTTTATCAGTATACGTACTCAGATGATCTATGGCTTTGACCATGGCTAGAACACATTCAATGCTGAAGCAGTTCCGTCAGCCACAGCCAAGGGAGGAATTTACCCCACACTGTTGGCATTACTAATCATCACAAACTAGCCCTGAAGGATTCACCTCCTCAACTTCTCCCCTCGCTTGAGGCGTGGTGACCTTCAGGTTAAATCACCACGAGTACTCACTCACTCTCCGTAACGAGAGCGCAACCCTATGGTCTGGTAGGACGATGGCGACTTTTACCTTCTGTCAAAATAATAGGGAGACTAAATTCTCGTCGTTATTGAAGTGCAAATAACACAGCAACTTCAGGGGACAGCAGCTGCTTGATTAAATACAGACAACAGATGATTTACTGTGGATGATATGCTGCGTTGGGAGTTTCACAAAACAGTATTTTGTTGTCCAGTTTCTCATCCAAATATAGTGAGATGCATTAAATTATTTGAATGAAGTGTTAATTACTCTCAAAAAACTTATCCCCAACATCTGCAGTTCTTACTGGCAGAACTCAGCAGGTCTGGTAGCATCTTTAGGGAGAAAGCAGAGTTAATGCTTCGAGTCCAGTGGCTCTTCACCAGGATTTAGTTCTTTATTTCTTGGAGTTGAAACATTAACTCTGCTTTCTCCCTAAAGATGCTGCCTGACCTACTGAGTTTTGCCAGCAATTTCTGATTTTGTTTCAGTCAGCTTCTGTCATTTTAAATTTGCTAATAAACGTACAGCATCTCATTCCTTCAGATATTAATTGCTGTTAAGGTCTCTTTACATTTTACTCTTCATTCACTTGCTTCATTTCCCTCTTTCTGTCTCCCCTCAATTTAATTTCCTGCATCCGATGTGCTATTGAATTTAGCATTCCAAATTACATTTCCTTGTTCTAATCCTGAGCTGTTCATCACTAGATCACTTCAGCATAATTGGTTAATACGATGCACAGTCATTTCCCCATTCAGTCAGCTTCCAGATAACCCTGTAGAGGACATGCTGCCAATCACATATCACTCCCAGTGCAAAAATCATGGTAACCAAATGAACCAGGAGCAACACTCACTAATGGCAGATGCTATTAGTTGACCTATTTCAGGAATTTTGCAACCAAAATTTCATACTGTATGTGTGCATTTTTAGAAACTTAACTTTTGGTAATAAATGTCAGCATAATGCACTGCAGACACAGAAACTGGTAACAGAAGTCAATAAGAACAATTATCATGACTTCTGCCTGCAGGTACTGGTTTGAAATAGTTGCCTACTTTAGAGTGATGAAAAATCAGCCAAGTTATTCTGATAGGTCACAGCTCCTCTGATTAGTTAAAGCTTCATTCAGCAAGTGTCTAAACAATTGTTGCCTTTCAACAGTTATCTGCAACATTTAATTTAACAATAGGAGCATTTTCAAAACCAGCAACAGTTCTACAAGTTCAAGCACTGCAATGGTGTCAACCTGAGGCCAAGCTTCTTAAAAACCAAATGGGCGATAAGAAACTAAGAATACGAGAAAAACAGAGGATTAGACCATTAGCTCATTCAGCCTGCTCAACCATTTAAATGGTTAAAACTGATCATTGGCCTCAAATCCACTTTTCTATCTGCTCCCTATTTTCATTGACTGTGAGGCCAAGAAACCCAGTTATGAGGAAGGGTCACTTGATCAAAACATGATGCTGCCAGACCTGCCGAGCTTTTCCAGCAATTTCTGTCTTTGGTTCATAATTCACAGTAGTCAGTAGTTGAAATTTTCAAGGATGCACAGCTCTTTGAATGAAGAGATTTCTACTCAATTCAGTCCTAATTATCAGCTCTTTCACCAGACACTGTCCCCCCAAAATCTTCTAGATTTCTCAGCAATGTAAATAACATTGGCGTCCCTAATTGAGCCTCTTCATAATCTTGTAAGTTTGAAAAAGATCATTCTTGTGACTTCATCTCCTCCAGAGTACTCACCTCCAAACCTTTACACTTTAATTCCTTAACCACCCAGAATTCTGCATCTACCATCTTCCAAAAATTTACAAACAGCACTGCCCTGGCAGAGCCAGCATTCCAGTCTGTTTTTGCCCCACTGAGTTTACTTTCTTCCTTGCCTGTTCAGTCTCTCCCCAATTACAACCATAATGCCTCAGATCAGTTCAACGATTCCCAGTCTCCTGGTCCAACTCCACACCTCTTCACCATAATGCGCAATCACTCTATTTGTCTGTTCCCCATCAGGATAGCCTAAATGCTCTCTGCTTCTTTCTTGAATTGTGGCTGTAACAGCTGCTCCTTTTTTTTGAGGTATTTTCAATGTTGGAGCCGTTTTCCTTAAATTCTAGGAGCAGTAACTACTGTTTTATAAGCTGTTGCAATGTTTTGAAACTTTGGGGGAAAAGGAGCAAGACAACTTTACAAAGGAGCAAGAGACACAAAGGCAGTGACCACATGGGCAGTGATTCAAACAGAAAAAGAAACCTGCACTGCTATCTGATGCAGTAGTAACCTGCACAGCTGCTGCCTTTGCTGTCTGGTTTCAAGTATCTCTGGACATCGGGGTTTGTTCTAAGAAAAATGAACAAACAGTGAAATTCACAGCTGACCTTGGAGAAACTTGTGTGGGGGAGCTCACAGCAGGGGAGCAGCTAAGTGCTTTTTAAAATGCGACCTTATTGTTTTTCTTTTGTAAATCTATGATAGTGAGTGGAGTGGGTTTTTTTAATTATATGTTGTCATTATGTCGGGACTGGGATATCGTAGCAATTACAGAGACATGGCTCAGAGATAGACAGGACTGGCAGCTTAATGTTCCAGGGTATAGACGCCAAAGGAAGAATTGAAAGGAAAACACGAGAGGACAGGGAGTGACATTTTTGATTAAGGATAACATTATAGCCGTATTTAGGGAGGACATTCCTGGGAATATTTCCAGGGAAGTTATTTGGGTGGAACTGAGAAATAAGAAATGATGATCACCTTATTGGAATTGTACTGTGACCACCTCCCAGAATCCACCCCCGGCCCTCTCCCCAGTAGTCAGCAGGAAATTGAGAAACAAATTTGTCAGGAGATCTTAGTTATCTGCAAGAATAATAGGGTTCTAATGGTAGGGGATTTTAACTTTCCAAACATTGACTGGGACTGCCATAGTGTTAAGGGCTTGGACAGAGAGGAATTTGTTAAGTATGTGCAAGAAAATTTTCTGATTCAGTATGTGAATGTACTTACTTGAGAAGGTGCAAAACTTGAACTACTCCTGGGAAATAAGGCCAGGCAAGTGACTGAGATGTCCATGGGGGAGCAGTTTGGGGACAGTAACCATAATTCTATTAGTTTTAAAACAGTGATGGAAAAGGATAGACTGGATCTAAAAGATAAAGTTCTAAATTGAAGGCCAATTTTGACAGTATTAGACAAGAACTTTCAAAAGTTGATTGGCGGCGGATGTTTGCAGGTAAAAGGGACAGCTGGACAATGGGAAGCCTTCAGAAATGACTCAACCAGAGTCCAGTGACAGTATATTCATGTTATGAAGGGCAAAGCTGGTTGGTCCCGATCTGAAATGTCAACTTTCCTTCTCCTCCGATTCTGCCTGGCCTGCTGTGTTCCACAGTGTTATATCTAAGTGTAGGGAGTGCTGGATGACTACAGAAATTGAGATTTTGGACAAGAATAAGAAGGAAACATGTGTCAGGTATAGACAGCTGAAATAGAGTGGTTCCCTAAAACAGTATAATGGCAGTGGGGTATACTTAAAAGGGAAATCAGGAAGGCAAAAAGAGGACGTAAGGTAGCTTTGGCAAATAGGGTTAAGGAGAATCCAAAGGGATCCTACAAATACATTAAGGACAAAAGAATACCTGGGGAGAGAATAGGGCCCCGTAAAGATCAGCAAGGTCACGAACGTGTGGAACCACAGGAGATAGGGGGAGATACTAAATGAGTATTTTGCATCAGTGTTTACTGTGGAAATGGTTATGGAAGATAAAGAACGTGTGAAATAAATAACATCTTGAAAAATGTCCATATTACAGTGGAAGTGGTGCTGGACGTCTTGAAACACATAAAAGTTTGATAAATACCCCGGGACCTGATCAGGTGTACCCTAGAACTGTATTGGAAGCTAGGGAAGTGATTGCTGGGCCCCTTGCTGAGATATTTGTATCATTGATAGCCACAGGTGAGGTGCCGGAAGACTGGACATTGGCAAACGAGGTGCCACTATTTAAGAAAAGATGGTAAGGAAAAGCAAGGGAACTATAGACCAGTGAGGCTGATAATGGTAGTGGGCAAGTTATTGGAGGGAATCCTGAGGGCCAGGATTTACAAGTATTTGGAAAGGCAAAGAAGATTAGGGATAGTCAACGTGGCTTCGTGCGTGGGAAATCATGTCTCACCAACTTGATTGAGTTTTTTTTGAAGTAACAAAGAGGATTGATGATGGCAGAGCAATGGTTATGATTCATATGGACTTCAGTAAGGTGTTCGACAAGGTTCCTCACGGTAGACTGGTTTGCGAGGTTAGATCACAAGGAATATATGGAGAACCAGCTATTTGGATACAAAACTGGCTCAAACGTAGAAGAAAGAGGGTAGTGGTAGAGGGTTGCTTTTCAGACTATAGGCCTGTGACCAGCAGCATGCCACAAGGATTGGTGTTGGGTCCACTGCTTTTCATCACTTAAGTAAATGACTGGATGTGAACACAGGAGGTATGGTTAGTAAGTCTGCAGATGACTCCTAAATTGGAGGTGTTGTGGACAGTGAAGGAGGTCACCCCAGAGTACAACGGGATCTTGATTAGCTGAGCCAATGGGCCGAGGAGTGGCAGATGGAGTTTAATTTGGATAAATATTGAGGTGCTGCCTTTTGGAAAGGCAAATCACACCATTAAGTGTATAAGCCCTGCTAAGGTCCTGAGGAGTGCTGCTGATCAAAGAGATCTTGGAGTGCAGGTTCATAATTCCTTTAAAGTGGAGTCACAGGTCGATAGGATAGTGAAGGCAGCGTTTGGTATGTTTGCCTTTATTAGTCAGTGCATTGAATTATAGGAGTTAGGAGGTCATATTGCAGCTGTACACGACATTGGTTAGACCACTATTGGAATATTGCGTGCAATTCTGATCTCCCTGCTATAGAAAAACATTCTTAAACTTGAAAGGGTTCAGAAAAGATTTACAAAGATGTTGGCAGGGTTGGAAGGTTTGAGCTATAGGGAGATGCTGAATAGACTGGGGCAATCTTCCCTGGAGTGTCAGAGGCTGAGGGGTGACGTTATAGAAGTCTATAAGATCATGAGGGGCATGAATAGGGTAAATAGACAAGGTCTTTTCCCCAGGGTGGGGGAGTCTAAAACTAGAGGGCATAGGCTTAAAGAGAGAGGGGAAAGATTTAAAAAGGGGCCTATGGGGTATTTTTCACGCAGAGGATTGAGGGGTGTGTGGAGTGAGCTGCCAGAGGATGTGGGGGAGGCTGGTACAATTACAACATCTAAAAGGCATCTAGATGGGCATACGAATAGGAAGGGTTTAAGAGGCATATGGGTCAAATGCTGGCAAATGGGACTAGATTTATTTAAGATAGCTGGTCAGCATGGACGAGTTGGACCAAAGGGTCTGTTTCCATGCTGTATATCTCGATGACTATGCACACAATTTCTATCTCCTCCACCACTCTCCTTAGCTGAACATCAGTAGTGGGGAAAATGATAGAGTCCATTATAAAATATTTAATAGCAGAACACTTGGAAAACAGTGACAGGATGGACAGAGACAGCATAGATTTACAAAAGATAAATCAAGCTCAACAAATCTGCTGGAATTTTAGGAAGGGTTCAGATGGATATGGGCCAAATGCTGGCAATGCGACTAGATTTATTTAGGATATCTGATCAGCATGGGCAAGTTGGACCGAATGGCCTGTTTCCATGATGTACAACTCTATGACTCCAATACAGTTGCTAAGGGGTGAGCCTGTGGATGTGGTTTACTTGGACTTTCAGAAGGCTTTCAATAAGGAGATTAGCATATAAAATTAGAGTGCATAGGTTTGGGGTGGTGTACTGAAATTGACAGAGAACTCGTTGGCAGACAGAAAGTAAAGGGTGACAGCTAGTAAATAGTGGGGTAGCGCACGGATCAGTCCTTGGACTACAACTATGCAGAATGTATACTAATAAATGAGAGGAGGGAACCAAAACGTAAGGCAGTAAATTATAGGCCAGTTAGCCTGATCTCAGTCATTGGTAAGATTAGAGAGTCCATTACCAAGGATGAGATTGCAAAGTACTTGGAAATGGGGCTTGGTCAAGGAGACACTGACAAATCTGCAAGAATTCCTTGAGGACACCTTTTTCATGGTGGCAGCTGGTGACGTGGAGATCCACAGGGGTCAGTGTTGGGACCACAACTATTCAGGTTATACATTAACAAACTGGGCAAAGGAACTAAGGGTATTGTTGCTAAGTTTACAGATGACACAAAATAGGTGGAGGGACAGGTAGTACTGGGGAAGCAGGAAAGCTGCAGATGGAATACAATGTGGGAAAATGTGAGCAGAATGGGGCCCTATCTAGGGAAGGATGTGCTACTCTTAAAGTTTCCATCAAAACTAAACAGCTACAATAATTCTAACCAGAAATTTAAAACCTATCTCATCATAATTTCAGAGCTTGATGACACACATTTATGCTTGGGAAAGAATATTGGTAAGAAAATATTTCCAAATTGGCTAAAGTGAACAAAGAAGTGTGAACTCAGATTGTCGAAGTGGTAATTTAGAGGGCTCAGATGAGCACACAATTCATATGATCGGTTTTGAAAATTTCTCACACAAGGCTAGATTGAAGTCAGTGGTCACTGACTGTGTCACTCCATGTAGGAAAAATGCAGATAAGTGCAGAACAACCTCATCATATTTCTAATAGAATCCTAAATGCATTTGTGAACATTTATCTTCCCATTAAGGTCTTCTTCATTCTTTCAATAAAAGGAAGAAGTCTGGATAACCAGCTTGAGGTAACAACATGGTGAGGATAGTATAGAAAATGTCATCATGACCCAGCAATTAAGCTGTGTTGCACTTGTTAAATCTAAAATTTGGGCTATTGTACAAGTTTTTTGATTCAAAGTTAAACACAGCTGATCATTCTACACTTCTGTAGACCCTTTAAAAGGAGTGTTCTGTACTAGATTTTAAAACTTTATTTCATAACATCTGTAAGTATATAACAAGTGGGTGCAAAACAAAAATGTGCATGGTTATCTGATAACACGTTCTTAAATTTATTTAGGGAAATGTCACATGAAATGATATTTTATTGGTTAAATGAAACAAACTTATCTTCAGATCAAACTATAAACAAATGATCACATTTGAAAAGGACACAATCACAGAAAAGATCATCACAGTCCAAACGATTAATAACGTGGATGAGGAAAGTGAATCAAGTAGATCCAAGCTGGCATATAACAAAAATAAGTGGAAAGGCAAGGTGAGGATGACAGTCTACACAGGGATACGGACATCTTAAGCAAATATACAAGACCTTGGTAGATGGAATACAATGTGGGAACATATGATGTTATGCACTTTGGCAGGAAGAATAGAAAAGCTAAACATTGTTTAAAAAGAAAAAGTCTGGAGAAAACAACAGAGCAAATGGATTTGGGAGTCCTCATGCATTAACCACTAAAAAGTTAGCATCCAGTAGCAACCAAGTTTGATGGGTAATGAAGGAAGGCAGATAGAATGCTGACCTTTATTTCAAAGGGAATGGAATATTAAAGTCCAGATGTTTTCTAAAACTACATAAGGCAACAGTCAGACCATAACTGGAATATGATGCACAGATTCAGGCCTCTTAACTCAAAGCTGTACTGGCATTGGAGGCAACTCTGCTTTCAATTAGTTTGCAATTCTCTGCCCACATTAATGTACCACGTCCAACATGGGATCTTATCTTATGAAGGAACCTAATGGGTGGTACCTTATCAAACGCCTTCTGAAAATCCAAAACTGTTTCCCCCTTATTTAAACTGCTTGTTACCTCAAATTTACCAGAATTCTCGTAAATTTATCAGGCATGATTCCCATTCATGAAGCCGTGCTGATATTGCTTGATCATTTTGAGTATTTCCAAATGCTTTGCTATTATATCCTAATATTTTCCTAATAACAATTATCTGATTGTTATCTCTTCTCTGGGACTTTTAAGGATTCCTCAAAGATTACTACCAGTGCATCTACTATCACCTCCTTAATACAGTATCCTACTATGCATCCTACTAGGTCCAAGGTATTTGTCAATATTTAGCCACATTTGTTTTCCCTAGCATTATTCCTCTGGTGACAGTTTGCCCCTTAGCATTCCAAGCTTGCTGAATGTTCGTCAACTCCTCTATTTCCTGGTTCCCCATCATTTCTGTAGCCTTATTCTCTAAGGGACCTATGTTCACTTTTGTTCTCTCTTCCATTTTCTTTATTTAAAGCTGCTCCTGTTGTCTGTCTTGATACTATTTGAAAGATTACCCGCAAAAATTACTTTCTCCCATGTTTTGATCATCTTTGGTTGGCTTTTAAAATGCCCCCAGTCCTCTGGCTTACCAACTCTCAAAATTGGGAAAAAAAGCAAAACCTGTTCAGAGATGTTATGACACACCTTCAGAGTAGGTGGGACTTCAATCCAGGCCCCCTGGCCCAGAAGTAGGGACACTCATCTCAAATGCAAGTGGCAACACTCTTAGTTTTAAATTATGCTCCTGGTTCTAGACACCTCAAACAGGGGAAACATCTTACCTGCATCAACCCTGTCTAATCCTCAAGTATTTTGGGGGCTTCAATAGGATCACCCCTCATTCTCTGAAACTTGATAGGATGCTGGCCTAATTTGCCTAATCTCTCTTCCCATCATCCCAGGAAAATGTCAGGTTATCCTGACAACAATAATATCCTTCCTGAAGTAAGGAGAACAAAATGCTTCAGACGTGGTCTACCCAAGTTCCTATACATTTGGAGCAAGACTTCACTACTCCTGTATTCAAATCCTCTTGTAATAAAAGCTAATGCCCCATTACCCTCCCTAATAGTTTGCTGAACCTGCATGATAGTCTTCAATGACTTATTGCCCAGGACACCTAGGTCCCCTTTTTACACCTACACTTTCCAACCTTATTTCAAAAATTCCTTACGCATTTGTTCCTCCTACCAAAGTGGATAATGTGGAAAAATGTGACATTATATATTCCACTTGCCATATTTATTTCAACTGTTTTCTGCCTGTCATCCCACCCCTAATCCACATCAGTGGGGTGGCACAGTGGCTCAGTAGTTAGCACTACTGCCTCACAGCACCAGGGACCCGGGTTCGATTCCAGCCTCGAGCGACTGTCTGTGTGGAGTTTGCACGCTCTCCCGGTGTCTGCGTGGGTTTTCTCTGGGTGCTCCGATTTCCTCCCACCGTCCAAAGATGTGCAGGTTAGGTGGATGGCCATGCTAAATTGCCCATACTGTCCAGGGATGTGCAGGCTAGGTGGGTTAGCCATGGGGAATGCAGAGTTACAGGGGAGCAGGATGGGTCTAGGTGGGATGCTCTTCAGAGGGGCGGTGTGGACTCGATGGGCCAAATGGCCTTCTTCCACATATTTTAGGATTCTAAGATTCAGTGCATTACTTCCTATCCCATGTGCTTTAATTTTGCACAGTCACCTGTGGGGAACCTCTCTTAAGGTTAACACGCAGGTTCAGTTGGCAGTTAGGAAGACAAATGCAATGTTAGCATTCATTTCGCAAGGGCTAGAACTTAAAAGCAGGGATGTACTGCTGAGGCTGTACAAGGATCTAGTCAAACCACACGTGGCGTATTGCAAAAGATTTTGGGCATGGTAGGACCTGGTGGGCTTTGAAGGGGTCCAGAGAAAGTTCGCAAGAATGATGCTGCAAATGAAGGCCTTGTCATATGAGGATTCTGGGTCTGTACTCAGTGGAAATAGAAGAATGAGGGAAAGATGTCATTGAAACGAAAATGTCCAAGAGGGAAGTGACCACAATATGACAGATTTCACTCTGCAGTTGAGTGGGAAAGGCTGGAATCACATGTATTACATACAAGTAGAAGTAGCAACAAAGACATGAGGGAGCAGCTGGCCAGAGTTGATCAGGTGGGGAGCCTACCACAGAACAGTGGAGCAGTAAAGGCAGAAGTTTTCTGGGGGCAATTCAGAAGAGACAGCAGAAATTTATCCCAAGGAAGAAGAAACACACTAAGGGGAGGATGAGGCAACCATGACTAACAAGGGACGTCAGGGACAGTACAGCAAAATAAAAAGCATATGATGTGGTGAAGATTAGTGAGAAGCCAGAGGTCTGGGAAACGTTTAAAAACTGGCAGAGGACAACCAAAAAAGCAATAAAAGGAGACAGAAAATAAAATAGGAAGAGAAGCTAGCAAATAATATAAAAGGTTGTAGAAGTTTTTTTAGATATATCAAAAGAAAGAGAAAGACCAGAGGGGTTATTGGACCACTGGAAAATGAGGCTGGAGTAGTAGTAATGGGAAACAAAAAATTGGCAGAGGAACTGAATTGGTACTTTGCATCAGTCTTCATGGTGAAAGACTCCAGTAGCATACCAGAACTTCAAGACAGTCAAGAGACAGAGGCAAGTGTAGTGGTCATTATTAAGATGATGCTGGGGAAACTGAAAAGTTCTGAAAGTGGATGCATCAACTGGACCAGATGGTCTACACCCCAGGGTTCTGAAAAAAAAAGCTGAGGAGACTGTGAAGGCATTGATGTGATCTTTCAGGAATCAGTGGAGTTAGGGAGGTTCCCAGAGGACTGGAAAACAGCTAATGTAACACCCTCGTTTAAGAAAGGAGGGAAGCAAAAGCTAAGAAATTATAGGCTGGTTAGCCTCTTGTTGGTAAGATTTGACAGGCCATTATTAAGGGTGAGATTGCGAAGTACTTAGAAACGCATAGTGAAATAGGGCTGAGTCAGCTCGGCTTTGTCAAAGGGGAGATCATGCCTGACAAATCCATTAGAATTCTTTGAGGAAGTAATGAACAAGTTAAACAAAGGAGAGCCGATGAAAGTGATCTATTTGGATTTCCAGAAGGCCTTTGGCAAGGTGTGAGGCTGCTCAATAAAATAAGAACCCATGATGTTAGGGACACAGTACTAGCACGGACAGAGGATGAGCTGACTGACAGGAGGTAGAGAGTGGGGATAAAGGAGTCTTTTTCACAACGGTAGCTGGTGACTAGTGGAGTTCCACAGCGGTCAGTGTTGAGACCACAGCTTTTCACTTAGGAGCCCTAGTTAAGGATTCTCTTAAGGTTAACACGCAGGTTCAGTTGGCAGTTAGGAAGACAAATGCAATGTTAGCATTCATTTCGCAAGGGCTAGAACTTAAAAGCAGGGATGTACTGCTGAGGCTGTACAAGGATCTAGTCAAACCACACGTGGCGTATTGCAAAAGATTTTGGGCATGGTAGGACCTGGTGGGCTTTGAAGGGGTCCAGAGAAAGTTCGCAAGAATGATGCTGCAAATGAAGGCCTTGTCATATGAGGATTCTGGGTCTGTACTCAGTGGAAATAGAAGAATGAGGGAGAGATGTCATTGAAACTTGCAGAATATTTAGAGGCCTGGAGAGGTAGGTTGTGGAGAAAAAGAGGTTTCCATCAGTAAGAGAGACTATGACCCAAAGGCACAGCCTCAGAGTGAAGGATGACTCTTTCCAATGGAGATGAGAAGAAATTTCTACAGCCAGAGAATGGTGAACCTGTGGAACTCATAGCCACAGAAGGCAGTGAAGGTCAAGTCACTGAAGGTAATTAAGATAGAGATGGATAGGTTATTGATTAGTAAGGGGATCAAATGTTACAGGGAGAAGACAGGAGAACAGGGTTGAGAAATGCAACAATCAACTGGCAGAGCAGACTCGATAGGGTAAATGGCCACATTCTGCTCCTATATGTTATAGTATGATGGACTATCCTTAATGCACTAGTAAAATAACTTAGGATACTTTTATCTGCCATTATTCCTTCATGTTCATTTTTCGCTTTCCTGATTTCCTTTTCTTTTCAGAAAATTTCCTCTTGTACATTCCATTCTCTTCTTGGGCTTCGGCTTTGAGCCTTCGGTATCCGCCATAAGGTTCCCTTTTGCTCTTTATGCAATCCTATATCTCTTGATATCTAGGGTTCACAGGATTTGTTGGTCCCACCTTTTTTGTCTTTCTTTGTTGGTGCTGTACTCTCCCACTCCTCTGACAGATTTACCAAGAAATATCAGCTCCCAGGCAACTCTGGCCAAATCATACCTGAGCTTATTAAAACTGGCTATCCTCCAGTTTAGAACTTTCATTTCAGGCTGTTTCTTGTACTTTTCCAAAAGATTCTTGAATCGAACAGTTATGATGGCTGTCTACAAAATGCTCCCCCAACTGATGCTTCAACCACTTGCCAGGCTTCATTACTCAAATTATGTCCAAGACCACTCTCTCTACAAACCTTCAACAAACTCACTTAAAAAAAAAACACTCCTGGATACATTTTAAGATTTTTACACACTTTAAACCTTTCAAGCTACGATAACCCCAACTAATGGAAGTTGAACTTCCCTATCACTGTCCAATTTCTTTTGTACTTCTGAAATTTTCCAACATATCTAGTCTTAACTGTACCATGTAGCTTCATTTGAAGAGCTTTAAAAAAGAAATAAAATAACTTACCAGTTCAAATCCCATTGTGCTCTTAAATTCCCAAAAACACACATGGTCCTATGTCTCACTCAGGAAGTGTTTTCTCTCAACTGCTCAAAAGTTCCATTAATTTCCTTCAACTCACTTACCCTATCACTTGGATCTCTCATTCTGGGAGATTTCTTGCATCTTTCTCAAGGAAATTGGAAGGTTCTCCTCCATTTCTCTATTACTTACAATAATTACTCCTGACTCTACCTGTATTGGACCCACATACACCTTGCCATGTTTGGATCCAACCATGGACTAGGTTATTTAGGAACTGGTAATGAAGCAGATTTAATAACATGATGTCAGAGTATAAGATTCCATCAGAAACAGTGACCATAATTTTAGTAGAATTTAGCATTCAGTTTGAGAGGAGGAACATGGGTCAGAAACAACTGTGCTAAGTGTAATTACATAGGGACAAGGGCAGAAGTGGCTGGAGTGGACTAGGAAAAGAATTTAGCAGAAAAGTTGACAAACATTGGCAGGCATTAAGAAAACAGTTCATGATTCACTGCAAATGGATATTAAAAGGATTCTAAAATACTAATCACTCAAGGGTGGGGAACCTTAAAACTAATCATTATCATGAGACAGAAATAGGGCAATAGGCCACAAAGTTCCCTAGACATGTTAAGTTGCATCCTTGGATTTCAAAGGAAGTAGCTACACACATAATGGATGCACAGGTACTAATCCTCCAAGAATCCTTAGATTCTGAATAAGTCCCACAGGATTAGAAAACATTTATTCAAAATAGGAGGAAGCCAAAAAGAAGATCAGGCAACTCATCGCCAGTCCACTTAAGTCATAGGGAAAATGTTGAGTGTCTGTTTCAAAGGATGCAAAAGCAAGAACATTTAGAAACATGAGGAAACCCAACCAGTGTCAACGTGGTTTCACAACTTGGAGATCATGCCTGACAAATTTATTACAGTTTCTATAGAAAGTAACAAGCAGGATAGATAAAGTGGAACTTGAAGATGTAATGTATTTGGATTTCCAAACGGCGCTGCATAAGGTAAAACACACAAGGCAGATACATTTTGGTGATTAAGGTGAGGGAAGTCAATGGACTACTGCCCAAGTTTGCAGATGACACAAAAATACATGGAAATGCAAGTATTAAGGGTGACACAGAGTTTGTCGAGAGATGCAGACAAGTTAAATAATTGGATAAAACTTGGCAAATGGAACATATTGCAGAAAAATTAGAGGTTTGGCACTTTGGCAGGAAGAACAGAACAGCTGAATATTTAAATGGAACAAGGTTGCAGAAAGCTACAGTACTGAAGGATTTGGAAGTCTTTGTGCATTAAAAAGTAGTGCCCAATTTCAGTCGGTAATAGGTAAGAGGTCAGTTGACCTTCATTTCAATTGGAAATACAGTACTAAAATAGGTCTTGCCAAACTGTACGAGACACTCATCAGACCACAGTTGGAAAATTGTGTACAGGTTTGCTCCCCTTATCTAAGGGAAGATATATTGGCACTGGACGCAGTACAGAGAAGGTTCACTAATTTGATTCTGGGTATGGAGGAACTTTCCTCTGAAAAAGAGAGAGGTTGTTGAATTGGTTAGGCTTGTACAACTTGCAGTTTCGAACAGGAAGTGGCAAGCTTAGTTTGGTTCCTCATCTTGGAGAGTCTAGGACCAGAGGAAATAAGTTTAGAATAAGGGGTCGCCCATTTCAGATAGGATGGGTGAATATTTTGATTCTTTGAGGGTAATCAATCTGTGGCATTCTTTACCACAGAGGGTCGTAATGGTTAAGTATATTCAAGTCTGAGATGCAGTATTAATCCATAAGAAAATCAAGGGCTATGGGGGAAGAGGCAAGAAAGTAGGATTGAGGATTATCAGATCAGCCACAATCTCAAAGAATGGCACAGACTGAAAAAGCCAAATGATCAACTTCTGCACCTACATCTTAGAATTTTACAAGATAAAACCATATCAAATTGTGGTTACTTACTTCTAAAGGTTGTTTTACAGAACATTAAGTAGCACGTTTTCACTACAAAATCAGATCTAAAATAGCATGCCCTCCATTAGCTCAACATAGTGCTCGAGACAACTATCCCTAACATTCCAGAAACTTGCCCTCTAAGGTTGGTTTACTCAGTCGACATGCAGAATGAGGTTACCCATGACTTCCTCATTTTTGAATTCAATGGACCTATTTACGAAAGCAATATCCTATGCACTCTGTCAAGTTCAAACCAGCTTGCTCTAATACTGACAATGGTTTGAAAATGTACCCTATGTTCATTTATTTTTGTATCCCTTTCAATATGGTACCACTTAGTGTATTCACTTAGTTTACAATGTTACTGTGCCTCCAGACTGTCTCTACAAATTACTCCACTTCACATGTATTAAATGGAATCTTGTTTCTACCCAATTCATCACTGTCTCTGCTAGAAGTCAGTTACTAACATGTTCACATCACGTAGCTAATTAAGGACCACCAGTCCTTTAAAACACTGCATTTACATTTTTCCAATTTCCTGAGAATTCAGTGAATTTATGTACTTTGTTTTTCAACAGCAAAATTTCAAGATGGCACAGGTGACAACGAATCATTTAGTGGTGACTTCAGACCTACAGATTCACATCACAAGTTTTACAATAGGAACACCTTGTTACTTAACGCAGAACATGGGCTCTAAATGCATACAGTTAAGTATTTATAACTGACATTAATATTGCTTCTAACCAAAACATTCACTTCAGTGAGAATCAGCAGATATAAAGCCCAATTTGTTCCAACAAAGTAAGCTTAAATTATATTGCTGATTGTAATCCTCCAGTCTCCACCTGGAACATGCATGTGTGCAGATGCCAAGCAAGGATTGTACCAGGCCTAGCCATACCTTGCACATGATGAAGAGATTATAAGACTCATCCCTTAGCTTCCCAAATAAATATTGACACTTTGGATAGGCTGCTGGTTAAGATGATGTTCCAGTGTGGGTCAGTAGTTTCAAAGATAGAATAACATGAGGAAATAAAGATCTTTGATTAATTCTCTACACAAGAAATATGCTAGAAACATGAAATATGTTCAAAGCCAGTAACTTACCAAAACATTAAGCACAATGAGTCACATTTGCATAATTTACTTAAATCTCCCCCATAAACTACACTGGGTTTCCTCGATCTCAATGTTTGCAGGTCCTTTGAGCACGTTCCCCCAATTCCTCTATGAAACTGACCTACTCCTACACATGGGAAGATCCATCAGTTTATTTTTCAGTTTTGTTCCAAATCATATTTGAATCTGAATAAACTCATTAATACTTCAATTTTGCAGCTGTTACATTTCCTTCGAAAACACCAGAGAATATGGAGATGAAACAATCAACCCAGTAATTCAGCTCTGGTCTCAGGGTGATAAACACTGCCATCCCACGGCTTGTAAAGCTTTCTTTCTTTATTGCACACCATTGCTAAAAATCTACGAACAATTTCAAACATTAGCCGACAAAAACCAACAGTGGTGCTGGTCAGGTGAAGGAGCAGTGCTCCAAAAGCTTGTGATTTCAAATAAACCAAATGTTTCACAGCCAATGTTGATGAACAAGCACGATCACCAGAACTCTAAAAATTCTTACATAAACATTTAATTAGATTTAACTATGTCCAGAATACAGTCAACCTGTCTACTGTGATTATCTTATTCCTCCTCTGCAAACTGATTTTATAAACCTGAATATTTAACTAGATGACAGGTAACCCAGCTAAAATAATTTTCAGTTCTTCAGTTTTTCTTGAAAAAGCATTCCGTTTAACCTGAGCATAACACATATCATAGTCTCAACAGAAAGAAATGCTTAATAAAAACCAAAAGAACTGCGGATGCTGTAAATCAGGAACAAAAACATAAGTTGCTAGAAAAGCTCAGCATGTCTGGCAGCATCTGTGAAAAGAAAATCAGAGTTAACATTTTCGGTCCGGTGACCCTTCCTTAGAACTCTGAATTCAGAAATGCTTAACAGATGCTCATGCTGTGGAATCCAACCCCCTACAATAACAAATGCAGCAGTTTAAAAGTTATGATCCATTACTTAATTTTATGACAGAACATCCAACACCTGGTCAGACTGTTGTCATTTCAGGATGCCACTTAAATCAAAGCGCTGGTGGCTAGTTTCAGATGATACAGCCTTCAGAACCAACATGGAAAATACTCTTCTTTGCAGGGGTCTTGAAGTATCCAAAGGCATTACTTGAAGTATTGTCAAATGAACAAGTTTGATAGTGCACTCTTGCCTCCAAGTCAGCATGTATGGAGGAGTAGCCTCACCAAAAACTTAAAAGCATAATCTAATTGATACTCTAATGCAATACGGAGCTACACTGACAGAAGCACTCAGAAGACTGGGAAATCTTTAAAGACCAACAGAAAGCCACAAAAAAAAGCTATAAAGAAAAGTAAGATAGATTATGAGAGTAAACTAGCTCAGAATATAAAAAGAGGCAGCAAAAGTTTCTATAAATATGTAAATCGTAAAAAAGTGGCAAAGGTAAACATTGGTCCTTTAGAGGATGAGAAGGCCAATTTAATAACTGGGAATGAGGAAATAGCCGAGGTATTAAACAGTTATTTTGCACCGGTCTTCACAGTGGAAGACACAAATAACATGCTGAAAACGGATGGCAAGAAGGTTATAGCAAGTGAGGGCCTAGAAACTATCATTTCACTAAGGAGGCAGTGCTGGGCAAGCTAATGGGGCGAAAGGTAGACAAGTCTCCTGGCCCTGATGAAATGCATCCCAGGGTATTAAAAGAGGTAATGGGGGAAAAAGCAAATGCACCAGTAATTATGTACCAAAATTCACTGGATTCTGGGATGTTCCTGCAGATTGGAAAACAGCCACTGTTTAAAAAAGGAAGTAGACAAAAAGCAGGTAACTATAGGCCAGTTAGCTTAACTTCGGTAGTGGGGAAAATGCTTAAATCTATCATTAAGAAAGAAATAGCAAGACATCTGGATATAAATTCTCCCATTGGAAACACCCAGCATGGGTTCATGAAGGGTAGGTCATGTTTAACTAATTTGGTGGAATTCTTTGAGGACACTACTTGCATGGTGGTCAATGGGGAACCTGTGGATGTGGTGTATCTGGATTTTCAGAAGGCATTTGACAAGGTGCCACACCAAAGGGTGCTACATAAGATAAAGTTGTACGGTATTACAGGTAATGTTTTGGCATAGATAGAGGATTGGTTGACTAGTAGAAAGCAAAGAGCAGGGGTAAATGGGTGTTTTTCTGGTTGGCGGTCAGTGGCTAGTGGTGTGCCTCAGGGATCAGTGTTGGGACCGCAATTGTTTACAATTTACATAGATGATTTGCAGTTGGGGACGAAGTGTGGTGTGTCAAAATTTACAGATGACACTAAGATGAGTGGTAGAGCAAAGTGTGCAGAAGACACAAAGTCTGCAGAGGGATATAGATAGTCTAAGTGAGTGGGCAAAGGTCTGGCAGGTGGAGTACAATGTTGATAAGTGTGAGGTCATCCATTTTGGTAGGAATAACAGCAAAATGGACTATGTTTTAAATGGTAAAAAATTGCAGCATGCTGCTGTGCAGAAGGACTTGGATGTCCTTGTGCATGAATCGCTAAAAGTAGAATTGCAGGTGCAGCAGGTAATTAAAAAGGCAAATGGAATTTTGTCTGCCATTGCTATAGGGATGAAGTTTAAAAACAGGGAGGCAATGCTGCAGCTGTATAGGGTCCTGGTGAGGCCACACCTGGAGTACTGTGTGCAGTTTTGGTCTCCTTACTTGAGAAGGGATATACTAGCACTGGAGGAGGTGCAGAGGAGATTCACTCGGTTGATTCCAGAGTTGAGAGGATTGGATTATGAGGACAGACTGAGTAGGCTGGAATTATACTCATTGGAATTTAGAAGAATGAGGGGAGATCTTATAGAAACATATAAGATTAAGAAGGGAATAGATAAGGTGGAGGCAGGGAGGTTGTTTCCACTAGCAGGTGAAACTACGATTAGGGAGCATAGCCTCAAAATAAAGGGAAGCAGATGTAGGACCGAGGTCAGGAGGAACTTCTTCACCCAAAGGGTTGTGAATCTGTGGAATTCCCTGCCCAATGAAGCAGTTGAAGCTACCTCGCTGCATGTGTTTAAGGCAAGGCTAGACAAATTTTTGAACAGTAAAGTAATTAAGGGATATGGTGTGTGGGCAGGTAAGTGGAGCTGAGTCTCAAAAAGATCAGCCATGATCTTATTGATTGGCGGGGCAGGCTCGAGGGGCCGGATGGCCTACTCCTGCTCCATGTTCTTATGTTAAGAGGTCTCATCTGCTTCTCAAATAGGGCTAAAATATCTGTTGGTACTATTAGAAAAACAGCATGTGAATTCTCCTGGTATTCAGTCCAACTTGTGTCTCAACCACTATCACAAGCAGAATAACTGGTTGCTCATCTTGATGGGCCAGACAGCTCCCAGTGGTTTGGAAAATAACAAATTTAACTTTTTTATTCAAGCTGTTGGGAGACAAGGAAGAGGAAACTATAGATCACTTAGTCCAGCAACTGCCAAAAGGATATTTCTGGAATCCATTATGGAGGTGGTCACGGCAGGATATTTAGTCATAGTGGGATCAGGCTGTGTCAACATGGCTTTGTAAAAGGGAAATCATGTTTAATTTATGAACATTGACAGTTTAGGACTAGAAGGCCATTCAGTCAGAAGTGCTGAGTGGATAATCCATCTTGACTTCCTCCAGTGGTTCCCAGCATTAGTCACCAGTCTTTAGCCAATTCGATTCACTCCGCATGATATCAAGAAACAGTTGCAGACACCGGATACTGCAAAGGCTACGGCCTTGACAATATTCTGACAATATTACTGAAGACTTGTGTTACAGAACTTGCTGCTCCTCTCGTCAAGCTACTCCAAAACAGTTACAACATTGGCATCTACCCGACAATGTGGAAAATTGCCCAGATATGTTCTGAACATAAAAAGCAGGACAAATCCAACCTGGCCAATTACTGTGCCATTAGTCCACTCTCTACGATCAGTAAAGTGATGGAAGATGTCATCAACAGTGCTATCAAGCAGCACCTGCTCAGCAATAACCTGCTTGATGACGCCCAGTTTGGTTTCCACCACGGCCACTCAGCTCCTGACCTCATTACAGACTTAGTTCAAACATGGACAAAACAGCTGAATTCCAGAGGTGAGATGAGCGTGTCAGCCCTTGATATCAAGGCTGGCTTTTGACCCAGTGTGACATCAAGGAGCCCCAGCAAAAGTGGAGTCAATGAGTATTAGGGGGCAAACTCTCCCATAGTTGGAGTCATACTTAACACATAGGAAGATGGTCATGGTTGTTAGAGGTCAATCATTTCAGCTCCAGCACATCTCTATACGAGTTCCTCAGGGTAGTTTCCTTGGCCCAACCATTTTCGGCTGCTTTATCAATGACCTTCCCTCCATCATAAGGTCAGAAATGGGGATGTTCACTGACGTTTGCACAATGTTCAGCACCATTTACAACTCCTCAGATACTTAAGCAGTCCATGTTCAAACGCAACAAGGTCTGAACAGTATACAAGTGGCAAGTAACACGTGCGCCACACAAATGTCAGGCAATGACCATCACCTATACGTGACAATCTAACCATTGCATCATGACATTCAATGGTGTTACCATCACTGAATCCCCCACTCAACAGCCTGGGGGTTATCACTGACCATAAATTCAACTGGACTCACCACATAAACACAGTGGCTAAAAGAGGTCAGAGGCTAGGAATACTGCAGGGAGTAACTTACCTCCTGACTCCCCAAAACCTGTCCACTCTCTACAAGGGCACAACTCAGAGGTGTCATGGAATACTTCCCAGTTCCCTGGATGAGTGCAGCTCCAACACTACTCGAAGCTTGACACCATCCAGGACAAATCAGCCCACTTGAAAGGCACAACATCCACTCTCTCCACCACCAATGCTCAGTTGCAGCACTGTACTATCTACAAGTTGCGCTGCTGAAATTCAAAGATACTCAGACAGCAACTCGCAAACCTACGAGCACGTCTACCTAGAAAGACAAGGGCAGCAAATATATGGGAACACCACCTTCAAATTCCCCTCCAAGCCACTCACTATCGTGACTTGGAAAAATTTCTCCGTTCCTTCACGGTCGCTGGGGCAAAATCCTGGGATGCTGTCCCTGAAGGCATTGTGGGTCAACCCACAGGAGGTGGACTTCAGTGGTTCAAGAAGGCAGCTCACCACCACCCTCTCAAGGGCAACCAGGGACAGCAATAAATGCTCGCCAGTGACGCCCACGTCAATCCAACAAACAACCATCCTTCAAGCCTGCTCTGCCATTTAGTAAGGTTATCTAATCAGATTATGGCCTAAATTCCAAATTCCTGCTCACCTTGATATCTTTCAGCTCTCATTAGCGAAGAATTTATTGACGTCTGCTGAAAAAACTAATTCAATGACCCTATCTTCAGCAATCTCCCGGAGCAGGCTTCAGCTTAAACTTGCTCATCTGGGTCTTAAATGAATGACCCATTATTCTTCAATTATTTTAAGGAAGTAACAGGCAATATGGATAAAAGGGGAACCTGCACATGGTGCACTTAGTTAGATTTATGAAAGACATTTGTTCAGATGCCACAAAGGTTACTACATAAAAATAAGAACTCATGACACAAGGGGCCATAATAACATGGATAAAGGTCTGGTTAGCTAACGGGAAGCTGAAAGTAGGTAGAACCAGATCGGTTATAGTTTGGCAGTCTATAACTAATGGGAGTGCCACAATGATCAGTACTGGGCCTTCAATTAATTGCAATCTATACCAATGACTTGGATGGAAGGATCGAATGTATTGTAGTCAATTTTGCCACTGATATCAAGATAGGTAAGAAAGTTGCCAACAGGAGGTATGGGGTCTACTTGGGAATATAGATGGGTTAAGTGAATGAGAAAACTTGGAAAATGACATTAAATGTGGGTAATTGTGAACTTGCTCATTTCACAGAAGAGAATGGAAAAGCAGTAAAATAATTAAACAGAGAGATTGTACAACTTGGACCTCATTTCAAACAAGATATCCAAACTGCAAGGTTTCAACAATGCTTTGTTCAGTATCACAAGATCCCTCCTTCAAAGCTCTTCTAGTTCCCTCGTTACTAACAGTCTCAGTACTTGCTTGAATATAAAAGAATCGTTTTATCACATTATAATCTCTCACAGCATTCAAAAAGTTTACCATTTATGTTCAAGACTTGATTTGTAACATTTTGAAAATACTCCCATGTGAGCTTTTGACTTGCTCACTGAGGCTGGTTTTTTGTCGTTGAGATGTTTCACGTCGCCATGCTAGGTGACATCATCAGTGAAGCCTCCGATGAAGCGATGTTATTCGACTCAACTTGGAATTTATACTGTCTGGTCCGTTATGGTGAGGAGTGTCATTTCCGGTTGTGATCTGTATGGGTTTGCATTTGGAGTCCAATTCTATGCGTTTGTTGATTGCATCACAGGTGGAGAACCATGCCTCTTGTCTATGCTGTGCTCGTCTATGTTTGGCTTGGGCGACTACAATTACCTTGTCCCAATTAAACTGATGGCCTTCATTGTCTGAGTGTACAGACATTAAGGAAAGTTCGTCGTGCCGTTTTGCTGCTCGTTGATGTTCATGAATTCTGATAGCTAGTTTCCTTCCTGTCTGTCCAATGTAATGTTTGTGGCAGACGTTGCATGGTATTTTGTAAACCATGTTTGTTCTGCATGTTATGGGAAGGGGGTCTTTAATCCTTGTGAGTGTTTGTCGTAGAGTGGCTGTGGGCTTGTGGGCCACTACGATTCCTGGTGGTCTTCAGAGTCTTGCCAGTTCTGATATGTTCTTGATGTAGGGCAGTGTGGCCAGTGTATTAGGGCATATTGTGTCCTCCTGCTGTCGTTTGTTTAGTAGGCATCTGCGGATGAAGTTGTGGGGATATCCGTTCATAGCAAAGATTTTGTATAGATGCTCTTCCTCTTTCCTGCGTAGTTCTGGGGTGTTGCAGTGTCTTTAATGGTCAAGTATACCAACAGATCAACGGTACACCAATGGAGTCACCCATCTCAGGACTCATTGCAGAAGCAAAGACTAGAACACACCACCTCCCCGGCATTCAACCTAAACCTTGGATCTGGTATGTCGACAATACATTTGTCATTATTAAACGTAACAAATTCAAAGAGACCCACCACCTCATCAACAGCATATTCGCAAGGATTAAATTTACAAGGAAAGAAGAAAACAACAATCAACTTCCGTTTCTGGATGTTAAAGTAGAGCGTACGATCAACAGAGAGTTCCAAACCTCAGTATACAGAAAACCAACCCATACTGACCAAATCCTCAACTTCCACAGTAACCACCCCAACATCCACAAACTAAGCTGCATTAGGACACTACTTAAACGGTCAGGGCGCACTGCAACACCCCAGAACTACACAGCAAAGAGGAAGAGCACCTATACGAAATCCTCACCATAAACAGATATCCCCGCAACTTCATCCGCAGATGCCGACTAAACAGACAACAACAAAAGGACACAGTACACCCTAACACACTGGCCACACTGCCCTACATCAAGAACATATTGGAAATGACAACAAGACTCCTAAGACCACTAGGAATCATGGTGGCCCACAAGCACACAGCCACTCTACAAAAATACACATACAAGAATTAAAGATCTCATTCCAACAACATGCAGAACCAACGTGGTTTACAAAATACCATGCAACGTCTGCCACAAACATTACATCAGACAGACTGGAAGGAAACTAGCCATCGGTATACATGAACATCAACTAGCAGCAAAACGGCACGACGAACTCTCAGCACACTCGGACAGTGAAGGCCATCAGTTTAACTGGGACAAGGTAACTGTAGTAGCCCAAGCCAAACATAGACAAGCACAGCAATTCCTAGAGGCATGGTTCTCCACCTGTGATGCAATCAAAAAACGCATAGAATTGGACCCCAAATGCAGACCCATACAGATCAAACCAGAAATGACACTCCTCACCATAACAGACCAGACGGTAAAAATTCCAAGCGAAGTAGAATAACATCGCTTCATCGGAGGCTCCACTGATGATGTCACCTAGCATGGTGACAAAATGTCTCAACGAAAACAAGCCAGCTTGGCGAGCAAGTCAACAACCTCATCCTCCACCCGAGCTACAGGTCTTTGCCAAAACCACTCCCATGTATTCGCGTTTCATTCCAACGTTCTCCCACTTCATTAAAAAGATAAAAACCAATCAAGTGTCCTTTACACCAGAGAAACAAACAAGAGGCCACTCTCCCTTAAGTTTCTTACTGCCATCTAGCTTGTTGGTATTGACCAGCCATTCATCCCAGAGAAACAGCAATAAGATGCCTTTGTATACACAGTGCTTTTTCACTAATCATTTTCACAATGCTGAAGTATTTATATTCTTCGTCAGCCAAAGTACCAACTGGACAAGCTATCTTGGTCTCCTCCTCAGATCCCCAACACTACAGATGCCAGTCTTCAAACAATTCAATTCACTCCACATGACATCAAGTTATGGCTGAAGGCTCTGGATACTGCACAAATTAGGGATCCTAACAACATTTGACCAACAGTATGAAAGTCTTGCTCTCCAGAACTAGCCCCACATCTAACCAAGTTGTTCCAATACAGCTCCAACACTGACATCTTCTCAACAATGTAGAAAAGTGCCCAGGTATATCCTGGGCAGCAAAATAAGTGATTGCTATTCTTTAACAAGGCATTTCTTGTCATGTGCCTTGTGATAACTTGCTTGTTTACAGGAAATGCCTGCTTGGGTTCATGACTGTTAGGTTGCAATGTCTGCTTTGGATATTATTTAGAGTAGTTGGCGACAATCCTGAAAGAAAGCAACTTTCTAGTCTCGCTCTCCTGTATTTTGAAAAATTCTTGCTTTTGGTCCAATGTGATACCCGGGTCCTAGTCCAGCTGCTCTCGCATGAAACATCTCTGAAAGAGGTCCTTGATATTGCCTGAAAAGCTGTATCTGCATAGACTCCCAATAACAAATGCATGTGTTTATTGAAGTGAATTGTGTGTGCCAAATCGTCAGACCAATAGCCATATGAAAATCCCAAACTTTATCATTTTTGCTTTCAAAATTGACTAAAATATGCTGAAACACATCTACTTCTTTCCTTTTATATGGTATGGAGATTTTAGATTATTCAGTTGATAAGTCAGGAATATTTAGAAGGATAACATTTATATTTTCACAACAGCACTGTTGGTGTCCCTTCACCTCAAGGACTGCAGTACTTCAAAAAAGCAGCTGCACTACCTAATTCAAAGTTGTTAAGCTTGCGAAACAAACATTGGCCTAGCCAGCGATTTCCACAACCTATGAACAAATTTTAAAAACTACAAACTTCAGAGTCCCTAAAGTGTAGGCGCAGGCTATTCAGGCCATTAAATCTGCACCGATCCTCCAAAGGGCATCCCATCTAGACCCACCCCCTACCCTATCCCTGTAACCTCGCATTTACTACGGCTAACCCACCAAGCCAGCACATCCGCAGGCACTATGGGCAATTTAGCATGGCCAATCCACCTAACCCACACATCTTTGGATGGTAAGAGGAAACTGGAGCACCCAGAGGAAACCCATGCAGATACCAGGAGAAAGGCAACTCTCTGTAGGGAGTTTGCACAAAGGTTGGAATCAAACCTGGGTCGGTTAGGCAGCAGTGCTAACCACTGAGCCACCATGTTGCCCTAGTGTCAAAAAATACTGCATCTTCATTATTTAAAACAAAAAAAAAATCATTTTAAGTTTATAAAAGATGTCTGGTTAATTTGTCTTTATTCTAAGTCTAATATTGAGAAATCCAACAATTGAGTATATAAGGAAATAGGTATGCTGTGAACCATACACGACAGGAAGATACCTTGGTCAAAAAAGAATACACAACTTTGATAATTAAGCATGTGGTTTTGTGCTAAAATAAAAATCAAAAATGTTATACAAGTACATTAAGAATAAAAGGATAACTAGAGAAAAGTAGGGCCTATTAAAAGGCTACAGTGGTAATTAGTGCATGGAGCCAGAGGATGTAGATAGGGTTCTAAATGAATACTTTCAACCGGTGTTCACTTGTGAGAGAGACCGAGACAGACAGACAATGTGGGTATAGAAATCAAGATGGCCTGCGGTAGACTTAACAAAGTCAGCACAGACATGGAGGAGGTTCCGAGTGGTCTGGCAGGCTTAAAAGGTACATAAATCTTCAGGACCAGATGAAATGTATCCCAGGCTGTTGACTGAGGCTAGGGAGCAATTAGCAGGGGTACTGGCAATAACTTTCCATTCCTCCCTGACCACAGGAGAGTTGCCAGTGGACAAGAGGAGAGCCAGTGTCAAACTGTCGATCAACCAGAAAACTACAGGGCTGTCAGTCTAATTTCAGTGGTGGGGAAACTGTTGGAAGCAATTCTGAGGGACAGAAGAAAGGCAGGGATTAATCATAAACAGTCAGCATGGCTTTGTTGAGGGGAAGTTATGTCCAACCAATTTGACTGAAATTTTTGCAGAGGCAACCAGGAATGTAGGTGAGGGCAATATCTTTTGATGTAATCTGTGTGGATACGAGCAAGGCTTTTGATAAGGACCCTAGGGAAGACTAACAGCAAAGCTAAGAGCCCACAGGATCCAAGGAAATTTCACAAGTCGGATGCAGAATTGGCTAACAGACAGGAAGCAGAGGGTGATGGTCAAGGGGCGTTTTGTGCCTTGAAGCCTGTGCCCAGCAGAGCTTCATCAGGATCAGTGTGGGCACCCTCGCTGTTTGCGGCATATATAAAATATTTAGATTTGCTTGCAGGTGGATTGATCAGTATATTCACAGATGATGCAATAATTGGAGGAGTGGTAAATAGAGAAGAAAGCCTTAGATTACACGAGATAGATGGGCTGGTCAGACGAGCTTACAGCAGCAAACACAATTGAATCCAGATGAGTGTGACATGATTCACTTGGGCAGGACAAACAAGACAACGGAACACATGAAAAACGTAGGACTCTTGGAAGCACATAAGGTCAGTGGGACCTTGAAGTGTGCCATCCACTGATCCGTTAAGGCAGCAGGACAAATAGACAAATTGGTTCAGGAGGTATATGGGATATCTGCTTTTATTAGCTGACGCATAGAGTTTATGAGCTGGAAGTGATGCTGGAACTACGTAAAAGGTTAGTTGTGTGCAGTTCCTGAATCCACATTATAGAAGGGATGCAACAGCACAGGACAGGAGATTTACCAGGATGGTGCCTGTGCTGCAGAGTTTTAACTAAGAAGCAAAACTGGAAGGACTGAGGTCGCTTTCTTTGGAGCACAGGAGACTGAGAGGGGAGAAAGAGTGAGATGTATAAAATTGAGGAGCACAGACAGGGCATGTAGATTTACAAAAGAGAAGTATGGCACAGGAGCAGGTGTTTCGGCCCTCCAAGCCTCTGCCAATCATCATGTCCTGACTAAACTTAAAAAAAACCTTCTGCCCTTATTCGGTCCATATCGGTCTACTTCTTCCCTAATAGTGTAACTATCCAGATGCCTCTTAAATGTTGCGAACATGCCTGCTTCCACCATGTCCTCTGGCAGTGCATTTCAGGCTCCTATGACTTTCTACATGAAAAGCTTTCCTTGCACATCTCCCTTAAACTTTTGCCCTCTCACCTTGAACCTGTGCCCCCTTGTAATTGAAACTTCAACACTGGGTAAAGGCCTCTGACTATCCACCCTATCTACACCTCTCATAATTTTGTAGACCTCCTCTCAGCCATCATCTTTCCATTGAAAACATTGCTAGTCTTTTTAACCTTTCCTCATAGCCAATGCCCTTGAGACCAGGCAACATCCTGATGAACCTTCTCTACACTCTTTCCAAAGCTTCCATGCCCTTCTGGTAATGTGGTGACCAAACGTGCACACAACACTCCAAATGCAGCTTAAAAAGGGTTTATGTAGCTGCAACATGCTTTGCCAACTCTTGTACTCCATGCCACAGCCAACGAAGGCAAACGTGCCATATGCCTTCTTAATCAGAGATAGTAGGAACTGCAGATGCTGGAGAATCTGAGATAACAAGGTGTAGCGCTGGATGAACACAGCAGGCCAAGCAGCATCACAGGAGCAGGAAGGCTGACGTTTCAGGCCTAGACCCTTCATCAGTAATGGGGGAGGGGAAGGGGGTTCTGAAATAAATAGGGAGGGAGGGGGAGGCGGATAGAAGATGGATAGAGGAGAAGATAGGTGGAGAGGAGACAGACAGGTCAAAGAGGCGGGGATGGAGCCAGTAAAAATGAGTGTAGGTAGGGAGTTAGGGAGAAGATAGGTCAGTCCAGGGAGGACGGACAGGTCAAGGGGGCGGGATGAGGTTAGTAGGTAGGAAATGGGGGTGGGGCCCACCTACACTCACCTTTACAGGCTCCATCCTCGCCTCTTTGACCTGTCCGTCTCCTCTCCACCTATCTTCTCCTCTATCCATCTTCTATCCGCCTCCCCCTCTCTCCCAATTTATTTCAGAACCCCCTTCACCTCCCCCATTTCTGAAGAAGGGTCTAGGCCCGAAACGTCAGCCTTCCTGCTCCTCTGATGCTGCTAGGCCTGCTGTGTTCATCCAGCTCTACACCTTGTTATCTCAGATTCTCCAGCATCTGCAGTTCCTACTATCTTAGAATATAGTTAGATGTTTGTTTTTGACAAGTTTAGACTTGAAGGGCATTTTATGGTGCTGTAGACCCTCTGTGACTATGATCATATGACAAAGAGATAGACCAAGGTCTCACAACGCATTCCCGCATTTTTTTCTACTCCTCTATCTCTAAAAGAACTCTTCATCAGAAGTGCAAAGCAAGCAAATAAATAGAGATTTTGCCATAATATCCACTGTACCTTCTTCATCAATCCACTTCATTGTGAAGAGTTGCTCATTATCAAAGCAACACATGTCACGGACTTCAGTGCAAAGATTTTCGTACGTGATGGAGGGATCAAAGTGTGTTATCATGATGTCCCTAAGTGAAGAAATAATTAAAAGACTAGTAAGAAATAATCAATATTACAAACAAGTACAGCTCAACATAAATTTTAAGTTATTGAAAAGTAAACTTTGACTGATTCCAGAACATGGCAGTGTTTAAGGTAGATTATTTCTTTCCATTCATTATACATAACAGAAGAGAAAATACAACAGTCTTTTGTCAAGGAACTCCTGTTTTTATTGAATGTGAGAACTCCACAAGAAAGTAGGAAAAGGTATCAGTTGAAGGATGACTTCTTATGGAAAAAGATGTCTGCTGAACAGTTCAGAAAACGCAATAATAAATATCAAAATACAACATACCTCAAAATAACCCCAAGGATTGGAAATTTAAATCTAAAATCTCCCACAACACAAAAGCCCAACCATCTTATATGACCCCCAACTGCAGGTGTTGAATATTAAATCTGTTGAGCTATCGTTGTGTAGAATCTTAATCCTTCAAAAGTTATTTGCTGTTAAAACATTTTTAATATTTTAAATACATCTATTTCAAACGTTTTTCATTTTTTTCCCGCTTTTAGTCCAATCCTTCTTTCCCTTTCAATTCTCTGTTCCTGACTTGACAATTCACCTATAATTCATGTTTTTTCTCAATCATACATTGGGTGAGGTTAAGGATTGTACAAAAAAATAAATTACTACAGATGCTCAAAGTTAGAAATAAAAACACAACATGCTGAAAACACTCAGCAAATCTCACAACTCTCATGGAGAGAAAGAGAGATAATGCTTCAAGGTCTATGACCTTTGTTCTCTTTCCACAGTGCCAGACCTGATGGGTATTTCCAACATTTTCTGGTTTCCTTTTATATTCCGTAACAAAATAACTAACAATCTGCTCCATTCACGCAAGGCCTTGATGTCAAGATTTTTACCACTTCAATGTTAATGTGCTTATATGTCCAGCAACTTTCAGCACAAATTAATATCAAGACTGAAACAAACAAACATAAGAATAACTAACAGATGTATTGTTGACTTGTTATAGCAAACTATGGGTCATATGTTTGATGAATAAATGCCAGTATGATCACCATCACCACTTAGATCATTAAAGACTAGCATGAGGTCCCAAAACCGATAAAATTGTTAAATCACAGTGGATTATATGTTTCTATCGACACATTCCAGAACTTAGTTTCTTTCCTAATTGAGGTTGAACATTTTAATTGACTAAGTCCCATAAGCACTTTAAACGAGATCATCCCTCATCCTTCTAAACGCCAGAGAATTTTTTTTTTTTTAAATTCATTCACAGGACGCAAGAATCGTCGGCTCAGCTAGTAATTATTTCCCATCCCTATTTGCCTTCGGCTTTGATAAGTGGTAGGCAGCTGCCTTTTGAACCAATGGAGTCCATTTAGTGCAGGTACATCCACAATGCCGTTAGGAAGGGAGTTCCAGAAATTTGGTCCAGCAAGACTAAAGGAATGGTAATAAATTTCCAAGTCATGATGTTGAGCGGCCTGAAGGGGAATTTGCAGGTGGTATTGTTCCCTTGTATCTGCTGCCCTTGCCCTTCTAGGTGCTGGTGATTGTGAATTTGGAAGATGCCATCGAAGGAGCCTTTCTGCAGCGTATCTTGTAGATAGTACGCACTGCTGCTGGGTGCATCACAGAATGCTTGTAGATTTGTTTCCAATCACATGGAATGTATCAAGCTTCTTGACTGGCGATGGAGCTGCACTCATCCAGGCAAATGGGGAGTATTCCACACTCCTAACTTGTGCTTTGTGGATAGCAGTCAGGTTTTGTAGAGTCAAGTGACTGGTTAATTGTTTAGAAACTGATTCATTGTCATAACAAGTGACACCCATGTTTAATAGATAATTATTCACATGAACTTAAATCTTTAAATGCTCCAAGTTAATGCCACGTTCAAGTCAACAGCCAAGACAGCTGCAGAAGGGATGGAGAAGGAATGTTTAATTAGGTGCTCCCAAAACACTAACTCAGGAGGAGGCTATAGGATGGTCAATATTAAATACATCCTACTTACATTGTGATAACAAAAAACTTTGTTTAACAACTAGGTGAACAAGCTAATAGAATATACAGTAGGATATTTAAATTCATCAAAAATGTGATATCAATTGCATATTTGAAGATCTGAACACACACAGCATTGATTAGAAGCACTGAACCTAACTGCAAAATGTAGATATGCATGTATTATTTATGGAGTAAGCACCTTGAGCAGGCTGCAAACTTTTCCAATAATCATTTCAAAATTAGTTATAACTAGTGTGCTGATGCTTTTGTCCACTGAATAAAGTTGTGCAAACTGTGCATTTTCACTGACAGATGGAAAGTATGCAAATATAATCATCAAAGCAAAACAAGATAATTACCATACTTTTAAAATGGAGTGGGTATTTGTCAATTGAATGTTGAAAGTTCTCAAAAATCAACACTAATATTACACACCTTTCCTTCAGTGCCTATTCTCCAAAGTACAGCTTCCTCTGCATTTTACTCAGGAAAAATTAGATTTAACATTGACCCTGTTTACAAATTGAAATGAGACAGAAGTATTACTCACCTGAAACTAACAGCAACCAACCCACACTGACTGATTGGTCAGCACCAAATTACTGAATAATATATCTTGTGTCATTTAAACTCCTCATTTTGCTACACTGTCAATGTTGGGCAATTAAAGGTATCTGGGATTCCAAGAAATGAATGGAAATTGGGCATATACCATCAGTCACATCGAAGAACTTAGTTTAAATACAACTCTGACAAACAACGGTGAATACTTCTTGCTTAACATTTAAGCAATTTGGGAGATCAGGATGCAGTACTTTACACGTGTGGATCACAATGCTAAACTCAATTTCAGAGAGACCACAAAGATGACTGGCACAAGAAATGAAGATAGCACATTTTGCATTTGGGACTGTCCTTGAAAAATCTAAGCATTATTGTTCTTAGGTAGAGATTGTTGAACAGACAACAGCTGACACTAGAGATCTGAAATAGCAAGGCATTCCATTCTCTAATTGCAATATCATTTCTATTCCTACAACTTCAATTTGCTGTTGCTGCTACTGCACAATTAACAAACGTGCAACCTAAATAAGAAAACGTTATATATATTCACACACTGGATACAATACAACAATGTATGAAACCGAGCTTGATAGATCATACATTTAATTGTTTTGTTAACTAATGTGGTGATTAGTCACTGAAACGCTCACATAAGTCTGCAGATGTTCTTTAATAGAATATAGAATATAGAATAAACTAAAACAAATTTGCTATATGTTTTCCAGTTAGAAAGATTTTTACAAATATTAAAGCAAAGTTTCAGTTGGTTTCCCAACAATGTTGATTATAGAGACCTGAAACTAGAGAAATTATTCTTGCCTCAACTCGAAAGCTTCCACTTGTTGCAGCTGTAGAGGCAATTTTACATATCCTCTCCAAATATAAACTGCCCTAAACACAAATTCTAACAATTGAAAAACTATATTTCAAACTCTCCTGAATTGGAAACTTCAAAAGAAAAATACACCAAGGAATTGATTTCCTCTAAACTAAACGATTAACTACTAGGAGAAAAACTAAAAGTTCTTCTGATCTCAACTCTTTTTTTTCCCCCTCAACTACAACTCCGGGGCTTTCTGAACTGAACTGGAAACAAAACTTAAAACAACTGATGTTGAAGATCTGAAACAAGCGTAGACATTGCTGGTAAAACTCAGCAGGTTTGGCATCATCTGTGGAAAGAAAGAGTCAACATTTCAAGTCAGAGTTCTGAAGACAAGTCACTGGACTCAAAACATGAACTCTGCTTTCTCTCCACAGATGCTGCTGGACATGTTAAGTTTCCCCAGCAATTTTGTTTTTTTGTTTGAAAACAAAAACTGATGTTTAACGTCTTTATATGAAGTCATGCAGCATGGAAAGAGGCCCTTTGGTTCAACTCGTCCAGGCTAAACAGGTTTCCGAAAATGAACTATTCTCGTTTACCTGGATTAGGCCCATATCCCTCCAAACCTTTGCTATCCGTGTCCAAATGTCTTTTAAACGTTGTAATGGTGCCCACCTCTACCACTTCCTCTGGCAGCTTATTTCATACATACACCATGTTGTGTGAAAATAGCCCCAGCCTATTCAGCCTCTCCTCATAACACAAACCTTCGAGTCTCAGTAGCATCCTTCTCAATCTTTCTTGCACCCTTTCCAATTTAATAATGTTCTTCCTATAGCAGGGTAATAGAACCTTATGCAGCATTCCAAGTGCCCTCAATGTCCTTTACAGCTGCAAAATGATGTCGCTACTCCTTTACTCAATGTTCTGGCCAATGTTCTTCACCACCCAGTCTCCTTGTGAGACAACAAGGTGCAGAGCTGGATGAACACAGCAGGCCAAGCAGCATCATAGGAGCAGAAAGGCTGACGTTTCGGGCCTAGACCCTTCATCAGAAA
>NC_063344.1:15582742-15614497 GCF_021869965.1 Rhincodon typus | reverse complement strand
AAGCCTTTCTGCTCCTCTGATGCTGCTTGGCCTGCTGTGTTCATCCAGCTCTGCACCTTGTTGTCTCGGATTCTCCAGCATCTGCAGTTCCTACTATCTCTGATTCAGTCTCCTTGTGATGCCACTTTGAAGGAACTAGGAACGTGAACCTCTAGGTCACCCTGTTCAACAACCCTCCCCAGGGCCCTACCATTAACTGCGCCAATCCTGTCCTAGTTCGTCTTAACAAAATGCAACACCTCACATTTATCCGAATTAGACTCCATCTGCCAATTCCCGACCCACTGGCCCAGCTGATCAAAATCCTGTTGTACTCTTAGATAACCTTCTTCACTGTCCAACGTACTACCAATTTTGGTGTCATCCACAAATTTACTAATCATGCTTCCTATATTCTCATCTGAATCATTTATATAAATAACAGTGAACACAGCACTGACCCTTCCGGAACACCGCTGGTCACAGGTCTCTGAAGAAAACAACCCTCTACCACCATCCTACGACTCCTACCAACAAGTGAATTTTGTATCCAACTGGCGAGCTCTCCCTGATCCCATGTGATCTACCGTGTGGAATCATGTCAAAGGCCTTGCTAAAGTCCATGCAGACTGATTTACTGCTCTGCTTTCATCTAGCTTCTTGGCCACCTCTTCAAAAAAAAAGAAATTTCTAAGACAATTTCTTATGCGTAAAGCCATACTGACTAAGCCTAATCAGTCCTTGCCTTTCAAAATGCATGCAGAACTTGTCCTTCATAATCCCCTTCAACAACTAACCCACCACTGACATTAGGTTCACTGGTCTGTAGTTCCTTGGTTCCTCCTTGCAGCCTCTCTTAAATAATAGCACATTACCCACTCTCCAGCCTTCCAGCACCTCATGGGCAGTTGTCGATGATACAAATATCTCTGTTACAAGGCACTTATCTACCTGAATGCATTTTAAGACCTCCAGCACCACCGCTTCTGTAATGTGGACTTCTTTCAAGACTTCATTATTTATAGCTGTCATAAACACAAAAGCATAACATCATGTGCCATTAACACTCCAATGGCTCATCGACACCCTTGATTGTAGTTGTGTCTTCTTGGAACTGGTACATTTAGGTCACTGTTCCAAAAAGACTGACTTTTCAAAATAAACTTTGCAGCATGAATCAATACCTATATGCATCACTTTTTAAAAGTTTCTAATTCCAAAAGTGACACAGGTTATTAAAGTTATAGAAAATCAATGTTCCGCCACCCCCCACAGAAAAAATGAAAACAATATTGATCCTTAACGGGATTTTGTATCAAAATCTGAACATTATTTTGCATTATGCTGAATATAATTACATTATGTTTAATGTTATTATGTTTCATTTCAATCATTTTTGATCTCAGCATTCTCTTTCCTTCATACATGCTCTTGACAAGACATCCATTCTGTATAAATGAAACAAAAAAATAGTGGATGCTGGAGATCTGAAAGAAAACCACAAACTTCTGGCACAACCCAGCAGGTCTGGAAGCATCTGTGGAGAGACAGCAGAGTTCATGCTTCAAGCACCGAATGAAGAGTTACAGGACTCGAAATGTAACTCTACTTTCTCCCTACAGATGCTGCCAGGCCAGTTGAATTTCATCAGAAATTGTTGTTTATGATCCAATGTTATATTGTCCTTTCCAGTCACCTGAATGATTTTCAACTTCTATAGCTGCAAATGTTAAGCTGTAAGAAATAATCATGAGCTTTTGAATTCAAAATAATTAAAGGATTTCAGTTAGTGAATAGGAGAGCCGCAAATTGATGTAGTACCAACGCAAGATTCATTGCTCTTTTCGCCATTGTTGAATATTTCTCTTGACAATCTATTTATTCCAGAAACAAACAAGTTGTTTGATCACCATTTGTCACCTTGTAGCAAAATGAAACCCACACTGATGTAACTGGCATCAACCAGTTTGAATGTCTTCTCATAATTTGGCACTGTTAAAATGAATATTGTTGTCAGTACTGATTGCAAGTGGTCAAAGGCACGCTGATGTTCCTGTGCCCAAGTAAATGTTTTGCCTCTCCAACAAACATGTAACCAATGCGAACATTGGAACCAATTTCTGATGAAATCCACTCAACATTCACATATTTGTAGGATTTTGTCTTAGGCAGGAAAATCTAAAGTGGCTCTTATCGTCTCTTTTCTAGATGCAACTTGACTTTGCATCACAGTTTGGCTCTAGCAAATTCACTTTTAACTCTATGACCAAATTGGTTCTTTATAACTGATGAAACAGTTCAGTCAAGTAGTGCAAATGTTCTTCCCAGGTTTGGTTGAACAATATCAAGTCAACATAAGTTACAGACATCCAGTCTTTCAAATGACTTTACTGGTTAACAATTGGAATGTTACTTTCTTCCCCCCCATCAGCATGACATTTTATTGATAAAGTCCATCCAGTTTTACAAAGCTGACATTTCTTTGACAAAAGCAAAATACCATGGATACAGGATATCTAAAAAATAGAATGAAGAAACTTAACAGGTCTGGCAGCATGTCTGGAGAGAGAAACAGTGTTCGGATTCAAGTTAAAACACTTCTTTGGAAGTGGTATTGTTTTGGCTACATCAACTAATGGAACTTGCCAGTGTCCCTGTAATAAGTCAATTTTGGTGATATATTCCCTCTATCTAATTTATTCAGCTTCGAGGCATGGGATACGAGTTCTCTTTTGTTAACATATTCACTTTGTGATCAATGCAGAATCTTAGCAACACATCCAGTTTTGGCACCATTACGATAGGTGTGCTCCAGCCATTACAACTCAGGTTATGCCTCACTGGGGTAGCAGAATGGAAATCAAGCACCCCATTCCTGAAGCCATCACAAAATTTAAAGAGTTTAAAAAGTGTACAAAACACTCTGACATATCCATCCTTCAGACCTCGATTGGCAGAAAGCACAGTCCAAGTTTCTGTACTTGACAAGAATGACTATTTACTACAAACAAAAAGATTCTCACTACAAATAAACAGATAAACAATTAAATATTGACAAGTTAAAAACAAACTCCCTTATAAACTTCAGCTATACACATTACACCAGATACAGACAAAAAAAAAATGCATGCTATGGGCAATGGGAAAGACTGGAAAGGCAGTTCAAATGGTCCCTATCCCCAGGGTTCATTGAGAAGATCCTTTTGGCTGGTCAGATTGCTGTTTTTGATCTTCCTTTTCCAGATATTTTCCATGGATGCGAGCACAGCTTATAACAGCAGACGAGGGAAGGATAAACTCAGGCTTGAGGCATTCTTTTAAATGGAGGAAACAAATAACTCTCTTTTGAAGATCCAAATAGCTTGTCCCTCAATACATTCACACCCACAAGCTGTTCAGCTACGTGGGAGCCAAACACAGTTTTTTGGCAAGCAGAAGACCTTTGTCATCAATAACTGTGCCACAGACCAATCAGCAACTTGCTGCTGGCTGTAACATCATTCGAACACAGCCTTGGCTCCAGCTCAACTGTAACCAAACTTCCACTAATAAGCAGCTGCATAAACAGCATTTACAATAGAATGTAAGGTAACTTGCATTGAAAAGCATGCAAGCCATCAACAATTTTTGGATATTAAGCTACTGTCTTTTCTCTCACCATTTTCTGGTTCCAATGCATGTAGATAATTTATTATGTTCCCCAAACTTTAAATCTTTTTATGTAGCATCATCATCTGAATTAATTTTTTGATTAAGTAGTGAACATACAAAATTACAACAGGTGGAAGAGGATCAGTATCAACTTGGATCAAAAATGGATTTAAAAGAAAACAACAGAGTGTGAAAGATGGTTATTTTTCAATTGGAGAATAGTAGATTGGTAGATTGGGCTCGGATCACTGATTTTCTTGATTTTTATAGAATGACCTGGATATTAGAATACAGAATAATGTTTTAAAATTTTCCAACAATATGAATTTGGCTAATAGTGAGGATGATACAAATCAACTGCAATGTGACACAGATAGGCTACCAAAAGGGGCAAATACAAAGTAGCATGAGGTGATGCATTTGGCAGAAGAGATAGGAGGCCAAATACTCTTAAAGGCACTGTTCTAATGACTGTCCAGGGACAAGCCAACCTGGGGTTTCACGTGCATAGACCTTTGAGAATAGTGAGCAAAGTCGATGAGAACTTGGCCTGCATACAGGATTGAGTTACGAAGTTACGAATACTTTAAGCCTAAAATGTTGCAGTTTACTCGTCAAAATTCCAATAAAGAAGTGTTTAAATTCATATAGACCTCAAGTTTGAGGAAAAAGATGCAAAGGTATTTTTTTTTTATACAGCTTGAGAAAATGGTGAGACAAACGAATTAGGTAATGCCACTCACTAGCAAAATTCCCATTTTACCTCGGATGCAAAAATCAGATGATTTTTCTCGATCATAAGAATTTCATTGTTCCAATCGTGCCATATTTTCCCCAACTGACTCACCATTGTTCATGTCATTCAGGGCTGGGATCTTCTTTTATCTTCACTAAAAATGAGGTACTAGTGCAATATCTGCACATAAGGTTATGGACCAAGTACTGGAAAACGAAATTAGAGTTGATAGGTACTTGATGACGGGAGTGGACAGAATGAGCCGAACAGCCTCTTTCACACTGCAAAACTCTGCATCCAGTTCTGGTCAACACGCTTTCAGAGAGATTCAAAAGTCCAAGCTGAACCCCTGATTTTATTTTCTTTTTCTCTCTGCTTTAGAAGGACTGTAATGCTGAACTTTTAATTTAATTTCTTTTTTTTCTAATTTATACCTAAGATGGCGACAGAGATGGCGACTTTGTACACTTTTCACTGTACTCATGTATCCCTGTACTTGAATACATGTGACAATAAAACAATTCTAATTCTAAAATCCTCGAGAGGGGACAGAGAAGATCTACAGAGCGAATCACAAAATGTCCGCATTCAGGTACAGCAAGTAATAGGAAAGCTTCCGAATGCTGGCCTGTATTACAAGAAAAATGAAGAATAATAGCAGGAATACCTTCCTTCAATACAGGGCATGGTGAGATAAGAGTACTGTTGTCACACCTCAATGGGGTAATGCATTGGGAATAATCAGACTTAATTTCCAGAGTTGTTGTAAAAGTTTAAGGTTATAAAAAGTATGCAGAATTCCCCACTTTATCGGTCTTTTAGACCAAGATTGACAGAAAACACACACTTTTCTGCATTTAACAAGAACTGCTTTTTATTACAAACAGATTCTAAGAATCAAGAAACAATTACAAACAGTCAACATGTCTTTACTAGTAAACCTCTCATTAACTTGCAGAACTCCCTGCATATATTGAGACAAAAAATTAGTGATACAAGTAGAGGGTAAACAGGGAAGACAGTTCATTAGTCTCTGTCAATGGGGCATTTTGATCAGAACGCTGCTGCTCGCTCTTCCTGGTTTCAGGAGGCACAGGATGACTGGTGCACACTTATAAGGGTCTCTGACCTATTATTTAATAAGGCACAGCTTACAGCAACTGATCGGGGTTTGGGGATGGAATAAACTAGCAATCTTCAGGCTTGAGATGCTTTCAACTGCAGAACAAAAATAATGCCTTCCCTTCCAGAGGTCCAATGGCTTCTGACTCTCAACTGCTTGAAAGCCAATTATGTAGCCGTTGTTTGACAGGAGGCCTTTGCCACTAATAAATGGACACCATTTCACAGACTGATCAGCTACGTGTTGCCAGCTAAATGTTCATTCATACAGAGCCTACGAGTTACAGCTCATCTTTAACTAGGTTTTCCTCATTGCTTGAACCAATAGCTATTTAAACAATACGTACAATGAATGTCAATTAACTTTCTTTTAAAAAGTGCAGCAATGTTTCAACAATCTTTGGCTTTTAAACCAGTCCCTTTCCCATTTCAGTCCACAATCAGATGTACATAGTGATGTACACTTTTGGTCACCTTATTTAAGAAAGGATATACTTCCATTGGAAGCAGTTCAGAGAAGATTCACTGGACTGATTCCTGGGATAACAGGTTGGTCTTATGCTGAAATTTGAATATTCTGGGCATCAATATACTCATTGAAGTTTAATGAGGTGGATCTTTTTGAAACAATATTCTGAGAGAATGCTTCCCATCATGGGGAAACCTAAAATAAGGGAACAGAGTTTCTAAATAACATGACTCATTTTTAAAAGAGAGATGAGGGTTTTACCTCAGTTGTTAGTGTTTGAAATTCTCTTCCAGAGAAAGCAGTGAAGGTTGGATAATTGAAAATAGGCAAAGCTGAATTAAACAGATTTTTGATTGACAGGGAAGTCAAGAATTATTGAACACAGATAGGAAAGTGAATTTAAAGTCACTATTAAATCTCGAACAATCCTACTGAATGGCAAAGAGGTTCAAGAGACCGAACGGCGACTCTTGATCTGATGTCCTATGTAAAATGACACTTCTTTGAAGAGAAGAATATGGAAATTGCGAGATGAGAGAAAAGGTCAATGTCATTCAACTTCTACTATTTGGATAGTCACACGATAATACAATCGAAGTATTTACTAATCATGGCAATCTAGACCTATCAGGAGATGAGGAAATCCCCCAAGTGGAAGGAATGTTGGTCCAAAAGTCCAACAAATGTAAGACTTACTATATCCTCAAATGACTCAAAACAACAACCCAAAATACACACATTTGATTTATTCAACAGTATCTGTTTCTGTATCTCCTTAGATAGCTTATTTCATAGATTTAATGGTTATTCACCAAAATATTTCTACTGATCCATGTCGCCTTCAAGTTTAATAACAGCTATATTTATGAAGCCCCTTTAACATAACAAGGTATTTCACAGCAGCTTACATATTTGGTCAGTTGATCAAAAGCCTGTTCATAGGGCTCGGTTTTACGTAGTGTTTTAAAGGAGAAAATTGGGTTAGAAAGGCAGGGAAGGAAATTCAGAGCTTGGGCCTGAGGCAACTGAAATGGAGCAACAAAAACCGAAAGAACTGAAGATGCTGTAAATCAGGAACAAAGTTGCTGGAAAAGCTCAGCAGGTCTGGCAGCATCTGTGAAGGAAAAAACAGAGTTAACGTTTTGGGTCTGGTGACCCTTCCTCAGAACTGAAATGGAGCAATGTCTTCTACTATTCTGGTCAAAGCACCTTTAATTAGTTCCCTTTATAAAGTGCACCCGCTTTGGAAGGCTTGGCACTCTAAAGTAAATATGTAGCTTCCCCAAATTCAACATGTTTCACAACTAAAGATTACAACCTTAAGCATATATCTGCTAGGACAAACATACAAGTGTAGTAGAGATAACGGGTGTCAGGCCAGAACATCTTCATAAATTATACTGATGCATCATGTAAATTTACACCAGCTTTGGCCAGAATCGCAGCTTCAAAAACACAGCACAATGAATGCAAGTACCCAGAGTTTGGCTAGAAAGCCCACACATGTAAGGGCTGCACTATATTCTACTATAGCATGTGTGTTTGATTTTCATTTATCTGCTCATAATACAAAGGAAATCATGAATCTCAGGTGTTTTGGCATTTACCAACACAAGCCTATTTCCCATATCTTTGAATCTTACATGGCCAGAGAGTCAGCTGTCTGAACTGCTGGCCTATCCTCCAACATCATATATTTGAATCTCAGAATCCCTAAAGAGGCCATTCGGCCCATCAAGTCTGTACCAACCCTCCAAAGAGTATCCCATCCAATCCCTATTACCTGCATTTACCAAGGCCAATTTACCTATCGTGAACATCTTTGGACTGCAGGAGGAAACCAGAGCATCTGGCAGAAACCCACGCAGATACAGGAAAAACATGCAAACTTCACACGGGCAGTCACCCAAGGCTGGAACCCAGATCCCTGGTTCTGTGAAGCAGCAGTGCTAACCACTGAACCATCATGCTGCCCTTTGTTTCTCTTAAGAATGTTCACTCAAAGACAATATAAATATAGAAGCTTTAACATTCCACTCATTCCAAAAACTATGTTCTCAAATTCAAGTTCCTTTTTGTTAATAAAAAAGTGTACATCTATCAAATGTCACAAACATAGTCACCGGTACTAAGTTTACAATTTAATTTCCTAAAACAATTAACACAAATAGTCTTTACTAATATATGGGTACAGAGGGAGATCAGCTCCACTGTAAAAGACTGATCCATTATTTAATGGTACTTCTATCATTCATTCATTATTGTTCATTCCTAGCTCTTTTTGAAAAGGCAATAGTGAACTGTCTCCTTGACAAATGATGAGCTCACCAGGCCATTTCAGATAGCAGTTAAGAGTCAACCACTTTGTTTTCAATGTGAATTCACTTATATGCCAGATCAGGTACGGATAATAGATTTCTTGCTTGAAGGGCTAATGAATCAAATGGAGTTTATTGAAAAATAATCAAGCAGTTGCCTAGCCAACACCACTGCTAACTTTTTACTCGAGATTTAGTTAATGGATTGAATTTAAATTCCTTAGATGGCATTCAAACTGGTCATTAGGCCCAGCCTCCTAACAGAGAGTCCAGTACAAAAATCTATTCGACTGTTCTGATTATCACAGATCACAACTGATCTGCACAATCATTTGCAGTTTTCCACCTTTGCCCCATCTCTCTCAATACCCTGCCTAAAAAATACCTACTCAATTAAAATTTTCAAGTACATTAACCAGCATGCTCATCCTTTTGGGGAGCAAGTTCCCAATAACTATCACCACTTGTGTAAAAATGAGGTGGGAGGAGGGGATAGGTGGGAGGAAGGACAGGTTAGGGAGGTGGGGATGAGCAGGGCTGGTATCCCAAAACCAGCCCAGCTCATCCCCGCCTCCCTAACCTGTTCTCCCTCCCACCTATAGCCCCACCTGCATCTCCTACCTGCTAACCTCATCCCGCCCCCTTGACCTGTCCGTCCTCCGTGGACTGACCTATCCCCTCCTTAACTCCCCACCTACACTCACATTTACTGGCTCCATCCCCGCCTCTTCGACCTGTCTGTCTCTTCTCCTCCTATCTTCTCCTCTATCCATCTTCTATCCGCCTCCCCCTCTCTCCCTATTTATTTCAGAACTCCCTTCCTCTCCCCCATTTCTAAAGAAGGGTCTAGGCCCGAAACGTCAGTCTTCCTGCTCCTATGATGCTGCTTGGCCTGCTGTGTTCATCCAGCTCTGCACCTTGTTATCTCAGATTCTCCAGCATCTGCAGTTCCCACTATCTCTGGAGGGAAGTAAAGTTGGTAACAGGAAGCTAAGATGATTTTAGGGAGACCAGAAGACGGGAGAAACAAAGCTGAGCATCAAATGTACTTAGAAAGTGGAATGTTGTCAAAAAGGCAGAGGGCTCCACCTGAATGCACACAAGGTAGATAATTTAAAGACGCAAACAGAGACCCATGGTAATGATCTATTTGACATTACTCAGATGAGATTCAATGTTTAGGAAGGACAGACAAGAAAAAGGAGGTGGCATTGGACTGATAAGAGATGGATGAAATCAGTACAGTACTAAAGAAGGATCTCAGCTTGGAAGACCAATGCGTGGAATCAGTTTACATGGAACTAAGAGACAGTAAAGGAGCAGATAACATTGTTGAGAGTTACTTATAGGCCACTAAATAATAGTGATAGCAGCAGCATTGTATTAATCAGAAGAAGAGAAAAGTATGTAGCACCGACAATAGTTATTATGAAGTTTGAAGTCATCCATAAAGACTGGCTAAACCAAGTGAGAGCTAGAGCTATGGAGAACAAGTTTTTGGAATGAATTAGGTATGGTATTCTAGAACAGAACATTGAAGAGTCAACAGAGGACCTGCTAGATGCTATTTTAGATCTAGTATTATGTAATTAAAAAGGGCTAATTAATAACCCTCCTGTAAAAGAACAGAGCAGAGTGGCCATAACATGATAGAATTTCACATTATTTTTTAAAAGTGTGGTAGCTCGTTCACCAGCAACGGTATTAAACTTGAATAAGAGAAATTCTGAATGCATGAAGCACACTCAAAGGCAATAGGTAGTCTTTAAAGAACTATACCATGACTAGGTGGAAAGCTTCATTCTTTTAAGATGCAAACACTCAAAAACTGTACCTAACCAGCAAAATTTCAGGATTTGCACAAGATTAGAAGAATAGGCCTCTAAGGTGGCCGGAAATAGCAGCAACTACGAGGGTTGAAAGGTTTATAAAATACAAAGGAGGACCAATAAACTGATAAGGACAGAAGATGAAAGCAATCCAACAAAAACAAAAACACACCATAAAAGCTTCCACAGATAATCAAAAAATGAAATGTCTGGCTAAAACTAATCTAGGTCCATTACAGGAAGCGTCAGGAAATCCAGCAGAGAAGCTAAATGATCACTGTCTGTTTTCACCAAGGGAGTTTCTAAAAAAAACTCCTAGAAGTAGAGAGACAGTAGGAACTGCAGATGCTGGAGAATCTGAGATAACAAGGTGTAGAGCTGTATGAACACAGGAGGCCAAGCAGCATCTAGGCCCGAAACGTCAGCCTTCCTGCTTCTCTGATACTGCTTGGCCTGCTGTGTTCATCCAGCTCTACACCTGGTTATCCTAGAAGTAGAGATCCAACTGGACGGGAGAATGTGGAGTTTAAAGAAATTAAAATCAGTTAGAAAATTGCCCTGGAGAAAATAAGTATTGGGGAATTGGCGGGGGTGGGGAGAAAGAGAGAGAGAGAACAGGTTAGATGAGAGTTTGTACAGCCCCAGGACCCGATTGTTTATATACTAAAAAGCATTGGAAGAACAGCTGTCAAGAAAATGGTGCATTATCTTCCAAAATTCTATAAATTCTGGAATCATTTTTCTGCGAGTTGGGAAGTGGCAAATCTTACCCTGCTACTTAAACTGTACACAGAAGAGGAAGTAAGGAACTACAAAGCTGGCTATATTATTATTATAGTATTAGGGAAAATGCTAGAATTTATAAACGATGGGATAAAGAGATACCAGGATGATAATGATTTGACTGGACATATTCAGCATGAATTTGCGGATGGGAAATCACATTACATGAACCTGGAAGTTTTTTCTGAAGAAGGTATAAGCAAAATTTGTAAAGGACAGCCAATTGACATTGTACACTTGGATTTTCAGAAGGCTTTTGATAAAGTCTGACACAGAAAGCTGGTTAGAAGTATTAAAGCACATACTGTAGGAGATAATGGCTGCCATGGATCAATGATTGTTAACAGACAAAATACAGTAAGAATAAATGGGTCATTTTCACATTGGCAGTCTGACACTAATGGGCTGCTGCAATAATCAGTATTTTGGCTCCTGCTGCTAGCAATACATAATTGATTTGGAGTTGGGAACCAAATGTAATATAGCTTTATATCATTTGCAAATTTAGAAAAGTGGAAATACACATTGTGAAGATGTACTGTGGCTTCAGGAGGAATTGCACTGTGGCTTCAGGAGGAATTGGACAGACGAAATGAATGGGCTGAAACATAGCTAATAGAGCAGAATGTGGCAAAGTGTGATTTTATCCACTTTTGCAGGAAAAAAAAGATATGCAGAGTTTTTCTTAAATGGGGAGATTGGGAGGTGTAGATGATAAAGGGACCTAGTTGCCCTTGGCAATAAGTCTCTGATAGCTAACATGCAGATACTGCAAAGCTATTCGGAAAGCTATTACAGTATTAGTGTTTTGTGCAGCTTTAGTCTCCTTATGGCAGTAAAGATATTAATTCCATTGAGGTAGTTCAATGAAGGTTCACCCAGGATGACAGCACTGTCCTCTCGGGAGACATTTGGCACACTGGGACTTTATTCTCTCAAGTTCTGTAGAATGAGGGGTGATCCCCTTTAAACTTACACAATATTTAAAGAGATGTTTAGGATAGACGCAGGTAATGCGCTTCCCTGGTGGGGTAATCTAAAGCTGGGGCACAATTTCAAAATAAGGGGGTTGCCACTTAGGTCAGAAACGAGGAGGAATTATTTTACTCAGGAGGGTGGTGAATCTTTAGAATTTTCTCCCACAGAGGGCTGTCGAAGTTCAGTCTTTGAGCATGCTTAAGAGGTACAGATTGACATACATCTGTTTGCCAGTTAGATACAAGTTTGAGGATTAGGTGGGTAAAAGGCATTGAAATGTTTAAGAATTTAAGAGCAGGTAGTATTATATGTATTTAGGTAGATGTTACCAAAGATAATGTGAGTATTGCAAAGTGCCGTGAATCATATCAATTCGCCATTCAGCACATGGTTCCTTTAAAAATGCGCACGATATCAGTTTCATAACTTGTACTTGGGTATCCATTATTCCTGGTAAGAAGTCGCTATTAATCACTAAGTTTAGGAAATATTAGATTTGCAACCCAGTTTCAAAAACATACTTCTATTTATTTTTCCAGTCAGACTCTAGTAATTCAACAAAGCAGTCATGTGCAAGCAGAGAGCTGCCAGCCTTTCATACCATCACAAGTCTGATCCTGTCCTCACCTAAATCCAATATGCACACTTTTAGTCACTAAACAGCAATACCCAGCAAGAATTCTGACTGACGATCCCCTCTTTAATACAGGAGCTCTTTAAAACAAGAAAATCTCAAACGGAATAGATCATGCAAGTCAGCGAAGACTGAAGATTCAAATTCCTTTCTTGTTGTTAATGTTTTGTACTAATTAGCACAAAGCATTCAACATCCTACCAGATATTTCTCCTGGAACAAATACAAAGTAGATGAATATTTGATGGATATCACTGACTCTACTGATTTGTGGACACAGTGTGGTGTCGGTGTTCAGCTCACTTATGTACTGCACAATAATGGTAAAAAGTGCTTAACCACAAAAAATACACCACTTTTATGCTGAGCAATGATTTTTCAATGCTCTTAATTTATCACGCAAATTGTTTTGCAGCACAACCCTCAGTATTTCAGTATTCAGACAACTGAAAATTCTGCCTGTAGACATAACCCAAGTATGGTGGGACAAAAGAAACAAAGTCAGCATTTGAAGAGATGGATATTTTTTCATCGATGGTGTAAAGTCATCAAGTCAGAGTATTAGGCACAGGAAGACACCCCAGGACCCACTATGTCCATCCTGGTCATCAGGCAGCTATCAACTCTAATCTCATTTCCCAACACTTGGCCTGTAAGCTTGTATGTTATGCTATTTCAAGTGTTCATCGAAATAATGCTTAAATATTGTAATGGTTCCTTCCTCTACCAGCTTTTCAGACACTGAGTTCAAAACAACGACAACCCTCTGGGTGACATAAGTACTCCTTAAAGACCCTCTGAACAGCCTGTCCCTTACCCTTGTAATCAATGCACTTTGGTTCAATTTACCATATATATGCAATTCAGTTACTTCAAGTTTGTGAATCAAAAACTGGTAACAATGTTTGGCAATGCCGACATAGCTCTAGTTATAATTAACGTCATTTTGATTCTTGACAAAGTACACAGCTTTCAATTCATCTGTAAGTAAAATCTGGACAATATCACAGGATACTCTATAGCCAGAATATCTCTTCCTTTGACCCAGTATTCAATTCCTTTTAAGTGTCATCTCTGCAGCAATACAAGATGTCATGACATGAGTTGCTATATAAACATAAGTGACTTATAGCATAAGTTTAAAGCTACATTCATCAAATCTCATTTTGTTGGTAACACTTGAAGGTTACCTCAGAGTGCAACGGGACCTTGATCACATGGGCCGATGAGCCGAGGAGTGGCAAATGGAGTTTTATCCAGATAAGTGTGAGGTGTAACATGTTGGTAGGGCAAATTAGGACAGGAATTATACACTTAATGGGAAAGTCCTGGGATGTGATGCCGAACAAAGAGACCTTGACGCACAGGTTCATTATTCCTTGGAAGTGGAGTCACAGGTAGATACGGTAGTGAAGGCGGCATTTGGTACGCTTGCCTTTATTGGTCAGTGTATTGAGTATAGGAGTTGGGATGTCATGTTGCGGCTGTACAGGACATTGGTTAGCTCGCTTTTGTAATACTACATTCAATTCTGGTCTCCCTGTTATCGGAAAGATGTCATTAAACTTGAAAGGGCTCAGAAGAGATTTATAAGGATGTTGCCAGGGATGGAGGGCTTGAGCTACAGGGAGAGGTTGAATAGGCTGGGCTATTCTCTCTGGAGTGTCAGGTCTGAGGGGTGACCTTAGAGATTTATAAAATCATGAGGGTAAACAGTCAAGGTCTTCTATCCTACCCTGGGGAATCCAAAACTAGGCTGCATAGGTTTAAGGTGAGAGGGAAAAGATTTAAAAGGGATCCAAGGGACAACTTTTTCACACAGAGGGTACTGCGTGTATGGAATGAGCTGCCAGAAGAAGTGGAGGAGGCTGGTACAATTACAACATTTAAAAAAGTATCTGGCTGGGTTAATGAATAGGAAAGGTTTTGAAGGATATGTGCTGCTGGCAAATGGGACTAAATTAATTTAGGATATCTGGTCGACATGCACAAGTTGGTTCAAAAGGTCCGTTTCTGTGCTGTACACCTCTATGAATCTATTAAACCACACATCTTCCAATCACTATTAGCAAAGCTCTGCTCATATGTTAAAGCAATACACAGATGTCAACAATGGATCAACTTTTCCATGACAGTTCACTAAACACAACATCCTACAAGGATGCTTTTTGTGGACCTCATCACTTAATAAACCAAAATTGTCAAGTTTTACAGTTGAATCTGCTCAAAGAATTGGCAACATTCTCTTTCCAAAACTAAAGATAGGTAGATATGTATTCATTCACAACTTTCTTGATCTCAGGTTGTCCCAAACTAATGAAATACTTTTGAAGCACAGTAGCTTGATGAGATCTTTTGCCGTCCTAAGGGATACTTTGGTATAGCAATGACATTCTTCTAATAAATAATTATGTCACATCATCTGATTTACACAAAATTGTTCCATAATACAATCATTCATTTACCTCAGACAATCAGCTAGCTGTGACTCAATGAACACTCTCATAACAGTCTGAAGTTGTAGTTTCAAATTCCACTTCAGAGCCATAAGCACACAAGGTAGGTTGACAATGATAGCACAGTTGTCAGAGATGCCATTTTGGAGATGAGATGGTAACCTGAGCAAGCTATATTTGTACTCTCAGGTGGCCGTAAAAGTTTAGTTGGTCACTACGTCACTCAAAGGCACTGAAATGTAATGGACGTGCACCAGATTAATCCCTAGGAGGACAGGACTGTTTGATGGCAGCACTTCCCAAAGTGGGGGCGTGAGAACACTAAGGGTCCATGAAGTTAAATTGTAAGGGTCATTGCCTCAAAGAATGTAATGGCAATTCCCCATCTACTCGTCTCACAAATTATCCCCTACCTTAATATTCCCCACTCACAGGCTACCCCTGCTCACCATGGGGTTGCAACAATTTGAGTCTTGAAATGAGGTCACAACTGACTAAAGTTTGGAAATCACTGTCTTCTGAAATGACTAGGCCTGTATTCTCCACAGTTTCAAAGGATAAGGGGTGACCATATTGACTCTGACAAAATTCTTACAGTGCATGACACACTGGGTAAAGATCTTTCCCTTGGCTAGAGTGTCTAAAACCAGGAAACATAACCTCAGGATAAGGAGTAAGCCATTTAAAACCAAGATGAAGGGGAATTTCTTCACACAAAGGGTGCTCCTTCTTTGGAATTCGCTACCCATAGGGCTGTGAAAGTTCAATCATTGAACATGTTGAGTACTGAAACTAATAAGATTTCTGGAGATTAATGGCATCAAGTATTAGCGATAATGTGGAAAAATGTCACTTACGTAGATAATCAGCCTTAATCACATTGAATGACAGATCAGGCTTGATGGGCTTAATGGTTGACTTCTGCTCCTATGTCTCATGGGTTAATCAACATCACTAAAATCAGTCACTTGGTCAGCTTTGATGGCTGTGGGAACATTCTGTGTGCAAATTTGTTGCCATATTTCCTGCAATATACAACGACTAGCCCAAAAAAGGCATTTCATCTGTGCATGGCACTTTGCGGCAAATAGAAGTTGGTGAATGAATGTGAACACTTTCAAACAGTCAGATTTCTTTCTCTTTTGGATCCTTATGCCCCTTTACTATGATCCCCAATGATTCTCCTTCCAATAATCCCTCTACCCTCCATTGGCCATAGTCCTGCATCTACGTTTCAGAGATCCCCCAAAAAAAAGCACCTTTCATCCTCCTGGATCCTATAGCTCCCATTCCTCTCCTCAACCTTACAACTTCCCCCATTTTCAATTTCCCACCAAACTTCCCCCATCCCCCAATCCACCTTCCCTCAAACATCGCACCAGCTCCCCTCTCCCGTCCACAACCTCCCAGCTCCCCTCCACCTCCCACCCAAATTCTCAGCTTCCCCCTCTCTTACTTGGCCCTCCGCACCAGCATCCCAAACCCTATTTCCACCCTCAGATCCTATTCCCTCCACCTCCCAGCCAACATCCCAACTCTCCACCACCAACCGCCTCTTACTCCCACACCACGACCCCACCAAAAGACAAGCTCTCCTGCCCGGGGGGCGGAGGAAATCCCTGCCTGGGGGGTGGGGGGGGGGGGGGGGGGGGGGGGTCTCTGTCCGGCCGTGTTTCTCGCCCTTACCCTTTGTAATAGGCTTTCATCCGGACCTGGTGGTGATTCTCCGCTGTGTAGGACATCATACTGTCCCTATTTGTGGGCATGTCCCTGTCGGAGCTCCGCAGAGTAGCCGCTCTCATATGACTGTCCTGCCGTTCACCTCAAACGTTCCCCTTGCCCCACCAGCCGTTCGCTCGAGCTCGTCCGGCCCAACCAACAGACACCAGCTGCGCGCGCACTACCGACCGCCACAAAATACAGGAAAGGTCGGGGGGGACGAAGAAATTACATGACCCAATATCATCGCAAGGTGCTCTTCACAACCATCTCTTTGACAGCATTAATATTATAAATTTTACAAATTTTCCGTCAATTTTCATCTAAATGTTTGCATTTCGGTGATAATTATTTTAAGTTGTATGATTTCCTTATCGTCCTACCCTGTATTTTCACTTTGGATTGGTCTTCCGGCCCTCCCCCGTCGCAAGTGGCAAACGTAACGTGTACGCATGCGTATCCGCTGGAACTCTGGGATTTGTAGTCCAGTATATTTGGAGCGATTTGGTGATTCAAAACCGAAACAACTGCGGATGCTGTTAATCAGAAACAAAAACAGAAGTTGCTGGAAGGGGTTAGTAGGTCTGGCATCATCCGTGAAGCGAAACGTTTCAGGTCCGGTGACCCTTAGAATTTGGTGATTCACCTGGGTTGTCAGGTTTCTATGAGATAAGAAGGTGTAAAACCAAAACGTTCACTTGTTGGCACATTCACTTGTATTTTAATCAATTTTTGTTTGCAGGAGAAGTCAGTTCCTACTTCAAAATATCCTTCTGCATATCAATAAGTCAGTTCTATTTTCAAATGTAGATTCACTTTGACATGATTTGGGACTTCTTAGGACATTTTTGCGACATAGAGATGTTTTATAAATACAAGTTATTATTATTAAATTGTTCACGTTTTACCTCTTTAGATTTTCCTATCAAGTTCAACAACAAAAGCAACGAATACAGTGAATTCGAACAAAGCCGGAAATAAACGTATTTAATCGGACTGAGAAAAAAAATAGACCTGTTTGGTGCAGACAAAGGTGTCGATTACTCATTGTAGGTGTGTTCCGCTCATTATTTGTTTTTACATTCACTAAGGCGAATTATGTATCGCCTACAAGAAGGTGACCTACAGAGTGCCTAAACATCAATATTCTCTTTCAACGCCTCTTTGCCGAATTAAAACTCGAAAATTCACGGCACCATCATGGCAGCTGATCCAGCAATACAGCCTTGTGCAATTTTCCAGCTCTTGCGCTGTAGTCTTGTAGGATACAGCACTTCAAGTACTCCAAAAAGTTTTTTTTTAAATGCCATAAGGGTTTCTATTTCAATCATCCTTCCAAACAGTGAGTTCGAAATTCTAACCATGTACAGAGTGAAACAAAATCTCCCCAAATCTTTTTTTCCTCCTCGAGTTTCATCTTGTTTTGTAATCAACAGGAAAGTAAAAGTTACAACAACTAGTATTTATATAGCATCTTTAAAGTAGTTAAAACATCCTAAGGCACTCCACAGAAGTGTTATCAAACAAGGACTGACAATGAACTATACTGTTCATTGAGATAGCTTTTAAGAAGCATCTGAAAAGAGGTAGAGAGGCAGCGAGCTGTAGGGAGGGATCTCCAGAGTTTAGAGCCAGGATAGCTAAAAGTGCAACTGCCAATGGTGAAACAATTAAAATTGGAGATGAGAAAGCAGTCAGAAGTAGAGAAGCGACTAGGAGATGGCAAGAACTGCAGATGGTAGAGTCAGAGTCAATACAGTGTGGGGCTGGAAGAGCACAGCATGTCATGCAGGATCAAATGAGCAGGAAAGTCGATGTTTCGGGTTTACACCCTTCATTAGGCTTGGTCCAGAAGGGTGTAAACCCAAAAAGTTGACTTTCCTGCTCCTCTGATGCTGCTTGACCTCTGTGTTCCTCTACTTCGACACTGTATCAATTGGAATTGGAGAAGCGCAGGGTTCTCAGACAGTAATGTGATCGAAAGAGGTTATAGAGCATAGAACTATGGGGTAGGTAATAGCTTAGTGGTATTAGTGCTCGCCTATTAATCCAGAGACCCAGGTAGTGTTCTCACGTCCTGGGTTTGAATCCTACCATGGCAAATGGTGAAATTTGCATTCAATAATAATCTGAAAATAAGAGTCTGATTATGACTATGAAACTATTGCTGATTGTCAGGAAAACCCCACCTGGTTCACTAATGTTTTGTAGGGAATGAAACCTGCTAGCCTTTGCTGGTCTGGCCTGCATGTGACTCCAGGCCAGCAGCAATGTGGTTGAAATGTAACTGAAAAATTAAGGATGAGCAATAAATGCCCACTAACTAATAACTGGCCAGTCCTACCCACGTCCCTGAATTTTTTTAAAAAAAACTGGCAAGACCTTGGAAGAAATTGAATGAATAGAAAAATTTAAAACTGAGACATTGCTGATCCCAGAACCAATATAGGTCTCCGAGAACAAGGGTCATAGAGTCGTAGAGTCATGGATGAAGAGATTTTATTTCAAATTTGGACACAGAGTAAATATGAAATAAGAGCAGAAGTGGACCATTCCACCTCACAAACCTGCTGTTCCATTCAATAAGTTCAGACCTGATCTGTTTATGTTTCAAATTCCATACTCCCAACTACCCAATAAGCTTTGATTCCCTTGCCTAACAAGAATCTAACCACCTCTGCCTTAAAAAAAATCAATTTCTCCACTTCCTCTGCCTCCTTGGGGAGAAAATTCAAAAGTCACATAAGCCTCTGAAAGAACGAAAACCCTTACTGCTGTCATAAAATTCTTACAGCATGGAAAGAGGCCCTTTGGCCGATTGTGTATGGATTGGTCATCAACCAACTACTTGTCCCGTTTTGCAGCACTTAGCCTGTAACCTTGTATGCTATGGCAATTTGGTGTTCATCTAAATAGTTATTAAATTCCCTGAACGTTCCCACCTTTCCCACCCTTTGAGGCAATGAATTACAAATACACGCAACACTCTGGAGAAAAACACCTTCCTCAAATTTCTTCTGAACCTCCTGTTCCTTACATTAAAACTGTGCTTCCTGGTTATTGAACCCTCCATAAACAGGAAATGTTTCTCCTTATAATCCCTGTATATGCCCTTAGAATTTTGTACACCTCAATCAGAACCCCTCACTCAGCCTTCTCTACTCTAAGAAAAATAACTCCAGCCTCTCTAGTCTATCTCCACAACTGAGCCATTCCTGCCCAGGTAATATCCTTGTTGAATCTCTTCTGCATCCTCTCTAATGCAATCACATTCTTCTAAACTGTGATGAGCAGAACTGCATGCAATAATCCAACTGTGGTCTAACTAGTGTTATATACAGCTCCATCATAACTTATTTGCTCTTGTATTCAGTGCCTTGGTTAATAGAGGCAAATATCCCACATGCCTCCTTAACCATCTTAACTAGCTGTCCTGGTGCCTTCAAGGATCTATTGACATGCACACCAAGGTCCCTCTGATTCTTTGTACTTCCTGGAGTCCTGCCATTCAATGTGTACTCCCTTGCCTTGTTCATCCTTCCAAAATGCATTACCTCATGCTTTCCAGGATTTAATTCCATTTGCCAGAGTTCAGCACATTTGATCAGCCCATCTGTATAATCCTGTAGTCTAAGGCTTTCTTCCTCACTACTTACTATAGTACCAATTTTCCTGTCATCTACAAAATTACTAGTCGTACCTTTCACTCATGCCTGGACTATGAACGTATCCAACAAACAGCAGGGAACCCAGAACCAAACCCTATTTTAAGCCACTTGAACACAGTCTTCCCTTTACAATAGTGACTTTTGACCATCACCCTATGTTTCCTGCTACTAAGGCAATTTTGGAACTAATTTACCAAATTGTCCTGGATCTTATGGGGTCTTAATTTCTTAATCAGTCTGTCATGCAAGACTTTGTCCAAAGCTTTAATGAAGTCCATATAGGCTACGTCAACTGTGCTACCCTCATCTACACAGCCAGTTACCTCCTCAAAAAAATTCAAGCAATGTTTAATCCAGACTCACTAACAGTGTAGCAGAGATTTAGACAAGTTTAAGTTGTGGAAAGGGGAAGATGAGAGGCCAGACAGGAGCATTTTGAAACAATCAAGTCCAAAGGTAACAAAGAAATAGATGAAGCCCTCAGCGGCAGTTGAGCTGAGGCAGAGATAGAAGGTGACATTATGGAGGTAGAAGTAGTTGGACCGACTGATGATGGCAGCCATGTAGCTGGAAGTTCAGCTCAGGGGCCAAAAACAAAGATATCAGTTTTCCCAATAATTAGTTGAGGCACTGGAAAAACTAAAGGGGTCAAGAGATGTTTTTCATTTATTCATGAGATGAGGAGGTTTCTGACTGTACCAACATTTATTACCCTCAAGAAGGTGGTGCTGAGGTGCCTTTTCAAACAGCTGCAGACCATTTGTATAGGCACGTCCAAAAGTGCTGTTAGTGAGGGAGTTACAGGATTTTGACTGAGTGGCACTGAAGAAGTGGCAATATATTTTCACACCAGCATGGTGGCTGGCTTGGAGGGGAACTTCAAGGTGGCAGTCTTCCCATATATCCACTGTCCTTGTCCTTCTAGAAGGTAGTCACTATGGTGTTGGAAGGTGCTAAGGTGTTTAGTTGAATTTCTGCCCCATCTTTTCCTTCTGGTTTTATATATATCTACCTACCACTTTCAGAATGTCCTGTTCCAAATACCTTCAGTCCATTTCTTGTCAGAATGTCAATATTGTAATTATAGTATTGTACATTTAGAAACTAATCAGACACTTGAAAGGGTTCAGAAAAGATTTCCAAGGATGTTGCTCGGGTTAGGATTTGAGGTATAAGGAGGAGCTGAATAGACTGGGGCTATTTTCCCTGGAGTGCCGGAGGCTGAGGGGTGACTTTATACAGGTTTATAAAATCATGAGGGGCATGGATAGGGTAAATAGACAAGGTATTTTTCCCAGGCTGGAGGAGTCCAAAACTAGAGGACGTAGGTTTAAGGTGAGAGGGGAAAGATTTAAAAGGAACCTAACGGGCAAACTTTTCACGCAGAGGATGGTGCGTGTATGGAATGAGCTGCCAGAGGAAGTGGTGGAGACTGGAACAATTACAACATTTACAAGGCATTTGGATGGGTATATGAACAGGAAGGGTTAAGAGGGATATGGGCCAAATGCTGGCAAATGGGACTAGGACTTGTTGGGCCGAAGGGCCTGTTTCCACACTGTAGGGATTCTATGATCTATGATCTATTTATTTAGGATATCTGGTCAGCATGGACAAGTTGGACCAAAAAGTCTGTTTCCCTGCTGTATATCTCTATGATTCTAAATGGACATAGAATTTTACAAGGGATACCAAGGTGTAAAGCTGGATGAACACAGCAGGCCAAGCAGCATCAGAGGAGCAGGAAGGCTGACGTTTTGGGCCTAGACCCTTCTTCAGAAATGGGGGAGGGGAAGGGGGTTCTGAAGTAAATAGGGAGAGACGGGGAGGCGGATAGAAGATGGATAGAGGAGAAGATAGGTGGAGAGGAGACAGACAGGTCAAAGAGGCGGGGATGGAGCCAGTAAAGATGAGTGTAGGTGGGGAGTTAGGGAGGAGATAGGTCAGTCCAGGGAGGACGGACAGGTCAAAGGGGCGGGATGAGGTTAGTGGGTAGGAGATGGGGGTGCGGCTTGAGGTGGGAGGAAGGGATAGGTGGGAGGAAGGACAGGTTAGGGAGGCGGGGACAAGCTGGGCTGGTTTTGGGATGCGGTAGGGGGAGGGGAGATTTTGAAGCTTGTGAAGTCCACATTGATACCATTGGGCTACAGGGTTCCCAAGCGGAATATGAGGTGCTGTTCCTGCAACCTTCGGGTGGCATCGTTGTGGCACTGCAGGAGGCCCAGGGTGGACATGTCGTCTGAGGAATGGGAGGGGGAGTTGAAATGGTTCGCAACTGGGAGGTGCAGTTGTTTATTGCGAACCAAGCGTAGGTGTTCTGCAAAGCGGTCCCCAAGCCTCCGCTTGGTTTCACCGATGTAGAGGAGGCCACAACGGGAACAGCGGATACAGTATACCACATTAGCAGATGTGCAGGTGAACATCTGCTTGATGTGGAAAGTCTTCTTGGGGCCTGGGATGGGGGTGAGGGGGAAGGTGTAGGGGCAGGTGTAGCACTTCCTGCGGTTGCAGGGAAAAGTGCCGGGTGTGGTGGGGCTGGAGGGGAGTGTGGAGCGGACAAGGGAGTCCCGGAGAGAGTGGTCCCTCCGGAAAGCAGATAAGGGTGGGGAGGGAAAAATGTCTTTGGTGGTGGGGTCGGATTGCAGATGGCGGAAGTGTCGGAGGATGATGCGTTGGGGTGGTATGTGAGGACGAGGGGAATTCTGTTTTGGTTGTTATTGCGGGGAGGGGGTGTGATGGATGAGTTGCGGGAAATGCAGGAGACACGGTCGAGGACGTTCTCAACCACTGAGGGGGGAAATTGCGATCCTTGAAAAATGGGGACATCTGAGATGTAGGGGAGTGGAATGCCTCATCCTGGGAGCAGATGCGGCGGAGGCGAAGGAATTGGGAATAGGGGATGGCATTTTTGCAGGAAGGTGGGTGGGAGGAGGTGTATTCTAGGTAGCTGTGGGAGTCGGTGGGCTTGAAATGGGTATCGGTTTCCAGGTGGTTGCCAGAGAGGGAGACAGAGAGGTCCAGGAAGGAGAGAGAGGTATCAGAGATGGTCGAGGTGAACTTAAGGTTGGGGTGGAAGGTGTTGGTGAAGTGGATGAACTGTTTGAGCTCTTCGTGGGAGCACGAGGCGGCGCCGATCCAGTCATCAATGTAACGAAAGGAAGAGTTGGGGTTTAGGGCCAGTGTAGCTACGGAAGAGGGATTGTTCCACGTAACCTACAAAGAGGCACGCAGGAAGTGCTACACCTGCCCCTACACCTCCCCCCTCACCCCCATCCCAGGCCCCAAGAAGACTTTCCACATCAAGCAGATGTTCACCTGCACATCTGCTAATGTGGTATACTGTATCCGCTGTTCCCGTTGTGGCCTCCTCTACATCGGGGAAACCAAGCGGAGGCTTGGGGACCGCTTTGCACAACACCTACGCTCGGTTCGCAATAAACAACTGCACCTCCCAGTCGCAAACCATTTCAACTCCCCCTCCCATTCCTCAGACGAAATGTCCATCCTGGGCCTCCTGCAGTGCCACAATGATGCCACCCGAAGGTTGCAGGAACAGCAACTCATATTCCGCTTGGGAACCCTGCAGCCCAATGGTATCAATGTGGACTTCACAAGCTTCAAAATCTCCCCTCCCCCTACCGCATCCCAAAACCAGCCCTGCTTGTCCCCACCTCCCTAACCTGTCCTTCCTCCCACCTATCCCCTCCTCCCACCTCAAGCCCCATCCCCATCTCCTACCCACTAACCTCATCTCGCCCCCTTGACCTGTCCATCCTCCCTGGACTGACCTATCTCCTCCCCACCTACACTCACCTTTACTGGCTCCATCCCCGCCTCTTTGACCGGTCTGTCTCCTCTCCACCTATCTTCTCCTCTATCCATCTTCTATCCGCCTCCCCCTCTCTCCCTATTTATTTCAGAACCCCCTTGCCCTCCCCCATTTCTGAAGAAGGGTCTAGGCCCGAAACGTCAGCCTTCCTGCTCCTCTGATGCTGTTTGGCCTGCTGTGTTCATCCAGCTCTACACCTTGGTATCTCAGATTCTCCAGCATCTGCAGTTCCTACTACCATAGAATTTTACAAAATGGCTTCCGGAAGTCACAGAGCTGCTTATGTTCATTCACTGCAGCCAAAAGCAGACAATCAGATGTGTTATCTTAAAAGTCAATCATAAAAGCTCATTAAATAATTCAAGAAATTCAGGATTGTCCATTAAAAACTCAAAAGGTGCAAAGACTCAAAAGCTTCTGCAGTGTTGAACAGCAGATTGGAAGGGCACCACAGAGAATTCTAGTAGAATTGACTATGCTGTTCAAAACAATGATTCATCAAAGTTAACATCAGCAGCTACTTTGTTCAATTATAATTAAAACCTTGCTGAAAGAGCCTGGAGAGGAGAGGGCAAAGTGAGACCACGTGACAGACAATCAACATCACTGAGTGGAGTGGGTGAAGTGAGGATCCTTCGTAAGGTGAGAGGGCTCCCAGAAGCTATCAGACCAGGGGTGCAGCTGCTTTAACAAAATGGAAGTCTGCCATCACAATGTTTTTATTTGTCTTTTTCTCTGCAAAGATGATACAAAGCTGATTTAGAACCTTTGTATGTAGTATTTTTAAGAATAATGTATATTTTTGAAATAGAAAAGAAGTATGTCATCACCACAGGGCATTAAGGTAATTGATGGATATTAGTCTCTCGTCTCATGTAAGTTGATATTGACTTTTAGCCAGATGTATAGCTTAAAATCTTTACATAGATAATTAATATTTTAGAACTCCAAAACTAAGTTTCTTCACTTCATAGAATCATATCATAGGATCATAGAATATCTTGATAGGTTTAAGGAGTTCTGATTGTTTGTATGATATAAAGAAGAGTAAGATGTTTTCCATCTATACTTAAGTAAGAGTAATGGTAAAATAAAATATTCCAAAAGGGTCCAAAGATGTGCAGGTTAGATGGCTTGGCCATGCTAAATTGCCCTGTAGTGCAGGCAGTGGGGGTTAACCATGATAAATGTGGGGTAATAGGGATAGGGTGAAGAGTGGGATGTTCTTTGAATGGTCAGTGCAAATTCAATAGGCCAAATAGCCTCTATCTGCACTGTAGGGATTCTATGATTCTTTGAAAAGTAAGGCCCCATATTCTGTTTACTTAAGATATGTCTGGGGACCTCAGGTACATGATTTGCACATCTTATACTATGTAGGAAATACTAGATGATCCTGACAGTCCAGATGATCAGGTTTTGGAGTTCACGCAGCAGCTGGGAGCTGTTTGGTACATTCATAAGGCTGTGATGTTTGTGGATAGCATGTTTCAGGATGTGGTCACCTTGCAGATGAGGAAATGCAAGCAGAGAGGTAATAGGTGTCTGCCAGACAGAAGAAGGAAACCAGTGAGGAAATCCCCTGAGTACGTCTCACTTCCAAACATTTTCCACAACGGGAAATAATGAGAATGATGGTTCCTCTGTGGAGGCCAGTCAAAACCAAGGCCAAGTCACTGTGGCTGGTCTAGCTGCTCAGTGGGGAAGGAAGAACTATAGGGGAACAATAGAGGTAAACCATTCATTAGTGAGGGGAGTAAACATTTGTTTTTGTGGAGATAGATGTGACTCTAGGATGATATATGTCTCCAGATGCCAGCACCAAAGATGTCACAGAATGGTTGCAGAGCATTCTGAAGTGGTGGGTGAACAACCAGAGGTCTTGATCCCATATTGGACTAAATGAGATAGGAACAAAGAAAACTAAGGACCTGCAAGCAGTCTTTTGGCAGATATTTCAGAAATTGAAAAGCAGAACTTCAAACGTAATAATCTCCCTGATTACTCTCAGTGTCATGCAATAATGATTTTAGCAAAAGAAGAATAGAACAGACGAGTGCATGGCTGGAGAGATGTTGCAAGATGGAGGATGTTAGATTGTTGAGGCATTGGGACAGTTTCTGAGGGAGATGGGACGAATGTGAGTTTGACAGGTTACACCTGAACAGGAACCGGATTGACATCCTCCTGGGGAGGTTTTGCTCATACTGTTGGAGTGGATTTAAACTAGATTGGCAGAAGAATGGATCCTGACAAGTAGTTCAGAGGGGAGAGAAGCTGAGATTGAGTTAGAAGTTAAAATGCTTGTAATTGAGTATGAAAGGCAGAGGAAGCATATGTTACATAAAAAAAAGTGAATTCAAGAAGGTTAAATGTAATATATTTTAATAGAAGAAGTCTGAAGAATAAGTCAGACAAGCAGAGGACACAAAAAGGCATATGAGAGTATGATGTCATAGTTACGACAGACATTTGGTGGAAAGATCAGCAAGATTGGCAATTCAGCATTCCTGGATATAGAGTGTCTACTCAAGATAAAGAAGATGATAAAGGAAGTGGGTAGTCACAATATTGATCAGGGAATCAATTATAGCAGTGACAAGGTATGATATCAGAAGGATCATCAAATGAGGCCATATGGATTGAAGTAAAAAAAAAATCACAAAAGGGGTAAGCACAGCGTTGGGTGTGTACTGCAGGTCCCAAAACTTCATTAAGAGATAAAGGATCAAATACATTATCAAATTTCAATGAACTAAGAATAAAAACACAACAAGAGTATGGGTTTTTAACTCCTCTGATATTAACTAAGATTGCATTAAAGTTTTTAAATTGCAACCAGGGGAACTTCTTTAGCCAGTACATGGAAAGCCAAAGAAGGAATGCGGCAGTTCTGGACCCAGTATTTGGAAGTGGACCCAGGCAGTTGAAAGTCACATCAGTAGGGGAGGCAACAGCCTAGTGCTATTATGGCTGGACTGTTAATCCAGAGACCCAGGTAAAGTCCTGGGGACCCAGGTTGGAATCCCACCACGGCTGATGGTGGAATTTGAATTCAATAAAAATCTGGAAGTACAAGCCTAATGATGACCGTGAAACCATTGTCAATCATTGGGGAAAACCTCATTTGGTTCACTGATGCCCTTTAGGGAAGGAAATCTACCATCCTTATCTGAGATAACAAGGTGTAGAGCTGAATGAACACAGCAGGCCAAGCAGCATCAGAGGAGCAGGAAAGCTGAAGTTTCGGGCCTGGACCCTTCTTCAGAAATGGGGGAGGGAAAGGGGATTCTGAAATAAATAGGGAGAGAGGGGGGAGGCGGATGGAAGATGGATAAAGGAGCAAATAGGTGGAGAGGGGACAGAGGCAGGGATGGAGCCAGTAAAGGTGAGTGTAGGTGGGGAGTTATGGTGGGGATAGGTCAGTCCAGGGAGGACGGACAGGTCAAGGAGGCGGGATGAGGCTGGTAGGTAGGAGATGGGGATGGGGCTTGAGGTGGGAGGAGTCTCTCTCTACCATCCTTACCTGGTCTGGTCTATGTGAGACTCGAGGCCCACAGCAATGTGGTTGACTCTTAAATGCCCTCTGGGCAATTAGGGATTGGCAATAAATGTTAGCCCAGTCAACGAATAAAGTAAGGCACCATTTTGAACATAGTGGCCATAATTCAGCTAGATTTAAAATAGCTATGGAATAGCTTAAGGATGGGCGAGAAATGAAAATTCCAAATGGAGGAAAGGCTAACTTTCCTAGATTAAGACAAGATACAATTTGGCCCAAGTGGACTGGGAGCCGGCATCTGCAGATGAACCTGTGTCAGAGCATTAGGATGCATTCAAAGAGGAAATAGCAAGAGTACGTGGCAAATATAAAGACAAAGAGTGGCACCACAACCAGAGAACCCCGAATATCAGGGACAGGAGCAGGAGTAGGCCATCCGGCCCATCGACCCTGCCCCGCCATTCAATAAGATCATGGCTGATCTTTTTCAGACTCAGCTCCACTTAGCCGCCCGCACACCATAACCCTTAATTCCTTTACTGTTCAAAAATTTATCGAGACTTGCCTTAAACACATTCAGCGAGGTTGCTTCAACCACTTCACTGGGCAGGGAATTCCACAGATTCACAACCCTTTGGGTGAAGAAGTTCCTCCTGATCTCAGTCCTACATCTGCTTCCTTTATTTTGAGGCTATGCCCCCTAGTCCTAGTTTCAGCTGCTAGTGGAAAACAACCTCCCTGCCTCCACCTTATCTATTCCCTTCATAATCTTATATGTTTCTAAATGATCTCCCCTCATTTTTCTGAATTCCAATGAGTATAATCCCAGCCTACTCAGTCTGTCCTCATAATCCAATCCTCTCAACTCTGGAATCAACCGAGTGAATCTTCTCTGCACCTCCTCCAGTGCTAGTATATCCCTTCTCAAGTAAGGAGACCAAAACTGCACACAGTACTCCAGGTGTGGCCTCATCAGGACTCTATACAGCTGCAGCATAGCCTCCCTGTTTTTAAACTCCATCCCTATAGCAATGACAGACAAAATTCCATTTGCTTTTTTAATTACCTGCTGCACCAGCAATCCTACTTTTAGCAATTCATGCACAAGGACACCCAAGTCCCTTTGCACAGCAATGTGCTGCAATTTTTTTTACCATTTAAAACATAGTCCATTTTGCTGTTATTCCTAGCAAAGTGGATGACCTCACACTTATCGACATTGTACTCCACCTGCCAGACCTTTGCCCACTCACTTAGACTATCTATATCCCTCTGCAGACTTTGTCTTCTGCACACTTTGCTCTACCACTCATCTTAGTGTCATCTGTAAATTTTGACACACCACACTTAGTCCCCAACTCCAAATCATCTATGTAAATTGTAAACAATTGCGGTCCCAACACTGATCCCTGAGGCACACCACTAGCCGCTGACCGCCAACCAGAAAAACACTCATTTACCCCTACTCTTTGCTTTCTACTAGTCAACCAATCCTCTATCCATGCCAATACATTACCTGTGATACCGTGCAGCTTTATCTTATGTAGCAGCCTTTGGTGTGGCACTTTGTCAAATGCCTTCTGAAAATCCAGATACATCACATCCACAGGTTCCCCATTGACCACCATGCAAGTAATGTCCTCAAAGAATTCCACCAAATTAGTTAAACATGACCTACCCTTCATGAATCCATGCTGGGTGTTTCCAATGGGAGAATTCGTATCCAGATGTCTTGCTATTTCTTCCTTAATGATAGATTCAAGCATTTTCCCCACTACTGAAGTTAAGCTAACTGGCCTATCGTTACCTGCTTTTTGTCTACTTCCTTTTTTAAACAGTGGCGTCACATTGGCTGTTTTCCAATCTGTGGGAACCACCCAAGAATCCAGTGAATTTTGGTACATAATTACTGGTGCATTTGCTTTTTCCCCCATCACCTCTTTTAGTACCCTGGGATGCATTTCATCAGGGCCAGGAGACTTGTCTACCTTTAGCCCCATTAGCTTACCCACACTGCCTCCCTAGTGATAATAATAGTTTCTAGGTCCTCACCTGCTATAACCTTCTTGCCATCCGTTTTCAGCATGTTATTTGTGTCTTCCACTGTGAAGGCCGACACAAAATAACTGTTTAATGCCTCGGCTATTTCCTCATTCCGAGTTATTAAATTGGCCTTATTATCCTCTAAGAGACTAATGTTTACCTTTGCCACTCTTTTACGATTTACATATTTATAGAAACTTTTGCTGCCTGTTTTTATATTTTGAGCTAGTTTACTCACATAATCTATCTTACTTTTCTTTACAACTTTTTTTGTGGCTTTCTGTTGGCCTTTAAAGATTTCCCAATCTACTAGTTTCCCACTAATCTTTGCTTTTTTGTATGTTTTTTTTAATCTGATACTTTTCTTTATTTCCTTAGACATCCATGGTTGACTATTTCTTTTCCTACAGTTCTTCCTTATCACTGGAATATACTTCTGCTGGGCACTGTGAAAAATCTGTGAAAGATGAGGTGTAGGAAAAAAAGTAGAAGCCTATGGAGGATACTGCAGTCTCAATACTGCAGAGTCCTGAGAGGAGGATAAAAAGTGCGGAAGAAATAAAAAGGAAATTAGGAAAGCAAAGAGATTGCATGAAAAAGCATTGTTGCATAGAATAACCAAAAAAAGGATTTTATTAAAAATATAAAAAGCAAGAGAATAACTAGGGAAAGGATAAGGCCTTTTCGGGACCATGGAGATAATGTGTTTGTGTGGACTGAGAAAGCAGGACACAGACCTCAGTGCATACTGTGCGTCAGTCTTCACAATGGGAAAGGATGATACAAGTATGGTAAACCATGCAGAGGTCTGTGAAACATTAGAAGAAATTGTAAAAGTGAATAAATCTGCAGGCCTGAATGAGGCTGTTGAGGGAGGCAAAGGTGGGGGATATCGGGGCTTTGACAGTAATTTTCAAATCCTCCCTGGCATATGAGGTCTCAGAGGGCTGGAGGACTGCTGATGTTGCCCCATTGTCGAAAAGAAAGGATGAAGGGCTAGATTGGGAAATTACAGTTCTAATGCCCATCATGGGGAAGTTATTAGAAAGGATTTGAATGACTATATACATGTATATACTATATATATTTGAGGAACTATATACTTGGAGAGACACAGATTAATCAGGGATAGTAGGAACTGCAGATGCTGGAGAATCCGAGACAACAAGGTGCAGGGCTGGATGAACACAGCAGGCCAAGCAGCATCACAGGAGCAGAGGCTGACGTTTCGGGCCTAGACCCTTCATCAGAAAAGGGGGAGGGGAAGGGGGTTGTGAAATAAATAGAGAGAGAGTGGGAGGCGGATAGAAGAGGGATAGAGGAGAGGATAGGTGGAGAGGAAACAAACAGGTCGAAGAGGCGGGGATGGAGCCAGTAAAGGTGTGTGTAGGTAGGGAGTTAGGAAGGGGATAGGTCAGTCCAGGGAGGACGGACAGGTCAAGGGGGCAGGATGAGATTGGTCGGTAGGAGATGGAGGTGCAGCTTGAGGTGGGAGGAGGGGATAGGTGGGAGGAAGAACAGGTTAGGGAGGCAGGGACGAGCTGGACTGGTTTTGGGATGCGGTAGGGGGAGGGGAGATTTTGAAACTTGTGAAATCCACATTGACACCATTGGGCTGCAGGGTTCCCAAGCGGAATATGAGTTGCTGTTCCTGCAACCTTCGGGTGGCATCGTTGTGGCACTGCAGGAGGCCCAGGATGGACATGTCGTCTGAGGAATGGGAGGGGGAGTTGAAATGGTTCGCGACTGGGAGGTGCAGTTGTTTATTGCGAACCGAGCGTAGGTGTTCTGCAAAGCGGTCCCCGAGTCTCCGCTTGGTTTCCCCGATGTAGAGGAAGCCACACCGGGTACAGCGGATGCAGTATACCACATTGGCAGATGTGCAGGTGAACATCTGCTTGATGTGGAAAGTCTTCTTGGGGCCTGGGATGGGGGTGAGGGAGGAGGTATGGGGGCAGGTGTAGCACTTCCTGCGGTTGCAGGGAAAAGTGCCGGGTGTGGTGGAGCTGGAGGGGAGTGTGGAGCGGACAAGGGAGTCA
>NC_063344.1:15551390-15582732 GCF_021869965.1 Rhincodon typus | reverse complement strand
TGACTCCCTTGTCCGCTCCACACTCCCCTCCAGCTCCACCACACCCGGCACTTTCCCCTGCAACCGCAGGAAGTTCTACACCTGACCCCATACCTCCTCTTTCACCCCCATCCCAGGCCCCAAGAAGACTTTCCACATCAAGCAGATGTTCACCTGCACATCTGCCAATGTGGTATACTGCATCCGCTGTACCCGGTGTGGCTTCCTCTACATCGGGGAAACCAAGCGGAGACTCGGGGACCGCTTTGCAGAACACCTACGCTCGGTTCGCAATAAACAACTGCACCTCCCAGTCGCAAACCATTTCAACTCCCCCTCCCATTCCTCAGACGACATGTCCATCCTGGGCCTCCTGCAGTGCCACGACGATGCCACCCGAAGGTTGCAGGAACAGCAACTCATATTCCGCTTGGGAACCCTGCAGCCCAATGGTGTCAATGTGGATTTCACAAGTTTCAAAATCTCCCCTCCCCCTACCGCATCCCAAAACCAGTCCAGCTCGTCCCTGCCTCCCTAACCTGTTCTTCCTCCCACCTATCCCCTCCTCCCACCTCAAGCTGCACCTCCATCTCCTACCGACCAATCTCATCCTGCCCCCTTGACCTGTCCGTCCTCCCTGGACTGACCTATCCCCTTCCTAACTCCCTACCTACACACACCTTTACTGGCTCCATCCCCGCCTCTTCGACCTGTTTGTTTCCTCTCCACCTATCCTCTCCTCTATCCCTCTTCTATCCGCCTCCCACTCTCTCCCTATTTATTTCACAACCCCCTTCCCCTCCCCCTTTTCTGATGAAGGGTCTAGGCCCGAAACGTCAGCCTCTCTGCTCCTGTGATGCTGCTTGGCCTGCTGTGTTCATCCAGCCCTGCACCTTGTTGTCACAGATTAATCAGGGATGGATTTGTTAATGAAAGGTCATATTTGATAAATTTGGTAAAAAGCTTTGAGGAGGCAATCAGGAATGTTGATGAGGGTAATTTATTTAATGTGGTCTACGTGGACTTCAACAATTTTTAATAAGGTCCCTCATAGCAGACTAATCAAGAACATAAGAGTCCATGGGATCCAAGACAAACTGGCACAATGGATCCAAATTTGTCTGAGAGACAGGAAATAGAGGATGATGGTAGAAGGAAGTTTCTGTGACCGGAAGTCTATTGCCAATGAGGTTCTGCAGAGTCCTTGCTGTTTGTGATATACATTATTGCTTTCTATTTAAATGTTGGCAGTGTGATCAAGAAGTTTAAAGATGACACAGAAAATGGTAGGGTGGTAAACAGTGACGAGGATAGCTATAACTGCAGGAGATTATCAATGGATTAGTCAAATGGCCAGAGAGCAGTGACAATTTCTCATTACTATGACTTCCTAAGTAACCCAGAATAGTGTGAGGCAATGCACTTGGGAGTGCTAAAAATGCAAGGGATTACACACTAAATTGTAGGATCATGGAAAATATTGAAGATCAAAGGGACCTTGGTCTGCACATCCACAGACCCTAAAGATATTATAGCAGAGAGATAAGGTGATTAGGAAGTCATATGGAATATTTGTCTTTATTAGCCAAAGTATAGAATACAGGAGCAGGGAACTGAATGATACACTGGTTATGCCACAACTGCACAACTACAGTTCTGGTCACCACATTATAACCTGGGTGTGACAGCACTAGAAAGATGTTGCCTGAGCTAGAGGGTATGAGAAAAGATTAGATTGGGAGTGTTTTTGTTAGAACGGTGAAGATTGAGAGGGCACATGATAGAAGTATATGAGATCATGAGGGGCATTGACAGAGTGAAGAGGAAGATACTTTCTTTCCATTAGTAGGCGGGTCAATAAAGAGGGAGCATAGATTTAAGGCAAGAAGTAGAAGGCTAAGAAGAGTGTTGAGGAGAATTTTTTTACAGTCAAACGACGGTGGAAGTCAGGAACTCACTGTCTGAAAGGGTGCTTGGGTCAGAAACTGTCATATTTAAGCAATATTTTGATGTAAATATAGGAACAGGAGTAGGCCATTCAGCACACCAAGCTTGCCCTAATTCTCAGTACAACCATGGCTGATCAAACACTTCAATGCCTTTTACTCAACCCATCCAGGAACTGCAGAGAAAATTTTCCCAGAAAGCATTTCTGTTGCTCAAACAGATTCCTGGCAGGTCTAGAGCATGGTGCCACAAGAACCAGTAAGGAATTTTTAGTCGCTCCCTGAAGCTGCTGTAGCTACAGAGCCCACCTAAAAGCAATCTTCAATAATTTGACTACAGAACTATCACAGATGACTGTATCAACTTTCATGTTTTCAACTCCTTCACTTCAGAAAGAAAATCTTCAAACAACAGATTTCAACAATCGTAGACACTGATCTTAGTTTTATCTTAGGTAACTTTTATCCTCACGTTAAATATTTATATCTGCATTTTAGCTAATCACCATCACTTTTCACTGAAATAACATTTATAAATAGTTGTGTACTAAAGTAACTTTGGATCTTTTCAAAGAACAAAGCTTTGCTGAATGTTATTTTTAAAGTGAAACACACAGAAACTACAAGGGAGTTAAATGACCAATACAAGTCCACAGTTCATGGACCATTCTGAGGACATTGCCTCATATTGTAGTCATGACAAGAGCAATGAGTTGATCAAGGTCAAAGTTTTTACAGTGTGATTGTGTCTGCAGTTTATAATCCCTTTGTTCCTCACAAATGTTTCTTCATAGAGAAGGTAACAGAAATCTGGAACTCCCTCCCTAAGTCCCAAAAATAAAAGCTGACCCAGTTGAATTTTCAAGATTGAGATCAATAGGCTGCTGTGGGGCAGGTAAATGGTATTAAAGGGGTAGAGACCTACTATGATCCAACTGAATAGTGAAATGAGATCTATGCGCTGATTTGTTATAATATTCTCCACAACATTCAACATAGTTTAGCCAGCGTCGTCTTTAATGTGGAGGCAATGGTCTAGGGATATTATCACTGGACTGTCAATCCAGAGATCCAGATAATGTTTTGGGGAGCCAGGTTTGAATCCCACTACGGCAGATGGTGGAACTTGAATTCAATAAATATCCGGAATTAAGAAGCTAATGATGACCACGAATCCATTGCTTCACGAATGACCTTTAGGGAAGAAAACTGCCATCCTTACCTGGTCTGGACTACATGTGACTGCAGACCTGCAGCAATGTGTGACTCTTAACTGCCCTCTGGGCAATTAAGTATGGGCAATAAATGCTGCCTAGCCAGCAATGCCCTCATTCCATAAATGAATTTTAAAAAAAAACAGTTCTGTAGACCAGATCAATGGGAATATCAATGCCTGGTTCGCTTGCTCCTTTGCCATTGCAGTCACCATCTCTTCAGCAATATCATTTCTTTCTGATCATCAACCAATCCACTTGCAATCTATGATCCTTTCATCTTCCTGATCTATAGCCTTCTCTTCAGTAACATCCTCCCTAAACATAGGTTTAAGTTCCATGCGCATGCTAATGATATCTAGCTATATCTATCTAAAATCTCCCTCATTCCCATGACAACTTCTGTGGAGTCACACTGCTTGTCTGACATAAAGAAGGTAAAGACTGTAGCAAAATAAATATGGCCAGTCAAGGTAATTAATTATTTAATGCAAATTCATTTTAACAAGCCAATCAAGTAGACATAATACATGAGGGACTGATAATGATCCTATTTTAATTAGTTTTGATCAAGGCCAAACTTTACATCAGTTTATTCACTCCCTTCCTGTCCCAGCAATTGAATTCCAATAGAAAGTGCTTGATATCAGCATTTTCAAGGTTCGCTATTTGTTATACAGCTGTTTGTTCAGACAGCATTGCATACCAAATTGTCTAGTGGGCTTGCAACCTTGACAGATTTGTCTCAATCCATTCCAGATGTTTGACTCAGCTTTCTATGAGTCCTTTTATCACTTCTCCTGGAAAATCAGTATCAACATTTTTTGTTTCCCTTGAACTCACCACTATTGTTCAGGAGGTTACCTTCACCACAGTGCAAGGTCGATGATTAAATACAGAATGGTGGAACTTGATGCCTTGGAGTGGGGTGTTTATTTGATGGAGGTGGGTAAACCCTCTTAATGTAGTGAAATGTACTCCATTCTGCCTAAATATAATAAAGACTGAGGCCGACTGTAAAGGAGTTGGGCTTCATAACTAGAAAGAAGACACTTAAGGAGATGATCAAAAGATATAAAACTTTGAATGACAGATGAAGTAAAACTATTTTATTATTTAAATGTAAACCAAGAAAAGAATGATAATCTTTCTCAACTGTGTTTGAATGTTGGTGACAATGGCAACATAATATTTTCCATCCCTATTCTAAGGGCAATAAATCTTAACATTTCATTTCCTAAAAGATTATGTATTTTTAATACTTCTTCAGTCTATGATTACTTTCATTTCGATTTGCTGTCATGAAACATTTGTGTATTCCTTGCAGCTGTGTTCAATATTGAAATAACTTTTCCTTTCAAATAATCTCTTTACGCCCCTATCTCAATAAATTTTGGGCATGCCGCAACATTGAACTTTTCTGTCACCTTCATCTCCGTACCCATTTCTTTGATCAGGAGTCTCCTCTCCATCCCATAGACCCTTTCACTCACCTCCACGCTGTCCCTTCACCTGTATCCCTCCCCGTGGTCTCTTACCTGTACTTGATGTTTTCACTCAGAACTGTTGACGTGACATCAGTTGCCTTAATTTCTCTGCTTCCTCATCCATTCTAACTTATCTCCCTCTGAACTGACTGCACTCTGAGCTCTCAGATTTAACCTTGATTTTTTAATCAAGCCTGCTGACAAGGGTGATACTGTTGTTGTCTTTCATACTGACCTATAACTTGTACAGGCTGAAGTGCCAGCTCTCCTCTTATTACCCCGAGATCATTCCCCCACCATTGAACATAAAGCTTTTTTTTCCACAATGGTTATTAACCTCATTGGATATGAGCATCTCTTCCCCACAGCTTCCCATCTCATATTCCCCCCAACCCTGTACAGTTGGCTTCTACCTTCTTGCCAAAATCCACTGTGATAGCGCAGAACTTTAATAACTGTTCATTCATTAAAAGAAGCAGAAATAACTCTGCCTTGAATAATCTGTTATGGGACAAGGACAAACTTACTAAGGAATTGAAAGCAATTAGCCATGCCTGGGAAAAGAAGGAATAGAAGCTACATAAACAAAACTCTTTTAACAACTGCTTGATAACTGGCTGTCTTATGCCACAAGGACAACTGATTGCCCTGCAGAAGAATTTACGGAGTTAACTGCAGGAAAGTTGTGACTTCAAACAGACATACAATGCCAAATATAACAAAGAACAGGGAAGTTACTTTTGATAAGAACACAAGCTGCAGATTTGACGGTTCCAGCGGAATAATCAATATTTTGGGTGAAAGAATCTAAAAGATCATCAATAATGTCACACTATAGACCTGAAGGATGAAAAACTGTCTGAGAATCCAATATCAGAACTATTCAGCAGCAGAACTTTGAAGATGAACATAAACCCTGGACATCAGAGGCAGACACTGTTGGTTGGAATTGTAGCTAAATTCCACCAGCGATCGGGCAATAGACAAGCTGAGTTGTGAGACTTGCTTACTTGTGGGTCTTATTTTGGTTGCTACATGCAATAAAATTTAAATAATTATTTCAGTATTTGATTGTCTGTGAAATTTCTTGATCAGTCACCAAATTAAAGGTAGCTTGTGATGATTTACTCACAACAGCACAAACAGAACTACCCAGGCAGACCCATTATTTCAGCCTGTTCCTACCCAGGAAATTTATTTCTTCCCAGCTTGACTTGATTTTTTCTCCCCTGTTCCAAACTCTTTCCATTTATATCCATGATTCTTCTAATGTCTTACATCAGTGTCAAGATTTCCAGTTTGCTGGCACCAGTGGCCTGCTCTTCACTATTGAAACGCAATCCCTCTACACATTCATTCCCATCAGAATGGTCTATTCTTTAGCTGAAAGTACATAAGGGGTTCTTTAAGATTTGGTCAAAATGATTACAAGATGACACGTGCACTTCAATATATATCTAATTTGTTGGGTTAAAATACTTAATACATATGTGTATTAATAATTGTTAGTTTGTATTTTGTAATATGTGTTATAATTAGGTTAAACAAATGAGATAACGAAGTGAGTCTCACAATGCCTCTCCATCTGTTGAGGACTTTGGCAACAGTGGCACTCGAAGCTCTGTCTCAGATTCCATGATGTGGAAATGCCGGTGTTGGACTGGGGTGGACAAGGTCAGAAATCACATGACACCAAGTACTACCTCTCTCACTAACACCTGAAGAAGGAGCAAAGCTCTGAAAGCTTGTTTTTTCAAATAAACCTTTTGGACTGTAACCTGGTATTGTGTGATTTCAGGTGTGAAGCCCAATGAGGGACGGGGAGGGAGTAACGGACGGGGAGGGAGGGACCGGGAGGGATCGAGTGATGGGTAGGGAGTGAGGGACGGGTTGGGAGCAAGGGAGCGAGTGAGCAAGGGACGGAGCGAGTGAGTGATAGACGGAGTGAGGGAGCGAGGGATGGAGCAAAGGACGGACCGAGGGAGCGAGAGACGGGGAGGGAGGGAATGTTGTTCTGAATCTACGGTTACATGCTGAATCCCCTTTTCATCATAACTTCAATACTTTTCAATCCCTCAAAAATAGGTAGAAAAACAAGTCTAGGTGGCCCCTTGAAAATCATACAAGCATATGGTTCCCACTGCTCTGCAAGGTCAGGTAGTTTCCTCTCTGTCAAAACAGGCACTTTTTGCATTAAGAGATGGTAACAACTGCTGATGCTGAAGTCAGAGATAACACAATGTGGAGCTGGAGGAGCACAGCAGGCCAGGCAGCATCAGAGGAGCAGGAAAGTTGCATTTCAGGTCGGGACCCTACTTCAGAAATGAGGGAGGGAGAAGGGACTCCATCTTCTCTCCCACCTATCCACTCCTTCCACCTCAAACCTGTCCACCTTCTCTCCCACCTATCCACTCCTCCCACCTCACTGACCAATCCCCACCACTGCCTACCTGCACTCACCTATCACCATCCCACCTACTTACCCCAGCCCCACCCCTTCTCTCTCTATTTATTTTGGAAGTCCGTTCCCCTCACACATTCTTTCCCCTTCCTTAACAATGATAGGGTCCCCCTTGTCCTGACTTTCCACCCCACTAGCCCCCATATGGAGAGGATCATAAGCGACTTTTTCACCTCTTCCAGCAGGATGCCATCACCAAACACATTTTTCCCCTCCCCTCTTTTGTCAGCATTTCTCAGTGACCATTCCTTCTGGACACCCTGGCCCATTCCTCCTCCACTCTCAGCACCTCCTCAAAAAACAAGTGCAACACCTGTCAGTTTGCCTCCTCCATTCTCACCATTCAGGAACCCAGACATGCAGTGATTCATCTGTATATTCAATCTATTTGGTCTCTTGTATTTGCTGTTTGCAATGCAATCTCCTCTACATCTGGGAGACAAAACGCAGTCTGGCTGTTCGCTTTGCAAAACACCTTCTCTCTATCCATAAAAAATGACCCAGATCTTCCAGTTGTCTGCCACTTCAACACACCACTGTGTTTCCTTTGCCAACATTTGTCTCTCAGGCCTGCAGCAATGCTCCATGAAAACTGAAGGAACAAGACCTAATCTTCCCCCTAGGAGTTGTACAGCCTCAGGACTCAAAATTGAATTCAACAATTTAAGAGCATAGTCATCTTCTGCCATCTTCCACCTCTACACCCCTAGGTTCTGTTCCATATGAGTTCATCCCAGCATAGCCAAGGCATTTTTACCTTTTCACACTTCCCGCAAGTACCCATTCAGCATTTGCCTGTCTGCTGCGTTGTTGTCACCAATCCCATTTCTGCTTCCATTATTTTTTTCTCTGTTTTACCTTCAGGGCACCATCTCCACATATTCATCCCGCTCCTGCCCCCCAACTACACCATGTCATCAGCTTAAATACCACTATTTCCCAGCTGCTTTCAGATCTGACAAATGCTACCAGACCCACTGAATTTCTCCAGTACCTTCTGTTTTTGTAATTTTTTTCCTCAGTTGTCTTAATTGTATTTGAGGAAACTGCATGGCTATGGACTCAATATAGCAGAGGAAACCCTTTTAACTTTATTCCACACAATTTGTTACGACAGTTTATTTAATGAAACCTGGCGAAGAATAGAATACATGAAGTATTTGATCTTATCTCTGTTGAGAAAAATGCAAAATGCTTAAAAATGTGTTTTATCAGTCTGCAAGGAGACCAGCCATTTGTTTGGGATTGCTGAAACATCAAATTAATTGGAAATAAAAACAGAAATTGCTGAAGAAACTCAGCAGGTCTGGCAGCATTCACGCAGAGGAAGCAGAGTTTTAAGCCCAGTGACCCTTCTTCAGAAGACCCCAGTTCTGAAGAAGGGCCACTGGACTCAAAACATTAACTCAGCTTTCTCTCCATAGATGCTGCCAGGTGAGTTGAGTTTCTCCAAAGATTTGTTTTTGTTTCAGATCTTCAGCATCTGCAGTTCTTCTTTTATATTTAAATGCAAGTGTGATGCAACGGACACTTAAATGAGGTTGCCTGGGGCTATTGTGCATCAATTGGCTCCATGGTCAGAGATTGCATGATAAAAATATAAACAGGAGCCTTCTCCCAGTTTATCAGTTTCCTTTGTGAGTCTACTATTGTTTACATGGAAGTAATCACAGGGTTCAATGCTGTCTTGTCAACACAGAAGAAAGAAGCTAATTTTTATAACTGTAAATTGATTCCAAGCCTGACTGGAGAGATTGAAATCAAAATACATATCCTTTCTTTTGTGGAGACTTTTCTTTCATTGACCTCTTCAACAGGCAATTTCTGAACCTTAAAGGATGTTTTTAAGTTCACTTATGGGATACGGGCATCACTAGCTGGCCAGCATTTATTGCCTGTCCCTACTGTTATGGACCAGAGCAAAACTCCTCAAAATATATTAAGAAGATAGCCTAGACCCTAACTTTTTCTTATTTTAAAAGTTAAGTGTAAGGCATTGCACTGCAGATGCAATTTGATTTGTCGAACTATTTGACTTTAAGCAAACCACATTTTATTTTTACACTACAATGAAAATATAGACAAAATAAAAAGAAAAGAAAACAATTGGCTTAAAGGTAATTCTATAAATATGCTTAACGAAATAATATATATGAACCACTACTAATTAACTGTTCCAGTATCATAACATCCCATAAACACACCCTTGGCAAATGCAAATTCAGTAAAATAGATTGTCTCACAAGCAATTCAGTGCACATGCACATGCACATCAGTGCAAAAAAAAAGGCTGAAACATTCTCAGAATCTTCAGCCAGAAGTGCCGAAGGGATGATCCATCTCGGCCTCCACCAGTGGTTCCCAGCATTACAGATACCAGACTTCAACCAATTTGATACATTTCATGTGATATCAAGAAACAGTTGGAGACACTGGATATTGCAAAAGCTACGGGCCCTGACAACATTCCAGCAATAGTACTGAAGACTAGTGCTCCAGAACTTGCTGCTCCCCTAGCCAAGCTGTTCCAGTACAGTTACAACACTGGTATCTAACCGACACTGTGGAACATTGCCCAGGTCTGTCCCGTACATAACGAACAGGACAAATCCAACCTGGCCAATTACCACCCCATTAGTCTACTCTTGACCATCAGTAAAGTGTGACTAACAGTTCTATCAAGCAGCACCTGCTCAGCAATAAGCTGCTCAGTGATGCCCAGTTTGGGTTCTGCGAGGGCCACTCAGTTCCTGACCTCATTACAGCTTTGATTCAAACATGGACAAAAGAGCTGAATTCCTGACATGACATGACAGTGATAGCCCTTGCCATCTAGTTTGCACTTGACTGAGTGTGGCATCAAACAGCCTTAGCAAAACTGGAATCAATGGGCAGTGGGGCCAAACTCTCTGATGGTTGGGGTCATACCTGACACATAGGAAGATGATCATGGTTGTTAGAGGTCAGTCATCTCAGCTCCAGGACATCTCTGCAAGAGTTCCTCAGGGTAGTGTCCTAGGCCCAACCATCTTCATCAGTTTCATCAAAGACTTTCCCTCTATCAAAAGGTCAGCAGTGGGGATGTTCGCCAATGATTGCACAATGGTCACCACCACTCACGATTCCTCAGATACTGAAGCAGTCCATGTTCAAATTCAACAAGATCTGGACAATATCAAAGTTTGGACTGATAAGTGGCAAATAACATTCATGGCATACAAATGCCAGGCTATGAGCATCACCAATAAGAGACAATCTAACCACCGCCCCTTGACATTCAATGGTGTTACCATTACTGAATCCCCACTATCAACATCCTGGACATTATCATTGACCAGTAACTCAACTGGACTCAACTTGCCTGGTGAGTGCAGCTCCAACAACACTCAAGAAGCTTGACACCATCCAGGTCAAAGCAGTCTGCTTGATTGGCATTACATACACAAGCATCCACTCCTTCCACTACCAATACTCAGTAGCAGCAGTGTGTACTATCGACAAGATGCACACAGAAATTCACCAAAGATCCTCAGACAGCACCTTCCAAACCCACTGCCACTTCCATGTAGAAGGACAAGGGCAGCAAATTTATGAGATGCCACCATCTTCAAGTTCCCCTCCAAGGCACTCACCATGCTGACTTGGAAATATATCGTTTTCCTTCACAGTTTCTATGTGAAAATCCTGAAGTTCCTTCCATAATGGCATTGTGGATCAACCCAGAGCAGCTGGCCTGCAGCGGTTCAAGAAGGCAGCTCACCATCACCTTCTCAAGGGCAACTAGGATAGGCAATAAAGACTTTTCAGACAATGATGCCCACATCCCACAAATGAGTATTGAAAAAAATTCAGAAGCAAGAAAAGAACTTAAGCTTTTAGCTGTAACAGAGAGAGGAATAAGCTTCCACATCCAGCTTCAGGACCCTCACAACTGCTGAAAGCTAAAACTAAAAATCTTGGTTCTCTGGAAGCTTGACACCATCAATTCAGGCTGCTTCTTTTGTTCCAACTTTAAAAAAAAAACCCAAGGCTTTACAAGCTGCTTACTTTATTGGCTACGAGCAGACCGCTTTTCACCTCTGTTTCAATGTTTCTTCATAAAAAAGCCAGGACAAAATGAATCTCTTAAAGCCATAGTATTGTCACACCCCCTTCCTTAAAAAATGAACCATCAATATACAAAGATGGCTTCATTTTCAAAAACCTTTAGCTTTACTCTATTAGAATATGACAATACACACACATTATGTTGACTCTAATAATGCAAACGTCGACCTTTACTGTCCATTTCAGCCCATTTTTTTCCACCACCAAATGTCTCTGTCTTCATTCATCAAAAACACAACAACACGTCAGTAATTATATTCTCACACACCATCACATGTATAAATTTCAAATTGAATGGCTGCAATAACAAGCTCCATCTAAACATCCTGGAATTTTTCTCTTTAATTTTTCCCAAAATCTTTAAGGGGCTATGATCAGTATATACAATTGTCTGAGACACATTACTGCCAATATAAATGTTGAAATTTTGCAACGCCAACACCAAATTCAAGGTCTCCTTCTCAATTGTAGAATAGTTCTGTTGATGATTATTCAATTTTCTGGAAAAATATCCAATTGGTCTTTTGGTCTTGCAAGAGTTCAGCATCAACACTCACATCACGTGCATCCACAGCCACTTTGCATAGTTAGGAGTGGCTAACACTGAGACAGTGGTTAACACAGCTTTCAGGCTGTCAAATGCCTTCTGACATTTCTCTGTCTAATGAAATTTTTTGCACTTCTTCAACAAGTAAGTCAGTGTAGCAACCACTTTGCTAAAATTCTGTACAAACTTCAGATAAAAACCACTCAGTCCCAAGAACTGTAGTACATCCCTCTTTGTCAATGGTATGGGAAATTCTGCAATAACCTTTGTTTTCACATCCTGTGGAGCTATTTGTCCACGTCCAATGACTTGGCTCAGGAACATGACTTGGGCTTTTGTGTACTCACTCTTAGCCAGGTTTATCACCAAGCCTGCATCCCAAAGTCAATCAAACAATTCCAAAAAATGCTCCAAATATTCCTTACTTGTGTGACTAAAAATCACCACATTAAAAATGTACACAACACAAGTGGATAACCCTGAAATGCCTTTATTGGTTAGTCTTTGAAATTTAGCTGACACATCTTTCATACCAAAAGGCATGACTTTAAACTGATACAGTCCATTTGGCATCCGAAAAGCCAAACTCTCCTTTGCACTTTCAGATAAAGGTGCCTTCCAGTATTATTTGAGTAAGTCCAACTTAGAAATATAAGTTGTTTGTCCCACCTTCTCAATGCAGTCTTGCAAACATACAATAGGATATGAATTTGACTTTGTAACTGCATTGACTTTGCAATAGTCAACTCATAATCATTGGGTATCATCTAGTTTTGGCATCCAGTCAGTGCAACTCACTTTGATTTTATTGTATTTGAGCATGCGTTTAGTCACTTTTTGAACCCGTGTTAACTTTAGAGGATTAAGTCTTTAAGGATGTTGCTCAACAGGAGCAGCACTTCCTATATCTACATTATACATCATTAGATTAGTAATTCCCATCTTATTCCCACATATCTCCCCACGTGGTTGTAATAACTCTTTTGGGTCATTTTGATTTTCCTCTGGAAGGTAATTCAATAATTTATCCAAATTTTTGTGAACTTCCTTATTGTCTAATTTAATTTGAGGCATGTCCAATTCAGAATCATCTGAACTTGGTTCTTCATGCACTGTCGTAACCAGTACCGCATTCTCCTTTTGCTTTTCTTTCCTATCAAAATACCTTTTGTGCACATTCACATGACACAGTCTGCGAGATTTCTTTCTATCTGTCATTCTTATCAAATAATTCATCTCAATCAATTTCTTTTAATTTGATAATGCCGACTAAATCTTGTTTTTAAAGGTTTACCTACCACTTGAAGTAAGACTAACACTTTATCACAACTAACAATATTATGAATTTTTGATCTCATGTCTGCTTCTCGTTTCATCACATGTTGTGCTGCTTTTAAATTCTGTCTAGCCAGCTCACCTGCTCTATATAATCGTTCCCCAAAATTTGACACATAGTCCAAATATGTGGTCTCTTAACTCTCATTTACCAAGTTCTCCTTAAATAATTTCAACGGTCCTGTCACCTCAGGCACAATAATTCAAACTAATTCAAACAGACTGAATTTAGTTGATATATTAGGTGCAACCCTAATTGAAAAATGTACAAATGGAATTTCTTTATCCAAATCATCCAGATAATCTTGACTATAAGCCCTCAACATGGTCTTTAAAGTTTGATGGCACCGTTCTAATGCCCCCTGCGATTCTGGGTGATACACAGTGGATTTGAATTGTTTTATTCCTGAGCTATCCATAACATCCTTGAATAACTTTGATGTAAAATTTGACACTTCGTCTGATTGTATTACTGTGGGCAGTCCATATCTCATAAAAGATTTGAGTAACTCATCTCAATCCTTTTGCCGTGATATTGCATAATGGACTGATCTCTAGAAGTCTAATAGACATATCCATTATGGTCAACAAATACTGATTCCCTCATTTTGTTTTAGGTAGGAGTCCTATGCAATCACTTAAGACTCTTATAAAAGGTTCTTCAAATGCAGGAAAGGGTATTAAGGGTACTGGTTTTATCACTGCCTGAGGTTTTTCAAATACCTAACAAGTATGACTTGTTTGGCAAAATTCATCCACCTCCTTCTGCAGTCCAGGCCAGTAAAAATGTTTTTATATTTTGGCTTGTATTTTCCTTATTCCCAAAAGCCTCCTAATGTGCTACCCAGAACACCTTCTCTCTGTAACTCAACAGTAATTCAACTGATGGAGTCATAGAGTCATACAGCATGGAAACAGACTGTTTGGTTCAACCAGTCCATGCCAACCATGTTTCCAAAGTAAACTCATTGCATTTGCCTGTGTTTGGCCAATATCCCTCCAAATCATTTCTATTCATGTACTTATCCAAGTGTCTTTTAAATGTTGTAACTGTACCTTCCTCTGGAAATTCATTCCATTCATGAACCAAACTCTGTGTAAAAAAGATGTCCTTCATGTCCTTTTTAAAACTTTCTCCTCTAACCTCAAAAATATGACCGTAGTTTTGAACTCTTCCCACCCGAAGGAAAAGACTTTTGCTATTCACCTATTCTATGCCCTTCATGATTTTATAAACCTCTATAAGTTCACCCTCAACGCCCTATGCTCCAGTGAAAAAAGTCCCAGCCTATTTTTATAACTCCAACCCTGCATTCCTGGCAACATCCTGGTAAATCTTTTCTGAACCCTGTCCAGAACTGCAGACAGTATTCCAGGAGAGGCCTCACCAACATCCCATACAACCTCAACATGACGTCTCAATTCCTATATTCAAAGGACTGAACAATGAAGGCAAGTCCTGAAGAAGGGTAATACCCGAAACGTTGACTGATCCTTTCCTCCAGATGCTGTCTGGCCTGCTGTGTTCTTCCAGCCTTCTGTTTGTCTACCTTGGATTCCAGCATCTGCAGTTTTTATTTGTCTCCTTATCTTTATTCTTTGATCTCTCCTCCTGTTTCCATCTATGGCTTTGTGATCTTGTTACTACACAGTCAGGAAAAATCCCAGGATAAACTTCATGTAACACCTCAGTTACCTGATTTTCCACTGGCTTTTGAACCACAGTAGGTGTCATTTCTACCTGTGATGCAGCTATATCATTACCAAACTGTATTTCTGGACGCGAAAATTTCTCTATTACTCCTACAACCACTTCACCATTTTTCATCTGTCTCTCCAACATCACTTTATATAAAGCAACAGTGCTCTTTCACTATGAATTCCACGTATTACCACGTTTTCTGGCAATATTTCTTCTGAATTACATGTCTCCACATTGCTCACCATCAAAGATTGACTTGTTCCCATATCTCTTAAAATCTTAATTTCTTTACCTACTCCTCCTGGCATACATGAGTAAATCTTACCAATGCAAGTAAATTCTTTAAAGAGATCTGGCACTTTCTTCTCAACCAAATCCTGACCAGGTTGTAAAAACCGAAAGAACTGCGGATGCTGTAAATCAGGAACAAAAACAGAAGTTGCTGGAAAAGCTCTGCAGGTCTGGCAGCATCTGTGAAGAAAAAATCAGAGGTAACATTTCGGGTCCAGTGACCCTTCCTCAGAACCTGACCAGATTGTGAATTCTTTTGCAGCTTTTTAGACTTCACTGTGTTTTCCTTTAGCACTTCAACAAAATTCACTGCCTTATCCTGCTTTTCCATATCTATCTTCCCACTGCTTTTTCTAAACTATCAACACTGCAACTTCATATGCAATACTTTATTCCAGTGAAAACACCTGAGCTTTTTTAGTTCTCTTCCCCCTTCATGGATTTCCTTTTGACCCTGTGGTAAACTATCTTTACTATCTTCAATGAGATCTCATTTTCCCTAACCATCTGAGGATTTCTCTCTTCCTTAATTTCTTCCCTCTCAGATTGAAATTGATGTCGGAAGCCAAACTTTGATTTATGAACCAATTCATAATCATCGGCATTTCTGCTGCTAATCTTGCAGTTTTAATTCTCTACTCTCCTATGTGAGTTCTCACTACTTCAGGAAGTGAATTTTTGGAACTCCTCCAAAATAATCATCTAAAAACTTCATATGTTTGATCTATTTTTAATGCCCTTACCCACCTATCAAACTTACCTTTTTTGATCCATTCAATTTCAGTGTACGTTTGACCAGGGTTCCTCCTTAGATTCACGAAACATTGTCTGTAGGCTTCTGGTACGAGGTCATATGCACTCAAGATGGCTTTCTTCATCTCCTCATACTCTCCAGATACCTCCTTTGATAGTGATGCAAATACCTCATTAGCTTTATTTACCAACCTTGTTTGAATCAACAATACCCACATGGTCACCGGCCATTTCATTTGTTTAGCCACTTTCTGAAATGAAATGAGAACAGCTTCTACATCCTTCTCGTCGAATTTTGGCAATGCTTGGACATATTTAAGCAGATCCCCCACCAGGCCTTCGGCCAGAATGGGATTCTTCATCACTGACTCTCCATCATTTCACCTCTACGTCCGCCATTTTAAATCGACATTGAGTTTTCAGTTCCAACCTCCAAAATCCAAAAACTTTTTCTCACTTTTTTCTGCGAGGGCCTTCTTTTCCTTTTTTTCCCCCTCTGCTAGAGCTATTCTCTCTTTCTGCTTTTCTTCTGCTTTCAATTGTAATTCAAACTGTTTCATTTCCTTTTCATGTTCAAGCTGATTAATTTGCATTGAATTTTAGCTGATTCCAAAGATTCCAATGGCATTTCTTGCAATCATAAATGGTGAGCTTTTGCTGCAATTACCTCCCCTTTTTGCACAGACAACCTGCTACCATATCTATCAGTTCATCAAAAGATTTTAACACTGGAGCTGCCGGGGAGGTTGAACACTTTATGATGCTGCAAGTCAAGGCCCCACAAGCTGTCAGAAGAATTACTTTTTGTCAGTGATCCCCTTCTATCCCATTTGCCTGAAAAAAGTTTCTCATTCTTTCAGCATTCCAGGGCCAATACTCCAGTTTTCCAAACAGCAGCTTTTCTAATACTTCCACGACACTGTCTAACCCAATTCATTGAAAGGTAAGGCTGTCCCAAACTTTTCTTGACTCTCGTCGCCAATGTAATAAGTCAGGAAGTCCAATGGGAACGGAATACTTTTTATTGTTGAATATCAACATATAGCCACTACTTGCTTGTCCCAGACCGGGACAGACAGTTCTGCAGACTCACCTTCCCACTTACACCATTTTGATTCCATCCCTATCTACAAAAGGTAGAATTAGACGCATTTGTGGCTCAAATGGAGGCTCTTCAGCCCATGATATTCAAGCTGGCCAAAAATAGTTACTGTATCTAGTCTAATTCCACTTTCTGGATCTTGTGCATAGCTCTCTAGTGTACAGCACCATGTGTGTTCACATATACAGTTCATCACTTAATGTGTAAATCCATGTGGTGTTTTTTTTTAAAAAATGTGCTGTGGATTTCTGCCTCTAATATGCTTGCAAGCAGTGAGTTCCAGTTCCCAACTATATCTGGTTATGAGACAACAAGGTGCAGAGCTGGATGAGCACAGCAGGCCAAGCAGCATCATAGGAGCAGGAAGGCTGACGTTTCAGGCCGAGACCCTTCATCAGAAATGGGGGAGGGGAAGGGGGTTCTGAAATAAATAGGGAGAGAGGGGGAGGCGGATAGAAGATGGAGAGAGGAGAGGATAGGTGGAGAGGAAACAGACTGGTCGAAGAGGCGGGGATGGAGCCAGTAAAAGTGAGTGTAGGTGGGGAGATAGGGACGGGATAGGTCAGTCCAGGCAGGACGGACAGGTCAAGGGGGCGGGATGAGGTTAGTAGGTAGGAGATGGGGGTGCGGCTTGAGGTGGGAGGAGGGGATAGGTGGGAGGAAGGACAGGTTAGGGAGGCAGGGACGAGCTGGACTGGTTTTGAGATGCGGTAGGGGGAGGGGAGATTTTGAAGCTTGTGAAATCCACATTGATACCATTGGGCTGCAGAGTTCTCAAGCGGAATATGAGTTGCTGTTCCTGCAAACTTCGGGCGGCATCGTTGTGGCACTCCAGGAGGCCCAGGATGGACATGTTGTCTGAAGAATGGGAGGGGGAGTTGAAATGGTTCGCGACTGGGAGGTGCAGTTGTTTATTGCGAACCGAGCGTAGGTGTTCTGCAAAGCGGTCCCCGAGCCTCCGCTTGGTTTCCCCGATGTAGAGGAGGCCACACCGGGTACAGCGGATGCAGTATACCACATTGGCAGATGTGCAGGTGAACATCTGCTTGATGTGGAAAGTCTTCTTGGGGCCTGGGATGGGGGTGAGGGAGAAGGTATGGGGGTGAGGGAGAAGGTATGGGGGCAGGTGTAGCACTTCCTGCGGTTGCAGGGAAAAGTGCCAGGTGTGGTGGGGCTGGAGGGGAGTGTGGAGCGGACAAGGGAGTCATGGAGAGAGTGGTCCCTCCAGAAAGCAGATAAGGGTGGGGAGGGAAAGATGTCTTTAGTGGTGGGTTCGGATTACAGATGGCGGAAGTGTCGGAGGATGATGCATTGGATCCGGAGGTTGGTGGGATGGTACGTGAGGACAAGGGGGATTCTGTTTTGGTTCTTATTGCGGGGACGGGGTTTGAGGGATGAGTTGCGGGAAATGTGGGAGACACGGTTGAGGGCATTCTCGACCACTGAGGGGGGGAAGTTGCGGTCCTTGAAAAACGAGGACAACTGAGATGTACGGGAGTGGAATGCCTCATCCTGGGAGCAGATGCGGCGGAGGCAAAGGAATTAGGAATAGGGGATGGCATTTTTGCAGGAAGGTGGGTGGGAGGAGGTGTATTCCAGGTAGCTGTGGGAGTCGGTGGGCTTGAAATGGGTATCGGTTTCCAGGTGGTTGCCAGAGATGGAGACAGAGAGGTCCAGGAAGGAGAGAGAGGTATTAGAGATGGTCCAGGTAAACTTAAGGTTGGGGTGGAAGGTGTTGGTGAAGTGGATGAACTGTTCGAGCTCCTCGTGGGAGCACGAGGCGGCGCCGATACAGTCACCAATGTAACGGAGGAAGAGGTGGGGTTTAGGTCCAGTGTAGATACGGAAGAGGGATTGTTCCACGTAACCTACAAAGAGGCAGGCGTAGCTTGGGCCCATGCGGGTACCCATGGCCACCCCCTTTGTCTGCAGGAAGTGGGAGGAATTGAAAGAGAAGTTGTTGAGGGTGAGGACGAGTTCAGCTAAGCGGATGAGGGTGTCAGGGGAGGGGGACTGGTCGGGCCTGCGGGACAGGAAGAAGCGGAGGGCCTTTGGGCCATCTGTATGGGGAATGCGGGCGTATAGGGACTGGACGTCCATGGTAAAGGTGAGGTGTTAGGGACCGGGGAATTGGAAGTTCTGGAGGAGGTGGAGGGCTTGGGTGGTGTCACAGACATAGGTAGGGAAGTCCTGGACCAAGGGGGAGAAAATGGAGTGGAGATAGTTGGAGATAAGTTCGGTGGGGCAGGAGCAGGCAGAGACAATGGGTCGACCAGGGCATTCAGGTTTGTGGATTTTGGGAAGGAGATAGAAGTGGGCGGTGCGGGGTTGGGGAATGATCAGGTTGGAGGCCGTGGGTGGGAGGTCACCTGAGGTGATGAGGTTGTGGATGGTTTGGGAGATGATGGTTTGGTGCTTGGGGTTGGGGTCATGATCAAGGGGGCGGTAGGAGGAGGTGTCGGAGAGTTGGCGAACGGCCTCGGCGATGTAGAGGTCAGTGCGACATACTACAACTGCGCCTCCCTTGTCCGTGGGTTTTATGGTGAGGTTGGGATTGAAGTGGAGGGAGCGGAGGGCTGCATGTTCTGCGGGGGAGAGGTTGGAGTGGGTGAGAGGGGTGGAGAGGTTGAGGCAATTGATGTCTCGATGGCAGTTGGAGATGAAGAGGTCAAGGGAGGGTAGGAGGCCTTGGGGTGGTGTCCAGGAGGAGGGGGTCTGTTGGAGGCGGGAGAAGGGGTCAGTAGAGGGAGGGTTAGGTTCACTGTTGAAGAAGTAAGCGTGGAGGCGGAGGCGGTGGAAAAACTGCTCTATGTCCAAACGTGAGCGGTATTCGTTGATGTGTGGGTGGAGGGGGACAAAGGTGAGCCCTTTGATGCTGCTTGGCCTGCTGTGTTCATCCAGCTCTGCACCTTGTTGTCTCGGATTCTCCAGCATCTGCAGCTCCTACTATCTCTATATCTGGTTATGGATCATTTTGTTCATAGAAATCAGTCTTTCCCATGCATTCTATCTAGATGCCTCAATTAAATCTCTCTTCTGCCTCTTTGATGTGTTGACATCCTTCCTGTAATATGGTGACCAGAACTGTACGCAATATTCTAGCTGCAATTTAATATTGTTTTGACTAGTTAACATAGCCTACCTGCTGTCAAACTCTAAGCTTGTCCAAAAAAAGTAAAATATCCTGTATACAAGACAACAAGGTGCAGGGCTGGATGAACACAGCAGGCCAAGCAGCATCACAGGAGCAGAGAGGCTGACGTTTCGGGCCCAGACCCTTCATCAGAAAATATCCTGTATGCCTTGTTCAGCATCTTGCCTACCAGTCCTGCTATGTTCAGGGATCCCTGGGTAAATATTGCAAGGTTCCTCTACATCTTCAGAATTTTACTACTTATTGTTCATTTTCTAGCTTTGTTTGTCCCCCAAATTACCCAAATGTAAATATTTCATTGGTAACAAAACGCCATGGGTGATCATAACGTCATGGAAGCGCACATTCTTTATTTTATTTCATTTATCAATTGAAGACAATCAGAGGCCATTTTTTTCCATATAAGATGAAGTTATCAGCAGTGAGATAGGTTTATGCTGAACACAGTAGCTCACAGAGCATTTCTCACAAAAGGTGATGTTCCAATTAATGGGATGCCTGTGCTGACACCTGCCATAATTTTATTTGTGCTCAACTGTGAGAAAATGTATTTGGAACTCACTATAATGATGACCAGAGGACATCAATAGAAACGAGTGAAAGTGAATCAAGAACAAGTGTCAGCAAAATCTGTTTGGAATAGTCAACCACACAAGATCAGAGGGTAAAATATAATGATTATTCAAATTATGATAGATAATGGTGGATTAATTGGTGTTTGTCAACTCTGACTTTGCTTACATTTCTTTTCTGACCTAGCTTCGTTGCTCACATGTGAATTTTGATTTCAATTGAAGTAGCAATTCTTTGCAGAGCTAGGGTTCCTCCGGGGTTCATTACCATACATTAAAGACTACTATTCAGCTGAATCTGAATAGTGAGTATTGACAGGGTTTTGGACTGCACATGGCACAATGACCAAGTTCTGTCTGATCATCAGCACTTCTAGCAGAAGTCATTGGATACAGGATCAGGAGTAGCAACGACATTTGAGCTTATCGTTTCCAATTGCTAACACCATGATCAAATTAGAACAGAGGTTGGAACCTGCTGCCACCCAGTCTGTATGGTGCAGTAAATAACTGAACTATTAAAAGATAAGAAGGTGGAGAGCTGGATGAACACAGCAGGCCAAACAGCATCAGAGGAGCAGGAAGGCTGACGTTTCGGGCCTAGACCCTTCTTCAGAAATGGGGGAGGGGAAGGGGATTCTGAAATAAATAGGGAGAGAGGGGGAGGCGGATAGAAGATGGATAGAGGAGAAGATAGGTGGAGAGGAAACAGACAGTTAAAGAGGCGGGGATGGAGCCAGTAAAGGTGAGTGTAGGTGGGGAGGTAGGGAGGAGATAGGTCAGTCCAGGGAGGACAGACAGGTCAAGGGGGCGGGATGAGGTTAGTAGGTAGGAGATGGGGGTGCGGCTTGAGGTGGGAGGAGGGGATAGGTAGGAGGAAGGACAGGTTAGGGAGGTGAGGATGAGCTGGGCTGGTTTTGGGATGCGGTAGGGGGAGGGGAGATTTTGAAGCTTGTGAAATCCACATTGATACCATTGCGCTTCAAGCGGAGGCTCGGGGACCGCTTTGCAGAACACCTACGCTCGGTTCGCAATAAACAACTGCACCTCCCAGTCGCAAACCATTTCAACTCCCCCTCCCATTCCTCAGACGACATGTCCATCCTGGGCCTCCTGCAGTGCCACAACGATGCCACCCAAAACCAGCCCAGATTGTCCCCGCCTCCCTAACCTGTTCTTCCTCCCACCTATCCCCTCCTCCCACCTCAAGTCGCACCCCCATCTCCTACCTACTAACTTCATCCTGCCCCCTTGACCTGTCCGTCCTCCCTGGACTGACCTATCTCCTCCCTATCTCCCCACCTACACTCACCTTTACTGGCTCCATCCCCGCCTCTTTGATCTGTCTGTTTCCTCTCCACCTATCTTCTCCTCTATCCATCTTCTATCCGCCTCCCCCTGTCTCCCTATTTATTTCAGAACCCCCTTCCCCTCCCCCATTTCTGAAGAAGGGTCTAGGCCCGAAACGTCAGCCTTCCTGCTCCTCTGATGCTGCTTGGCCTGCTGTGTTCATCCAGCTCTACACCTTGTTATCTCAGATTCTCCAGCATCTGCAGTTCCTACTATCTCTGAACTATTGAAAGAGGAAGTTTTCAGGTCCAAAGTGTCAGATATTTTATTACTGCTCACCACTAAACAGTTTATTCATTTGGAAGTTCTCAACATCTTCATGACCAGAGACAATTCCTATGTTTAACAGGAATTCTTATGAAAGCAAAAACAACTGGTACACTGTGTATTTACATATGTAGGATATTTCAGAACCAAATAGTTTTATTTTGGTATTGGCAAAGTCAAAATGGAGTAAATAAGTAAATAAGCTGCAGTATCGAGATCAGAAACTTGACTGAACCAGCTATATAATTGCTGTGGCTACAAGAGCAGGTCAGAGAGTGGGAATTCTTTTCGGAGGAGAACAGAGCTCCAGGCAAATAATCTATTGGCATTGGATCAAATCCGATCAAAACATCCGGTGGAATTCAAAATTCAATTAATAAAATCTGGAAATAAAAATTAGTCTCAGGAATGGTGACCATGAAACTGTCATAGATCATTGTAAAAATCCATCTGGTTCTCTAATGTCCTTTAGGAAAGGAATTCTGCAGTCCCTGTCCAGTCTGTGCTACATGACAGATCTACAACAATATGGTTGACTCTTAAATGCCCTCCAAAATGCTTTGGCAAGCATTCAGTTCAAGGACAATTAGGAATGGGCAACAAATGCTGATTTTGCTCATGATTACATCTCATGAAAAAATAAATTATTTAAAAACATCTGCCACAGGTAACTTACCTTGTGATTCCTACAAACCTGTCTACCTTCTATAAGGCACAAACCAAGAATGTGATAGGATACTCTTTACTTAACTGAATGAAGGCAGCTCCAACACCATTCAATGAGGTCAACACCATCCAGTACAGTGCAGCCCATTTGACTGGCATCCCATTCACCACTTTCAACATTCATTCTCTTCCTCCAATATGGATGTCTGGTGGCAGCAGTGTGTTCGTTGTACACAGGACGCACTGCAGCAACACATCAAGGCCTCTTCGACAGAATGTTCCAAACCTGAGATTTCAACCACCTAGCAGGACAAGAGTAGGGGATGCATGCCAATTATTATCACTTGCAAATTCCTCTCTCATCACGGAACATCTTGGCTTGGAACTATGTTGCTGTTTTTTCACTGTCACTTGATCAAAATCCTGGAATTCCCTTCCTGACATCGCTGTGCATACACCTATATCATGGACGAAGTGATTCAAGAAGGTGGTTCTCAACAATATGGGTGGCACAGTGGGTCAGTGGTTAGCACTGCTGCCTCATAGCGCCAGGGACCCAGGTTCGATTCCAACCTCAGGTGACTGTCTGTGTGGAGTTTGCACATTCTCCCCGTGTCTGCGTGGGTTTCCTCCAGGTGCTCCGGTTTCTTCCCACAGTCCAAAAATGTACAGGCTGGGTGGATTGGCCATGACAAATTGCCCGTAGTGTTGAGGGATGTGTAGATTAGGTGGGTTATAGGGGGATGGATCTGGGTGGGATGCTCTGAGAGTCAGTGTGAACTTGTTGGGCTGAATGGCATGTTTCCACACTGTAGGGATTCTATGGATATGTCAGGATAGATAACAGATGCTGGCCTAGACAGTGACACTCAAAACCTGTAGAACAATAAAAAGAAGAATTTCAGCCTGAAGTAGCGATATAAATTGCTTAATGAAAAATGGAGTTATATACTTCTGTTTTGATGTATTCATAAGACGGAGACTACCTTCTCGTCAATGGCATATTTGTTTAACTTTGGTTATGAGTCAGAGATTCTTTTGGTGCAATAACATATCCCTAACTAAATTGCATTTACTTTACTAATAAAGCAATGCTACTGAGTCAACTTGCACACCAAAAATGCTGACGCACAAGACAACAGGAATGTGAAGTATTTACTTTTCAGTGGGAGGGTATGTAATAGGTTAAACGATAATGATTTTTTCTAGGTTTCCACACCAAGAAATCATCCCCTACAGCGTCACTTACAAACTTCCAATTGCAATTAGATTTATTGCTTCATTCTCCAATCTATTTTTCAGCTGTTGTCAATTTTTAAAAAGTGCTGAGAAAATTGAAAACCAAGTCTTCAAAGATGAACACTTTATATCAATAAGTCAAAGTACTCCTAACTTCTGTTTCTTTATCATTGTAGGAGCAATGATGAGCTGTTGTTTCTCAAAAGTCACTGCCAAATCTGCCATTCAGAACTACCCAACCCCCATCCTGACCTCATGGAGACATTTCTAAATTCCATGAGCTCATCTGGGAGTTGCTGGTTGCAAGGTAACTGCTAAACCGCATCTCTGGAGCCACAAAATCCATCATGTGGTGCAACATCCAATTAGCTGCTTTGAAAAGATTAAATTTAAAATTCTTAGATTCAAATCAGTATCATATGTTATTTGTCTAAAGCATAGGATAGAAATCTTTACTGAACTGAGTGTCTTAAAACATGCTATAAGTCTTTTTTCAAAAAAATCTCTTAATAATGCTATCTGGGAGCTTAAATTGTAGGTTCTGTAGATTTACAGCAAAACACATCCAGAAGTCAGTTTGTGTTCTCAAATGTTTCACCATTCAGTCCATGTATGTTAGAAACTATTAGATCAATCTTTGCGCAAAGGGACTGGGTTGGAATTATTTTCAATATTTTCTTTCCTTCTTCTTCAGTTCTCAGCCCAAAGGCAGATTCCACCCATTGCACCACAAATCTACACCAGTTAGAATAAAGATTGAAGCCTTTGCTGTCAGCACCAATCTGACCCATAGTGATCATCCAGCCTACTGAGTCAACCAGCTCTGCAAGGAGCCCAAGTTGCTATGACATGTACAATGTAGTCCAGAGCGATGAATAGAGATGTTAGAGGCTCCAAATTTTTTCCATCAACATTGTTAACCAGGAGTTAATATCTCCTGTCATTGGCATACGTTAAAAGGATTTACAAGTTGATACTCAACCAGTTTGGCTGCATTAAGGTAGGAATGCTATCCACTGCATCACAAGAACACCCAAATCTGAGTTTATAAGACGCCAAATATCGGTCTTGTCTGAGCTATCTTTCATTACCCAGCTCAAATTATGTTGATAGTCACATGCTGAAGCACTGAACAGTAAAACTGAGTGGAATGAATGACCTCCCGCTTTCCGTTATCAAAACTCAATACAAATATATGACTATTACTTCATTATTCATCATGAAAATTTAGCTTTCAGTTGTATTGACGCCCTGCTAACAATTTTGATCATGACAGCTACAACCCTGGTATGGATGTGGAGTCTTCTAATCTTAGTTACTTCTCATCAACACCAACTTGCAAGTTCCATCCTAACCACAGACCATCATGGCTTGGAACAGTAACACTGTTACTTTACTGCGGCTGGGGCAAATTCCCAGAACTCCCTTCTCAGCTGGGCCCACAGTACAGCAGGGCCCAAACACCAGTGCTGGGAGCTGTAGAGTTCCCAGTGAGCTAAGTTCGGGACTGAGGGAGCAGAGCCAGGGGTCTAGACCAGGAGCAACACTGGGGCCAGAGATTTCTGACGCTGCACTTCCAGCATTGCCAATGTACCTTACGGACTGCAGCAGTTCAGGATTGAAGCTCACCATACTTTCTTAAGCGCAGTTAGGGACAGACAATAAATGGTAGCTCCGTCAGTGATGTCCACATCCCATGAACAGATACAAGATAAACTTTACAGCTAATGAAGTGCTTTTGAAACAGAGTCTCATCAAATTATATGAAGCAAACTCCCACAAATGACAATGTGATAATGACCAGGTAATCAGCATTTCTGTGACATTGATTGAGGGATAGATATTGGCCACAACACCAGAGATAACTCCCATAATTCTGTAGGATCTATCACTTAAGTAGGCAGATTAGGCCTCGGTTTAGTATCTCATCCAAGGAGGATACCTCTTATAGTGCAGCACTCCGACACTGGAGTCTCAGTTTTGGTCTTCATGAGCTTGAACCTGCTAACTCACAGCTGAACATGCAACAAACTAAATAAAAACAGAAATTGCTGGGAAAAGTCAGCAGGTCTGGCAGCATCTGTGGAGAGAATGCAGAGTTAATATTTTCGATCCAGTGAACTTTCTCCAGTTCTGAAGAAAGGTCACTGGATGGGGAAGTGTCACTGGACGTGAAATGTTAATTCTGCTTTCTCTCCTCAGGTGCTGCTAGACCTGTTGAGTTTGCCCAGCAATTTTGTTCGTGTTTCTGATTTCCAGCATCCACAGTTCCTTTTATTTTCTTTGTTCAACTATATTTCAAGTTGGCTTGCATTTGTTGTCATCATAGAATCATAGAATCAGATAGCATTGAAACTATGCCCTGGCATTTTAAGTACTCATCCAGATTCTTAAATGTTGCAAACGTGATTGCCTCCACCACCCTCTCAGACAGCATGCTCCATATTTTACACTTTATCAGGATTAAGTTCCATCTGCTATTGCTCTGCCCAATTTACTAGCTAATCAGACTGCAACCTGAGTTCATCCTCCACATTACCAACAACACCACCAATTTCCATGTCATCAGCAAACTTACTAATTATACCTTCTATATTCACATCCAAGTCGTTAATGTACACATCCCAGCACTGATCCCTTTAGTGCAACACTGGTCACAGGCTTCTAATTACAACATCAATCTTGCATCATCACCCTTTGCCTCCTGCTTGTTAGTCAATTTTGGATGCAGTTTGCTAACTTCACTTGGATCCCATGGCCTCTTACCGTTTGGACCAGCCTTCCATGTGGGACTTTGTAAAAGGCCTTAATGAAGTCCATGTAAACCACATAAACTGCACTACCCACATCAATATATTTAGTTACCTTTTCAAAAATCTCAGCTAAGTTAGCCAGACAGGTTGTCGCTCTATTAGGTTCATGCTCACTATCCCTGATCAATCCCTGTCTTTCCAAGTTTTGACTAATCCTGTCCTTCAGAATTTTTCCCAATAATTTCCCTACCACTGATGTCAGACTAACTGGTCTGTAATTACTTGGCCTATCCCTGCTACCCTTCTTGAACAGAGGAACTACATTAGCCATCTTCCAGTCATCTGGTACTTCACCTGTGACCAGTGAAGCATTAAGCCCCAGCAATCTCCTGCCTTGCCTCCCATAGCAGCTTGGGATATATCTCATCACGCCCTGGGAGTTTATGCATTGTGTGGCGCTAAAACATCAAATACCTTCTCCTTATTAATCTTAAAGTGTTCTAGAATTTCTACATCATTTGGCAGCATCAATACTAAGTAAATTAGTTGAGTCCTAAATGTCAATGCTGCTGAAATAGGTCTGTGGCAGGTGGAGAGAACCACAAGAGGGAAGAACATATTTGACCTCATCCTCATTAATCAGCTGGCTGCACAGAATTTGTAACCTCATGCCCTGCAATAGCCCCCACTTTACCATTACCATCAAATAGGGTATCAACACTGGATCAATGAAGTGTGCAGGAGGGATGTCAGGAGCAGCACCAGGCATACCTAAAAATGAAGTATGAACCTGGTGAAGTTACAAAACAGGAATAATTGCATGACAAACAGCATAAGGAGCAAGTGTTAGGCAGAATTAGGATCAGATCTAAGTTCTACAGTTCTGACACATCTAGTTGTGAATGGTGGTTGACAGTTAAACAACTCAGCAGAGGAGGATGGTGCATTACCATCCCCATCCTCAATAATGGATGAGCCCACACATCAATGCAAAAGGTAAGACTGAAGTATTTGCAGTAATCTTCAGTCAGAAGTACCGAGTGAATGATCCACCTCTCCCTCCTCCAGGGGTCTCCAGCATCACAGATGCCAGCTTTTAGCCAATTCAGTTCACTCCACATGATATTAAGAAGTGTGTAGAGGCAGTGGATACTGCAAAGTTAGTGGGCCCTGACAATATTCCAGCAATAGTACTGAAGACTTGTTTTCCAGTATTTGCTTTGGCCCAGTTCCAGTCCAGATACAACATTGCTATTTAACTAACAATGTGAAAAACTGCTCAGGTATGTCCCGTACGCAAATAGCAGGACAAATCCAACTGGTCAATTACTGCCCAACGTATCTGCTCTGGATCATCAGTCAAGTGATAGAAGATTTTATCAATAGTGATGTCCAGCAGCACTTGCTCAGCAATGACCTGTTCTCTGATGCTCAGTTTGGGTTTGTCCAGGGCCATGCAACATTTGCTTTGATTTGATTGGATTTATTGTATTCACATGTACCTAAGAAAGTGAAAAGTTTTGTTTTGCAAGCAGTACAGGCAGATCATAGCAAACAAGGACATACAGATCATAGGGTGCTTAGACAGAGCGAGGCATACAAGTTTACAGCTGCACAGGAGGTGCACAAAGCAAGACCAACATTAGCAAAATCAACATTATTTGAAGTTAGAGACATCCAATCAGCAGTCTAATAATAGCAGGGAAGAAGCTGTTCTTGAACCTGTTGGTGCATTTGTTCAAGTTTCTGCCTGATGGAAGAAAGCATTAGCAGGGTTTGAGGGATCTTTGTTGATGTTGGCAACCTTTCTACAGCAACATGAAGTGTAAATGGACCTCTTGACCTCATTATATCTTTGGACCAAACATGGACAAAGGAACTGAATTTCAAAAGTGAGATGAGAGTGAGTGTGCTAGGTATCGAGGCTGCATTTGACTGAGTTTGGCACAAAAGATCCCAAGTAAAGCTGGAGTCAATAGGAGGCAGGGGGTAAACTCTTTGCTGGTTGGATTTATACCTGGCACAAAGCAAGATGGTTGTGGTTAGTGGTCATCAAAGATCTCAGTTCCAGATCAACTCTATGGGAGTTCCTCAGGGTAGTTGTCCAAACATCTTCAATGACCTGTCCTCCATATTAAACATCAGAAGTCAGTTGTTCACTGATGACCGCAGAATGTTCAACATCATTCAAAACTCCTCAGATACTGAAGTAGTTCATGTTCAAATCAACAATATCCTGGTTTGGGCTGACAAGTGGCAAACAACATTTTTGTCACACATGTACCAACCAATGTCCATCTCCCACAGGAGAGAATCTAACCATCGCCCCTTCACATTCAGTTGCATTACTATCACGAAATCCTCTGCTATGAACATCCTGGTGGGGTTATCATTTATCAGAAACTAAATTAGACTAGCCATCTAAGTACTGTGGCTACAAGAGCAGGTCAAAGGCTAGAAATAATGCAGCAAATCACACACCTCCGGACTCCCCAAAACCTGTCAAACATCTATAAGGCACAAGTCAGGGGTGTAATGAATACTATCCACTTGCCTGGATGAGTGCAGCTCCAACCACTCAAGAAGCTTGAAATCATCCAGGAAAAAGCAGTCTGCTTGATTAGCATCACATTCACAAAGATTCACTCCCTCCACTACTGGAGCTCAGTAGCAACAATGTGTACTTCAAGATGTAATGTATAAATTCACCAAAACTTATTGGGCAGAACCTTAAAAACCCATTACCCCTACCATTGAGAAGGACAAGAGCAGGATTACCTTCAAGTTCCCCTGGTAGCCACTCAGCATTCTCACTTGGAAATATATCATTGTTCCTCACTGTCACTGGGTCAAAATCCTGGAATTCCCTTCATAAAGTAGACCTATGTACAACAAATGGACTGCAGTGGTTCAATAAGGCAGCTCACCGTCACTTTGTCAAGGACAACTAGGGATGGTCAATAAATGCTGGCTCAGCTAGTGAATGAGTAGGTAGTGCAGAGAGCAAGGAGGTTTACATGTTTGAAGGAATTGGGTAGGTAACAGTGAGGGAAGATTTTGCATTCACCGTGAGAGTGGTAGACTTGAACCTTACTGGAAGGTAGGTGCACATGAGGTAGCAGAGAAAAGATGGTGGCGTTTGTTCTTGTGGATCACAGAAGGTCATTATTATTCTTCCTGTACTGCTGGATGTTCCTCCAGGTAGTAACTTTGGTTCAGACCGGCAGGGTTTGGAAGTGATGTCTCCTCTGGCAATCCAGGGAAACGAAGACAGTCCTGCTATGCATCACAATGTCCACCAGGACCTCCAGGTCTCTGTGAGCAAAGTGGTGTTCCCTTTCTCAGTGATCTCTGGAACAATTAGTCACACACAAGAACTGTATAGGGCAGCTCCCGACTTGCAGCGCATGACCTGGTGCACTGTTGCAATTTAAAAATGGCACTGGTGTCAGGATATCCTGGCAATTGCAAGAATTTCTGCCACTAGTGAGCACACAATAGCCTAAGCAGGGCATCATAGATATGCTAGCATAGTGAAGCAAGCTGTACAGAACTTTGTGAGATGATACTCTGAAGCTCATGGAGAGACACCCTTCATGAAACTCCCCAAAATTGAGAATTAGCAAATGTTCAGTAAAATTCAGTCCATTGTTTTGATATGGAAAACTTTCAATTGTAACATGAATGTGCAACATTTTTGCTTCAAGTACCCTCAGCTATCCTAGATACTAATGACTTATTTTGTGGAGAGGTATGTTATAGAATCATACAGGACAGAAGAGACCCTCCGGCCCATCAAGCCTGTACAACCAAAAATATACTATGACCTACACAAGTCCCACTTTCCTGCACTTTGCACAATAATCCTCAACACTGGTGCCCTGCAAGGCTGCATACTCAGCTCCTTACTATACTGCTTATACACATTAGACTGTGCGGCCAATTCAGCTCTAACACCATTTACAAATTTGCTGATGACACCACCGTAGTGGGTTGGATCTCAAATAACGATGAGACAGAGTACAGAAAAGTGATCCAGAGTTTAGTGACATGGTGTAAAGACAACAATCTCTCCCTTGATGTCAGCAAAATGAAAGAGCTGATCATTGACTTCAGGAAGCAGAGTGGAGGACATGCCCCATCTGTATCAATGGTGCTGAGGTGGAGATGGTCGAGAGCTTCAAATTTCTAGGAGTAAATATCACCAAAAATCTGTCCTGGTCCATCCATGTTGGTGTTACAGTCAAGAAAGCACACCAATGCCTCTACTTCCTCAGAAGTATAAGGAAATTCGGCATGTCCATAATGACTCTTACCAATTTTTACAGATGCACCATAGAAAGCATCCTATTCGGATACATCACAGCTTGGTATGGCAACTGCTCGGCCCACAACTGCAAGAAATTGCAGAGATAGT
>NC_063344.1:15509432-15550990 GCF_021869965.1 Rhincodon typus | reverse complement strand
TGCTTGGCCTGCTGTGTTCATCCAGCTCTACACCTTGTTATCTCAGAAATTACAGAGAGTTCTGAATGCAAACCAGTCCATCATGAAAACCTGCCTTCCTTCCATTGACTCTGCCTACACATCCTGCTGCATCAGGAAAGCAACCAACGTCATCAAATACCTATCCCATCCCAGTTATACTATCTTTCATCCTCTTCAATCAGGTACAAAAGTTTAAAAATATGTACCAACAGATTCAAGAACAGCTTCTTCCTTGCTATTTACAGACCTGTGAACAGACCTCTCATAAATTAGAGTTGATTTTTCTCTGCACCTTCTCTGTAGCTGTAACACAATACTCTGCATTCTGTTTTTTTACCCTGATGTATTTATGTAAGATATGATTTATCTGGATAGTATGCAAAACAATATTTTTCATTGAATCTCAGTACATGTGATAATACTAAATCAAATCAAATCAAATTGTCACAAAGCCCTGAATGTTCTGATACTCCAAGTGCTCGTCCAAATACTTTTTAAAGTTGTGAAGTTTTCCCACCTTAACTGCCCTCCTAGTCGCTGCATTCCAGATTCCCACCACCCTCTGGATGGAAAAGCTTTTCCTCAAATTTCCTCTAAATCTCTTGTCTTTCACTTTAAAATTATATCCCTTGTTATTTACCCTTTAACCAAGTGGAACATCTGCTTTCTACTCACTTTGTCTTTGCCCCTCATAATCTTAGACACCTTTATCAGGTCCCCTCTCAGCCTTCTCTGCTCCAAAGAAAACAATCTGAGTCTTCATAGTTGAAATGGTATATCCAAGGAAACATCTCCTCTGTACCTCCTCTAGTGGAATCATATCCTTCCTATAGGATGGTGACCAGAACGACACATAGTACTTCAGCTGTGGTCTAACCAAAGGTTTGTATAGCTCTAACATGACCTCCCTGCTCTTTTAATCTGTGCCACTACTGATAAAGGCAAATATCCTGTATGCCTTCTTAACTACCCTAGTATCCTGTCTTGTTACCTTTAGGGATCGATGGACAAGCACCCCAAGATCCTTCTGTTCTAATGAGTTTCCTAGTGTCTCACCATTCATTGAGTACTCTTTTGTCTGTTCCTTCTTCTAAACTAGATTTCTGAAGAAGGGTCTAGGTCCGAAACGTCAGCTTTCCTGCTCCTCTGATGCTGCTTGGCCTGCTGTGTTCATCCAGCTCTACACCTTGTTATCTCAGATCCTCCAGCATCTGCAGTTCCTACAATCTCTCCTCACATTTATCAGGTTTAAATTCCATCTGAACAATCTGTTTGTATCCTCCTGTAACCTGACACCTTCCTCCTCACTGTCAACAACCGGACCAAACTTTGTGTCATCTGCAAACTTATCATCCCCACTACATTCTCATCTGCATGATTTATGAATAAGGGACCCAGCATTGATCCCTGTGGTACATCAATGCACTCCAGGCTCCAGTCACACAAACAGCCTTCTACCATCACCCTCTGCCTCCTATCACCAAGCCAATTTTGGATCCATTTTGCCAAGTTATGCTGGATCCCTTGAGCTGTTACCTTCTTTATCAGTTTCCCATGTGGAACCTTGTTACAGGCCTTGCCAAAACAATACAAACTACATCAACTACTCTAACTTCATTCAAACACTTGGTCAACTCCTTGAAAAATTCCACCAGATTTTTTAGTCATGGCCTTCCTCTGACAAAGCAACACTGATTATTCCTGATCAAACCTATCCTCTCTAAATGGAGATTCATTTTCTCAGCCACTATTTTCTCCAACAGTTTCCCTACCACTGACGTTGGACTCAGTGGTATATAGTTCCTTGATCTATCTCTACCACCCTTCTTCTGAAGTGGAACCACATTAGCTATCATCCTGTCCTCTGGCACCTCCCCTGTGGCCAGAGATGATTCGAAAAAGTGGGTTAGGCCTCTGTGAATACCTCCCTCGTCTCCCACAGCAGCCTGGAATACAGCTTATCCAGGCCTGGCTGGCCACTTTTAAATCTAACAAAACCCCTAATACCTCCTCATTTCTTATATCAATCTGCTTAAGAATTTCACAGACCATCTCCTCAAATTCTGTACTTGCATTCTCCTTCTCCCGAGAAAAGGACAAAATGAAGTATTCCCTTAATGTTCCACCAATGTCCCTCGGCTTCATGCACAGATTGCCTTTTGGTGCCTACTAGGCCTTATTCCTTCCCATATTATTCTCTTCACCTTGACGTTCTTGTAGAATATCTTGGGATTCTCTCTAATCTTGCCCATCAGCATTTTGTTGTACCCCCCCTTTGCTCTCCTAATTGCTTTCTTGAGACTCCCCATTGCACTTGCTATACTCCTGTTGGACCTCCGTTGTTTTGCTCTTTTTGTACCTATTATATGTCTCTCTTTTCCTTTTCATCCAGTCCTCAATATTGCTATACGTTCCAGGGTTCTCTGATCTTGTTGCTTCAACATTTCACCCTAAAGGGATATGTTGGGCCTGTACCGATTTGAACGCTACTGTTCTGCTGTAGATTTACCCTCAAATAGCTGTTCCAGACTATTTTGGCCAGATCCTGCCTTATTTTAATAAAATCTGCTTTACCCCAATCTAAAACTTGTTTTTGCAGACCATCTTTTCCTTTTCCATAACAAACTTAAAACGTATGTGTTACTATCACTAAAATGCTCCCCAACTGTCACCTTGAACATCTATATGTTCTGACATGTCTTGAATTGGAAGTTTGTATTGATATCATGCAGTTAAGCTTAATGTTGAACGAGCTTTTGGGATTAACTGTTTTTCTTTTGCAGTTGGTGTACTATACAGCTCAACTATTTGCCCTTTTACTCAAATTCCAGATATGTAGGTTTTATAAATATTTACTTCTCTGACACAAGGCGTGAGATTCAGTGCCATTTCCTGAACTATTTCTAGCACTTTTTTGTCAAGGGCAGCTTTAAAAATGGCACCTTCACTTAAAATCAACTATGTTTACTGATCTTCAGCTTCTGCTTTTTTTTGTAACTTTCCAACTTGACTATTCCCATGCTCCCTCTGCTAGCCTGTTGCCATCTTTCACACTCTATAAACTTGCATGCATCTAAACCCTGCTACCCATGTCCTAACTTGAACCGAGTTCTATTCATCAATCACCTCACTGCACATTGATCAACGCTAACTCACAATTTGGTGACATATTTTATTGAAGGCTTTTATAGTCACATTCAAATCTTTCTGTGGCCTCACTCTTCCTTATCTCCATAAACTTTTCAGATCTACAAACTCCAGGAGTATTCTCCAGGCTCAAACCTCTTGTAAAGAACCCACTGTCTTCCCTCCATCATTGGCAGGTGTGACTTCAGTCATCAAGACCCTAAGGTCTCAAGATCCCAAGCTCTCAAGATCCCTGTCAAATCTCATTGATTTTTTTTCTCTCTCACTTGTTTTAAGTTGCTGGTCAACTGTCTTAATGGGTTCTTCTTTGGCATAGCAGTAATTTCTGTGAGACCCCTTCTAGACATTAAAGAAAATTTATTGATTCAATTATTGTTAATAGATTTTCTGCAATGGCTGCATGGATACTTTAAGTTTCAGGATCTACTACTGCTCAGAACTCATTTCAGTCTCTATCCAAATTACTTCAAAATGATTAGTTACGTGCTTCCCTTTTTCTCGTAGTGTACAAAGCTACAGAATATACTATTAGAGATAGAATAAAAGAAGGAGTGTATCAGCATTAGATAATTGGTGTGATTGGGGTTGAAGAGTGAAAAAACAGAGAAAAGGTGGAGGAATAGGCCATTCAATATTAATGGCTGATTCTCAATCTCGATGCTATATTCATGCTTTCTCTCCATTCTAATTGAGGTCTTTAAAATCCAGAAAAAAATTCTTAGATAGATTCAGTGACTTGGCCTCCACAGCCTTCTGTGGTAGAGAATTCCACTATCCTTTAAAGTGAAAAAATATTTCCTCATGTGAATCCTAAATGGTCCACCCCATATCGAGATATACTGTGTCCCTTGTTTCTAGGTTCCCAAGCCAGGAAAACAGCCTCCCTGTATCTATTATGTCCAGACCTGTTAAAATTTTATATATTTCAATCAGATCCCCTCTCACCCCTCTAAACTCCAGTGAATTCAGGCCCAGTCAAATCAATTCCTCCTTACATCGATAGTCCTACCATCCTGGCGTCAGCCAGGAACCTTTGTTGTATCTCTTTATGGCAAATATATCCTTAGGTAGGAAGGCCAAAATTGCAAGCAATACTCCAGGTGTGATCTCATCAAGACTCAGTATAACCGCAGTAAGACATCCCTACTTCTCAAATTCTCTTGCTTTGATGATCAATATACCATTCGCATTTCTAATTGGTTGCTGCATTTGCTGACTTTCATTGACTGGTGTACAAGAACTCACAGATCCTCTTCTATATCCACATTGCCCAACATATTATTATTTAAATAATACTCTTCCTTTCTTATTTTCACATTGATGTATAACTACACATTTAGCTATATTATAATGCATCTGCCATATGTTTGCCCACCCACTCAACTTGTCTAAGCTAACTTGTATCCTTTTCGTATCCTCCTCACAACTCAGAATCCCACCCTGTTTTGTGTTGTCAGCAAACTTAGAAATGTTGCATTTGGTTCCCTCCTCCAAGTCATTTATATACATCATGAATAGTAGGAGCAAGGAGCGCTGATCCCTGCAGTACCCCTTTCGTTGCTGCCTGCCACTCAGATAAAAGACCCGCTTATTCCAACTGTTTTCTGTCAATGAACTTTCAATTCATGCCAGTGTTACCCCTTAACCAATGTGCTTTAACTTTGCCCATTAACCTCTTATGAGGAACCTTATCAAACACCCAGCACATCAATGCAAGATTGATTGATTAATTGTATTTTGGTACATGTGACAATAAAATCAATGAAAAGCTTTGTTTCCGAGTAGTACAGGCAGATCACAGCAAGCAAAGGATGTACAGATCAAAAAAGACTTGCAGCCTTAAGGGTTACGTTGCTGGTTACATTATTTGAGGCTGGAGTCCACTCAACAGTCTGATAACAGCCAGAAAGAAGCTGTTCCTAAACATGCTCGTGCATGTGTTCAGGCTTCTTATTTCTTCTGCCTAATGGAAGAGGTTGTAGGAAATCATTACCAGGGTGCGATGGGTCTTTGATGATGTTGGCCGCCTTTCCGCGGCAGTTGGCCCTGGAAGTAGAGTCCAGGGATGGAAAGTTGGCCTCTGTGATGGTCTGGGCTACGCACACCACTTTCTGTAGTTTCTTACAGTCCAAGGCATACCAGGCCATTATGCACCCGGACAGTATGTTTTCAATAGTGCATCTGTAGAAGTTGGTGAGGGACCTCATGGACATGCGAAATTTCCTGAGCCTCCTGAGGAAGAACAGGCATTGTTCTGCCTTCTTGACTGTCACATTTATGTGTGAAATCCAGGATAGCTCATCAGTTATCACCATTCTGAGGAACTTGAAGCATCTGCAATAACCTTCAGCCAGAAGGGCTAAGCGAATGATCCATTTTGGCCTCCACCCGAGGTACCCAGCATCAGAGATGCCAGCTTTCAGCCAATTCAGTTCACTCCACATAACATCAAGAAACAGGTGGAAGCACTGAATACTGCAAAGGCTAGGGGCCCTGACAACATTCTGGCAATAGTACTGAAGACTTATGTTCCAAAATTAGTCACACCCCTGCCAGGTCAGTTACAAAACAAGCATCTACCCAACAATGTGGAAAACTGCCCAGGTATGTCCTGTACAGAAAAAAAGCAGGACAAATCAAATCCAATCAATTACCACACCATCAGGCTACCCTTAAACTGATGCAATGTCATCAAAAGTGCTAACACGCAGCACGTCTTCAGTACTTTTGATGGGTGAAGTTTAATTACAGCTTTAAAACAGGAGCTTATAGCTGAAGTTACTGTAAATTAGACTGGTTGAATCCAGTTTCCAAAGCCTTTGAATTAGGGGCCATAGAGGAGGCCTTGCCCAAAGGGGTAAGTCATGGCAGAAAAGCTCACAGCCATGTCTACTCCTCCTGCTCTTTGTAGGAAGCCAGGCACGTTTTCAATGCCCAGGACCAGCACATATGTAGGAAGCGTCTGCAACCAAAGCTCTGGGAAGCCAGGTTTTGGAGCTGGAGCAGCAGCTGGGGACATTGGAGATTCTATGAAACTTAAGAATATTGTGGATAGAATGTACAGAGGAGGCCAGGCTGAAGGCTAAAATTCCACAGGCAGAAAGGGAACAGACAACGACCAGGCAGAATAACAGGACTAGGCAGCAGGCAGTGGAGGAATCTCCTGTCGCCATTCCCCTGCAAAACATATATACAGCTTTGGGATGGTGTTGAAGGGAATGGCCTCTCAGGGGAAAGCAGTAGTAGCCAAATTCCTTGTACCACAGTTATCTCTGCTGCATGGGAGAGAAGGAAAAAGTGTCAGAATACAATAGTTATAGGGAATTCAATTGTAAGGGGGATAGAACATAGAACATAGAACATAGAACATTACAGCGCAGTACAGGCCCTTCGGCCCTCGATGTTGCGCCGACCTGTGAAACCTATCTGAAGCCCATCTAACCTAAACTATTCCATTATCATCCATATGTTTATCCAATGACCATTTAAATGCCCTTAAAGTGGGCGAGTCTACTATTTTTGCAGGCAGGGCATTCCACGCCCTTACTACTCTCTGAGTAAAGAACCTACCTCTGACATCTGTCCTACATCTATCACCCCTCAATTTAAAGCTATGTCCCCTCGTGCTAGCCATCACCATTCGAGGAAAAAGGCTCCCACTGTCCACCCTATCTAATCCTCTGATCATCTTGTATGTCTCTATCAAGTCACCTCTTAACCTTCTTCTCTCTAACGAAAACAGCCTCAAAACCCTCAGCCTTTCCTCATAAGACCTTCCCTCCATACCAGGCAACATCCTGGTAAATCTCCTCTGCACCCTTTCCAATGCTTCCACATCCTTCCTATAATGCGGTGACCAGAACTGTACGCAATACTCCAAGTGCGGCCGCACCAGAGTTTTGTACAGCTGCAACATGACCTCATGGCTCCGAAACTCAATCCCTCTACCAATAAAACCTAACATACTGTACGCCTTCTTAACAACGCTATCAACCTGGGTGGCAACTTTCAGTGATCTATGCACATGGACACCGAGATCTTTCTGCTCATCCACACTACCAAGAATCTTACCATTAGCCCAGTACTCTGTATTCCTGTTACTCCTTCCAAAGTGAATCACCTCACACTTTTCCGCATTAAACTCCATTTGCCACCTCTCAGCCCAGCTCTGCAGCTTATCTATGTCCCTCTGTAACCTACAACATCCTTCTGCACTATCCACAACTCCATCGACTTTGGTGTCATCCGCAAATTTACTAACCCATCCTTCTAAGCCCTCATCCAGGTCATTTATAAAAATGACAAACAGCAGTGGCCCCAAAACAGATCCTTGAGGTACACCACTAGTAACTGAACTCCAGGATGAACATTTCCCATCAACCACCACCCTCTGTCTTCTTACAGCTAGCCAATTTCTGATCCAAACCACTAAATCACCCTCAATCCCATGCCTCCGTATTTTCTGCAATAGCCTACCATGGGGAACCTTATCAAACGCTTTACTGAAATCCAAATACACCACATCAACCGCTTTACCCTCATCCATCTGTTTGGTCACCTTCTCGAAGAACTCAATAAGGTTTGTGAGGCACGACCTACCCTTCACAAAACCGTGTTGACTATCCCTAATCAAATTATTCCTTTCTAGATGATTATAAATCCTATCTCTTATAATCCTTTCCAACACTTTACCCACAACCGAAGTAAGGCTCACTGGTCTATAATTACCAGGGTTGTCTCTACTCCCCTTCTTGAACAAGGGGACAACATTTGCTAGTCTCCAGTCTTCTGGCACTATTCCTGAAGACAATGACGACATAAAGATCAAAGCCAAAGGCTCTGCAATCTCCTCTCTAGCTTCCCAGAGAATCCTAGGATAAATCCCATCCGGCCCAGGGGACTTATCTATTTTCACACCTTCCAGAATTGCTAACACCTCCTCCTTATGAACCTCAATCCCGTCTAGTCTAATAGACTGTATCTCAGTATTCTCCTCGACTACATTGCATTCTCCTCGACTACATAGATAGGCATTTCTGTGGCTGTAAACAAGACACAAGAATGGTATATTGCCTCCCTGGTATGAGGGTCAAGGATGTCTCAGAGCAGCAACAGGACATTCCAGGAGGTTGGTTGGTTGGGGGGTGGGAGGGTGGGGAGGAAGAGAGCCTGTGACCATGGTATACATTGGTGCCAATGACATAGGTAAAAAAGGATGAGAATCTTTAAAGCACAATACTAGGGAGTTGGGAAATAAGTTGAAAAGTAAGACCTCAAAAAGGTAGTGACCTCGGGATACTGTCAGTGCTATGTGCTAGCCAGAATAGAAATAGCAGGATATATCAGATACATACATGGCTGGAAAGTCAATGCAAGGGGAAGAGTTTAAGATTTCTGGGTCATTGTGACCAGTTCTGGGGGAAGTGGGACCAGGACAAACTTAAGAGGTTACAACTGGGCCAGACTGGGGCTGTTGTCCTCGGGACAGTATTTACTAGAGTGACTGGGGAGGATTTTAAATGAGAATGACAAGGGGATGGGAATCTAAGCAGGGTGATAAGGGAAAGAGAAACAAGGACAGTATTAAAGAAAGAATAATAAAATGCAAAAACGGTCAACAGAGTAATCAAGGGCAAGAGACAAATAGAGCCACAGTACAAAGAAAAGTGTGGATGGTTAAAAATGGCAAAAAGGCAAGCCTAAAGGCTTTGCATCTTACTGCATGAAGCATATGCAATAAGGTAGACAAACTGACAGCATATATCGAAGTAAATGGATATGATCTCACAACCATTATGAGACATGGTTACAAGAAGATCAAAACTGGGAACTTAACATTCAGGGATATTTGACCTTCCAGAAGGCAAGAGGGAAAGTATAGGTGGGAAATAACATCAAGGGAAAGGCAGCATTGGCAGGAGCAGTGTACACATCCCCAAACGGTAGCTGTAGGAAAGGGTATAAATCACTAATGATAGGAGCATGTACAAAGAATAGAGCAATAAAAGTCACCAAAAATTAACGTTGTTTGAGTTAATAAAGTTGGAAAGGGTACTGGCGAAGGATTCCATGAAGGACTCTCCTTCTTAACTACTTCCCTTCACCTGGAGGCATGCTCACCCGCAGGTTAAACCAGTCATCTCTCTCTAATGAGAGAGCAGGTTTACGGTCTGGTAAGACTGTGGTAACTTTCCTTTTATTCAATGCCAAGTTTATATTGCCTCTAAAAGGAAAAATAGACATGCCATTTAAATAACATCTTTCACAATCTCTGAATGCTATAAAGTGCTTTAGAGATAATGCATCAGTTTTGAAGTGTAACCACTGTTGTGACTTCTGAAAACTGATTGGTATTGGTGGAGTCTTGCAGTGTGCAAATTGCAGATAAAGGACAAACAATCCTCACACTTTTGACACAGAATTTTATCTATAACTTTGTGAAAAAAATATTCAAAGATGCACATACAGCCTAATTTTATGCTGGAATAGAAGAGCTAGGCTAGAATTTAGAACAAAAAAATGTTAGCAACTCATATCACTATTAACGATGTGTCACTGGCATTGAACCAGTAGATTTCTGCTAATTGTGTCTTATGCTCAAACGGTAAGATATGGGAATACCGTCTGGGAGGGGAATAAAAATGGGAAAGTTGAGGTAATCTTTCTTCTTAAGAGGCAAAATAGCACAACTTTGATTGGCAGGGATACACTTCCAATAGCACAATGGAAGTACTACAGCCTTAAGATAAAACTGTGACAATTGGAAGCATTACAAATGTTTGAGGAATTTGAAAATTGCAACCTCCTCTTCAACTCTTGTGCAGAGTTTACTAGTTTTACATGCTTAGACCTTGGGTATCCTCAACTACAACTCACTCCTGTGCACTAAAACAAGAAAGATTAAGGTTTAAAAAGCATTTTTGTCTTCTTAGTTTTTAAGCAAACAGATAAATGAGTCCACTTCACCTCAAGCCCCTATGTTGCACCATAGACTGTAAAAGAAAATTGTCATTTGTATACAATTAAATCAACAAAGGCTTTAGATACAGCAAGTGTAGCTTATAACATTCATTCACAAGAGAATTGTGCCAAACTTCAGAATAATTTTACAAGCCTCCATGCTTGGTATGGAGAATTACCCCAGGCAGGGCAGATTGCAAAATTAATTTCCATAAGTTTTTTAAAATCTTTATCCTCAATGCACTACCAAGCAGACAGGCTCTGAAGCACAGCTGGAAATTATCCAAAAATAACGTAAAGGGTAATCTAAAACAAAGATGAGAATTTTGCAATCCATTTACAGCCTTAACTGTCACTACCTCTGTATTCTCCTCCAGCCACACAACCCACAGAGATATTGATGCTTCTCTAATTCTGAAGCGTTCCTCATTTTAATTGCTCAATTAGTTGTTGCTCTCCATTTCTCTTTCCTTCTTTAAGATACTCCTTAAAATCTATATCTGTGACAGGATTTTGGTCATCTGCCCTGATACCGCTTCACATGACTTGGTGTTACATTTTCATTTATAATACTCCTGTGAAGGACCTTGGCACTATTTTATTAAACTGGAAAAGTGTTAGATAAATCCAGTTTCTTGTGGGATAACATATTCGGTGATTCCATAGTTTTACTGCAATTCAGTGCAAGTCCATTCCTGCAGCAAGATACTAAAAGTACGTTGTCAATTGGATGTTAATTACCATCACCAACAGCCAAAGTGAAGTTGGGTAGTATTTGAAATTGAGTTTTACATATCACTGTAACATTACTCTCATTGTTTTTAAGAGCATAGTATTGAAGTGGAATGGTTATTTTCTATCCATTGCTTTCAAAGTTTATCAAATCACTGTTTGATAAGCTACAAATGACAGCCCATCTCTACTGTGAAGGTACTTGGGGTATTCTACCCAACAATCCATTCACTTAGTTATTTCAAAAGGACTCCCCTAACAGTTGCATTTATTTAGAAATAGGTTAAATCTGTTGAATAATTTAAACATCAAGAATGTATAAAAGAAATCTTCCACAGTATCACTTACCAAGCTTTTGAAAAACATTTAAAATATAATTCTATGCAGTGAAACTTGTTTCACAGATGTTTTCCGAGGAAATCTACATTCTTCGTCAAGACAGGCAACATTCTAATTCTCTTACAGTCAGCAGTGCTGTCAAGATTAATAATTCAATTTAAGAAAGGTGGATTACAATAATTTTGTAATCTATACTATCAAATGGACACCAGAGCCAAAATGAACAGGGTTTTAAATCAAGTGTCCGAGTATTAAGCATTTACAAACACCCAATTCACAATGGAGTCTGGCAGATGATATTATAGCATTACCAAAATTTCAGTACAAATCAAAAATAGAAAGTATTCTCGATGTGTTTCAGATTTCAAATAAATGCAGTTTATCCATTGGCCTAATGTATTTATAACTTATTTTCAATCTGATATTAGGGTTTTTTTGGTGCAGTTTGAAACTATCACTTCATTTTAGTTTCAAAAGGTTGCTTGCTTCACAATTTTTATGCTGTAACTTTTAATAGTCTTGACTCAAGTTTTCTATTTGACTCTGATTGAACAACACGATTATTGTAAGATGCAGATCTACAACTTGGGGAAAGAAAGTGAGCCAATGTCAAAGATCTCAATTTGCCTTTGGAAATAGCAATTTTAAAAATGATACATTTATAAACAGCATTTCTATAATAGAAAGCTTTTTTGTTACAAAATTACGCGCATTAATATCTTCTTGCAGCTCACATTAACATTTAACATTTTCTTAAATGACATTTTGTATATGTATGAACAGGATTTGCATCAAGAAGATTCACATTTAATCAGACCACTTTAATAGGTTACAAGATACATTATATATAAAAAGGTGTGTCCAAGAAAACTTCAAAGTGCAGAACAAAGGGAAACAAAAACTGAAGTATATAAATAATATTCCCATTTATAATGAAAAAGAGGTTGCAGTGCAACAACAAAATTTTGATTGATCAGTTTACTTTGCTAGCAGTTAGTCTTTGGTGGTGAGTTTGTGTGAAGGGTAATTTTGTATTGAAGAAATTATTTTGCATATGTATAAAAATATTTTGCTTAGTCTGTTTGCCAAGATAGAGTGCTCAGTCAGCTTCCTGGGAAGTACAAACATGAAAATAGGTTTTGTTTTAAAAATATGAAACCCACATTAAAAGATATAGTTTTAGGAATCTTGGTCACAACATGGTTCAAGGTTAAAAGCACATTTTCCTCAAGCTTCAAACTGATTACACAAACTACTGAGCAAAACAGGATACACTGCTTTATATGGAAAACAAGGGAAGTGTTGTTCCTTCAGGCAGCAATGCAACAACCAATGCAAACAGCTTCAGCAACTTCTTCCTGAAAGCCAGTGGTAAGAAAATGACAAAGGGTCGATATAAATTCAAATTCTTATTCTTCCTGTCACAAGGAGATTAGGGAATCTTCAAAGTAGCTGGATAAAGAAACACTACACTGCCACATCAATGATTATGCCCTCACGTTGATTAGTTTTCAGATTCTATTCATACACTGCATGGTGTTTCTTGCTGCCGTTATGTAAGATCCATTGATTTAGTTCAGGTTTCTTTCTTTGGGCTTTGCTGTCCACTTATTTCAGGCTGGTGAAAACAAGAGAATTTCAGACATGGGAAGTGCAATGACTAAATATTAATACCTTATCACATTAAGTTAAAATCTATGAGACATATAAGTGGATGAGAAGCTTGACAGATTTTGATTCCCTGGTAGCTAGTTACAATTTGGGGTATTAAACTAGACATTTTGCTATGTTTTCAGCATGAGATACCATTTGTTAGTATTTAACCCTATAATTCAGTACATGTCTTTACTTAGATAACTAAGAAAACTCATATTCTATAATCTAGCTTATTGGAAATATCACATGCACTGTACTAGTTCCTTCAACATCGAAAAAGCTGAAGGAAATAAGCAGCAGGCTATTGTTAAGGAATAAACTAGTTTAAACAGTAAGAAACAAGTGACTATTAACTTTAACAAATAAGTCTACAGCAAATACAGATTTTCTTAATTTTCTAGGTATATTAAAAACAAAGAAAAAGGAGTTTTGCACTGGCTTATTAACATAAGCCCAAGAGAAGCTGGAGAAACCCAACAAGTCTGGCAGCATCTGTGGAGACATTATCAGTACACAGTTGTTCCGAGGTTTGTAGTAAGACAGTATTGCAGGCATGACAAAACTGTTTCTGACAATTATTATTTTGAAGTGAAACCTTGCACAAGAAAAATATCTGTATTTAAACTGACAATTTAACATAATGAAACACCTAAAGATGCTTCACAAGAGCATTATAATGCAAAATTTTACACTGAGCCACATATGGCAATTTTAGGGAAAACCTTGACCAAAGAGATAGGTTTTAAAGAATGAAGGACAAATGATTAACAGAAAGGCAGAAAGTTTGTGGAGGGAATTCCTCAAAGATTAGATCTCATACACCCCGAGCCCCAAACCTTGCCAGGTCTTCACCATCCCCCAGGCCTCCCCCTCACTGAGGATGAATGATCAGTCCTCAGTAAAGGAGTCACCTTCATTCCCCTCCACCCACACATCAATGAATACCGTTCACTCTTGGACATCGAACAGTTTTTCCGCCACCTCCGCTCCTATTTCTTTAATCACAAGTCTAACCCACCCTCTATAGACACCTTCTCCCGCTTCCAACACACCCGCTCCTCCTGGACACCACCCCAAGGCCTCCTATCCTCCCTTGACCTCTTCATTTCCAACTCCTGTCACAACATTGATCGCCTCAACCTCTCCACTCCAACCTCTCCCCCATGGAATGTGCAGCCCTCCGCTCACTCTGCTCCAACCCTAACCTCACCATCAAACCCACGGGTAAGGGAGGCAAGGTTGTGCTATGGCGCACTGACCTTTACATCGCCGAGGCCAGGCGCCAACTCTCTGACACCCTTCTCCTACCACCCCTTCGATCATGACCCCATCCCTGACCACCAAAACATCATATCCCAGACCATCCATAACCTCATCACCTCAAGTGACCTCCCACCCACAGCCTCCAACCTCATCGTTACCCAACCCCGCACCGCCCATTTCTATCTCCTTCCCAAAATCCACAAACCCGACTGCCCTAGCCGACCCATTGTCTCTGCCTGCTCCTGCCCCACTGAACTTATCTCCGCTTACCTTAACTCTATTTTCTCGCCCCGGTCCAGGAACTTCCCTCCTACATCCAGGACACCACCCACGCCCTCCACCTCCTCCAAGACTTCCAAATCCCTGGCCCCCAACACCTCATCTTCACTATGGACATCCAATCCCTGTACACTTGTATTCCTCACGCAGATGGCCTAAAAGCCCACCACTTCTTCCTCTCCCGCAGGCCCAACCAGTCACCCTCGACCAACACCCTCATCCGCTTAACCGAACTCGTCCTTACCCTTAACAACTTCTCCTTCAACTCCTCTCACTTCCTACAGACTAAGAGGGTGACTATGGGAACCCATATGAGCCCAAGTTATGCCTGCCTTTTCGTAGGATAGGTGGAACAGTCCCTCTTCCGCAGCTACACTGGCCCCATCCCCCACCTCTTCCTCAGCTACATCGATGACTGTATCGGCGCTGCCTTGTGCTCCCACGAGGAGCTTGAACAGTTCATCAACTTTACTAACACCTTTCACCCCAACCTCAAGTTCACCTGGACCATCTCTGATATCTTTCTCTCCTTCCAGGACCATCTCTGGTGACCACCTTGAAACGGATATCTATTTCAAGCTTATCCACTTCAACAGCTACCTAGACTACATCTCCTGTCACCCACCTACCAGCAAGAATGCGCCGCCACCTACAATCTGAATCCACAACCAAGGATATGTTTCCCTCCCCACCCTTGTCTGCCTTCTGTAGGGACCGCTCTCTCCGTAACTCCCTCCACACTCCCCACTAGCCCCACCAACCCTGGCACCTTTCCCTGCAACCGCAGGAAGTGCTAAACCTGCCCCTACACCTCCCCTCTCACCTCCATCCAAGGAACCAAAAAAACCTTCCACATCAGACAAATGTTTATCTGCACATCCACTAATGTGGTCTACTGCATCCAATGCTCCCAATGTGGCCTCCTCTACATCGGAGGCTCGGAAACTGCTTTGTAGAGCACCTGCGCTCTGTTCATGACAAACGACAATACCTTCCAGTCACGAACCACTTCAACTCCCCCTCCCCAGTCCCTGGACGGCATGCCCATCCTGGGCCTCCTCCAGTGTCACAATGAGGAGGAGCAGCACTTCATATTCCGTCTTAGGAGCCTACAACCCAATGATCTCAATGTGGACTTTACCAGTTTCAAAATCTCCTCACCACCAGCCTCATCCCATGTCCAACCCTCCCACTCATCCCCACCTCCTTGACCTGACACAACCTGTCCATCTTCTCTCCCCCATATCCGCTCCTCCCACCTTACTGACCAATCCCTACCACTGGCTACCTTCACTCACCTATCACCATCCCACCTACCTTTCCCAGTCCCACCCCTCCTCTCACTATTTATTTCAGAGCTCCCCTCACCCTCCCCCATTCCCCCGACTTGAAACGTCAGCTTTCCTGCTCCCCTGATGCTGCCTGGCCTGCTGTGTGCCTCCAGCTCCACACAGTGTTATCTCTGACTCCAGCATCGGCAGTTCTTACCGTCTCTGGATAGATATCTTTATTGTGGGATGAGATAAGAAGTAGGAATGAGCGAGGCCATAGCGGAGTTTGAAAATAAGGATGAGAATTTTAAAATGAAAATGTGTTGCTTAATCGGGAGCAGATGTAGTTTACCTAGAATAATAGCGAACAATTTGAATGACATCAGGTTGACGGAGGATATAATCTGAGAAAGGGAACAGGACTGCATTCAAATATATAAAAGGTGATAAGAATTTCATTGTCAGATGAATTGAGGTGAGGTTAAGTTGGGTGATATTATGGAAGTGGAAACATATGTCTTCACAGATGTGTCATTGGAAGTTCATTTCAGAATTAAATAGGATAGCACGATTGCGAACAGTCTGGTTCAGCCTCTTGCAGTTGCTAGAGAAGGGATAGAGTCTATAATTAGAGTTTTTAGACATATAAAAGATTAAGAGAGAGGCAAGACTGGACATTGGACTGCTGGAAAATGAGGCTTGAGAAGTAGGAATAAGAAACAGAAATGGCAGAGGAACTGAATAGTTACACAATTTGCATCAGTCTTCACAATAGAAGAAACCACCAGATACCAGGATTTCAGGAGAGTCGGGGCAGAGGTGAGTGCAGGGGTCATCAGTAACGAGAAGAATCACTGGACTTGAAACATTAACTCTGTTTTCTTCTCATGATACTGCCAGATCTGCTGAGTTTCTCCTGCAATTTGTTTTTGTTTCAGATCCCCAGTAAGTGCAGTTCTTTGCTTTATTAAGGAGCAAATACTGGAGAAGCTGAAAGGTCTGAATGGAGGATAAGTCACCCAAACCAGACGGACTATACTCCAGGGCTTGGACAGGCTAAGAGAGTGGGCAAAGAAGTGGCAGATGGAATACAATGAGGGAAAGTGAGATTATACACTTTGGTAGGAAGAAAATGTGTAGACTATTTTCTAAAACGGGGAAAGGCTTTGGAAATCTGAAACACAAAGGGACTTGGGAGTTCTGGTTCAGAATTCTCTTAAGGTTAATATGCAGATTCGGTTGGCAGTCAGGAAGGCAAATGCAATGTCACCATTCATTTCAAGATGGCTAGCATACAACAGCAGGGATGTACCACTGAGGCTGACAAAGTGCACTTGGAATACCATGAGCAGTTTTGGGCCCCCTATCTAAGGATGAATATGTTGGCCTTGGAGGGGTCCGGATGTGATTCACAAGGATTATCCTGCAGAGGAAGGGCTCGTCATATGAGCAAGTGGCTGAGGACATGGGGTCTGTACTTGATGGGAGTTTAGAAGGATGAAGGGGCATCTCATTAAAACTTAGAATACCAAGACATCTGGATAGAGTGGACATGGAGAAGATTGTTCCACTTGTCGGACAGACTAGGACCTGAGGGCACAGCCTCAGAATGAAGGGGCGATCCTTTAGAACTTAGAAGTGGAGGAATTTCTTCACCCAGAGGGTGGTTAATCTGTGAAACTCATTGTCACAGAATACTGTGAAGGCCAAGTCATTGAATGTTTTTAAGACAGAGGTAGATAGGTTCTTGATTCGCAAGGAAAAAAAGGTTTATGGGGAGAAGGCAGGACAATGGGGTTAAGAAATCTATCAGCCATGATCGAACGGCAAGTGGACTCGATTGGCTAAACAGCTTAAATCTGCTCCTATATCTTATGGTTAGGAAACACATTTTGTAGTTTGGAGCAAATATAGTGGCTTTGATCTTGATACAAAATTTCTCCTCGTCCAATATTTAATATCAGACTTCTGGTCTAATGTTACGTTATCAGGCTGAGTGTCAAATTAGGCAACACATATAATAGTTGATGTTATGACTTTCCCTTTTAAAACAAAACCTTAAGTAACTGTAACCTCACAGACAAAGGAAGCCTGATTCAAAATTTATAATTCGTACTGAAGTGAGGACTTAGATTTACAATTAAGCCAAACTGGGACAAGCAAATTATTTTCAGTGGCGCTTCGTGTCTGGTGGCCCTTCCGGACCCGAAACGTTAACTCTGTTTTTTGCTTCACAGATGCTGCCAGACCTGCTGAGCTTTTCCAGCAACTTTGTTTTTGTTCCTGCATCCGCAGTTCTTTTGGTCTTTAATTAATTTCAGTTTCAGTTTGTCTTCCAAATTTGCTGTAACATTACTATAGCAGTTTCAGTATCCATTTGAGAAATAGAAGAGTTATGTGCTTTGTGCCAGGGGAAATTGTTTCCACAGTGAATGATTCTTAGTGGAAAATAGGATGCCTTTATCTGAACATTTACCAACTTGACTGGAATTGTGATCTAGTTGCTCTTGCCCTGACTTACCCCTCCACAAAAGGAGATACAGTAGTAACTTCTGACCGGAAACTGGTTATACATTATACTTCAAAGGGTAAAACGTATAAGTGTACAGAACTAAAGCTTAAGAGATTGACAATGTATGCATTGGGGTTTTCCACTGTCAAGCAAAACACTTGAGGCAACATTTGACAGAACCAGAAATAACAAGTAACCTTGTATCATTCAGTTCAGGCAGATGCTATAAAGCAGTAATGGGTACTAACCTCCTATGGTTCTTGCCTTGCCAAGATAAAGTCATAGAGTCAGAGTCACACAGCATGGAAACAGACCCTTTGGTAGAACCCGTCCATGCCAACCAAGTTTCCCAAACTGAACTAATCCCATTTGCCTGTGTTTGGCCCATATGCCCCTAAACATTTCCTATTCATGAACCTGTCCAAATGTCTTTTGAATGCTCTCACTGTACCTGCATCTACCACTTCCTCTGGCAGTGCATTCCACATCTGAACCACCCACCGTGTGAAGAAGTTGCCCCTTAGGATCCTTTTAAATCTTTCTCCCCTCACCTTAAACCTTAAACCTATGTCTTCTGGTTTTGAACTCCCCTACCATAGGGCAAAGACCTTTACTGTTCACCGTATCTATACCCATAATGATGTTATAAACCTCCAAAAGGTCGCCGTTCAACATCTTACACTCTAGTGAAAAAGGTCCCAGCTTATCCAGCCTCTCCAGGATCCCAAATCCCATGTGCTTTAGTTGTACAAAATGATTGCTTGTGTGGGACGTTTTCGAAAGTCTTCTGAAAGTCCTAGTAAACCAGATCTCCTGGCTCTCCTTATCAACACCAGTAATTACATTGTCAAAAATTTCTAGTAGATTTGTCAAGCACAATTTCATTTTTGTAAATTCATGCTGACTCTGAACGATTCCTGTCAATGTTTTCCAAGTACCCTGCTATTAATTAGGAACTTCCCCACTTCTGATATTATGTTGGAGGGAAAGTTGATTAAGCTGAAGATGGCTAGGTCTTCAATGCTTTCCTGAGAAATCTATAATAATTGCCAAATTTTTTATCTACTTCGGAATTGGATTGTCTGTACCATTATAAAGCTCACATGAGCAAGTTGAATGACACCCACCTTTCAGTTACCTATGTTCTAACAGTATATCAATTCAATGAAAGCACTTTCTGAAGCAGCTCTCTGATGTCCCAGCTCATTGCCACCTGAGTTAGTTGATAATATTATTGCATTCTTGGGAGACTGAACCACCTATATTTGCAATAGTTACTGTAAACATAAGCTTAATGTCATTAAATTTGCCTGAATCTGTTCACCTCTGTGCAAATTTGGTGAAACTGTAGTATACAAAAATAAGGAATCTGTTTTTACCTGTGCAATTTCTGCTTTACCGAAGTTCTGTTGCTGTCTTCTTCTAACTTCTTCCTGAGTTAGTGTTCCTCCTGAAAATTTTATTCCATTTATATATTGTTAAAGTTAATCATTCCCAGAAAACCATTTGTTCTATTTTTGGTACAGCATCTCATCCTGAGGGACAAATAGAAACAGTTCATGTTTACCCTTTTCTCAATCACTTAAATCTGCTTAATCCACCCTATTTTAAGAAATTGTGAATAAATTATTTTGTTCCACTCATATTATAAAACCAGTGTATTTTAATAAGAATATGATAGGGTAGCGACTGACAATCAGGAACAGGAATTCAAATTCCACTGTGGCAGTTTGTAAAGTTGATATCAGTTTAACGAAACCTAAATCAAGCTGGAATAAAAAGTTGGTAACAGTAAAAGTGAGCCTTAAGTTGTCAGATTGTTATAAAAATCCAACTGAGTCAGGAATGTCATCCTTTCGCAGCCTGATCTTTTACTGGTGAATTTTTCCTTTGAAATGATGTAGGCAGTAATAAGAAAATTACCTCAAAAAAGACATCAGAACTGCAGTGATTCAAGAAATTAGTTCACCATGAATCCTTGTTCATGACACCCACATTCAAATTCTTTTCAAGATTAGTAGCCATAATTTCTTGCAAGGAAGAAAACTAATTTGAAAAAAATATAGTGCTGCAGTTAAAAATTCAGACACTTCAGGAATGTATTGTGGCCCTATTATTAAAATTAATCTGACAGTGATAATGTTTTACTCACCAACTGCTCTTGGAGTGATAGAAACGTGACCAATATTCTGACGTTTCAACTTTTCCAATGTAGCCAACTCTGCAGATGCTTCTAAATGGAAGTCAGTAAAACAAGTTAGATAGAAGTATAAATATGGGAGCTTTCATTCTGTAATGGTTAGATCTTATAGCATTGCTAGTCACTTTTAGTTCAATTCCTAATACATCCTGATGTTAAGTACTTCTACCTAACTTTTGAGTGCTCAACATGGTAAATTGAGGCCTCAAGTATCTATTAATGATAACTGTAGTGATTGGAATGAGGTCAGCCAGGTGGAACTCATATTCTGAGTTCCCTGATTGAGGCTGTTAACTTGGTCCAATCAGGGAGTCCTGGTTTACAGATTTATAAACAGGAGTGTCAGGGGTTCTGCTTGCTAAGAGCTGGCTCTGAGCTAGCTAGTCATTGTTATGTACTATGTATGTCTAAATAAAGGGTGACTTGGTGAGGGGATATCAGCATTCATGGAGTTATTTCAATAATCTAGTTTGCCAGCAAGTTGAGAAAGTTGCCCATGGACTTCTCACCTAGAATTTCATTGCAGAGGTGGGATTGAGTCTCTTGGGGCTCGCTGGGTCAGTGTTATGTAGTAGGCACGTGTAAATATATCTCTTTCTTGGCAACAAGAGAAAATCACATCCCTGAAGAGATTTACTCACAATAGTCATCTCTGAGTTGGGATAAGCATCATGCCACTATTTGGGAAACTTGACATGTTTGATCCAGCCGTTGAAGACTAGACCTAGTATGTGGAAAGAATGTGCTATCTTTCCCCCCTAGGCAAATGACATTGGGCCTGATGAAAAGCAACGAGTAATTCTCCCGACAGCTTGTGGACCCACAGCTTTTTCAGTTATTTGGAGCCTAACTTTCCTGGACGTACCAGATACTAAAACCTTTCAAGAGTTGACAGATTTTGCGAAGGAATATTATGACCCCAAACCTGCTCTAATTCTGAGACACTATCGGTTTAACCCAACAGTTTGAGAACCAGAGGAATCTGTATCAGGATTTTTAAACGAGGTTACAATAGCTGGCAGAGGCATATGATTTTGGTTTAACCACAACTAAGATGTGGGATTAATGATGTGACCATGCAAAAGTGCCTGCTAGCTGAAGCTCAACTGGACTTCGAACAGGCACAATAACTGGCTTTGTCATTAGAAAATGCTGCAAGTGGAGCTTACGAGTTACATGGTATTTCAATGAAAGTGGACATGCTTGCCAGGCTGACTGAGCTTGGCTGAAGGCATCACTTGACTGAAAGCAATTGCATAGCCTCACTTACGACAGACTTTGAACAGAGAGTCTCTAGGTCAGCCCACAGCAAAGCCCCAAAACAAAACCAAGCCTTGGCCACACAGTAAAAATTTTCTCAAAGATCTGGGCTGGCAAGCCATTGTGGTTGCTGTCGACATGTGGACTCGAGACAACAAAAGAGTCCCACTATGCCTAAATTGAGTAACAGAACTCATAGGCTGGTATCCAAGAGCGTGCACACCCTCGAAGGTCCACCTACAGTTAGTCTGAAACAGTTAAATTGCTAAGCAACATCCAAATTAGAACAATCAACATAAATGTCTCGTTAAATGATCACCCAATTCTAATGGGAGTCGATACTAGCGTGGCTGTATCAGTGACTGCAGAACCAGCCTTTACCAAACTTCACTGAGGACTCCAAACCTTAAGCTTGCGCAAGGCCTCGGCCACACTGAGAATCTGCACTGGGGAACCCCTACAGCTTAAGGGTCCAACTCCGGTTCTGGTCTGTGATGAGAAGCACCTGGTTCAGTTACCACCGATTGTAGTAAAAGGCTCAGGCCCAAGCCTGAGCGTGTGCGAAATTAGTTGAGAAAGATTCAGATTGATTGGATCGACATGTTTCGATTAGAAAATGGCTATCCGAGTGAAGTCCTAATTAAATATCTGGATGTTTTTCAGGGAGGTTCACCTTACATGTTGACCAAGAAGTAACTCCACAATTCTGCAAGGCCTGCTCAGTGCCATTTACCTTATGTGTAAAAATAGGGGCAGAAATCAGAAAGCTGGAAAGTGAAGGAACCATGAAACCAGCATTGTTTGTGGAATGGAAAGGACCTGTCATATCGATTATGCAGCCCAATGGGTCAGTTTGCCTTTGCGGGAATTTCAGTCAAACAAACAAACAAAGGACTTATAATGCAAACTGGTGGGGGCTGTCCTTCATGAAGGTGGATGAGCCATGCACACCTGCAATTACGAATGGATGAGGATTCCTGGAAGTATGCTACAGTTAACATCCATAAGAATTTATACCAGTATATGAGACTGCCTTTTTTGGGTATCATCATCCTGTGCCATTTTCCAGTGGAAATGGAGAACATTTATTAAAGTCAACCCCAGATTCCTATTTATCTGGGTGACATGCTAATAACGAGAAAGACCAATAAAGAGTATTTACAGAACTTAGACATAGTGCTTAACCAAGGCAGGAGTGTGACTTACAAGGGAAACACGTGTGTTCCAGGAACGTCAAGTGACCTACTTGGGCTACAGAGTTGACAAGACCAGGTTACACCCGTTGGAAGATAAAGTTGGGGTGATCAAAGGTGACCCCATCTCCCACGACTTTACTGTAGCTTACGACTTCCTTGAGTTGGTGAATTATTACAGAAAATTCATTGATAACCTGGCCTCCATTCTGGCATCCTTATTTGCTACTGAAAAAGGGGCTGCATTGGAAATAGTCACATAGCCAGGATGTAGTCTTTAGGGAAGTGAAGAAGCAGCTATCATTGTCTATGGTGTTGGCACACTACGATTCCAAGTGAGATAACATGTGATACCTCCCTGTACTATAATGGGGTGGTGTTGGCTTACCGGTGGCCCAGTGAAGAGGAATGGCTGGTAGAATGCACTTCCCAGACTTTGACTGATGCTGAATGAAGATACACCCAGATAGATAAGGAAGGTTTGGCAGTTATCTTTGGTGTGAGAAAGCTCCACCAATACCTTTACGGAAATAAATTTGTAACAGTAACAAACCAGAATCCCCTGCTAGGGCTACTTAAAGAGGACAGGGCTGTGCTGCTTCAGGTTGAATTCAGCAGTGGGCTTTTATTCTGAGTGCATGCATGACAAATTGGAACACTGTCCAAGAGGCCAAGTGGCAAATACGGATGCCTTGAACTGCCTCCCACTGGCAGATACACCACTAGAAGAGTCTGTTCTGGTTTTAAACTTTCTGGACACCATTCTGGTCACTGCTGACAATATCCGACAGTGGACACAAAAAGATCCCGACCTGGCAAAACTAAAACAGCTACTTGTGATGGGGGAAACAAAAGGGCCATGACAACCAGAATTGTAACCTTTCTGGACCTGGCAAGACCAGATCACCATACAGCATGGTATATTCCTCTGGGGAGCAAGAGTGATTGTCCCGAGCAAAAGTCACCACCAGATACTGGCTGAACTCCACCAGGGTCATCCAGGAGTTTCCAAAATGACGATGTTGGCGAGAGTTATGTCTGGTGGCCAGGATTGGATGTCGACACAGATGCGTTGGTGGGGCAATGCCCAAAGGGTCATCAAGGACACAGCTGCCTCACATTTATGGGAATGGCCAGGTAAATCCTGGACTCGGTTGCACGACGACTATGCTGGTCCTTTCATGGATTCCATGTTTTTAGTCATTGTGGATGCCCACTCAAAGTGGCTGGACATGCCTAGAGTTCATTCGTCAAATACTACGATGATGACTGAAAAGTTGCAAGCATATTTTGCGATACATGGACTCCCGGAGGTATTGGACACAAACACAGGGCATCGTTTACCAGCAGTGAATTTGAGTATTTCCTAAAGTTGAATGACTTTCGGCATTGCAGATGACACCAAAATTGGAGGTGTAGTGGACAGCGAAGAAGGTTACCTCAGAATGCAATGGCACCTTGATCAGATAGACCATTGGGCCGAGGAGCAGCAGATGGAGTTTAATCTAGATAAGTGTGAGATGCTGCTTTTTGGAAAGGCAAATCAGGGCAGGACTTATACATTTAATGGTAAGGTCCTGGGGAGTGTTGACGAACAAAGAGACCTTGGAATGCAGATTCATAGTTTCTTCAAAGAGGAGTCCCAGGGAGACAGGATAGCGAAGAAGGCATTTGGTATGCGTGCCTTTATTGGTCAGTGCATTGAATATAGGAATTGCGAGGTCACGTTGCAGCTATTCAGGACATTTGTTAGGTCATTTTTGGAATACTGCGTGCAATTCTGGCCTCCCTGCTGTATGAAGGATGTTGTGAAACTTGAAAGGGTTTAGAAAAGATTTATGTGGATGTTGCCGGAGTTGGAGGGTTTGAGTTATGGGGACAGGTTGAATAGGTTGAGGCTATTTTCCCTGGAGTGTCAGAGGCTGAGGGGCAAACTTATGGAAGTTTATAAAATCATGAGGGGCATGGATAGGGTAAATAGCCAAAGTCTTTTCCCCAGGGTGGAGGGAGTCCAAAACTAGAAGGCATAAGTTTAAGGTGAGAGTGCAAAGATTTAAAAGGGACTTAAGGGGCAACTTTTCACACAGAGGGTGCTGTGGGTATGGAATGAGCTGCCAGAGAAAGAGGTGGAATATAGTACAATTACAACATCTAAAAGGCATCTAGATGGGTATATGAATAGGAAAGGTTCAGAGGGATATGAGCCAAATGCTGGCACATGGGACTAGATTAATTTAGGATATCTAGTCGACATGGTCAAGTTGGACTGAAGGGTCTGTTTCCATGCTGTACAGCTCTATGACTATGTGAAGACAGCTCTATACCATCCATTGTCCAACGCTCTGGTGGAAAGAGCAGTCCAAACTTTGAAGCCAGGCTTAAAGAAGCAGCCTACAGCATCACTCGATATCAAACTGTCCCAGTTCCTGTTTGATTATAGGACCACCCCTCACTCACTCAACTACATGGACATCTTCAGCAGAGTTGCCAATGGGGAGAAGACGCCGCGCCAGGTTAAGTCAGATCTTCCCAGGCCTGGGGGTGGGGGATAGGTGGGAGGGTGAAACGGCCTCAGGAATGTCAATGCCGGACTCAAGACTCCTTTAAACGAGACAGGCAGTCAACTTCAGGGAACAAAGTTTGGTGTCTAAGCCACCGGAATGACCCTGCATGGGTAACAGGCAAGGTGGACATGAGGTCAGGATCATGATGTACTAAGTTCAGGTAGGAGAGGCAACCCTGAACAAGCTTGCAGGTCATGAAACTGCAATCACGTAGAAGGGGCAGGAGCAAAACATCCCTGGCCCCAGAACATCTAACAAGGCTGTCAGAAACCAGTTCTCCCCCTCTGCCTAGTGTCAAAGAGGACAAGATGGACACAGTAAATGTTGCAGTCTCGATGCCTTTACCACATGAAGAAGAGTTCTGGCCGGCATATTCTGGGTGCAAGAGGCAGGCTATGGTTTGGTACACACTGCCAATAACAGAGGCGGAGGTAGATGAACCTGTCCCTGGAGAAGCTACAGGAAAAAGAACGGGCGTACATCCCAGGACTTAGAGAGACAGGGATGTAGCAATTGGAACAAGGTCAGCCAAGCGGACCTCACAGAATATGAGTTCCCTGATTGGGGCTGTTGACCTGGTCCAATCGGGGAATCCTGGCTGATAGATATAAACAGGAGTGTCAAGGGCTCTGCTCACTCTAGGAACTGGCTCTGAGCTAGCTGGGTCAGTGATATGTACTATGCATGTGTAATTAAAGGGTGACTTGGTGACAGGACATCAGCCTTCATGGAATTACTTTGATAACCTAATTTGCTAGTGAGTTGAGAAAGTTGCCCATGGACTTCTCACCCAGAATTTCATTAGAGGTGGGAGCAAGTTTCTCTCCAAGGTCAACTCACCCAATTCTTTCCTCGCCTCACTAACCCTCTCTCTCTCTCAACTTGTTTCTCCAAGGAGGGGAAAATCACACCCACAAATCTGGAGTCATTCCTCCCCTGAAGACGACAGTTATTTTACCTTATAGAACTTACTCTGCATATGGGTTGCTAGAATGCTGTTAGTGGGAGTTCCACCACGCATAATTTACCTCCGTCAATGACTTAAAAATGACCTGATAATTTATTTCACTGCTGTTTGACTTATGAACTAATCAGCTGCTGAGTCTCCTGCAGTTTATTCACTGTTGCTATGAAGCTTTTGGTCAAGACCTTAATCACACTGATAGCAAGAGTTTAGTCTTTATACTGGCATTGGTAGTTCCTGGGGTCTGCATTTTTGACTAGACTAACTGTGTTATCATAGTACAATGAAATGTGGAAAGTAGGATTGCCAATCCTCAGATACAAAAGACATCACAAAAAGGAAGAAAAAAAAAATGAAACAGCAAGATCGTAAACAGATGCTATAGGTGACAATGTCTGTTGATACCCTGAAAACATTCATAGTATGCCTGTGCACAATGCATGCACAGTACTACTGTCAGTACTGCCAGTGACATAATTCCATCCTGTTTGCACATATTTATAGTACTTATTTGAAAATCGCAATTTTTTTTTTTACTGGCAGGGCATTCCACAAAGTTTGCATGTACTGAATTTTCTACATGCACGATGAGAACCTTTTAAGGGTGTCAGGAGACACAGCTGTTATGAATATGCAAATTATTTTCTAAATTGCAACTTCAACTAGAATTGTTTACACAGAATCTACAGAAGGAATGCTTGATTCAAATTTGGATGGAGATTCCAAATAAAAAACTTGAATATTTAAAAAGTGTAAATGTCTTTGTCATGAAGATTCAGACCATCTCATCAGCTGTCTCTTCTGCTTCCCTCCCTTCCATTAACCCAGAGTTCTAAGACCACTTAAAAATTACACCATGCCTGAGCCCTGAATTTACATCTCTCTAGTTTCTCTCCTATCTTAACTCAAGCTCTTTCAGAGCTCATTTTGTCCATGAGACCCACCACCTCCTGCTCCCTCAACCGCATTTCCACTAAACTGCTCAACTTTCATCCCCAGTCCTCATGAAATCTAATACTGTTAATTATTCTCTCTCTTCAAGTGATGTGCCTCCCCTCCTTTAAAAGTTGCCAGTACCACTCAGTTCCTTGAAGATGGAGCCACGGGCAGACAGAGTCGTGAAGTAGGTGTTTGGTGCACTTGCCTTTATTGGTCAGTACATTGAGCATAAGGGTTGGGAGGTTATGTTGTGGCTGTACAGGACATTGGTTAGGCCATTTTGGGAATACTGCATTGAATTCTGGCCTCCATGCTATAGGAAAGCTGTTATGAAACTTGAAAGGGTTCAGAAAAGATTTACAAGGATGTTGCTGGGGTTGGAAGGTTTGTGCTAGAGGGAGAGGCTGGATAGATTGGGGCTATTTTCCCTGGAGCACTGGGGGCCGAGGGGTGACCTTATAGACATTTATAAGATCATGAGGGGCACGTGTAGGGTGTATAGCCAAGGACTCCCAGGGAAGGGGAGTCCAAAACTAGAGGTTATAGGTTTAAGGTGAGACTGGCAAGATATAAAAAGGACCGAAGGGACAACACAGAGGGTGGTGTGTGTATGGAATGAACTACCAGAGGAAGTGGTGGAGGCTGGTACAATTACAACATTTAAAAGGCATTTGGATGAGTACACAAATAGGAAGGGTTTCGAAGAATATGGGGCAAATGCTGGCAAATGGGACAAGATTAATTTAGGATATCTGCTGGCACAGACAAGTTGGAACAAAGTGTCTGTTTTCATGCTGTACAACTCTGTCTCTACATCTTAACAAGAAGCCTGACCCCACTGTCCTTGCAAACAAGTGCCCCATGTCTTACCTCCCTTTCCTTGTTTAAAAAAAGGGTAAAGGGATAATCTGAGAAAGTATTATTATCTTAACTTCAGTTCAGTTAAATTATTGGAATCAACTTTGAGTTACAAAAGAAACCTGCAATTAAAAAGGCTTCAATTAGTCAGAAAAAGCAACTTGGATTTTTTTCTGAGGGAAGGCCAAATCTCATTAACTTAGAATTTTACAGTTTTTTCTTTCAGCTAACAGGACTAGACAGGGTATATGCTCGAAGGATGTTCCTGATGACATCGGTCCAGAAACAGTTGTCTCGGTAAATCATTTAGGACTGAAATGAGGAGAAATTTCCTTTTCCCAGACAGTGGTGAGCTTGTAGAATCTGCTACCACTGAAAGAAGTTGAGGTCAGAACTTTATATGATTTCAAGAAGAATGGCAATTGGGGCTGAGGGCATCAAAGGATATGGGGAGAAGCAGAAACAGGCTATTGAGTTGGATATCAACCGTGATCATACTGAATGGCAGTACAGGCTCCAAGGGTCAAATGGCCTACACTTGCTTCTAGTTTCTATGAATTGTTTGGAGAGAGTGAGAAGTAGAATAAGGTTAATGAGGGCAGTACAGTCAAGCTCTCTACATGGATTTTGGAAGGGATTTTGTCAAGGCACCACATGATAGGCCAAACAAAAATGCCAGTAGGATCCGAGGGACAACAGCAAGTTGGGTCTAAAATTGGCTTAGCGGCCGTAAGCAAAGGATAGTTGAAGTATTTTTGCAATTGGAATCAGCTTCTTCCGCACTCTGTTTTTAATTTCAAATTTCCTGTATTTGCAGCACCTTGCTTTTATTAGAATGTTATAATTTATTGCAAGAGGAAATGAACATAAAAGTAGGGAGGTTATACTTCAGTTACAGAGGGCATCAGGAGTACCGTGTACAATAATAGTCACCTTACCTAAAGACTAAATGCGCTGGAATCAGTTCAGCGAACGTTTAGCAGTCTAAAAGCTGAAATAGGTGAGCTGTCTTCTAAAGATAGGTTGGACAAGCTAGGTTTGTATTCATTGGCATTTAGAAGAGCAGGAGGTGACTTGATTGAAACATATTAAGATCCTAAGGGATCTTTACAGGGCAGATGTGAAGAGGATATTTCCTCTGATGGGAGGATGTACAACTAGGGGTTACTGTTTAAAAATAAGGCATTGACTGTTTACATAGAACATAGAACAGTACAACACAGGAACTGGCTCTTCGGCCCACCATGTCTGCATTGACCATGATGCCATTTTAAAATGATCTTGTGCTTGCACATGTTCCGTATCCCTCTATTCCCTCCTTGTTCATGTATTTGTCTCTTAAACAGTGCTATATCTGCTTCCATCACCTTTCCTGACAACGCATTCCAGGCACCTACCACTCTCTATGTAAAATACCTGCCCCACACATCTCCTTTAAAAATTTTCTCCTCTCACCTTAAACCTATGCCCCCTACTATTTGACATTTCCCACCCTGGGAAAAAAGACTCCAACTATCCACCCTATCCATGCCTCTCACAATTTTATATATTTCTACCAGGTCACCAGTCAGCCTCCGACGCTCTAGCAAAAACAATCCAAGTTTATCCAACATCTCCTTATAGCTAGTACACTCCAAACTCCAATCCAGGCAATCTACTGGTAAACTTGCTCTGCATGCTCTCCAAACCCTCCACATTCATCCTTTAGTGTGGCAACCAGAACTGCACACAATACTCAAAATGTGGCTTGACTAAGTTTTTACACAGCTGCAACATTACTCACCAACTTGCAAACTCAATGCCATGACTAAGGAAGGCAAGCATGCTCTATGCTTCCTTTATCACTTTATCCACGTGTTGCCACTTTCAGGGAGCTATGAACTTGCACCGAAGGATTCTTCTGTGTATCAATGCTCCTAAGGGTCCTGCCATTTACTGTATATTTTCGTCTCACATTTTTCCTCCCAAAATGCATCACCTCACTCATCCAGACTAAACCTCATCTGTCATTTCTTTGTCCAAACTTGCCAATTGATCCATATCCTGCTGTATCCTTTGACAACCTTACTAATCTACAACTTCAATAATTTTTGTGTCATCTACAAATTTACTTATCAGACCATCTACATTTTCATCCAAATCATCTATTTTATCACAAACAACAGAGTTCTCAGTGCTGATGCTTACGGAACACCACTGGTCACAGTCCTCCAGTCAGAAAAACACCCCTCAATAACAACCATCTATCTTCTATGACCAAGCCAATTTTGTATCCAATTTACCATGGATTCAATATGACTTAATCTTCTGGATCAGCCTAACATGAGGAACCTTTTAAATGCTTTTCTAAAGTCCATGCAGACTTCATCCACTGCCCTAGCCTCAACAATCATCACCGCTTCCTCAAAAAACTGAATTAAACTCATGTGACAAGACCTTCCCCATACAAAGCCATGGTGACTATCCCTGATAAGTACATTATTTTACAAAGGTGAAGAAACCCAGTCCCTAAGAATCATCTCCAATAATTTCCCCACTGCTGATGTAAGGCTCACCATCATATCATTTCCTGGATTGTTCCCATTGCCCTTCTTAAACAAAAGGAACAACTTTGGCTATTCTCCATTCTTTTGGGACCTCGCCTTTGGCTAAAGAGAATACAAAGATCTTTGACAAGACCCCAGGAGTATCCTGAGATGGATTCCATCAGGCCCTGATGATTTACTTACCTTAATGTTTTTCAACATCCGCTCCTTCTTAATATCAACATACCCTAGAATAGCAATTTACCCCTCCCTAATCTTACCATCAGCCATGTACTTCTTGGGGAATACCAATGTGAAGTATTCATTAAGGACCTCACCCATTTCCTCTGACTTCATTTATAAATTCCTTCTTTGTCCTACTCTTTCCCTAGCTACTCTCTTGTTCCTAATACACATATAAAATACCCTGGGATTCTCCTTAATCTTAATTGCCAAGTACATTTCATGGCCCAATTTAATATTTGGTTAAATTCTTACCTGCTTCCTTTATATTCCTCAAGAGCCTTATCTGATTTCAGTTTCCTAAACCTTACATACACTTCCTTTATCTTTTTGACTAAACTTATTATCTCTTGTCATCCAGAGTTCCAGAATCTTGCCATCCTTATCTTTCATCCTCACAGGAATGTGCTGGTCCAAAATGCTGATCAACTGGCCTTTAAATCAGATGTGGATTTATCCTCAAACAGTCATCCCCAATCTAATTTCTCCAGTTCCTGCCTAATACTTTTGGAATTAGCCTTCCTCAGATTTAGCCCTTTCACCCAAGAACCAGTCTTATCCTATCAATAATTATCGTAATACTTAAGGAATTACGATCACTGTTCCTAAAATGCACTTCCGTTGAAATATTGATCACTCGGCCACGCTCATTCCCCAAAACAAAGTCTACTACAACTTCTTCCCTAGTTTCAAGAAACACTCCTGATGCAGCTAACAAACTCTGCCCCATCTAAGCTCCTTGCATTAAGGATGTCCCAGGTGTCAGTGGGGAAGTTAAAACCATCCACTTGTGTTTACATCTTTTCATTATCTGCCTACACATCTGTTTGTCTATCTCCCGCTGGCTATTGGGAAACCTACAGTATAACCCCATTATAGTGATTTCACCTTTCTTATTCCTGAATTCTATTTATATGGCCTCACTGGATGAGCTCTCTGAGATGTCCTACTTTAGTGCATCTGTGACATTTTTCTTAACCAGTAAAGCAACAACAATCCCATTCCCACCCTTTTTACAATCCCTCTCTATCATGCCTGAATCAGTTTAACCCTGGAATGCTTTATTGTCAGTCCTGCCCTCCTCATAATCAGGTTTCCGCAAATGGCTACATCATAGCTCCATGTACTGATCCAGGTTCTGGGCTAATCTTCTATACTCCTTGCATTAAAATAAATACACTTCAGACTGCCAGTCCCGCTGTGTTCATTAATCTGACTCTACCTGTTCTCCCTATTAGAATAACTTGACTTAAACTCAACCTTCTTCTTGATCACTCTATACGCTGATCTACTACATTGGTTCCCACGCCCTGTAAAACATGATTAAACCATCCTGAATGGTACTAGCAAACCTCCCTGAAAGGGTATTGTTACCCATCCAGTTTAAGGTCCCACTTTTCCTTCTGTACAGGTCCCTCCTGCTTTTGAAGATGTCCAAATAAAGTCATAGAGATGTACAGCATGGAAACCGACCCTTTGGTACAACACATCTATGCTGACCAGATATCCTAAATTAATCCAGTCCCATTTGCCAGCATTTGGCCCATATCCCTCTAAACCTTTTCCATTCATGTACCTATCTAGGCGCCTTTTAGATGTTGTAATTGTACCAGCCTCCACCACATCCTCTGGAAGTTCATTCCGTACATGCACCATGCTCTGCATGAAAAAGTTGCCCCTTAGGTCCCTTTAAAATTTTTCCCCCTCACCTTAAACCTATGCCCTCTAGTTTTGGACTCCCCTACGCTGGGGAAAAGACCTCGACTACTCACCCTATCCATGCTCGTCATGATTTTATAAACTTCTATAAAGGTCACGCCCTGGCCTCTGGAACTCCAGGGAAAATAGCTACAGCCTATTCAGCCTCTCCCTATAGCTCAAACCCTTCGACCCAGGCAACATCCTTGTAAATCTTTTCTGAACACTTTCAAGTTTCATAGCATCTTTCCAATGATCCAGATAATTGAAGCCCTCTCTCCTACACTAGCTCTTTAACCACACAATCAACTGTATTATCTTCCTCATTTTGCCCTCACTAGCATGTGGGACAGGAAGTAAACCCAGGATTACAGCCTGGAGGTCCTGCTTTTCAACATTCTAGCTAACACCCTGAATTTACTTTGTAAGATTTTGTCACTCTTCCTGCCTACATTGTTAGCACCAATACGGACCATGACTTCTGGGTGCTCACCTTCCCCTTTCCAAATGTTGTTTTCTAACTCAGTGATATCACTGACTCTGGCACCAGAGAATCAACACACTATCCTGGAGCCTTGCTCACGGCCACAGAAACACCCTGTTCCTTGACTATATAGCCACCCATCACTGCCGCTCATCTACACTTCAACCTTTCCTGCTGCACAATAGACAGTCTGGTGCCACTGATCTGGCTGCTGCTGTTGCTTTCCTCTGAGAGGCCATGCCCTCAACACTATCCAAAACAGTATACTTGTTTGAAAGGGGAGTAGCCACAGGGGACTCCCATACCGCTTGTCCCTCCTGGCTTTCACCCATCTATCTGGCAGAACTTTTGGTGTGACCACATCTCTGAAACTCCTACCTCTAAAATTTTCTGCCTTTTGTGTGCTCCTCAGTGAGTTCAACTGCTGCTTCAATTGATCCATGTGGTTTACGAAGAGGGTGGACACACTTTCTGCAGACATAGTTGTCATGGACATTTGACTTCTGTCTGATCACCCACATCTCACAGGAAAAGCATGCAACTCCACTGACTACCATTACACCCCTTACCTTGCTGTACCTTAATGCTGCTTGCCCTCTTCAGCGGAGCCTGACACTCACTAAAACTTGCAATTTGATCTCAAAGCCCCTCTCCAAAACAGCCGTTCCCACTAGAGCTTGCTTTCCTTTTATATGTGACCTGTAGGAAGGAAAAACTCTCACTGAAACCTCCTCAGTCCCTTTTCACTAATGCCCTCTGTTTTGAAATAGAGATGAGGCAATTTGTTTTTCACAGAGGGTCATCAGTCTTTGGAACTGACTTCTTGTAAAGCTGTTGAAGCAGAGCTCTTGAATACTTTAAAGGCAGAGGTGGATATGTTCTTGATAAGCAAGAGGGTGAAGGTTATAGGGGGTAAGCAGGAATGTGTATTTATAGTTACCATGGTCTTACAAACCAGCAGAACAGACACAAAGGACCGACTGGCCCACTTGTACTCCTCAGCCAGGAATTTAATACCACCACAATCTAAACTGTTGAGGCATTGACTTAATTTTAAAACAGAGATGAAAAATAAAAAGATTTTTTTACAACTCACTTTTTTGTAAATTACTCCGCTTCTTCTGGTCTGGTACAGTTACAGAATATGCACCATAACTGGAAAAAATCCAATTAGAATAATCAAAGATCACAAAAGGCTACATAATTTTGATTCCTTTTAAAAATAAGATTGATGTTGTTTTTTTAATGGCATTGCAATAACTATTTACATCACAGCCAGCCCTACATTGTGTTAATGACACCTTGTGATTAAGAGTTTGGAGATAGAGTTATGTTCCTCAGTTTATGGGATTACTATCAGGGCTAGCTGTTTTGAGTTAGAAACTGTGGTTAGTGTTTGAAACTGCCACTGGAGGAGCAGAGGGGTTCTGCAGATCGGACAGCAGTGGAGAGAGAAACTCAAATCCAAAGAAGAGTCATACCGCACTCGAAATATTAATTCTTTTTTTCTCTCCACGGATGCTGCCAGACCTGCTGAGGTTCTATAGTATTTTCTGTTTTTTTGATACAACAAGTGATAATATTTTGTAAGTTTTACAAATTATTTGCTGTACCTCCATAGTAGCCTTTTGCAATTCATGCACTAGTACACCCAGTTATCTCTGCAACTCAGATTTTTACAAGATCTCACTATTTAGTTAATATGCCTTTTATTTTTCCTGCCAAAATTGTCAGTTTGACATTTTTATTTATCCCTCATATCATTATAACTAAAACACATCACAAGGTACCTGATCTCTTTTAATAGTACTGTTTGCAGGAGCTTGATATGTACAGATTTGCTACTGCACTTTTGATACTGCAAAAATATTTCATTTTCTGAGTGCTTTGGAAGATTCTGAAAGGAATTACTAATGCATAATATTTTTTGTTACTGTTTAATATGGTGCTTTTATGATCCCAGCTAATGGTACTACTGGTCTAGTTATATGCAGAATGAAATTTGGTTTGATAGATCACTTTTTTCAGTTAGTTAACATGATCATTTGTAACTGAAACATAGTCACACGAGAATTTAACAACTGAACAGAAATTGATTCTAAAGAGAAAAAAAAAGGAAAAACAAATCAAGCGAAATATCGAAGGCAGTTATAATCTTAAAACACATAGCAAGACAACTTGCTTTCTACCAGTATTTGTTACAGAGATTCACATCCAGAGAAATTACACCCCTATCTCAATTCTTCGAGATTCTGCTAAACTGACTCCTGACAGTTTATTTGTTACAGACTGTGAAGACAATTTGATAAGTTGTTTCCAAATCTGCCAAGATGAGTTTTTCACAAATCTGGTAGTCTAAAAATTTAAAGTTCTAACATCCTATTTCTGACCAAATTCTCCTGGTTTGGAAGTTTCATAAACTAAACCCCACTGCTGAGGTGACTTTTTGCCTAAACTGTTATGAATCCTTCTGGGATGGAGACTAAACTGGCTAAATGGACTACGATGATTTCAGGTACAAAAGGATTTTGTTTTGAGAGGTTGAGTAGATTGGAATTGTACTCATTGGAGTTTAGAAAAAACAGAGATGACCTTATTTGAAATGTACAAGATTCTTAGGAGGCTTAATAGGTGGATGCTGAGAAGTTGTTTCCCCTTGTGGGCGAGTTTAGGACCATAAGGCGTAATCTCAGAGTAAGGGATCACCTAGTTAGGACAGAGATCAGGAGAAATTTCTTTTCACAGAAGGTAGTGAATCTGCGGAATTCTTCACCATAGAGGCTGGGTCATTGAGAATATTCAAGACTGGGCAGATTTTTAAATCAATAAGGGGAAAATCATGAATAATGGGGAAAGTCATGAAGATGAAGTTTGGGGTTATCATCTCAGCCATGATCTCATTGAGTGCCAGAGCAGATTTGATGAGCCAAATGTCCTAATTCTATTTCTATATCTTGTGGCTTCTATATTCAACAGAAGTGTAGTTTTGAATTAAACTGAAAACAAACCAAAATGGCCTTAAACCGCGAATTCTAAAAACAGTAGTACAAAGATCTTTCCATTAACGTTTCAGGAGCTTGCAGTCACCAGCTCTCTGGAAAATAAATGTCTGATTTAGTCAAAGTCCAGGAGGACCTTGCACTTTTTTTAAACTCACAAAGTAACCCATCTGCTATGTTCAAATCCAAATTCCAGAACTGATAGTAACGTATTTAAATTACACATAATGTCCATTTTAAAATGACCAGAATTGCAGTTAATTTTTCATTAATGAACGCGTTCAGGCATGTTGTGACATGCCTCTGTGGCAGGTGGGACTTGAATTTAGGCTTTCTGACTCAAAAGTAGGGACACCGGCCACTGTGCCAGAAGAGCCTTATGTCCACAATTTTAAAGTTGCAAAATTAACCTTTCACAGCAAAACTCCTATTTGTCACATTAACTCAAAGGCAAAAGATCCTTGTCGACAAGTTCTGAAACTGCTACAATTTGGAAACGTGGAATGTTTTGCTTATTTAGAGACACTATAAGGATGAAGTTTACTATAACTGTCTCACAGTAACAAGAAATTTCTGCTCAAAACACGAACTTCTCACCTGTAAGTTGTTTTTTGTGCTGACTTCTGCAGAGTAGATCTTTGATGGGTGGCAGCACATCTTCGCAAGACAGTCGTGTTGCCCTTAGCTGTACTTGTATCTATGCTTTTACCTACCTCTTTACATGTAGTTGTACTGATATCCGCAGCTGTAGTTATACCTTTCCTCAGACCTGTACCTTTGACTTTGACCTTTTGCGTCCCGAACCCACCTTTACCTTTTGCCCCACGTTCATCATGATCATCATTACCCAGTTTCTCCCGATTTATCCTAGGTTTTCTCAAAACCGAATAAGACATGTCTAACCAGAAATAGAAAGCAAAAGGTCTCCGTGTCGCGATCTCGATCGCTAACGGATAGTTGCTAGAGCGTAGGGGCCTCTGGGGGATGTAGGCCACTTCATCACATGCTCCTGTCTGATGTCGCCATGCGATGTCATGTGAAAACTACAATACCCAGAATCCCAGACAGCATTGGATTTCCGGCGGGAAGAAGCTGGCTGATCGTTACTATAGCAACATCGTGATCTTTTATTGAAGGTACAATCTTCTCCGCCTCAAAGCACTTAAAAGAATATTTATTTCGTCATTCCAATCACCTCAATTTTTTATGTACTATTTCTATTTAGAACTTAATTTTTTGCGTGTACTATCTCTCCAGGTTTAAACTAAACTGCTTTACAATGTAAAACAATAAAAGTTTCGAGAACAGACTTTTGGCCAAAATGCTCGCTCTTATAAGTAAGTCTTACAAGGTTTGGAAAGCTGGTATCAGAGAAGCCAAAAGGCCGCAATAGTAAATAAAGCTATGGCTATTTATCGGAGCTACAGTAAAAAAAGTCATAAAATTTTACAGTACAGAGGAGGCCATTCGACCCATCGTGTCTGTACCGACTCCCAAAAGAACCACCCATTCTCTAGCCCCACATCCATAGCTCTCTAAATTCATCACTTTCAAATCCAGTTCTCTTTTGAAACCTCCTATAGAATCCACTTCCACCAGTCTCCCAGGGAACACATTCCAAATCCTAACAATGTTGAGTCAAGAAGTTTTTTCCCTATCTCACTCCCCGCTGTCTTGCTGAAATTCTTGGAATTGTGACCCCTCATTAGTGGCATACAAACTAGTGGAAACAGAATATCCTCTTCACTCTGTAAACACTGTTCCTAGTTTGAACACCTTCATAAGGTCACTTCTTAATTAGGATCATTCACCACCATTTCCACCACCTTCAGCCACCACCAGAGACATATTCCCCTCCCTTGTCAGCCTTCCACATCGACCATTCCCTCTGAGACACCTTGGTCGATTAATCTTCCTCCACTCCCAATGCTTCTCCACGTCCCTACAGCACCTTCCCATAAAAATTCAGAAGATGTAACACTTGCCTGTTTACTTCCTCCCTCCTCACTATCCAAGGCTCCAGACAAAGCAGCAAGTTACCTGCACTTGACAGTTGACAGCCACGAGAAGACGGGAGGTTCGCTAATGTTGTGCCATTAATTTAAGAAAGGATACAAGGAAAAGCCAAGGAACAATGGACTGGTGAGTCTCACTTCAGTGGTGGATAAATTGTTGGTAGGCATTCTGAGAGACAGGATTTACATGCGTTTGGAAAGGCAAGGACTGGTTAGGGATGGTCAGCATAGCATTGTGTATGAGAAATTGTGCCTAATAAACTTGATTGAGTGTTTTGAAGAGGTGACTGAGAAGATAGATGAAGGCAGTGTGGTACATGTTGTCTACATGGACTTAACAAGGCCTTCGACAAGGTTCTGCATGGTAGACTGGTTAGTAAGGTTAGAACACGTGGTAGCCAGGGAGAGCTAGCCAATTGGACACAAAAATGGCTTCATGGTAGAAGACAGAGGGTGTTGGTAGAGGTTCGTTGTTCCAACTGGAGGCATGTGACCGGCAGTGTGCTGCAAGGATCAGTGCTGGGTCCACTGTTATTTGTCATTTTATACAAATGATTTCAATGAGAATACAGGAGGCATGGTTAGCAAGTTTGTGGATGACACCAAAATTGGTGGTATAATGGACAGTAAAGAAGGTTATCTAAGAATAAACAAGATCTTGATCAGCTATGCCAGTGGGTTGAGGAGTGACAGATGGAGTTTAATTTAGATAAATGTGAAGTGTTGCATTTTGTTAAGACAAACCAGGACAGGAATTAATCGTAGGAGTCTGGGGAGTGCTGTCAAAAAGAGAGACCTAGAGGTTCAGGTACATAGTTCCTTGAAAGCGGCGTCACAGGTAGATGGGATGGTGAAGAACGCGTTTAGCATACTTGCCTTGATTGGTCAGAGCATTGAGTGCAGGAGTTCGAACGTCATGTTGCGGCTGTACAAGATATTGGGGAGGCCACTTTTGGAGTACTGTGTACATTTACGATCGACCTATGTAGAAAGGATGTTATCAATGGAAATGGGTGCAGAAAAGATTTATAAGGTTGTTGATTTATTGGTGTCACATGTACCGAGATACAGTGAAAAGTGTTGATTTGCATATTCTACAGGCAGATTGTGCCATACAAAGTGCATCAGGTAGCAGAACAGAGTGCAGAAATAAACTGTTACAGCTGCAGAGAAGGTGCAGAAAGAAAGATCAACATTAACATTTGAGAGATCTGGTCAAAAGTCTGATTATAGCCGAAAGAAGCTGTTCTTGAATTTGTTCGTATGTGTATTTAAACTTTTATATCTTCTGCCTAATAGAAGAGTTTGAAACAGAGTATAGCTCGGGTGGGAGGGGTCTTTGATTATGTTGGTTGCTTTCTTGAAACAGTGGGAAGCATATATGGAGTCATTGGATGGAAGACTGGTTTGTGTGATTGGGCTGTGTTCATGACTCTTTGTAGTTTCTGCTGTCTTGGGAAGAGCAATTGCTATACCATGCTATGATGTATCCAGATAGGATGCTTTCTATGGTGCCTCTATAAAAATTGGTAAGAGTTTTTGTTGCATGTCAAGATTCCTTAGGCTCCTGAGGAAGCAGAGGTGTGGTTGTGCTTTCTTGATCATCGCGTTGACATGGGTGGACTAGGACAGATTGTTGGTTATCATCACTCCCAGGAACTTAACATTTTTGACCATCTCCACCTCAGCACCATTGATGTAGACAGGGAATTGCCTTCCACTCCTCTTCCTGAAGTCAATGACCAGCTCCCATGTTTTGCTGTCATTGATCGAGACATTGTTGTCCGTACACACTGCCGTTAAGCACTCAATCTCTTTCCTATATTCTGTTTTGTAATTGTTTGAAACTTGACCTACAATGGTGGTGCCATCAGCAAACTCGTAAATGGAGTTGGGGTGAAATTTGGCCACACGGTTGTGAGTGTACACGGAGTACAGTAGGGGGCAGAGTACACAGCCTTGCAGGGCACCGGCATTGAGGATTATCTTGAAGCAGGTGTTGTTGCCTATCCTTACTGATTGCAGTCTATGGGTCAGGATGTCAAGGATCCAGTTACAGAGGGGGGAGCTGAGACCTAGGTCGCGGTGTTTGGGGAACGAGCAGAGGCTGGATAGGCTGAGGTCGGAGGCTGCAGGGTGACCTTTTGGAGATTTATAAAATCATTAGAGGCATAGCTTTAAGGTGAGAGGGGAAAGATTTAAAAGGGACTTGAGGGGCAACTTTTTCACACAGCGGCTGGGCATTTATGGAATGAACTGCCAGAAGAAGTGGTAGAGGCGGATACAATTAGAACATTCAAAAGACATTTGGACAATTACATGAATAGGAAAGGTTTGGAGGGATATGGGTCAAACGCAGGCAAATGGGACTAGTTCACTTTAGGAAACCTGGTTGGCATGGACGAGTTGGGCGTAAAGGTCTGTTTCCATGCGGTATGACTCCGTAACTCTCCATGGTCTAGTCTACTTTATTCACTGTTTACAATGTGGTCTCCTATACACTGAGGAGACAAAACATAGATTGGGCAACTGCTTTGCAGAACACCTACATTCTGTCTGCAAAAATGACCCAGAGCTTTTGGTTGCCTACCATTTCAACACACCAACAAAGTTCCCTAGCCAACATCTCTTGGGCTTGCTGTAGTGCTTCAGGTAAGCTCAGCACAAGCTGGAAGGACAACATCACATTTTCCACTTGGGGACCCTGCAGCCTTCAAGACTCAATATCGAGTTCAATAACTTTAGGGCCTGAGCAACTTCTCCCATGTCCTTATCCCCACCTTGTCATCATGTGGTCTGCTGCCACAACCAACCCATTGTGAGCTCCTAATACCCCACATTAGCAGCTATAGATTCTCTCAGGCTGACCATTACCCATTCCTTTATCTGCCCAATTGCTGTTTTATTTCTTCTCTCTGGGATCCTTCTCTACCTATTGTCACTCCTCCCTCCTCACCCCCCACCCCAATCTTCAGCATATATACCTACATTTTCCTTGCTATAATCAATTCTGAAGAAGGATCGCTGGACCCAAAATGTTTACCCTGCTTTCTCTCCACAGATGCTGCCGGACCTGCTCAGATATTCCAGCAATTTCTGATTCTCTTTGTTTCTGATTTCTAGCATCTGCAGTTCTTTTCTTTTCATAGCCTGCCCTTAGTTGCCCTTGAGAAGGTGATGGTCAGCTGCCTCTTAAACCGCAACAGTCCATGTGCTGTAGGTTGACTCATAATGCCACTAGGGAGGGAATTCCAGAATTTTGACCCAACGACAGTGAAGAAACGACATAAATTTCCAAGATAGTAGGAACTGCAGATGCTGGAGAATCCGAGACAACAAGGTGCAGAGCTGGATGAACACAGCAGGCCAAGCAGCGTCATAGGAGCAGAAAGGCTGACGTTTCGGGCCTAGACCCTTCATCAGAAATGAAGGGTCT
>NC_063344.1:15433068-15509032 GCF_021869965.1 Rhincodon typus | reverse complement strand
AGACCCTTCATCAGAAATGAAGGGTCTAGGCCCGAAACGTCAGCCTTTCTGCTCCTATGACGCTGCTTGGCCTGCTGTGTTCCTCCAGCTCTGCACCTTGTTGTCACATATATTTCCAAGTCAGGATGGTGAGTAGTGTGGTGTTCCCATATATCTGCTGTCCTTGTCCTTCTAGATGGAAGTGGTCGTGGGTTTGGAAGGTGCTGTCTAAGGATTTTTGGTGAATTTCTGCAAGGCATCTTGTAGATCGTACACCCTGCTGCTACTGAGTGCTGGTGGTAGAGGGAATTGGATGTTTGTGGATGTGGTGCCAATCAAGTGGGCTGCTTTGTCTTGGATGGTGTCAAGCTTCTTGAGTGTTATTGCATAAAAACCAAAAGAACTGCGGATGCTGTAAATCAGGAACAAAAACAAAGTTGCTGGAAACACTCAGCAGGTCTGGCAGCATCTGTGGAGGAGAAAACAGAGTTAACGTTTCGGGTCCGGTGACCCTTCCTCAGAGTGTTGTTGCAGCTGCACCCATCCAGGCAACTGGGGAGTGTTCCATCGCACTTCTGATTTGTACCTTGTAGATGATGAACAGACTTTGGGGAGTCAGGAATTGCATTACTTACGACAGTATTCCTAGCCTCTGACCTGCTCTTGTAGCCACTATATTTGTGTGTTGAATCCAGTTGAGTTTCTGGTCAATGGCAACCCCGAGAATTTTGATAGCAGAGATTCAGTAATGGTAACACCATTGAATGTCATGGGGTGATGGTTAGATAGTCTCTTTTGGAAATAATCATTGGCTGGAATTTGTGTGGTTACTTGCCACTTGTCAGCCCAAGCCTGGATTATTGTCTAGATCTTGTTGCATTTAAACATCCAGATGATAGCTCTGCAGCTGGAGTAATGTTCGTTGCAGACACTTTGGAGCAGGTAGGTACAACGTGAGATGCTTTGAAGTAGCTCATAATCAGACTTGATTATCACTTTTTCTCTTCCAAGTAGGTATTGATGAACATGTTTCACAATGACTAGGCACTCTTTCTCAATCTGGATGTAATGTCTTTCTGTTTGTGTTAGTGCCCTGAATGCAAATTGAATTAGTTGACCTCACTGCGTTCAGATTGCTCGAAGTCCTGTCTCGCTGGTGTCTCACTGCAAGGTGACATTATCATTTATGATGTAGTATTTCAGCACTGGTGTTGTCATTGCTAGTTGCTTGATTTTAACGAATGTTGCTTCTTGCCCCATGTTTCAATGCTGCTGTGCATCCTGAGCAGTGAGTTGGAGTAATTGTTCACACTCCAATGACAAATTGGCCAAGGATTTTGCCAAATAGTTAAGAAATCCAATAGATCATTGCACTACATTTGCATGTATTGATTGCTGCATTATTGATACAGCTCTCAATTTTAAGGTAACAGAGAACTGCGGATGCTGGAAATCTCAAACAGTCAAAAACAGAAATTGCTGGAGAAACTCGGCATGCCTGATATCTGAAGAAGGGTCACCAGACTTGAAATGTTTACTCTGTTCCTCTCTCCACAGATGTTACCAAAGCTGCTGAGTTTCTCCATCACTTTCTCACTTTTAGGGGTCCAGGCAAAGGTTGTTTGCTGTAAGTACAGAGACTTTGGGCATCCTTAAATCTAATTTTTTCCTCAAGGCAACTTCAGGTTCGGCTGTGTTGATATTCTTCTGGAGCAATGGAAATGCCAAAAGGCATGTGCAATCATCTGTATTTTGTGTAAGGCATTTAGAATCTAGTTATGAAGCTACAGTTTTCATCTAGCTTCACTTGCCAATAACTATCCTTCACGTCTAGAGTGCTGAAGATTTTTACCCCTGAAAGTTGTGGCAAAATTCCTTCAATTGTTGACATGAAATAGTGAAACCTCCTCACACTTCTATGAAGAATCTTTGGCTCAATGCATACTGCCAGTTTTCCAGATTGTTTCACTGTTGCCAGGCTGCTAATCCAACCTGTAAGAGTTGTCACTTTCTTGATTACTCCCTTCTTTTCCAGCTCTTCTGTCATCTTTCAGGCTGGGCTTCAGGGCTGATGGAGTTTTCCTCGACAGATGTTGGATTGTTCTTGCTTTCTTAATTATTTTGAGATAATATTCTCTTGAAAGCCACCCTAACCTTGTCAATACGTCTTTGTACGTGTCATCTAAGATATGTTCCATGGTAATGGTTTTGTGTGCTATGACATATTACAAATCTCTTCTGGTACATTGAGTGTTACCATTCCAAGCTTTATTCTTGCTCCAGCCAGATGAGTGGCATTTGCTTGCCATCTATTGTATGGAACTCCAGATCCTTGTTCAAGTTATCGCAATGGGTTTGCAGAGTAAACTATCCTTTTAGTATGAGCTTGGTGCCATTGTTAGTCTTAATCTTCCTTCTGAAGATTTAATTTTTGGATTGCCATGTTCAGCTACTTTTCACAGGTCTGTGAATGTCATGACACTGCATAACACGCCAACGTGTATCTGACATTTTATATTGACCTGATGTTCTCCTTCTGCATTCCTCATTCCAACAGTCACAAAACATGTCTCACCTATCAACTTAATGAATCAACAATCCATCGTATGGCCATTTCTGAAGAAGGGTCTAGGCCCGAAACGTCAGCCTTCCCGCTCCTCTGATGCTGCTTGGCCTGCTGTTTTCATCCAGCTCTACACCTTGTTGTCTCTGTCATTGTATGGTATAATGTGATTCATCAGAATCTTCAGCTGCTATTTCTCCAGTGGCCATCTGTACCTGCTTGTTGTGAATCTTCTTTGCCATAGACTTGTGTGCAACAATTGTTCAGCTTTTTGCAATGAGAATACTGTTGTCCAATGTACAAGCCCTTTTCTCTTTTGCATGATATTTTCCTCAGTATTTGCATCTTATCCAATGTCTGTGATTATAGTGCTCTGTGTCTGGAATATCTGTCAGCATAATGTACCACCCGGTATGTTCTGCCATGAATATGCGCCATCAATTGATTCCCAACTCAGCTCTTCTGCACGAGTCAGTTGCATTCCTAACTGAATGTTTGTCTTCTTTCAGCAGGCATGCTTTTACTTTTGGATCCCATATTCCCAATAGAATCCTGTCTCTAATTCGCTTATCCTTTAATTATGCAAATTCACAGGTTTCTGCAAGATGCATTCATTATGTTACATATTGATTGATGCACTCTTTTTCAGTTTGTCCTTAGTATTGAATTTGTACTATTCCTATGTGTTCACGTGGGGCTGAGCACATGCCTTCAAAGCATCAAAAAATTCTGCAATGCGTTTTTTTCTGCTCTTCAAATAGATTTAGGGTGAAATATATTTTGAAATAGTCTCTTCCCACAATTGTTAAAAGTGTAGCAAGTTGTATTCATTCTGGTTTGCTCAACAAATGTGTAGATATTTCAAAATTCTGCCATTGTGTGTGGAAGAATTCACAGTTCTAGCCGATTTTCCAGTCATAGGTACCATTTTCATGCAGAGGGTGGTGCATGTTTGGAAAGGGCTGCCCAAGGAAGTGGTGGAGGCTGGTACAATTACAACATTTAAAAGGCAGCTGGATTGGTACATGAATAGGAAGGATTTAGAGGAATCTGGGGCAAATGGGACTAGATTAATTTAAGATATCTGGTCAGCATGGACACGTTGGACCAAAGGGTCTGTTCCATGTTGGACAACTTTATGACTCTATTTGAGCAGGAGCTGACTGGGGAAAAGCTGCAGCTATTTTCCCTTAAGCAGTGTTTTCACTGTGATTTTTTTTTCAGTGGCAGCACAGAGCTCTCAGCTGTTATTTTCATATCAGCTTTGGACAGTCAGCTCAGCATCTAGTCTGATGCCATGTTGTGCTTTGTGTTCAACATGAGGACTTTATTGAATTGAAACTGAAGATATCTACCTTCCAAGATGTGTACTGCCTGGTAAAAGTCACATGATTACAACAAACCAGAACAGACATTTGTACATGACTGCATTTCTATCCAAAGTTTTGGAACACCACCTTAACTATGTCCTTTTGTTCTGTAGCTGGATTTGAATCTATAAATTTACTGTCACAGATTCAGCAACCAATCCAAAATTATTCTTGATAAAAATCATTCAATCAGTGCATTCAGTATCCTACACTAAAAGCCAATAGGGCAGATTTTGCTACTGGATAATTGGAGCCTGAGGATAATAGGTTGAAAGAACATGTCCAATACCAAATTTCCGTTCAAGATGGTAACGGAGTAAGCAGTGCAGCATTGGGCTTCTGAGCTCAGGAGCCCAGGGCTCATCTGCTCTGTCCACTTTTCCCTTTTCTTGGTTTTCTTTTGCTCTTAATTTTACTTACCTTCTTGGGGAGAACTTGGATGGCATCAGTGGCATTGAGGTGTCCAGTGCATTGTATGCAAGGCATGTTCCCGGAGGTGGTGGAGGGAACCAAGTTTGGGCTCAGTGCCTGGTGCGGGACCCAGAAGCTTCAGCAGCAGTTGCATTTGTGAGATCACCCCAGCGCGGACTCATGGTGGTGGGTTCAGTGGAAGCAAGATGGCACCAAAGAATGGCAACTCTGCTCCAGTGGCGTGGCAAAGGGACTCAAGGCTGGTCCACTGCTTAGTGCTGGCGTTGGTCTTAGCACTGGGGTGGAAAAGCCCAGATCCAGGCCCAGGGCTAAGCACTTAACAAGAAGGACTGTAATGTTGAACTTTTAACTTTATCTGTTTATTTCTCTACATTTATAATTCTATGTCTTGGTTTATTTCTGTGTTTTAAGATGGCGCCAGCAAGTTGCAACATCATATGACACTTTTCACTGTCTTTGTAACAAGTACACATGACAATAAATCAATCAAATAAGAACAGGAATAAAAATGACTCAGTCCAATCAGGCTCATTTTGGTATTTTATATTGTCGCATCATGACATTGCATCCCTCATTCAGGGAAGCATTTTACCTCGGAGTCAAGATGTTGAAATCAAGATGTCAAGAGTTGAAATCCCACTCTTGAGACATGTTTGTATAATCTCGGTTGACAGTGAAATACAATGGAAAGAGTGCAGTAGTGTAGAGATGCCTTCAGATGAGACTTTGACCACTTCAAGTTGACCCAAAAGGTGCTGCTTAAAGAAGAATAGTGGAGTTCTCGGTGTCCTGGTCGATATTTATATCACAGCTAAATCAATCATTTATCTCATTGCTACTTGGGGGCACTTGGCTCTGTATAAATTTTATTCTGCACAACAATGACTGCAGTACCTCACTGGCTATCGGATCGGGATTAAAAAGTCGTGGGGGAGGGGTCGTAAAAATGCAATTTGTTATGACTGTCTCATTTGATGGGAAGGCACCATACAATGATGGCTAGATGTGACCTGTTCAGTTTACGAAAAGAATTGGGAAAACTTTAAATTAAAAATAATCATAAATCTGGTGAGCTCTTACATCTATTCAGCTTTTACACCACTCGACCTGTTCTACTCCCTCCTGTGCTCTGTGTGGTGCTGTGCGTTACTTTTCATAAAAAAAAGAAAAAAAAAATCAACTTTCGTTTAGATGTGTCTTTCGCCCTCCCTTCTGTGCTTGCACCAGACTCTGCGCAGTGCATTACGTGACTGTATTTCTGACCCTGTATCAGAACCTGTGTTAAATAGGCGAGAGAAAGAGATGCAAGCTCCGTGACACCGGTGCAATGCAGGTAAGTCCATGCACCCTTCCCGCAAAATATGATGCATAAAAATCATCTTCACCTCACTGCAGAGATGCCACCCCCTCCCCCCCCAACTGCTACGCTTCACGTACCAATTAATACAACACGAGTAATAATTACATTGATTAATTATGCTAACAACATTTTTTTTGCTCATAATTGCAGTATTTTTACGGTGTCTATTTCGCAAGGAATTTTAAGCAAGTTCTGCTCAAATTCGGTCTGAAAATTGCATGTACTCAAATTGTTCTGAATATTTAGATTGCGGGTATCAGAAATGCAAGGCTGTATTTATGGCTGCGTTCGAATCAAGATTGCCACCGTCTAAAAACCCAATCGAGAAGCATTAATCAGTCGAAATAAAATTTTAAAAACAAAACGTCAGGAAAATTGATATATTTTGACAAGTTTTACTGTCGTTTGTTGCAATTTGCAGTCCCGCTGCAATTAGGGGAAGCTGCAGACTGGAGTTATAATTCACTGGATATTTCACTGTGCAATTTGGAAGTATATTTTAATTGAATATTGTTAATTGTCCTTTAATTTTACACAGTGCCTGTAAGAACTGTGAGGACAGCTTTGTTTAGCAATGTTCCTGTAGTAATGTACATGTTCGTAAAAGCATAAGTGCCACAATGAATGGAGTATTGTTCAAATGTATGGCATCTTACTCCACCTATCTGCTCAAAAGCTTTCAGTTTTATAAATTTTTTTTGTGCTGTTAAGCGAAATGCCATTACTAAATATATGCGAGACGTGACGTCTTTACTATAGACAGGGTTTACTGAGCTTGCGCACAGCTTGCGATGGTTTCTGGTTGTTGTAGTCCCAGGGTGCTGGTTCGTTCTATTAAAGGGGCCGAGCTTTCTGATGAACCATTGGCAAAAATGTTGATTTGGGGGAGGAATCCTAATAAGTATTTCAAAGAACAAAGAAAATTACAGCACAGGAACAGGTCCTTCGGCCCTCCAAGCCTGCGCTGATCCAGATCCTCTATCTAAACCTGTCGCCTATTTTCCAAGGATCTGTATCCCTCTGCTCCCTGCCCATTCATGTATCTGTCTAGATACATCTCAGATGACGCTATCGTGCCCACCTCTACGACCTCCGCTGGCAACGCGTTCCAGGCACTCACCACCCTCTGCGTAAAGAACTTTCCACGCATATCTCTCTTAAACTTTTCGCCTCTCACCTTGAAATCATGACTCCTAGTAATTGAGTCCCCCACTCTGGGAAAAAGCTTCTTGCTATCTACCCTGTCTATACTTCTCATGATTTTGTAGACCTCAATCAGGTCCCCCCTCAACCTCCGTCTTTCTACTGTAAATAATCCTAATCTACTCAACCTCTCTCCATAGCTAGCGCCCTCCATACCAGGCAACATCCTGGTGAACCTCCTCTGCACCCTCTCCAAAGCATCCCCATCCTTTTGGTAATGTGGCGACCAGAACTGTACGCAGTATTTCAAATGTGGTCGAACCAAAGTCCTATGCAACTGTAACATGACCTGCCAACTCTTGTACTCAGTACCCCGTCCGATGAATGAAAGCATGCCGTATGCCTTCTTGACCACTCTATCGACCTGCGTTGCCACCTTCAGGGTACAATGGACCTGAACACCCAGATCTCTCTGTGCGTCAATTTTCCCCAGGGCCTTTCCATTTATCGTATAGTTCGCTCTTGAATTGGATCTTCCAAAATGCATCACCTCGCATTTGCCTGGATTGAACTCCATCTGCCATTTCTCCGCCCAACTCTTCAATCTATCTTTCTTCTGCTGCATTCTCCGACAGTCTCCTTCACTATCTGCTACTCCACCAATCTTAGTGTCATCTGCAAACTTGCTAATCAGACCATCCATACCTTCCTTCAGATCATTTATGTATATCACAAACAACAGTGGTCCCAACATGGATCCCTGTGGAACACCACTGGTCACAGTTCTCCATTTTGAGAAACTCCCTTCCACTACAACTCTCTGTCTCCTGTTGCCCAGCCAGTTCTCTATCCATCTAGCTAGTACACCCTGGACCCCATGCGACTTCACTTCCTCCATCAGCCTACCCTGGGGAACCTTATCAAATGCCTTACTGAAGTCCATATATATGACATCCACAGCCCTTCCCTCATCTATCAACTTTGTCACTTCCTCAAAGAATTCTATCATGTTGGTAAGACATGACCTTCCCTGCACAAAACCATGCTGCCTATCACTAATAAGCCCATTTTCTTCCAAATGTAAATAGATCCTATCCCTCAGTATCTTCTCCAGCAGCTTCCCCACCACTGACGTCAGGCTCACCGGTCTATAATTACCTGGATTATCCTTGCTACCCTTCTTAAACAAGGGGACAACATTAGCAATTCTCCAGTCCTCTGGGACCTCACCCGTGCTCAAGGATGCTGCAAAGATATCTGTTAAGGCCCCAGCTATTTCCTCTCTCGCTTCCCTCAGTAACCTGGGATAGATCCCATCTGGACCTGGGGACTTGTCCACCCTAATGCCTTTTAGAATACCCAACACTTCCCCCCCCCCCCCCCAGACCCCCCTTATGCCGACTTGACCTAGAGTAATCAAACATCTATCCCTAACCTCAACATCCGTCATGTCCCTCTCCTCAGTGAATACCGATGCAAAGTACTCATTAAGAATCTCACTCATTTTCTCTGACTCCTTGCATAACTTCCCTCCTTTGTCCTTAAGTGGGCCAACCCTTTCTCTAGTTACCCTCTTGCTCCTTATGTATGAATAAAAGGCTTTGGGATTTTCCTTAACCCTGTTTGCTCAAGATATTTCATGACCCCTTTTAGCCCTCTTAATTCCTCATTTCAGATTGGTCCTACTTTTCCGATATTCTTCCAAAGCTTTGTCTGCTTTCAGTCGCCTAGACCTTATGTATGCTTCCTTTTTCCTCTTTGCTAGTCTCACAATTTCACCTGTCATCCATGGTTCCCTAATCTTGCCCTTTCTATCCCTCATTTTCACAGGGACATGTCTGTCCTGCATTCTAATCAACCTATCTTTAAAAGCCTCCCACATATCAAATATGGATTTACCCTCAAACAGCTGCTCCCAATCCACATTCCCCAGCTCCTGTCAAACGTTGCTATAGTTGGCCTTCCCTCAGTTCAGCACTCTTCCTTTAGGATCACTCTCGTCTTTGTCCATCAGTATTCTAAAACTTACGGAATTGTGATCACTTCCCAAAGTAATCCCCTACTGAAACTTCAACCACCTGCCCGGGCTCATTCCCCAACACCAGGTCCAGTATGGCCCCTTCCCGAGTTGGACTACTTACATACTGCTCTAGAAAACCCTCCTGGATGCTCCTTACAAATTCTGCTCCATCTAAACCCCTAACACTAAGTGAATCCCAGTCAATTTTGGGAAAATTAAAATCTCCCATCACCACCACCCTGTTGCTTCTCCATCTTTCCATAATCTGTCGACATATTTGTGCCTCTATCTCACACTCGCTGTTGGGAGGCCTGTAGTACAGCCCCAACATTGTTACCGCACCCTTCCTATTTCTGAACTCTGCCCATATTGCTTCACTGCTGGAGTTCTCCATAGTGCCCTCCTTCAGCACAGCTGTGATATCCTCTTTGACCAGTAATGCAACTCTTCCTTTTACCACCCTCTCTATCCCGCCTGAAGCATCTATATCCTGGGATATTTACTTGCCAATCTTGCCCTTCCCTCAACCAAGTCTCAGTAATAACAATAACATCATACTCCCAGGTACTAATCCAAGCCCTAAGTTCATCTGCCTTACCTACTACACTTCTCGCATTAAAACAAATGCACCTCAGACCACCTGTCCCTCTGCGTTCATCATCTGCTCTCTGCCTACTCTTCCCCTTAGTCACACTGACTTCATTATCTAGTTCCTTACAGGCTTTAGTTACTACCTCCTTACTGTCCACTAACCTCTGCATTTTGTTCCCATCCCCCTGCCACATTAGTTTAAACCCTCCCCAGCAGCGTTAGCAAAAGCACCCTCTAGGACATTGGTTCCAGTCCTGCCCAGGTGTAGACCGTCCGATTTGTAATAGTCCCACCTCCCCCAGAACCGGTCCTAATGTCCCAAAAATCTGAACCCTTCCCTCCTGCACCATCTCTCAAGCCACTCATTTATCCTGCCTATTCTTTCACTTCTACTCTGAATAGCACGTGGCACTGGTAGCAATCCTGAGATTACTGCCTCTGAGGTCCTACTTTTTAACTTGGCTCCTAACTCCCTCAATTCAGCTTGTAGGACCTCATCCCGTTTTTTACCTATATCATTGGTGCCTATATGCACCACGATAGCTGGCTGTTCACCCTCCCCCTTCAGAATGTCCTGCAGTCAATCTGAGACATCCCTGACCCGTGCACCTGGGAGGCAACATACCATTCGGGAGTCTCATTTTCGGCCACAGAACCGCCTATCTACTCCCCTTACAATCAAATCCCCTATGACTATAGCCCTTGCACTCTTTTTCCCGCCCTTCTGTACAGCAGAGCCAGCCACGGTGCCATGAACCTGGCTACTGCTGCCTTCCCCTGGTGAGCTATCTCCCCCAACAGTATCCAAAACGGTATACCTGTTTTGGAGGGAGATGACCGCAGAGGTGCCTGCACTGCCCTCCTTTCTTTCTGCCTTTTGGTCACCCATTCCCTTTCTCCCTCAGCGATCCTAATCTGCGGTGTGACCAATTTGCTGAACGTGCTATCCACGACTTCCTCAGCATCGTCGATGCTCCAAAGTGAGTCCATCCGCATCTCCAGAGCCGTCATGCGGTCTAACAAGAGCTGCAGCTGGACACACTTCCTGCATGTGTAGGAGTCAGGGACATCAGCCGCGTCCCTGAGCTCCCACATTGAGCCAGATGAGCATAACACGGGTCTGGGATCTCCTGCCATTTTTACTTTTAAGCTTAACTTAGTCCTGCTATAATATCAAATACTACATAAATGAAATGAAAAAAAATTTGTACCAAATCACAATTTTGTTTTAAAAAATTAATTACAACATTAGACATCTTCCATTCATTAATAAAAAAAATTCTGAAGAAGGGTCACAGGACCCAAAATGTTGACTCTGATTTCTATCCGCAGATGCTGCTCGACCTGCTGAGATTTTCCAGCAATTTCTGTTTTTGTTTCGAATCACTAATTATATGAGTCTCGACCCGAAACGTCAGTTTTCCTGCTCCTCTGATACTGCTTGGCCTGCTGTGTTCATCCAGCTCTACACCTTGTTATCTTATATTTTTGTTGTGCATGTTTTCATTATGATCACTAATTAATGTTCCAATTACGGTGTTTAATGATTTATTTTCTGTTTTTCTGTAAACAAATAAAACAGTCTTACATTTATATAGCATCCTTTTAAACATTCAGTCACACGATATGGGGTTCGCTGGCTAGGCCAGCAATTATTACCCACAGTAACTGTCCTTAAAAAAGTGATGGTGAGAGCTGCCTTCTTGAAGTGTTGCAGTCTGTGGTTGGGATGGCTAGGGAGACCCGTAGTTGGAAAGGAGTTTCAGGATTTTGAAACAGAACACCGAAGGAATGGCAATATAGTTCCAAGTCAGGATGCTGTGTGCTTGGAAGGGAACTTGCAGGCGGTAGTGTTCCCCTGCATGTACTGCCCTTACCATCCTGGTGGTAGAGGTCATGGGCAAGGGTTGTGGTTGAGGGAGGTCAGTTAGCTGGATGGCTGGATGACTGGATGACACAGAATGATGCCATCGGCTTGGGTTTAAATTTGGCATTAGCCGAGGTTACCATAAAGGACTTCCCTTCTCAACGTCTCCCCTCACTGAGGTGTGAGGTTAAACAACCACTAGCTGTCTCTCACTAATAAGAGTGCAACCCTGTGGTCTGCTTTAGAGAACTTTAGAGGTTGTCAGTCTGGAAAATTTGTCAAAAGAGCCTTTTCAAAAGAGTGACTCGAGTGCATATTGCAGTTGGTACATTCTGCTGCTGCTGCATGTCAGTGACGGGTGGATGGAATATTGAAGTTGGTGGACGGGATGTTGATCAAGCTGGGCTGCTTTATTCTGGATGGTGTAGAGCTTCTTGAGTGTTGAGTGTACTGGCAAGTGGAGAATATGCCATCACACCCTTGACTAGTCTTTTTTAGATAGTGGACAGGCAGTGGGGAGACAGGAGGTGAGTTCTTTCCATGAAGATCCCAGCTTCTGATTTGCTGTTTTAGTCGTGCTATTTATATGGCTGGCCCATTTCAGTTTCTAGTCAGTGGTAATCGAGAAGTTGATGAAGGTTTCAGTAATGGTAATGCCATTGAGTGTCAAGGAGAGATGGTTGGATTCTATCTTGTTAGAACTGGCTGTTGCTGGGCACTTCTGTGAGTTTCAGTGATCAGGTTTTGCAAAACAAGTGCTGTGTGATAGTATTTTTGATGGCCTGTTCCATCAGTTGCTGTGGATAGAAAGCAGACTTCTGGGGTGGTAATTGTCTGTGTTGGATTTGTCTCTTCTCTTTGGGGACAAGATAAAACTGGGCAATTTTCCGTATTACTGGGTAGGTGCCAGTCTTGTGGCTCTGCTGCAACAGTTTGACTTGGGTGCGTCTTATTCTTGGGCCCAAAAAAAAGGCTCCCAAAAACAGTAAACTGATAATGACCAGATGATCCAGTTTAGTGATCTTGTTTAAGGGACAAACAGTGACCATGACACTGGGAGTAATTTTCTAACTCTTCTAAGGCAGTTTCTAATATTGATCCAAAAGCACTGTTAAATCAGTGACGAGGCACCAAATTAGTACATAGGAAGGTCCCAGAAAATTAATGGATGACCACATACTCTGTTTTCTGATGGTGTTAGTTGAGGAAACAATACTGGCTAGGATAATTCATTTTCATGGGATCTTTTGTGTTCATTTGAAGGGTAAAATGTGATCTCAATTTAAGTTTCATTTGAAACACACCTATGACGGTATAGCAATCCTTCAGTACTACACTTAAGTGTTAGTCTGGATAATGATCTCAAAGTCTCTGGACTGATACTATGAATGCGTCTGACCTGAGGCTATTAATTGCATAGCTTAAACAGTAAAAATGTTGTTGTTGTTATACTCCGGAAAGCCATGCGGTGAAGGATAGTATTGGATTTCACCTGTTTTCAGTCTTATGTTTATTTACGTTAAAAGCACTTCTTAACTTGACCACATCCCTTTACTCTCTTGTTTAATATAAATTAACTCAAGTTAAAGGGGTGCTGTAATAAAATTCAAGCATGCAATTTAAACTTAAAATTTGAGTTAGGATGTTGATATGGGGTTGGAAAATGCACATCAGCTCCTAAGGGCATGACCATTTGTATGTTTTATTTAACTTAGCCTATTTTTCGAATGAATCTGTTCAGAGATGTTATTCTTCGCTGGAGCAGGTGGGAATTGAACGAGGGCCTCCAATTCCAGGGGTAGGGACACTACCACTGACTACCGGAGGGCTTGTCCCTTTGTGCTCAATTGAAACTCCAATTAATGCCCACTACCTGCATACAATTGAATACAAACAAAATACAATTAATATTGAGATCACACTTTCATAATATCCCATTTATAACAATAACTACACTTTGAAGTACATTTTTAAAGTTCGCAGGAATGTGGGTGATGCTGGCTAGGCCAGCATTTATTGCCCATCCCTAATTGCCTATTGGGTTGTTAAGAGTCAATCACATAGCTGTAGGTCTGGAGTCAAATGTAGGCCAGACCAGGTGAGGACAGACTTTGCTTCCATAGAGTGTTTTCCTGACAATTGACAATGATTTTGTGGAACTTCAGATTTTTCATTGAATTCAAATTCTGACATTTGCCGTGATAGAATTCAAGCCATGTTTTCAGAATATTACCTACTCTGTTCAGGTGCTGGGGAAGCTGAAAGGTCTGAAGGTGGATAAGTCCCTGAACCAAATGTCCAAACCAGAGGTCTGAAGGAGGTGGCTGAGGAGATTGCAAAGGCATTGGTGGCGATCTTTCAGCACTCAGAGAGAGTCCCAGATGTATGGAAAATGGCTAATGTAACAACCTGGTTTAAGAAGGGAGGGAGACAAAAGACAGGCCGGTTCGCTGCATCTCAGTTGTTGGTAAAATTTTAGTCTATCATTAAGGATGAGATTGTGCCATACTTGGAAGTGCATGGTAAAATAGGGCTGAGTCAGCATGGCTTTGTCAAGGGGAAGTCATACCTGATAAATCTGCCAGAATTATTTAAGGAGGTAACGAGCAAGTTAGATAAAGGAGAGCCCATAGATGTGATCTGTTTGGATTTCAAGAAGGCTTTTAACAAGGAAGCTGCCAAATAAGATAAGTGCTCATGCTGGTAGGTGCAAGGTTATGGCATGGATAGAGAATTGGATGAATGGCAGAACGCACAGTGTGGGAATAAAGGGGTCTTTTTTAGGATTGCAGCCAGTGAGTAGTGGAGTTCTGCAGGAGTCAGTGTTGGGACTACAGCTATTCACGTTCTACTTAACAATCTGGACGAAGGAACTCGACATTGTTGCTAAGTTTCAGCTGATACATAAATAGGACAGGTCATATTGAGGAATCAGGGAGGCTGCAGAATGACTTGGACAGGCTAGGAGCGGACACAGAAGTGGCAGATGGAATATAATATGGGAAAGTTGAGGTTATGCACTTTGGTAGGGTAGAATAGAGATGGAGACTTTCTCCATTTCCAACTGGGGAAAAGCTTTGGAAATCTGAAACACAAAGTGATTTAGGAGTCCGAGTTCAGGAGTCTCATTAGGTTAACATGCAGTTGGCAGTTAGGAAGACAAATGCAATTTTAGCATTCGTTTTGAGAGGGCCAGAATACAAGAGCAGAGATGTACTGGTGAGGCTGTGTAAGGCTCTGGTCAGACCACATTTAGAATATTTTGAGCAGCTTTGGGCACTGTACCTAAGGAAGGATGTGCTGGCATTGTCATGAGAAGTGCTTGAAGGCTCTGGGTCTGTACTTGATATAGAAGGATGAGGGAGGATGTGATTGAAACTTAGAGAATACTGAGAGGCCTAATTGTAGTGGATATGGAAAGGATGTTTCTACTAGTAGGAGAGACTAGGACCTAAGAGCAGAGCATCAGAGTGAAGAGATGACCCTTTGAAACTGAGGTGAGAAATTTCTTCAGCCAGAGGTTGGTGATTCTGTGGAACTCATTGCTGCAGAAAGCTGTGAAGACAAAATCGATGGGTGTACTTAAGAGAATAATTGATAGGTCCTTGATTGGAAAGAGGATAGAGCATTACAAGGAGAAAGCAGGATAATGGTGTTGAGAAACATATCAGTATGATCAAATAGTGGAGCAGATCCAATAGGCCAAATGGCCTAAATATGCTTCTGTATCTTATGGTCTTAAAGGGATGTTCTGAGGTTGTAAAAGGGCTCTTTTCAATATGAACCCATTTATGTCCATTTCTGGTAGCTGAGACACAGGACATATGTTGAAGTCTGGACAGGGTGCTTGGATTAAGGAGTTATGATGAAAAACTGTAATGGTAAAAAGTATCAAATTTAAAACACTACTTCAGATTAGACCATGGCAATGGGGTAATCATGAAATTAATTTAAAACTAATGTTATTATGGTAATGTTTTAACAACGACAAGTTAGATTTCACCAGTGTTCTAGTCAATGTTTATCCTTAGGCGAATACGGAATACACATCATTTATATCACTTTTGCACTATTGTTTGTGCTATATAATTGCAAATTATTAGTGGACACAAACCAAATGCCTATTGCATTGGTCATGGTCAATTCACAAAGAAAAGAGGGTTACATACATAAGCTGTGAGAAAACTTCAGTGGCTTTGACAGAGCCACCCAGTTTCTTGAGGCTCCAAATACATTGTGATAATTGGGATGATAAAATTGTTTGAGAAATGTTGACATTTCTATTACTGTGATTTACAGTAGAAGGAAAATAACATCTGATTTACATTGAGGACTTTTTGACTGTAGAGTGCTGCGCAGTTAATAGAGAACGTTTTTCTCTGTAGCCACCTTTTTAGTGTGGGGACATGCAATACCAAAATTGTACATTAGGTCCCACAAATAACAGTGATGAATTATCAAATAACATCTTTCTAAAAACAAAAAATCACTGGTTGATGAATGGATTTTATTCTAGAAAATTGGAAATGTTGACACTAAAGCATGACCAGAAATCATGACAACAGAAGGTAGAGCTTCTAGAAGGCAAATGCTTATTGGAACAAAAACAAAGTTGCTGGAAAAGCTCAGCAGGTCTGGCAGCATCTGTGAAGGAAAAAACAGAGTTAACGTTTTAGGTCCAGTAATCCGGATCCGAAATGTTAACTCTGTTTTTTCCTTCATAGATGCTGCCAGACCTGCTGAGCTTTTCCAGCAACTTTATTTTTGCTCCTGATTTACGTCATCCGCAGTTCTTTCAGTTTTTATTTAAATGCTTATTGGATATGTTCAGTAATATGCAGATGTGCAAAGTGACTAAGAGATAATGCACCAAATCAAGTGTCACAAGATAAACAAAAACTTGGAGCGCATATTCCAGGTCTACCTAAAAATTAGATTCTGTACCTGAGATTCAGTGTAACCACTTCAAAAATGATTGCTTTGATGGTGGATCTATGAAATTTGGTAGAACCTGTGCTACCATTCTTTATATTGCCAATTGTTCACTTAGATCCTACAGCTTTTCTGTTGTTGGTTGGCAGCTTGCCAGTTGGGTGCAATCCAAGGATTATTTTTGCTCCGGTTGACATTCTAGGTTGTGAGCGTTCTAAAGCACTATGCTAATTAGTTACTGGCAGTGTGTACAAATTTTCCTCAAGCTGAAAGTGAGTGGGAAAAGCTGTGTTTTACATCACGTATGTATCGGTGTATGTTGCATTTGAGGTTCTTGGTGAGCTAAGTTCCCAATGTTAGTGGGACTGATATGGACTTGGTGAAAGCAAGTTGGAAAGAAGTACAAATAAAAGTAGCCATCTTTGTGTTTGGTTTCAGAGTTCAATGGTTTGTACATGAAGGAGTGGTGCCTGCAAGTAATAAGACACGTGGTGGGAGAGGGTGGAAAAAAAAGTAATCTTAACTTTGAACAACTAGATAGCAAAATTCAGTATTGAGAAGATTAACAAAGCATGTTTTTTTCAGCATTTAATTAATTTGCTGTCAAATCTGTAGGAAATCAAGTGCAAACATGTTTGTGAGATTAAATTGGATATAATTACTATAAATCTGCAAGCATTAGATCAATGGGCATTTTGCTTAACCCTTGACTGTTGGGATATTTATTTTAAAATAATATTTTTGCTGAGGGTCATTTGTAAACATGTATCAAATTTAAGCACTAAATCGTAGTGACTTTTGACAGTAATAACATCTTAATGCATAAGAACACAAAAACACAAGAACTGGGAGCAGGAGTAGACCAGATGGCCCATTGAGCCTATTCTGCCATTAGTGTTGACCTTGAGCTTTGATTCCACCTTCCTGATCACTCCCTGTATCCCTTAATTTCCCGAGAGACCAGACATTTGTCTATCCTAGCCTTGAATGTATTCAACAATGCAGCATCCACAACCTTCTGCAGTAAAGAATTCCGTAGATTCACAACTGTTAACGTGAAATAATTTCTCCTCACCTCAGTCCTAAGTGATTGACCCACTATCGTCAGACTGTGTCCCCATGTTTTAGATTCTGTGGCAGTGGAAACAAACTCTCAGTGTGTATCCTATCAAACCCTTAAGAATCATATTTCAATTCGATTGCCTTTCGAGTAAGAGGAGTAGTAAGGAACATGGTCAGTGTGAACACAGCCTTTTTTGAATTTCAAAAGTATATTTTATTCATAAAAATCTTTGTTATGCATATATAGTCACTAGAACAGTTTGATTCTATACAGTCTTACCATATTGAGAAGAAATAAACATTGGAATTTGACTCTCCTGACTGTTCCAAAAAACCCAAGGCATTTTTTATTTATGCAAGATACTATTTACATATGTTTGAGACACCAGGTGGGCTCAATAACTGAGGTCAGTGTGAACACAACTTTTCTTTCTCTTTCAAAAATATGTATTATTCATAAAACATATCTTCGTATATGTACATAGTCACAAATGCAGTTTGGTTCTGTACAGTAGCATTTCAAGGAAACAAACAAACATTGGAGTTTGACTCTATCCAAACAAATCAAAGACATCTCTTACACATACAGGATTATATTTACATGCATGAGGCACTAGGAGGGTCCAGTAAATGAATGGACCCCCATTTAACTTCAACAGTAAAACCCCTGACGGTGGTCATTACCCACTGCACCTTGGTGGCAGCTGCCCTAAGCTTTAGTGTGTTCCCAGTACTGATGTTCTACTGTCCCTGGTGTTGCAAAGGATGGGACTGGCCTCATTTTGCTGCGGAATACTCCCAAGTATTTGGACTGTTCCGTATCATCTATACTCCATGGAGAACTTTGCAAAGAAAAACACCTTTGACCTCAAGTCCAACAGGAATTGGTCAGCACGTAGCATCCTGGAGATCCTGCAGGAAACTGAGAGGGTGGATCCTGTCATGTGGTTCCCTGAGCAGACTGTCAAAGTCATTTGGCAGAATGCCTCATTACCAGAACTTTCCAACAAGCACCAAGACATTGCTTGGCTAGTGGTGAGAAGGGCGTTACCTGTGATGTCCTTCATGTACACCCAGTTGGTCTGCACCACCACACACTGCCCTCAAAGCAGCTGTGGGGTACTATAGACTGTCACACATCTCCTCTGGAATGTGCCTTTGTAAAGATCAGCATGAATACAGCTACAGCAGAGTGAGATGAAAACTGAGTGGGTTATTGACTACACTGTTGGAAATTTGGTGCAAAGGGGGATAGTGGCATTTTAAAGTAAGGTTTACTGCAAAAAATAAACTTTCCAGTGTGAGCGGTAAGTGGGAGAGGATAAAAGGTACAGATCGAGAGGCCTACCTACAGTGAAACCAACTGTGGAGTTATTTCACAAACTATAGTGAGTACAGGAAAAGAAGCTTATTGGTAGGATTGGTGAATGTTTCTCGTCATAGAGCTGTACCGCATAGAAACAGACCCTTCAGTCCAACTCATCCATGCTGACCAGATATCCTAAATTAATCTAGTCCCATTTGCCAGCATTTGGCCCATATCCCTGTAAACCCTTCCTATTCATGTACCCATCCAGCTGCCTTTTAAGTGTTGTAATTGTACCAGCCTCCACCACTTCCTCTGGCAGTTCATTCCATACAAGCCACCACCCTCTGTGTGAAAACTTTGCCCCTTAGGTCTGTTATAAATCTTTTCCCTCTCACCTTAAAACTATGCCGTCTAGTTTTGGGCTCCCCCACTGTAGGGAAAATTCTTTGCCTATTCACCCTATCCATGCTCCTCATGATCTTATAAACCTCTGTAAGGTCGCTGAGTGCCTTCGACACTCCAGGGAAAATAGCCTCAGCCTATCCAGCCTCTCCCTATTAGCTCAAACCCTCCATCCCTGGCAACATCTTTGTGAATCTTTTCTGAACCCTTTGAAGTATCACAAGATCCTTCCTATAGCAGGTCTTTTAAATAAAAGTAAGGTCTTAAATATTAGATTCATACTGGTGACTCTTTTTATTGTATTATTCTTTTCCCTTAAAAGATTCTATCTCATATTTTTGGTCTCTTTATTCAAGTAAAATTTTGAGGTCCAAGCGCTGATCCTTTTAGCACATCACTTGTTATATCTTGCTAATGGGAAAGTTACCAGTTTATTAACTACTCTCTGCTTCCTGTTAGTTAGCCACAATTCTATCCACGTTAATATGTCAACTCCTACCTACATCATGAGCTTTATTTTCTATAACAACTTTTAATGTGACAACTTACCATATGTGAGGTTATTCACTTCGGAAGCAAAAACAAGAATGCAGATTACTACCTGAATGGGTGTAAATTGGGAGAGGGGAGGGTACACTGGGACTTGGGCGTCCTTGTGCACCAGTCACTGAAGGTAAGTATGCAGGTCCAGCAGGCAGTAAAGATGGCAAATGGTATGTTGGCATTCATTGCGAGAGGTTTCGAATACAGGAGCAGGGATGTGTTGTTGCAGTCGTACAGGGCCTTGGTGAGACCGCACCTAAAATATTATGTACAGTTTTGGTCTCCTTTTCTGAGGAAGGCAGCTCTTGCTCTCTAGGGAGTGCAGCAAAGGTTTACTAGGCTGATTCTGGGGATGGCATGGCTAATGTATGAGGAGAGATTGACTAGATTGGGATTGTTTTCGCTAGAATTCAGATGAATGAGGGGGGATCTCATAGAGACTTGTAAAATTCTAACAGGACTGGACAGGGTAGATGCAGGGAGGATGTTCCCGATGGTGAGTGTATCCAGAACCAGGGGTCACAGTATGAGGATTCACGGGTCGATGATTTAGGATGGAGATGAGGAGACTTCACCCAAAGAGTGGTGATCCTGTGGAATTCATTACCACTGAAGGTAGTTGTTGCCGAAACATTGAATGTATTCAAGAGGCGACTAGATACAGCACTTGAGGTGAATGGAGATCAAAGGTTGTAGGGAGAAAGCAGGATTAGGTTATTGAGTTGGATGATCAGCCGTGATCGTGAAGAATGGCAGAGCAGGCTCGAAGGGCCAAATGGCCTCCTCCTGCTCCTATCATCTGTGTTTCTATCTTTCTATTACCTTCTACCAGTCCCCCTTTATGTAAAGCGCATGTTACTTTCTCGAAGAACTCCAATAAAATGGTCAAAAACAGCTTACTTTTCACACGTTTTATGAATTGGGTTCCCTTTAAAACTGAGTTCTTTTAGTATTCTATATTTGGTGTTTCCTGTGTAGCATGAGACCTCATTGAACTTAAAGTTTTGGCAAAGATCTGTAGCTCAGGTTGTGGGTGAGGTTGTTGACTTGCTTGCCGAGCTGGCCATTATGGTGAGTAGTGTAATTTCCAGTTTTGATCTGTATGGGTTTGTATATGGGGTCCAATTCTAAATGTTTGTTGATTGCATTATGGGTGGAGAACCATGGGGTCCAATTCTAAATGTTTGTTGATTGCATTATGGGTGGAGAACCATGTCATCAGATGATGTCACCTAGCATAGTGATGAAATGTCTGAATGAGAACAAGCCAGCTTGGCGAGCAAGTCAACAACCTCACCTCTTTGAATTGTTACAGTTGTAAGTAGCCTTCTACAAAAATAAATGAAAGATTTATCGGGCAACACACTACCCTATCATAAAAGGATCTGAAGAAGGGTCTAGACGCGAAACGTCAGCTTTTCTGCTCCTCTGATGCTGCTTGGCCTGCTGTGTTCATCCAGCTCTACACCTTGTTATATCACATTCTCCAGCATCAGCAGTTCCTACTATCTCTCACCCTATCATAAATGTAGTGTTTTGGAAAATATGAAGTCTTTGTTCTTGGAAGGAATGAAATCTGACCTTCAAAAGGAGGTCGACAAAGGGATGTTCAATGGTCATTCTGATATCATAAGTGACTGCTCATGGTCATTGGCTCAGAGGTTTTAGACAGGTACTTAGGCACAGCATTGATTGCCAGTCCCTTAAATAAAGATGTTGAAAAGGATGAGGGAAGAGAGAACGGGAGGATCCAGGGGAACGAGCCACCCGACTTATTGGGAAAGGACCAGGGGTCCTTCTATTTCATCCAAGGGAAGAACAAAGACTGGTAACTACCAAAGACTGCTGTCAAAACCTGTGTGACATCGACCCAAACACTCCAAACTGTCACTCCTACTCCTAAATCCTACAGAATGGTATGGGATTGGTGAAGTGTTCTCATTGGACACAGTTGTCTTGTTTCTTTGTTTAATTAACACGTGTATCGTATCTTAATTTCTGCTTCTAAAACTCAATAAACTATCAGAAAATTGCTACAAATTGTCGACTGCCTATATTAGGTAACTGTAATCACGAATCCTCAAGATTAATACAAAAATCATGTTTACTCTGCCTGATTACCTTGAGCTTTTCAGTGTCCTGCCTTAACATCTTCCCTTTTGATAGATGTTAAATTAACTGGCCTGTAGTTTCCTGTTTTAGTATCCCTTTTTGTATGAAGTGTCTATGCTTTTCAGTGGAATGTATTTTGTTTTACATTTTTGAATTACTTCCTAAAATGTTTTCTACTGCTTGTTTATTATCGTCTCTTTCAATTGATTTACCCAATCAACCTTAGCTAGTTCTCTGCTCATGACAATGAAATTGGCTTAATTCAAGTTTAAAATTAATGTACGTGATTGAAGTATGTCACTTTTACTCTAATATTACTCATTAATCCTGTTTCACTACACATTACCAGACCTAAGACAGCTTCATCCCTCGTCATGTCTATTTGTAGTGTTCCAAGAAACTATCACAACAACATTCAACAAACTCATCTTCTAGATCACTATTGGTAATTTGATTGCCCCAGTCCATATGAAGATTAACGTGTTCCACAGTTGTCACCTTGGCTTTGTTACAAGTTCCAGCAATTTCTTCGTTCGATGTTCAATCCAACTGTGTAACCACTTTTCGGGGGGTGAAAATTACACAAGCCAGTGTCTTCAGACTCTTGCTGTTTCTAATTTCATCCATTTTTAATGACTTTCTGAGATTAGATCTTTTCTAACTGATGTATTTTGCTCTCAGTGTTACTCCACTGTTGCCATCGTGTCTATCTTTCTTAAATATTGTGTGCTCTGTAATATTTATTCTCCATCCTTGATTATCATGGTTGCACCATGTCTCTGTAATGATGATTAGATCTAAATCATATACCTCTATTTGTGCTACTAGCTCGCCCATCTTTTAACAGATGATTCATGTAGGATAAAGAATCTTTAATTTCATTTTTATTATTTCTGTTCCCTGCAATGACCTTATTCACTCACATGCAATTTTTGTTGAAATCTCTGTCCTTCTCTTTGCATTGCCACATTGCTATAGTGTGCCAATACCTTGACCATTCTGTTTGGATTCCTGAATCTCCCTTCATCCAAACGCTTGCCCCACTCTGCCTACAACTGTAATTATACTGTTGGTCACTGGTCCTGGCCTAACTTAAATGTGATCGATCCCAACAGAATAGCTCTTTCTTGAGAACTGATGCTAGATTGCCATGAGTCAAAATTCCTTTTCCCATAACACACTTTCAGACATGCAGTTAATTCTCTAATGTGCTTGCTCCATTACCAATTGACACATGGCTTAGACTACAATCTAGAGATGGTTATCTTTGTTCTTTTGCATTTTAATTAGGATCCTTGTTTTCCAAATTCTCTGAGCAGACCATCATTTCTGGTTCTATCTATGTCACTGGTTTCCACATGGTGAGGTGCCTTAACCCTGGCATCAGGCAGTCAACACAAATTTCTGGTTACAGTTGCAGAGAACAATATCTATCCCCCTGACTACTCCACCTCCTATTCTTACCACATTTCTCTTTTGCTTTCTCCAAAGACGGGGACTGAGGCTTCTTTAAGCTCCAGAGCTTCACTTCAGAAAACTCAGCAATACTCATTGCAAAAAGGGAACATGTCAGTTCACCCTAAATGGATAATCATCCAGAATTACTCCAGTTTCCTGATTAAAAGGAACCAGCAGGTCTATAGCAGCGAGTCTGTCAATCACTGCTCTAACAATGTAGTACTTTTTCAGCTGACCATTGCTGGTATCTTAAAATATTTTCCATCTCTAACAGTATACTGTATTGGGCAATGGTTGATTGCTACCGCTTGGGCCTATCTAGTAAACAATGATAGAGGATACACCACTGTAGATTATGTACAAAAGAGGCAATTTTTAACAGAGGTTTATTGCATTACAGCAATAATACAACTACATTTGATCAGGTATATTTACGAATGCAGAAGAAAACTGGTACAGATATGTCTACATCCTTGGCAGCTAGAGTAGATCTCCTTATCTCCAACCACTGATTGTGTGAAATCAGTAGAGTAGATGGAACATACGCAACATGAACATTAAACCCTTCAGCTTATGTATCAAGAACAATTAACTCTGTTTAAAAAAAGCTCTGCTGTTCCCTAATTCTTTTGCCTATTACTTTTTAAAATAATATCAATCGTCTATTCCACAAATTAAAGAACTTGTTGATTTGTTAATTTGTTATTTTTAATAAATTATAGAAAATCCCACAATAACCAGAAAATCTGTTTTATTGTGTTGGTTGCATTTATGTACACTTAGGAAGAACTGAGAAGAATGCTCCAGCTCTTCTTCAAAACAGTTTAGTAGGAGCTTTTCCTGTCACATAAGATGACATAATCCATTCAAAAGACAGTACCTCTAACAAGCGAGCGCTCCCTCAGCATTGGAGCACTTATTTAGATTTTGTACTCCAGTCCCTGTGGTGATCTCGAGCTCACCATCTTCAAGAGATGTGACAGCTGCCAGGTGGGTCATAGCTGACAGGATTCTAATGTAGGAAAACATTGGACAAGATGGAAGGAACCCTGACTTATTTATTTCTCCCCTTTTTGACCCAAGACCTCCCCTGTCACCAGCCTAGTGAGAGAGATTTGAGACCACATTACACTGGTAATAATCAATCATTACCTGGCTCAGTTTAGACAGTGGACCCAGTGCCCATGATTGCCTCATCATTCTGAACCCTCAAAAGCATGTGGCCATTAGCCAGAATACTTTCCATGCAGAGGATAGTTTGAAAACTGAGAAGTAAATTGAATGCAGAAGATAGATTTTTGCATGTTTTTTAAAGTCAAAACTTCTTATTTTGTTTGACTTGTCCCATTTAAGCTTCCAAGACATTGCTCAGCTATTTGATTTTGAATTTGTTTCACAAAATTGTGAAGCAGTGCTAGTTGCTCTCTTTTTCTCTTCCCCCACCTCTAAAGTTGTTGCTGACTTCAATCTAACCTCCAGACACAGAGAAATTTTGAGTAATTTGATTAATCTTTCTGGAATAGGCACACCACTATTTTCCAAGGTAGCACCAACCTGTCACTTAAGTCAAATTCCTGCCATTAGTCACCCTTTCCGTCACTTCCTTTCCAGGTGTTAATCCTATTGCAGAGAAATAATTTGCACTGTCTTTCTCAAACTTGCCCATCACAGCTTTGAACCTGTGCACTCCCGGCTGTATCAAAGATTGCCAAATTGTGTGGCAGACATTATCAGTTATAGTTGTAGTGAGAAAGAGCTGGAGTTATACAGCACAGAAACAGCCCTTCAGCTCAATTCATTCATACGGACCAGGTCTCCTAAACTGAAGTAATCCTATTTGCCTGCATTTGGTCCGTATCCTTCTCGACCTTTCTTATCCATGTAGCTGTCCAAATACCTTGTAACTATTGTAATTGTACCTGCCTCTACAACTTCCTCTGGCAGCTTGTTCCATGTATGTACCATCCTCTGCGAAAAATTTGCATCGCGGATCCCTTTCAAATCTTTCCCCTCTCACCTTAAATCTATGCTGTCTAGTTTTGGACTCCCTGCCTTGGACAAAAGACCTTGGCTATTCACTTTACCTACGCCACTCATGATTTTATAAAACTCCTGTAAGGTCACCCCTCAGCTTCCTTTGTTCCAGGGAAAGAAGTCTCAACCTATCCAGCCTCTCCTTATAACTCGAACCTCGCAGTCTTGGTAACATTCTTGTAAATGTTCTTTTGCACCCTTTCCAGTTTAATAACATCCTTCCTGCAGCAGGGCAACCCACATTGTACGCGGTACTCCAAATGTAGCCTTACCAATGTCTTGTACAGCTGTAACATGATGTCCCAACTCCTGTACTTGGTACTCTGACCGATGAAGAAAAGTGTGCCAAGCGCCATCTTCACCGCCCTGTCTACCTGTGATGTCATTTTCAAGGAACTGTGTACCTGAGCTGTCTGTCTGTTTGACAACATTCCCTTTGGCCCTACCATTAACTGAGTAAGACGTGCCCTGGTTTGTCTTATCAAAATGCAACACTTTGTATTTATTTGCATTGAACTCCATCTGCCATTCTTCAGCCTACTGGCCCAATTGATCAAGGTCCTGTTGAACTCTTAGATAACCTTGTTCACTATATTACAAATTTTGGTGTCATCCACAAATTTACTAACCATTCCTTCTATATTCTCATCGAGATCATTTATATAAATTATGAACAACTGCGGACCCAGCACCAATGCTGGTCACAGGCCTCTAGTTTGAACAACAACTCTCCACCACTGGCCTCTATCTCCTATCATGAAGCCAATTTTTTATCCAGCTAGCTAGCTGTCCCTGGATCCCCTTTAATCTAACCTTACCAGTTTACCGTGTGGAACCTTGTCAAAGACCACATAGACAACATTTACCGCTCTGTCTTCATCAATCTTCTAGGTCACCTCTTCAAAAAACTGAATCAAGTTGGTGAGACACAATCTCCCATGCACTAAGCTGAGCTGACTAAACCAAATCAGTCCTTGCCTTTCCAAATGCATGTACATCCTGTTTCTCAGAATCTGAACAATATACCCACCACTGATGTTAGGCTCACCAGCCAGTAGTTCCCTGTCTTTTCCTTGCAGCCTTTTTAAAATCATGGCACAACATTAGTCAACCTCCAGTTTTCCAGCACCTCACCTGTGGCTGCCAATGAAACAAATATCTCTCCCTGGGCCCCACAATTTCTTCCCTAGCTCCCCACAATGTTCTGGGACACACTTGATTAGGTCTTGGGAAATTATTTGCCTTTATAGGTTTTAAGACCTCTAGCATTTCCTTTTCTGTAATGTGTACTCTTTTGAAGACATCACTATTTATTTCCCTGCGTTTCCTATCTTCCATGTCTTTCTCCACGTTAAATACTGATGAGAAATATTTGTTTAGGATCTCACCCATCTCCTGTGGCTCCATGCATATGCAACTTTGTTGGTCTTTAAGGGATCCTATTCTCTCTCTAGTTACTCTTTTGCCCTTAATACACTTGTAGAATCTCTTTGGATTCTCCTTTACGTTATCTGCTAAAGCTTTTTGCCTTCCTGATTTCTCTCTTGAGTGTACTCTTACACCTCCCTATACTTCTCCTTCACTTGATCCCAGACGTCCCTTTTTACCTATGAACAGCCTCCCCCAATCAACTTTTGAAAGTTCCTTTCTGATACCATCAAAATTGGCGTTGCCCAGTTCAGAATGAGGTAGCACATCTGCCACCCTAGTGAGGGATGAATGCTATTTTCAATGCAGGCATTCTGTAAGGGAATTATAGCTGCATGTTTTTCTCCACCTGCCATTTGATAGTATGTTCTAAGGATGTGACAAAAATTACAATATAGTGATTGTTGTTCCTGTTCGTTTTCTGGGAAGGCAGAAATAAGAACAGTTACAAAATACTAATGTAATTCAGAAAGGGTAGTTTAACCGGACGCAAAAGCTATCACATCTGAGTAACTTTGTCTTGGTGGGCAATGTGGCTTTATATTTTTTATGAGTAAATAAACAGATTTAAGGGATTTTGTTCCATGAAACTGGAATTGCTATCTGGGTACAGGCTACAGCCGAGATCAGGAAAGCAGTAAAACCCTGGCCAGCTTTAGAACAGGATTAAAGCAACATACAGATGTGGTGCTTTCTCATGCCTGGAAGCCCACCAGCTGTGTCCAGAGAGAGATCAGACTTCAAAATGTAATTTAATGACCAGTGCACTCATTTGGATTGCTGGCTTTTGCCATTATCACCATGACTCTGTATGAGACCTATCTCAGTCTTCAATTCCTGAATTCCATCATTTTGATTAGAGGCTGTACCTTCAGCAGCCTGGGTCTTAAATTTGGAATTCCTTTCCCAGATCTCTCCATCTTGCTGTCCCCTCCTTAAAACCAAACACTTTGACAAAGCTTTTGGTCACCCATGGTAATGGTGATGGTGGTATAGTGGTAACCTCACTGGGCTAAATGCTTCTGAAGGCATGAGCTGAAAATGTACCATGGCGGCTCGTGTTAAAAGCCAGTCATTATGAAACTAATATTGATTGTCGTAAGAGCCCATCTGGTTTACTGCAGTCTTTTAAGGAAGAAAATCTGCTGTCCTTCCCTGGTCAGGCCTACATGTGACTCTCATTCACAGTATTGTGTTGACTTTTAACTTTCTTCTGAAATGACCCTAGTAAGTCAGTTAGTTTAAGGACAATTAAGAGTGGGTAACAAATGCTGTCCTTATCACATTCCAAGAGAGAACACATAAAAATCAACTTTTTTGACGATGCATCAAATTTGTCTGATAGTGCAACTGTGAAACCCCTTGTGATAGTTCAGCTATGCCAAATATGCAATATGCCAGTTGCTGCCTTGAAATCAATGCAAAATTTGTAATTATCCACACCCACATCCCCACATCCACCATCAAAATAATCCAAGCCAACAATGGGGAAAAGTTGAGTACGCAGAGTATATAAATTTCAACTCAGCCATTAATCTTCAATCATTTCACCAGCCTGAATCCCAAAGGATGAAGTGGAAAGACTGGAGGAGTTGGGTTTGTTCTCCCTAGAACAGAGAAGACTCAATGGAAGTTAAATAGAAGGGTACAAAGTCTTTTGAAGAGTTTCGCTCAAGTACATTTAGAAAAAACTGGAAAGGTTTGGTGAACAGAATAGAGATCTAAGTAATTGGAAAAACCATGAGAGGCTAAATGAAGATTTTTAAAAATGCAACGAGCGTTGTGTTTTAAAATAGACTGCCTTTTTTTGGACTCTTTCACAGGATGTGGGCATCACCATTTAGGTCAGCATTTAATGCCTTTCCCTAATTGAGAAGTGTGGGATGAGCAACCTTTGAATCACTGCAACTTGTTTGGGTGGGTACACCCACTGTGCTTTTAGAGAGTATTTCAATCTCATGACAGTGAAGGAATGGCATGTGGTTCCAAATAAGAATATGGAGTGGCTTGGAGGAGAACTTGCAGGTGGTGATTTTCCATGTATCTGCTGCACTTGTTGTTCTAGGTTCAGCTTCTGATCAATACTAATCAGATTCTTTCTTGTGGGAAGATGCCTGGCATTTGCATGGCACAAATGTTACTTATCATTCACCAGTCCTGATCATTCTGTGTACACATACGGACTGCCTCAGCATCTGCGGAGCTGTGATTGGTGTTGTGACCATATGATAGCAGTTGATACCAGATGAAGCAGTTGAAAATGGTTGGGCCTAGGACACTGTCCTAAGGAACTGTGAGCCTGAAAGAGTGGTAGAAGGAACTCAATAAATATTTTCAAAGCGAATTGGATAACTACTTGAAGGTATAAATGGGAAAGAGCAGGGGAATGGACCAGTTGGGTAGCACTGCCAAGGTGCTGGCACTGTTTCGATAGGCCTCCTTTTATGTTGCTTTCATTCTGTGATTCCACATACTCTTCCTTTACTTCTACAGGTAAATATTTTGCTTGCTGAGATCAGAACCGAGGATATGGAGGATGGTACCTGTGGATTGTTCCAATGTGTTGATTTCCAGATAATTTTTTTAATGTTTATTTTCGCTATAACGGAGAAGTTATTGATGAATTGTTAAACTTGTTTTCCAAGTGTACTGATCAGGTAGTTTGTATTCACCACAGCTATCCTTTCATACAAATGACATGAATCCTGCAACTTATTGGCAGTGGTAAAGAGGTACTGTGTGTCAGCTTGTAAATATGTTCTGGCGTGCAGCTTCTCACAGTGTGATTATGAACTCCAGTAAATCATCACTGTTTTTCTTGCTGCACTTAATTATCACTGCCTGGGTCCATTCCAATATCCAGGGAATAGTTCCAAGTTCTAAGCTGTTCCTGACTTTGCTCCAAACTTGCAATACTTTAGCTGGTCTGCTGAAATATACTGGGTTGACAGAACATAACAGCTAGGTATGGGAGTAGGTTGCTCAAACCTGCTCTGTCATGCAGTGGGATCATGGTTGCTTGACTCATTTTCTGTCAGACCTCCTTATCCCCTGATTCTTTTAGAATCCCAAGGTCCATTAATCTCAGTCTTAGATATAGTCAGTTACAACATCCACAACCCTCTGAAAGGAAATTCAAAAGTTTCACAACCCTCTGATTAAAGAAGTTTCTTCTCATCTCAGTCCCTAAATGGATGACTCTGAATTCTGGACCTCTAATCTAGGGCAAGACAGTCTCTCGGCATATTCCAAGCCAATTTCAATTTACAATGACAATGACCCATTCTGCGCTCTAGTTCTGGTTAAGCGCGTGGAAACTCATTTGGTAAAGGAAATATACAGAGCAATGAACATTGTCAGTGTGGGTGAAGAATGTCTGGTCATAAGATCATAAGGTCATAAATATTGTATAAGAATGTCAATGCATGATAGAAATCAGAAACCCATTTTACAGCATCCGATTTTTATTTCCATAGAAGACACAGGTGGCAATGTTGAATTGCCTGAAAAAGGTAGTGTTTTTAATCACACATTGTTCTTTGAGAGCGATTTCAGTGGAAAAGGCTGCCGGTTATTACCATTTAGATGTAGGTGGCTGCACGTGATACCCATTGTCAGTGTAGGTGGTGAGGCATGTATGTAAATTGTACCCATTTTGCTATCTTTCAGCTTTGAAGCCTCGCATCTCTGAAAATTGTAACTAATGTGCTGACTGTTTGAAGCTGTGCAGTGTGTGACCAGCCATGGAAAATGACCAAAGTACAACATCAACCACTACGACAACAGTCAGCACGTCGCCCAGGACACAGGCACCACAAATCTCAGTCTACAGCAGCTCTGACAGACAAGCTGTTCAAGTATGTAGCTGTGATATTGTTTGGCTTGTATGGTTCTATTGCAAAGGTGCTGAGCTGTGCACATCTGAGGTGGAGGTCATAGGAGAGGCAAAGCTTTATATAGAATTTGTGTTGCATATGTGGACTAAATATATACTGCATGGATTATATTTTTCTGATTGCTGAGTTGATTAGAAGCATGCCTATATAATTATAGTGCCCAAGTCCACAGGAACCACTATCTTCCCTCAACGAAAACCTTCTACTATGCAATGAACTGGTAACATCTGTTTTCGCCTTGGTTAGATCCTTCCGGTTATACCCTTCCAATTTTAATTAACTGCATAAACATGGACAAAGAGAGAAAGAACTTGCATTTTTGTAGATAACACAGTATGGAGCAGGAAAGTTGACATTTCTTCAGAACCTGAAGAACGGTCTCGATCTGAAACGTCAACTTTCCTGCTCCTCTGATGCTGCCTGGCCTGCTGTATTCTTCCAGTTCCATACTGAATTATCTCTGATTCCAGCATCTGCAGTTCTTGCTATCTTTGCATTTCTGTAGTGTATTTCATGATCTCAAAACGTCTCACTGGAGTGGAGCTTGATCCAGAGGGCATACCACCAACATTAGCATTGTTGACAACTGGATAGTGGGATACAGTTTCAAACAACTATAACAAGGGCAGACTCTTCATTTGTTTAATGCCAGTAGTTTCAGAGAGTGGAGGGATGGTGAAGCAGACTCTCTTGGTGTCAGTTGCTTTGTAAACATTTTAAGTTGCTAGTTTCCATCCTCCCCTGGGGCTTGACATTTGAGACCAAACACTGTATTAGCAAATTTATTTCCCCGTCCACTAAATGTTATTGTAAACCAATCTGTACCAGTGAGAGTGAGAGAGAGAGTGTGTGTTTGTGTGTGTGTGTCATATTTTTTAAACTTTTTTAATATTTACAGTCTTTACAGGATTATAGAGCAAGTTTTAGATCCAGAAATAACAAGGGTTCCAAATTTTCCACATTCATCAGCCCTTTTCAAATTAGGTTGGGGGTGGGGGTAGGGAGAATTCTTTGTTAATGCTGTGGTTAGCAATATTGTGATTTTAACAAAACCTTACTTTGAGAGAGAAAATATATCATCTTGAGACTCTTGTTTGTTCTTCGGCTGGGTCAGAGCTGTTTTCAGTTATATTTCCATGGATACAATTGGTTTATCTTCAAGTGAAGGCGTACATTCAAATTTCTGTAAATTTAGAGCCTTTCTTTCTCTATTTTAAAGGAAACATGTTATTGAGTTCAGCAGGTTATTGAGAGATTTGTTTTATTCTCAGCGACCAGAGCTAAGACATGTGATCTAATGAAAAGGCAGAACAGGTTCAAGTGGTTGAGTGGCCTCTGCCTGTTCCTCATCTTATCTTTTAATCCTTAAAAGCACATGAAGTGCATTTCTTTTTTCTAATTTAGAATGGGGTGGAAGGCCAACAGTAATGGCTAGAACAAGTCATTTTAGATCTGAATTTCAATAATTGCATAATGTAAATATCATTTCTTGTAAGGATGCGAATGATTATGTATGACTGACCAACTCAATCTTTGATTTGGAAAAACTCCAAGATTGAAGGAGTAGGATGAGATATATCATTGTCGATCTTTGAAGGTGGTATATTGAAAGTGGTGAGTGAAGCAAATGGAATCTTGGGCTTCATAAATAGAAGTGCTGAGTAAAAAGCAGGGAAATTATTCTGAACCTTTTCAAAGCTCTGACGAGGCTCCAACTAGAGTATTATGTCCAGGTCTGGTCACCACCTGGAAAATTGTGAAAGCCCTTGAGAGGATGAAGAGGAGATTCACCAGAATTGTTTCTAGGCTGGAGAGATGTTTGTTTCAGCATGAGGTAGGAAAGGCCCAGGCTGTTCTCTTGGAGTAAAGGAGACTGAAGAGAGCTTAGCTAGATGGGTACAAGATTATGACAGGCTTAGATAAGGTAGACAAGAGAAAAACTCTTGTCATCGTAGAAGATACAAATTTAAGATTTTGGACAAAAGATGTAGGTGGTATGTGGTGAACAATCTTTTTACAAAACAAGTGGCAATGACTCAGATCTCATGAGGGTGGTGGAAGTGGAGAGGATGAATGATTTCAAAAGGAATTTGATGAGCACTTGAAGGAAATAAACTTGCATGGCCTTGGGGACTGAGAGAAGGAGTGGGGCTGATTGGATTGCACCACATAGAACAAGCACAAACCCAATGGGTCGAATGACTTTTCTGTGTTCCGTAAGTGACTCTGTGACTATCATGTTTAGATAGAAGCAAACTTACACATAAAAACGTGAAATGGGAGAAGAGTTAGCCCATTGAGCCTGCTCCAACATTCAGTATCATTATGGTTGATCTTGGGCTTTACTCTATTTTCCTGCACAGTCTTAATATGTTTGAATTCCCCAAGAAGCCAGCTGGCTTCTTTATCCTAGCCTTAAATGTACTCCATAACCATCTGAAGTAGAGAATTCAAAAATTTCACAATACTTAAAGTACTCAAACATTTATTTCAAAAATCTGCAAATTATTCACAACTTTACATTAATTTACTTTAATATTTCCAATGTGTGTATCTGTGCTGAAACATTGTCCTGACAGAGGTGAAGGTTCAGTCCTTTGAGGAGCTTAACACTACTCTCAGCAGAATCCCTATGACAAGACCATTTTCACTGGTGGATTTCGATGCAAGGATGGACATGGATCATGGTGCATGGCTGTCTGGCCTCAGACATGTCCTTGGAAAAATAAATGAACATGGACATAGACCACAAGCTTTGCTGCTACCTTGACCTTTGTATATCAAATTCAGAACAAATTGTGGCACAAGGTTTTGTTATGGACCAAACCAGACCCCCTCAAAATATTTTAATAAGGTAACCTAGACCCTAATGTTTTCTTATGCATGAGGCAAATGTGAAGCAACATGTTCCAGATGCAATGGTCAAACTACTCAATGTTAAGCAAAAACACAATTTATATAAACACTATAGCTAACGTACGAACAAAAGAAAGCAGAACTTGGAATAACCTAACTCTATTGGAAAACTTAACTGAATAAATAGATGCAATAACTATTACTAATTAACTGTTCCAATATAGTAACACCCCATAAACACAACCCTTGGAAAAAAGGCAAATTCAGACACAGATTCTCACATGCAGTTCTCCAATCCAGGAGCAAAAAAGCATTGAGAAAATTCAGAGAGAGTAGCAGCCAGGAGATATCTACTAATGCTTCCAACTCTGTTGCGACCCCAACAGCTTCTGATGCAACTGCAAAACCAAAATCCAGAAGTCTGAGAGATGGCCATACCCATTCAGGCTGCATTAAAAAAAAAATCCCAAGGCCTCCCAAGGGTTAGCAGGAACTGCCGATGCTGGAGTCTGAGATAATAAGGTGTGGAGCTGGATGAACACAGCAGGCCAGGCAGGGTCAGAGGAGGAGGAAAGCTGACGTTTTGGGTCTGGACCCTTCTTCAGAAAGGCCTCCCAAGCTGTTTACTCAAGTGGTCTTAACTGTCCAGCTTTCCACCTCTTGTTCAATCTTTCTCTCTTGAAAGAAACCAGGAAAGAAATAACCTCTTAAAGCTACAGCACATCACAATTTCCTGGAGACATCCAAGGTTAAACATTGGCATCGGTTGGGCTTTCCAAACACATAACCACTGCCATCGGGAAAGGTGAGGGCAGCTGATGAGAACGCCACCGTCTGCAAATTCCCCTCCAAACTGCTGAACATTCTGGAAACGTATCACCATTCCTTCAGTTTCTCTGGGTCAAAATCCTGACATTGTGGGTCTACGTTCACCAAATGGATTGCAGCAGATCAGGAAGATGGCTCATGATCCACCTTCTCAAGGGCAACTAAAGGATGGGCAATAAGTATTGGCCCAGTCAGCAATGATCGCATTCCATAAATGAAATTAAAAAAAAGCATTGGCATCACTTCCCTTCAAGAGGCAAGGTTTGCTGAGAGTAACTCACTGAAAGAAAAATGTCATGTTCATCTGATAAGGCAAGAGTTCAGAGGAAACTCATGCAGGGGGCAAGCTTTGCCAGACATGATTCTCTTAACATCCTTTCAACACATGCAGCTGCCATTTTACAGACTGCAATAGGGATTTCTCCCTGGTCGGCACAAGGGCAAGATTTTTCATTCAAAGCAGAAATGTTTTGGTGAATCCGTGTCAGCTCTAATTAACTAAACAGTGGTTCCTCGCCTTGATTAAACAGACTATAGAAACATAGAAACACAGAAGATAGGAGCAGGAGGAGGCTATTCAGCCCTTCGAGCCTGCTCCACTATTCTTCACGATCATGGCTGATCATCCATCTCAATAGCCTAATCCTGCTTTCTCCCCATAACCTTTGGTCCCATTCGCCCAAAGTGCTGTATCTAGTTGCCTCTTGAATACATTCAATGTTTCAGTATTAACTCCCTTCAGTGGTAAACGAATTCCACAGGATCACGACTCTTTGGTTGAAGAAATGTCTCCTCATCTCCATCTTAAGTCGTCTACCCTGAATCCTCATTCTGTGACCCCTGGTTGTGGACACACCCACCATCGGAAACATCCTCCCTGCATCTACTCTGTCCAGTCCTGTTAGAATTTTATAAGTCTGTATGAGATCTCCCCTCATTCATCTGAAGTCTAGAAAAAACAATCCCAACCTACTCAATCTTTCCTCATACATCACACCCGCCATCCCCAGAATCAGCCTGGTAAACCTTTGCTGCACTCCCTCAAGAGCAAGAGCATCCTTCCTCAGAAAAGGAGACCAAAATTGCACGCAATATTCCAGTTGTGGCCTTACGAAGGCCCTGTACAACTGCAAGAACACATCCCTGCTCCTGTACTTAATCTCTCGCAATGAAGGCCAACATACCATTTGCCTTCTTTACCGCCTGCTGCACCTCCATGCTTACCTTCAGCGACTGGTGCACAAGGACGCTCAGGTCCTGCTGTACACTATGCTCTCCCAATTCACAGCCATTCAGGTAGTAATCTGCCTTCTTATTTTTTGCTTCTGAAGTGAATCCAGCGTTCCCACTCAGTGCAGAAGGAACACAAAACACACTTGAAGAAACTATCTGCAGTGCCCCACTCTCAACATCTGGGAAGCAAAAGCAGAAAGTGCTAATTGTTTTGAGACTAACATCACTGTAATGTGACCTGCCATTGGAGGCAAATGATCCACTCTCATTAATTACAAGAGAGACCTGGGAGAAGAAGACTCTAAATGCACTACGAGTTGCTCCAAGTAAAGTCCAACAGACTGCTGGGCACTGTACCAGTGACTACTGATTGCAACTCGATCAGAATATCCAGGCATCCTTCAGCGCACAGAATGCTGTGCGTGTGATGGGAACAAAAAGGCAACAGGTCGATCAGTAAAGAAGAGAACTGCATCAAAAGCATAGGCGGGAGGTCATCAGCAGCTGAATAAATAACTGGAGAAATGGATTCAACACTGTCTAGAGTTGTTCTCTAAGAGAACACAATTTCTGAAGAAGTTCTGGACACCTGCTTGCTTGTTATGGAAGAACTGGATATCCAACCCTCACTGGAGGAGTTTAGTGAAGTTATTGACTCACCTGCCATAGGCAAAGCTCTGGGTGCTGATTCTGTGCTGCCTGAACTCATCAAGCACGAGAAACTAACATTCCTTCACAGGTTGGCAGTGGTAGTTTGAATGAAGAGCTCATTGAATGTTAACATAACTAATTGGGAAGAGTCAATATGGTTTCATCATGTTTCACCAATTTATTGTAATTCTTTGGAGGAGTAATACATATCAGATAAAAGGGATTCTGCAAATGTACAACAGTTGAATTTCCAGAAGACATTTGATAAGGTACCACATCAAAGGCTGTTGTGGAAAATAAAAGCTCATGGTATAAGGAATATCATATTAGCATGGATTAGCTGGCAAGCAGAAAACTGAGAGTGTGCATAAATGGATCTTTCTCTGATTAGCAGGATATGAGTGGTAGAGTCCTGCAGGGATCTGTGATGGTGCCTCAACTTCTTACAATGTACACCGATGATGTTGAGGGGAGCAAAGGCGTGGTGGCTAAATTTGCACACAACACAAAGATAGGTAAGAAGGTGTGTTGTGAAGAAGGCATAAGGAAGTTGCAAATGTCTGGAGATAGTTTGGGTGAGTAGGCAAAAATCTGCAGATGGAGTATAATGTGGGAAAATGTGAAGTTGTTTACTTTGGTAAGAAGAATGAAAATAGCAGGAGAATGGGGTTGAGCAACATATCAGCCATGATCGAATAGCGAGTAGACTGGATGGACCATATGGCCTAATTCTTCACCTATGTCTTATATCTTATGGCATATTCTCTTTTTTGCTGTGATCATTTCATTCATTGAGGGTGTCTTCTTACATATCAAAGGTAATGGAAAATTCTTCAGCCTTGCTCACCTGAGATTTTGTTTTCTTTTTTCATGGGATGTGGGAATCACTAGCAAAGCCAGCATTTGTTGCCCATCATTAATTGACCTTGATAAGGTGGGGATGGATCCCTTGTTGAACTGTTGTCACCCCTCTTGTGCAGGCCCAATCACAGTGCTGTTTCACTCAGTGATAGTAAAGGAATGGCAGTAAAGTTCCAAGTCAGGGTATGTGGCTGTTGTATGGCTTGTGGTGGAACTCGCAGTTATTTGTGTTCCATGCTTCTGCTGCCTGAGTCCTGCTAGGTAGTTGAGATCATGAGTTTGGAAGGTGCTGTCAAATTCGTCTTGGCAAGTTGTTGCACTGCATCTTTCGAATAGTATACTGTTCTGCTACTGTGCATTGTGGTGGAGGGAATGAATACTTAATCTGTTGGATGGGGTGTAAATCAAAACAAAAGGTCATTAAGTTCTCATCAGAAAGTTCATCACCAACAGTGTAAAACAATTATTTTTCCACCGTGAATTAAAACTGTCTCATACCTTTACAGTGTTTAGTTTGACCATAAACATCAGAAAGACAGATATCATTGACCAGGATGTTGCTATATCATCATCAATAGACATTAGCAAATTGATGCTGGACATTGTTGCTAACTTCACACGACTGGCAATCTGCCACTTGATACTGAAATGAACAATTATGTTACAAAACCTAAAGATGTAGAATCCATACTCAGTAAGAGTGTGTCAACCTGACTGAGAATACCAATAGAGCATTGTTTGCAACTCCTCTGATACTGAATCATCCATGTCCAAATGCTGTAAGACTTGGACAATATCCAGGCTTGGGCTGACAAGTGGCAAGTGACATTCACACCATACAAATGTCAAGCAATGACTATTTCCAACAAGGGAAGATCTAACTATCGTCCCTTGACATTCATCTGAATCCCCCACGATTAATATCCTGGTGTTCACCATTGACCAGAAACTGAACTGGACTAACTATATAAATACAGTGGCTAACAAGAGCAGGTCAGAGCCTAGGAATTCTGCAGCAGACAAATCACTACCTGACTCCCCAAATCCTGTCCATCATCTCCAAGGCATATATCAGGGGTATGATGGAATACCGTCCACTTGGCTGGATGAGTGCAGCACCAACAACACTTAAGAAGCTTGACACCATCCAGGATAAAGCAGCCTGCTTGATTGATGCCCCATCCACAAATATCCACTCCCTCCACCACCAGTACTTAGCAGTAGTAGTAACAATGTATCATCAGCATGATGCACTGCAGATATTCACTAAAGCTCCTTAGCTGCACCTATAAAACCCATGATCATTTCAATCGAGAACAACAAGGGCAACTGATAGATGGGAACACCAGCACCTGTAGATTCTCCTCCAATCCACTTACCATCCTGACTTGCATTTGTTCAGTACCGCTGGCTAAAAAATCTGGAAGTCCCTCTGTAATGGCACTTTGGGTATACCCACAGCACAAGGGGCACAGGTTTCAAGAGAGCAGCTTACCCCCACCTTCTTGAACAACTGGGCATGGGCAACAAATGCTGGCCCAGCTAATCACACTCATATCCCAAAAATGAATAAAAAAGAGTTTATCAAGCCTGCATTCCAGTGTACCCCTGTAGCACTCCCCCCATTTGGTGTTGAGGTTCTGGCCCAGACATCAGTGGTACAGAACAACTTAGATACCATTCCACTTAATATGGTACTCCTTTTTTAAACTACATAGAAATAGTACATACCTACAATGACACCAGTTGCTTTTTTGTCTCAGGTAGTCAATCTGTCAACAGATCTCCTGTGCAGAAGATCAAACTACTGTACCTACCTGCAGTCTTAAGTTGTTCTTGAAGTCTTTTTTGTACCTTTTCTTTGCTGTGATTGTGTGCCATATAGTGTAATACCTGTTTTTAGTCCATTTAATTGGCTATTAATTGCATCTCGTTCAGTTCAAAGTTATTTACAGATGTATTTTTCTGGGCCTCTTTTTCAAGGTTTTGTTCAAAGAAACACAGGCAGCTGTCATGAGCGTTATTTCCAACATCCTTATCTTTCTAGTTGCAGAAACAATGGGCCACTGTTGTCACCCAGCAACCACACATTTTAAAAGCTACAGATAATTACAGACTTAAGCAAAAATTTGTGTCTTGACCAACATCTTCCCATCCTCCCCAACTGTTCTCGTACCTTCAATGCAGTTCTTTCTCAGGGTACCTTTTCTTCTTCAATGCCCATTCCACCATGTAAGACAATCCTAGCTCATAAGATTCCACTGCAACCGACTTAGATTCAGTAATAGGAAATAAAGAATGGTTACATGATTCAAAACAAAATACAACATTAAATAATACTATTGCCCGCAAAGCTTTTGTTTGTGTGCCAGTGTGAATGTGTCCATGAGCATTGGCTTAGAAGTGCTAAGATGTGGTCAACATAGGCTAGGCAGAAGAAAAGGCTGAACAGTTTTCACCTGTGCTGTCTCAGCATCTCTTGGCTGGACAAGGTCACCAACTTAGAGATCCTGGAGCGTATGCTGCCCAAAAATTATTTTTTTTACTCCAATTCATTAAAACAAATCAGACCAAGATGCACAGTAATCCTTTAGCATCGAGCAAAGTGCGATGGTGGAGTTCAGTGGCATATCTGATGTTTTGCTCATGCATCAGCAAGATTCAAATCTAAACTAGAAAGAAATAGGGAAATAAAAACTAGCAGCCTGCTTTACTGGGAATAGCAAACAGCATTCCCCTACACTGGAATACCAAATCAGTTTTATCCTACGCTGGAATACTAAACTGCCAAGCTTAATGTTCCCTGAAAGTAAAATGAGAATAAGCATTACACGACAAGCAGCTGGTGGCTGTACGGTTGGCTAGCGACAAAGAAAACTTGCTGTACTTGTTCCGTGACAGCTGTGACGAGACTAGTCTCCGTGGCACAGGGTTGATGCATAGGTTTCTGTTTGATATCCAAGCAAGCAATAACTACAAGAACCTTTAGGGTGTTTGCAAACCCTCCAAGGTGGAAGTCCATTTTCTGTGAAGTTTGCCTTTGAGGGGGTGATGAGAATTGAACCAAAGCAAAAATAAAACAAAATTGACTTGCAAGTTGTTTGATGGTGGCTGAAATATTGAAAGATCAGTATCTCTTCACTTTAATATCTTGAAAATGGTGACTTTTTTTTCTGCTTATTACTCCAGTAGGACACTTGCTGCCACTGTCTTCTATACAAGAGCAGGTACATCAGGCACATTAGATTTGCTCCATTCTCAGGGTAGAATTGAATAGCAGCTCTATGTGATTGTAGACAGTCATTTTCACCACAAATACTGTTTCTTTTGTATCTCATGTACAGAGTCTGGCTGTCAGCCACCACCAACATCAACAGTGATTGTTAAAAATATTACTTTATTCATTCACAGGAAATGGTCATCTCTGACAAGGCCTGCGTTTATTGCCCATTCCTATTTGTCCTTTAGATCAGTGTCCTCCTTCCTACCCCTATGTCAACATGCCATTTATCTTGCAGTTTATGGGCTGCTGTGGAACCTTACCCCACACTTCAACATAGTTCATTATATGTGAAGTGTTCAGATAATATTTCCTTCCTCACTTTGGAGAGATAGCTTTCTGTGCCTGGGTCTTGTGATGCAATGTAATTGAGGTGGTTAAGGGTGACAAATTATTTGATATACAAACAAGAAATTGTGGTGGGTTAGTTCAGAGCAAAAGGTGCTTAAAAGCTATGCTGTTCAGGCCTACATTAGGTTTAGGACAATGTGTCTGTGTCATGCAGGCCACTTGGGTAGATTTGGCAAACTTGAAGCAAACTTACCTTGCTTACTGCAGGAAATGTACAAGAGTGCCAGCAATCGTCCACTCCCCTAACTCCTCCCTTGGTCTCAGTATGTGTGATTTCTTGCACTCCAAATTTTGATACCTTCCTCTATGTTGCCACCTCTACCAATACATTCAGTTTGGCAAGGTTTCGTAGTCCCCGCAGCATGTCAGGGAGACAAACAGCCAACTTAGAAAGTAGTTCCCTGGCAGTGGTCCTTGGCACAGTGAAATGGGGAACAGGAAACACACTCTTACTTTGTTAATGTGCACACCCCGCCCCCCCCAAAAAAATTATCCCATCAGCCACCCTATCTTTGAATGAGTCCACTCTACCTTTGAATAACTCCACCTTGGAATAAATGTGATAATGTTGATACATTGTAGGTACTCGAAGAGAGCAAGTCAGGCTATATATCAAATGCAGAACATTTTGATTTAAAGATAAATTTATAGAATAGTGATTCCAAGCATTATGGTCTCTTGGAGTTTTACTCACTTTCCAGTAAAGGTTGGAAAGGAACTTTCATTCATACCCACATTGTAGACTGGTTAGTAAGGTTAGATCACATGGGATCCAGAGGGAGCTAGCCAATTGGATACAAAATTGGCTTGTTGACAGAGGGTGGTGGTAGAGGATTGCTTTTCGGACTGGAGGCCTGCGACCAGTGGTGTGCCACAAGAATTGGTGTTGGGTCCACTGCTTTTCCTGATTTATATAAATGATTTGGATGTGAATATAGGAGGTGTAGTTAGTAAGTTTGCAGATGACACAAAAATAGGTGGTGTAGTGGATGCAGAGGACAATTATCTCAGAGTACAACGGGACCTTGATAAGATGGGCCAAAGGGCTGAGGAGTGGCAGACAGAGTTTCATTTAGAGAAGTGTGAGGTGTTGCATTTTGGTAAGTCAAACCAGGGCAGGATTTAGAGTCGTAGAGCTGTACAGCATGGAAACAGACCCTGCAGTCCAACTCATCCATGCCAACCAGATATCCTAAATTAATTTAGTCCCATTTGCCAGCATTTGGCCCATATCCCTCTAAATCCTCCCTAATCATATACCCATCCAGATGCCTTTAATTGTTGCAATTGTACCAACCTCCACTTCCTCTGGCATCTAATTCCATATACACACCACCCTTAGCTTGAAAAAGTTGCCCGTTAGGTCCCTTCTAAATCTTTCTCCTCTCACCTTAAACCTATGCCCTCTAGTTCTGGATTCTCCCACCTCAGGGAAAAGACCTTGGCTATTCCTCTGCCTCAGACCAGCACTTGACGACTTTCTGTACTGGATCCTCATGATTCAACTTCTGCTTGTAAGCTGGGAAGAGGAACACAGTGTTGTGATCTGAGTTTCCAAAGTGTGGAAGGGATATGGAGCTGTAGGCATCTTTGATGATTGTGTGGTAAAGTCAAGGATGTTCGGCTCTCTGTTGGGACAGGAGACTGTATTTGGTAGCCCTTGAACACCCCTTGGTCTTGTCATTTAAAAGATTGTTGCAACAATTTCTCTGCCTCGGCAAATGTAGAAAGGCCTACATCAAGGCCGACATAATTGCTTTAAAAATGGACAAAGGTGACTGTTTCTGTGATTCCAGATGCATCTTCTCTTGCGCAATGTTAGAATAAAACATATACAGTTAATAATAGGGCCCTGGGAAGTGTTGCCAAACAAAGAGACCTAGGGGTACAGGTGCATAGTTCCTTGAAAGTGGAATCGCAAGTAGATAGGATGGCGAAGAAGGCATTTGGCACCTTGCCTTCATTGGTCAGAACATTGAGTATTGGAGTTGGGGATGTCACGTTGCAGCTGTACAGGACATTGATGAGGCCACTTCTATAATACTGCGTACAATTTTGGTCGCCCTTCTGTTGGAAGGATGTTGTTAAACTTGAGAGGGTGCAGAAAAGATTTACAAAGATCTTGCTGGGAGTGAAGAGTTTGAGTTACAGGGAGAGGCTGAACAGGCTGGGGCCTTCTTCCCAAGATCGTCCTAGGCTGAGGGGTGACCTTATAGAGGTTTATAAAGTCATGAGGAACGTGGATAGGGTGAATAGCCAAGATCTTTTTCCGAGGGTGGGTGAATCCAAAACTAGAGGACATAGGTTTAAGGTGAGAGGGGAAAGATTTAAAAAGGATATAAGAGGCAACTTTTTCACGCAGAGGGTTGTGCATGTCTGGAACGAGCTGCCAGAGGAAGTGGTAGAGGCGGGTACAATTACAACATTTTAAAGGGCATAAGGATGGATTTATGAATAGGAAGGGTTTAGAGGGATAAGGACCAAATGATGGCAAACGGGACTAGGTAAGATTAGGATGCCTTGTCAGCACAGCCAAGTTGGACTGAAGGGTCAATTTCCGTGCTATATGATTCTGTGACTCTATTAGCTAAAGATATTGTTCTTCTTTTGCCTCTCCCTTCTGCTGGTACTTTAGATGAAGAACTAATTCACCTTTCCATTCCTAATTTCCTATTCCCCGACAGTCCCTCTAAACCACATTTAGAAATTAACTTGTGCTGGCCTTCTGTGTGCCTTTCCTTGGACTAGTGCTGGTATACAGGACTACCCTGTGACGGCAACATAGTTCATAGAAGGCTACTGAATTTCAAGGGGGAAACTGCAATTGAACTTGGAGCAACTTTGGGCTGAGAAGACACAGCTTCTTATAGTGCCATCTTGGCATAAGAAATAGGAGCAGAAATAGGGCAAACCAATCCTTGGGCCTATTCTGCCATTCAGTTAAGTCATGATTGATCTTCTCCATCAGTATCATTTTCTCGCACTATTGCTATTTCAATATCTAGAAATCTAGTGATTCCCTATCTTGAATATTCCAAATTCATGACACCAATCTGAGCTGGCTGTCAGCAAGGGTACTGGGGCAGAGTGGCAAACATGGACAGATGAATGCGGTCATCTTAAGAGAGGAAAACATGTTTGTGCTCCATAAAACCACTATCACTCCCCAGGCTGGTACTGTAGCCTATTGGAGAATAGGCTGCTGAAGTGCTATGAGAGCCTGCAGTCAATTTCAAGGAGTGTACAGGACAAATTAGGATGGAGAGCATTGTTTGAGGACTGGCACCCAGAGCTATAATGACAGCTGTCTGAATTTTCTCGACAGAACCCAGACATTGCATACCTGCCAGCGACAAAAAAACTGCAGATGCTGGAATCCAAGGTAGACAAACAGGAGGCTGGAAGAACACAGCAAACCAGGCAGCATCTGGAGGAAAGGTGCAGTCAACTTCAGGTATTACCCTTCTTTCTTTTCCTCCAGATGCTGCCTGACTTGCTGTGTTATTCCAGCTTCCTGATTGCATACCTGCTGTTTGGGCTACATTGGCAGCTGAAACATTGGCCATTTGATGCTGCATTACGGTTGGTACCACAGGTTTGCTACAAAGTCACCGTACTCAGAAGGATGAGCCAAAGCTCTGTGCAAAACCCTGTGCATGGTCTCTTCCATGTTTCTTGATATTGGCAAATACCTTATGATATCTTGCACATGAGGGAAAAGCTGTTATTTGGGAAACAAGGAAATTAGAGGATTAAGAAGTCTGGGGTTTAAAAATGTAATTGTTTTAGGGAGCAAATAGCAAGGTGCTTAAATAGTAAAGATGGAGAAAGGTCAGAATGTAAAAGTGATATAAAGAAAATAATATGCTTTGAATATAATGAGACTGGATACAGCAAAGCCAATTGCTGGAAATTAAATATGAGACCTCTTTCATAAGGAATCCTCAGAAAAAGATCCTCAGGAGAGAAAATGGGTATTGAAACTGTAATCATAGCACAGGTGGAATGTGTAACCTCAGAACCTACTAAGGAAGGAGGAGATGGCTCTAGCAATCAAGAAAATTATTTCTAAAGAGAATCAGACTACTGGAGATGCTAAATATTTTATTTCAAAGGAGAGGTATTTCCTCCTTCTTCTAATCAACAGGGGAAACCAGTAAAGATTTTGAGAGACACTGGAGCAAATCAGTCGCTGATGGGACTAATGGAGATTATAAACCAATCCCATTGTGTAAAGTTGGATTAAAGAATGATTTTGCACATGGAGACATTGTAATTATAGTGCAACAAATCCCGATAGAAGGAATTGATTTTATTTTGGAGACTGACCTAGCAAGTTCAAGATTACTGACCTCACTGAGGGTGTTGAAATAATCAGTGGAAGTAAAAGATTACAAGGGGACCATCATAGATTTTTCTTTACAGTGCTGTGACAAGAACTCAGGACCATTGAATTAGGAAGTGGAGGAGTCTATGCAAATGGGAAATGATGTTGAAATTCAGTTATCTGACATGATTTTCATATATTTAAATAGAAAGGAAGAAGGTAAAGAGAATGAGGCTGACATATTTAGCCCATCCTCTTTAATAGAAATGCAACATACAGATCTTATGTTGAGAGAGTCATGGAATCATACGGCACATGAACAGACCTGTGGTCTAATTCATCCACGCTGAACACGCATCCCAATCTGACCTAGTCCCATTTGCCAACATTTGACCTCTATCCCTCTAAACCTTTCCTAGTCATATACACATCCAGATACCTTTTGAATGTTGTAATTCTACCTGCCTCCACCATTTCCTTTGACAACCTGTTCTATACACACACCACCCTCTGCGTGAGAAATTTACTCCTCAGGCCCTTTTCAAATCCTACCCTGCTCACCTTTAAACCTATGCCCTCTAGTTTTGGACTCCCCCACCCTAGGAAAAAGACCTTGGCTATTCACTCTATCCATGCCCCTCATGATTTTATAAACCTCAAAAGGTTACTCCTTAGCCTCCAACTCTCCAGGGAAAAAAACGCCAGCCTATTCAGCCCCTCCCTAAAACTCAAACCCTCCAGTGCCAGCAATATCCTTTTAAATCTTTTCTGAACTCTGTCAAGTTTAACAATATCCTTCCTATCTGAAATACTGACCTGTGAGGAATGGGCAATAGCCCATCAGGTGGCATTTGCATCTATATGTCATAACAATTTTTTTACAAATTGCTGATGAAATTCCAGTGGCAGGTTGGTTCGTTTTTGTGTGGTAAACTTTTGCCAGACATGCATACATGTTGTGTAATGAGAAAACCTGCACCTTTAAATTCTGATATCAGCTTTTGAGGAATCATTTGGCAGGTCTTAATAGACCGTATGGAACCCTTACCTAAAGTTAGTGGTTGGAATTAAGACCTGTTAACAATTATGGACATTTCAACACAATTTCCTGAGGCAGTGCCTTTGTGGAAAATTAATGAAAAATGGTAGTGGAAAAATTAGCTTGATTAATCTATCATCTTGAAGTGCATTACCAAGTTGCCATCAAATCTTCAAGACTATGATTAAAGCTATTGTCAAGACTGTCCTAATGATCAGAATACAAGAATTCTTTGTTACTGTTCCCATTAGGGGTACTGCAAATAAGTCCACAGGATTCAGTCTTATTGAATGGACATGGGGGCATGAGGCTTGAGAATCTTTTGAATTAATAATGGGAAAATTTATAAACCAAATCTCGGAGTCTACACATTCAAAATTTATGTCAAATGTCCAAGAAGCAACAAATCAAGCCATATGAGTTGGCCAAATAACATTGAAGAAGTTAAGGTGATACTCTGAATGGGAGCATAATCAGGACAGAAGAATGTTTCCATGGTTAAAGAAGCAGGGAATGAAGTAGAAATATCTGAGTGATTCAAGAAAGAATTTCCAATTGCTAATTCAAAAGTCAACCCTTTAGAAATCAGATTGAGGTGACATATAAAAGCTATTATGAGTCATAAATTGATTTGTGTTAAAATGACGTTAACGTAGAGGATGTGTTAGCCATAAAACAACACCTTTGCAGACTCAATCTGGAGATGTCAGCCCAAGTGAGTGAATAATTCAAGTTTGTTATGGACAGAGGATATTATCTCACTGCGTCACATTAGCTGGAGTTCACCTATTGTGAAGATGCTAAAACCAAATGGATCACAATGGTTTGTAAAGACTATTGCAAAGTCAATTTGGTAACAAATACAGATCCTTATTTGTTTCTGTGATTGGAGGACTGTATTGAGAGGACTGGACAAGCATAATTTGTTACAAAAATGACTTATTAAAGAGATATTGACAACTTCAAATTAACAATATGTTCAAAAACAAACAGGCTTTTGTCACCCAGGATGGACCTTATATAAAGTTATGCTATTCAGAATGAAAAATACACCAATTTTTTGACACTTGGCTAACAAGTTCATTGAAGGAGAAGGCAACTATGTTGTTTACATTGATGACTTGGATATGTTTAGCCAACCTGGGAATGAATTGGTTAATTGGTTACAAATTTGATCATAACCTTGGCTACAAGTGAAGTTGCCAAAGCAACAGTAATTTATTTGAGTCATTTAATAATCCACTGTTGGACAAGGCTAAGTAAACCCTAGGGAAGCAAAAATGAAGACTTTCTCAGGATTTCCTGTGCCAAAGGCAAAGCAGGAAATTTTGAGGTGTATTAGCATAAGTGGACTGTCAGACATTTGTTCCAAATTTCGACACTGTAGTACCTCCTTTCACAAGTTTGTTAAAGAAATGAAAGCAATTTGAATGGGGAGAAGAATGTCTCTTTGGCCACTTGAAAGCTGTATTGACTGCAGCAATTGTATTGACTACAGTATCTTTATAGGTAGAATCAAAACGGTAATAACGGGAAATTCTGATAGAAAATGAAAATGCCTCTTAAAGATAGCTTTTTGTTTATTTTCCTGTAGAGAGGTGTGATGAAGGCTGTTAACTTACTATTATTTGGAAACTTAGGTATTAAGGTGGAATAATGTTAAATTTTGGTTTCATCTTTTTTTTCTTATAAGGTGAAAAATTCGTGTTTTGATCAGTGATTCGAAGAAACCATATGATTTTAAGAAAATGATGAGCAAACCTCAGAAGGAGATTATTGCTAAGTTGTTTACTGATTTGGAGTTTACAACCTAAAGAGAGAGAGAGACCCAGAACCAGGTTAATTCAGAGATAAATGGTCTATAAGAATAGAAGTGCTATCAGTTTAACAGTCTCCACAATAGTCAGGACAGAAGGAGAGATGTCCTGAGTTGCTTAGCATAAATCTCTACAAGCAGCATACTGTGGACCTGCCAGGGAGGAAAAGATCCAGCAAGGTTGCTGAAAACATGAGTTTAAGGAACACATGCATGGCAGTAATAATGAACTGAATTAGAAGCTTGTTTAAAGATCTGTAGAAGAAATGTTGATTAAGATAATAGCATTGAATGAATGTGCATAACTTGCTGAAAAGGAAACCAATTACAGCTGCACCAGCTGAACAGGAAGCTTTAACGTGGAGACACGGGTGATCCTTCGCTAAGATTAGTGTGTCTGTAATATTGTTGTTGGAGTAAGAGCATAGAACCTTTCCCTCAGAAAATTACAGTGAGTTTGTTCAAATCGTTCTTGTATACTTTAATATAGTTTGTGTGTTTATTTAATATTTTTTTAATATTAATTTGCTAAAAGTGCATTTGCTGCCTTTTGTAAATATGTTCAGTGACTGACCTCCACAGTAAATAGATCCTAAGTTCTGTTTATTCTTTCCGCCTATCAAGCCAGGCCTCACTCTGGGATCTGACTTGTTCAGTATTACCATCCGCTGGATAATAATATTATCTCTGTCTTAAATGGGAGATGCTTTATATTTAAATTACTGTCTAATTAGAGTTCCTTTCATAAGATTAAACATCCTCCCAGCACCTTGTCAAGTCTTTATCAGAATCTTATACATTTCAATTAGATCACCTGTCATTCTTCTAAAACTCAATAGATATAGGCCTAATCTGTACAACTTTTCTTCATGAATTACTCATTCCAGGAATCAATCAAGTAAACTTTCTGTAAGCTACTTCTCAAGCAGTAATATCCTTTCTTAAGTGAGGAGATTAAAATTATGCATGGCATTCCAGGTGTATTCTCGCCAATGTCCAGGACAAATGCAGCAAAATTCCCTTATATACCATTCTCCTTTTTAATAAACAACAACATAGCATTTGCCTTCATCATCACTAGCAGTAAATGTATGCTAACTATTTGTGATTCATATACCAGGGCATGCAGATCCTGCTGCATCTCAAAGTGCTGCAATTTCTTTTCATTTAAATAGTATACTGCTTTTTGAATGCTCCTGCCAAAATGGCCAGGTTCACATTTTCCCACATTACACTCCATGTGCCAAATTTTGACTGTTTGACAGCAAATCTTCAACAGCATGATCTTTTTACTCTTCCACTGGAAAATTGCCATTCTTAGGTGTCTGAAATAAAAAAAATCGTAGGGTAATGTTGTGTTAAAAACAGAGGAAAAAGTAGAACACCATCTACAGCTTGTAAATCAAAAGTGATTGTGAGATATGGGAGGTGAGAAGGAGAATTAACTATGAGGAGTCACCTTTTGTTGTTTCAGCTCCATCAGTTGCCACAGCTTGAGCTTTGCTCTTTTCATAATGGCCAGCACAATCTCTGCTGTGTGGATATGAACATCCATGCATGCAGCTCCACTTCCAGTTAGTTCCTGCTGTCCCTGGTTGTACTCTACCTTCTCCTACAGGAAAGTGGGAGAGGGATATAGACAGGCTAAGTGAGTGGACAAAAAAACGTGGCTGATGGAATATCATGTGCGAAAATGTGAAGTTATGCATTTTATCAGGAAGAATACAAGAGCTGGATATTATTAAATGCAGAAAAACTGCAGAAAGCTACAGCACAGAAGGATTTGGGAGTGCATAAACCATGAAAAGCTACCATACAAGCTCAACAGGGAACAGGGAAGGTAAATGAAATGTTGCTTTTGTATCAAAGTGAGTAGAGTGTAAAGACGGGGAAGTCTCACTAAAATTATACAAGGCACTAGTTGGACCACATCTCAAACTGTGAAAAGCTTATGTAAGGAAAGACAAACTAGCATTGGAGGCAGTCCAGAGAAGGTTCAGAAAGTTGATTCCAGGTACGGAGATATCTTCTTGAGGAGCAGTTGTGTAAGTTGGGCCTGAACTCATTGGAATATAGATGAATATAAGGCAACCTTATTGAAACGTAAAAAATCGCTAGGTTACTTGACAGAGTAGGTATAGGGAGGTTGTTTCCTGTTGTGGGGCATAGTCTCAGAATTAGATCAGTTAGGAAGACACAAGGAGGAATTTCTTCACTTAGACTGTCGTAAATTTGTGGAATTCTTTATTGCAGGGCTGTTGAGGCTGAATTGTTAAGTATGTTCAAAATTGAGTTAGATTTTTAATTAATAAGGGAATCGAGGGTTATAGGGAAATGGCAGGAAAGTGAAGTTGAGGATTATCAGATCAGTCATGATTTCACGAATGACAGGGCAGACAGTGGGCCAAGTTGTCCACTTCTGCTCCTGTATCTTTATATTATCAGAGTGTTGTGTCGATTTTTTGTTTCTTTATTCATGGATAGTAGGCATTGCTAGTTAGGCCAGCATTTATTTTGACCCAGAATTACTAATGTAGTTCCAAGGATGGTGAGTGGTTAGGAGAGGCAGGTAGTAGTGTCCTTGTGTATCAGCTGGTTGAGGCCATAGTTTTGAAGGTGGTCTTCAAGGAGCCTTGATGAGGTGTTGCAGTGCATCCTGCAGATGGTCCACGCTGCTGCCACTGTGCACCGGTAGCACAAGTAGTTCTCCTATAATACGATAGTTGCGTTCTTGTGTGACCTCACACTATAGACAATCGCCATAGAAAATTGTGTTATAGAGAAATCGCTATACCTGTGCAGCAGAAAGTTCGCATTAGGCAAACAGCCAATTCGCATTAACGAAATACGTGTTACAGCGGAACTACCTGTAAACGGAGTGAATATTCAACATGTGAGACGGTGTACCAGTCAGTTGGGCTGCTTATTTGGCTCATGTGCCAGAGAGGGCAAGCTGACAGTATGTGCAAGATATGAGTTCAGCACAAACTGGGAATTCAACCTGTGTCTATAAGATGCACTAGGGACTGAACCAGACGGTTGCTGTGGGGCAGTGATGGGTGGGGGAATGGAGATGGTAGGGAGGGGATCGGTGGGGGGAGTGCTGGGGTGGTGCAGGGAGAGTTAGGAAGAAATATTGTGTCTTACATGATATCAAAATGTGCTAAAGTGTTTTACAGACCATAATGTACTTGGAAGTGTAATCTCTACTCTATTAAAGGAAACATGGTGGCCAAATTGTACACAGCAAGCTTCTACAAACAATTTGATTACGACTTAGTTATATAATGTCGGTTGAGGGACAATTGTTGGCCGTGTTTTTCCTTTTTGAATAGGGTCTTGATAAAACATTCCCTGACAGTAAGTACAGGCGGTTCTCCTATAACAAGATAGTTGCATTCTTATGTGACCTTGCGCTATAGAAAATTGCCATAGAAAATCGTATTACAAGGAAATCACTCTATAAAATTGCTGTGCCTGCACAGCGGAAAATTCACATTATCCAAACAGCGTCCACTGTTCGTCAATCGCGTTACAGCCAATTCATGTTAATGAAACACGCATTATAGCAGAACTATCTGTATTCCTTTATTATTGCACGAGGAGGACCAGTCTTTATTTTGTGATTTAAGGCTGAAGCCCACTCATTCTGAGGCTATCAATTGAATTACAGTTGACGCACATATGAACCAAGTTGGAGGCTGGGGGAGTTGGAAAGGGGGAAGATGAACCACATTCTGTGCATATTTTTATTAGTTCATGGAATGTGACACCGTCGCTAGCTAAGCCAGCATTTATTTCTGTTGTAATGAATGCATTTATTGAAGTTTGATGAGTTTTCCTGTATCTTGTGCACTACAGGTAATCCAGCAAGCTCTGCACCGACAGCCCAGTACTGCAGCCCAGTATCTGCAGCAGATGTATGCGGCACAGCAGCAGCATTTAATGCTGCAAACTGCAGCACTCCAGCAACAGCACCTGAGCAGCACACAACTGCAAAGTCTGGCAGCTGTCCAGCAGGTGAGATGTCACGTTCAAAGGCCAGGGAGCAATAACTTGGGAAAAATTACATTGGTGGGAAAGAACAAAAATAACAACATAAGAAATAGGAGCAGGAGTAGGCTATGCAGCCCCTGAGGCCTGCCCATTCAACTAGGTCATGACTAATCTGCTACAGGCCTCAACTTCTCTTTAATGTCAGCTCAGCATAGGTATCAACTCCTTAATATTTCAAAAACTATTGACCTCATCTTTAAATACTTACAGTGATCTAGCCTCCACAGCTCTTTGGGGTTGAGAACTCCAGGCATTCACTACCCTGTGGGAAAAGAAATTCCTTTCCATCTTAGTTTTAAATGAGTGCCATCTTATTCTGCAGTTGCACTCCCAAGTTTGAGATTCCTTCACAAGTGGAAGCAGCTCCTCAATATCTATATTGTAAACCCCCTGACAGAATTTTCTATGTTTCAATAAGATCACCCTTCATTTTTTCAAACTCTAATGAATACGGTTTAGCTATTCTTTATAAGCCAACCCCTTTGTCCCAGGAATCACCCTAATGGATCTCTTTTGAACAACCTCCGTTGTCAGGATATCTGTTTTAAAGTGGAGGGCCCAAACTGTGAACAGTATTCCAGATGTGACCTAATCAATACCCTGTACAATTAGATCAAGAATTTTTAAACTCCAATCCCCTAACAGTAAAGGCCAAAATTGCATTTGTCTTCTTATTAATTTGCTGCACGTCTCTACTAACTTTTTGTGTCTCATAGACAAGAACACCCAGATCTCCATTGCACTTTTTAGGAATCTCTCCAGTTTAAATAATAGTCTGCCTTATGATTTCTTCCTACCAAAGTGCATAATCTCAAATTTTCCCACATTACGTTCCATCTGCCAAGTCTTTGCCCTCTCACTCAACCTAATTATATCCATTTGCAGATTCCTTAATTCGTTATCACAGCATACCCTCCCACTTATTTTTATATCATCAGCAAATCTGATTACATTAATCTCTGGCGTCTCCTCCAATTCATTAATATAGATAGTTAATAATTGAGGTCCTAGGACTGACCTTTGTGCTATTCCGTTAGTTGTGTCTTTCAAACCTGAAAAATACCCATTAATTCTGACTTTGCCTGCTGTGTGTCAACCAATCTTCAATCCATGCTATTACATTACCCCAATACTGTGAGCTCTTGTGATACATTGTGCCATACGCTTTCATCTGTTATCTTATTAAATGCCTTCTGAAAATCCAAATACTCTAAATTTACTGCTTCCCAGAGTTTATCAACTCTGCTTGTTATATCCTCAAAGAGCTCTAGCAAATTTGCAACATATGATTTCCCTTTCTCCAAACCATGCTAACTCTGTTTGATTGCATTCAGCTTTTCTAAATGTCCTGCTATTTCTTTCCTCACAGATTTTGGTATTTTCCTAATGACAGATGCCAGGCTAACTAGTCAGTCGTTTCCTGCTTTTTGTCTCTGTCCTTTCTTGGACAGGGGCATGACATTAGTATTTTCCAATCTGTTGGAACTCTTTTTGAATCCAGTGAATTCTGGAATAACTTCTGTGCACATATGGTCTGAAGTCTTTGGCGGTGTACCAAATCAGTCTATCTTACACCAACCTTTCACTTAAATTCACTCGAATGTATGTTATCAGTTCCTCTAGCGAGGTTTACATAATTGAATCTGTGTAGTAACAATGTGAATTCTAAAATAATGGGGGTCATTTTGACTTTGGTGGTGTAAAATTGTGACATTAATTCAGATTTAATAACAGATGAAAATCAACAGGAGAGATGTAATTTTTTTTATCAACCTGTTCAGATGTGTTATACCTGGGAGCAGGTAGGACTTGAATCTGGTCATCCGGCTCAGAGGCAGAAACTCTGTGTTACTGTGTCAGATCAGTGGGACACATTCAAGAAGGAGATAGCAAGAGTAGAGGCCAATATGTTCCAAGAAGGATAAAGGGTGGAGCTAACAGATCCAGGAAACCCTGGAAATTGAGGAATATATGGATTGGATTAAGAGAAAATGGGAGGTTTATGGCAGATACCGAGGGCTCCAAACAGCAAAAGCTCTAGAGGGTTATATAATGTGCAAGGGAGAATTCAAAAGGAAATTAAGACAGCCAAAAGGGGGCATGAAAGGATAATGGCAGGTAAAATATAGGAAAACCTTGTTATTTTGCGAGTGGTATTTTGTATATGGAGCTGGAGGACGTTTGTTATTCATTGACAGGATGTGGGTATCTCTGGCTAGGCCAGTGTGTATTGCTCATCCCAATCTGAAGTGACGTGCAGGACAGAACAGGTAAGGCAATTTCCTTCCATAAAGGATGTGAGTGATCCAGTTGGGTTTTTCCAACAATTGAAACAGTTTTATGGCTATCATTAAACTCTTAATTTGAGTGTTTTTTTTAACTGAATTCAGCTTCCACTATCTGCCATGGCGGGGTTTGCAACCTATAGTTAGGGTTCTAAATGAATGTTTTGTGCCAATCTTCACCAATAAGAGGGATGGTGTGAGTATAGAAATCAGGGAGAGGGATTTGATATAATTAAAGAAATTAGTATAGACAGGAAGTTTTAGTGGTCTGACCGGCTTAAAAGTAAATAAATCTCCAGAACGGGATGAGATGCATCCTAAGCTGTTGAGTGAGGCAAGGGAGGAAAAAGCAAGGCCCTGGCTATAATTTTCAACTCCTCTCTATCCACAGGAGAGGTGCCAAAGGACTGGAGGACAGCCAATATTCAAGAAGAGAGGAAGGGATAAACTAGGAAACTACAGACCTGTCAGTTTACTTCAGTATTGGAGAAACTGTTGGAAGCAATTTGGATGGTCAGAAATAATCTGCACTTGGATAAGCAGGGATTAATTAAGAACAGTCAGCATGGTTCTGTTAAGGAAAGATCACGTCTGACCAATTTGATTAAATTTTTTGATCAGTTGTCCAGGTGAGGGCAATGAATTTGATGCAGTCTACTTGAACTTCAGCAAGGTTTTTTATAAGGTTCCCAAAAGGAGACTGACAGCGAAGGTAAGAGCACTTGGTTCCCAGGAAAATTTGGCAAATTGGATGGAGAATTGGCTGAGTGGTAGGAAGCAGAGGGTGATGGTCGAAGGGAGTTTTGTGACTGGAGGCATTTGTTCAGTACACTCCTGCAGAGATCAGTTTATGGTGTACATAAACGATTTCAGTTTGAATGTAGAAGGCTTAATCAGTAAGTTTGCAGATGAAACAAAACTTTCTGGTGTTGTAAATGGTGAGAAGGGTAGCCTTAGATTACAGCAGAATGTAGATAGCTGGCCAGATGGGTTGATCAGTGGCAAATGAAATTCAATCTGGATAAGTGTGAGGTGAAGCACTTGGATAGGAGAAACAAGTAAGGGGAATACATGATAAATGGGACCCTGGAATGCCCTGCCAATCAGAGGGACCTCGGTGTGCATGTCCACTAGTCCCTCAAGGTAGCAGGACAGGTAGATATAGTGGTAAAAAAGGCACATGGGATATTTGCCATTATTGGTTTAAGAGCAGAGAAGTTATGCTGGAATTATATAAAATGTTGGTTAGGGCACTGTGAAAGTATTGTGTGCAGTTCTGGAATGCACATCATAGGAGGGGGTGCAAAGGTGACTGACCAGGATGTTGCCTAGGCTGGAGAGATTTAGTTATGTTGAGAGATTGGACAGATCCCTTGGAACGGAAGAGACTGAGGGGGGACATGATTGAGATGTATAAAATTGAGGGGCGTGGATAGAATAGACTGGAAGGAACTTTTTCCCCTTGGTGGAGTGACCACTACGCAGGGGTCATTGATTTAAGGCAAGGGGGCAGGAGGTATAGAGGGAATGCGTGGAATTTTTATTTTAATTCCAGCAGGTAGAGGGTATCTGGATCTCACTGCCTGTAAAAGTGGTAGAGGCAGAAACCCTCATAATGTTTAAAAAGTATTTAGATGTGCACTTGCAATGTCAAAGCATTCAAGGGCCAAGTGCTGAAAAATGGGAGTAGAATAGTTAGGTGCTTGTTTTTTTAATGGTATAGACTTGATGGGCTGAAAGGCTTTTGTACACATTCTCTACTCTCCCAATGTGATTCATTTCTTTGTGACATACTCATTCAGCAACTGCATCTGTTGTTCTGAAAGGTTCCTTCATCTTGTCACTGAGCTTTTAATATCCCTCCATAACCTTCTTCTGTTACTAGCCTTTCAAAAAATGTCTTCACACAGCGAGTGGCTTGCGTTTGGGACATATTGCCTTGATGTTTGGTTGGGGGCAGGTTCAATTGAGGCATTCAGCAGGGTATTGGATGTTTATTGAAATATAAACAATGTACATGGTTACAGGAAAGGCAGGAGTTTTACAATGTGTCAAAATGCTCAGAAAACTGATGTAGACACAGTGGGCGGAATGGCCTCCTTCTGCACTGTAACAATTCTGTGATTCTGTGAAAAGCATGAATTAAGCATTCTGATTTATGACTAACAAGGGATTCAGAAACAAGGTAACCGACCCACTTTATTGGCCACTGGGCTCTTTTCATGCACTGTGCAGGTAACTGATTATTCTTCATACTCCATTTTCAGGCAGGAGGGCGTCAGTCTTCTTCACCTACAGGGAGCATCAGCCAACAATCAAGTGTGTCACAAACCTCAGTGAGTCTCAGCAACCTTCTTGATATCTTAGTGCTAATTTCAATGTAGGTCTTTGTCAATTTTTTTGGACCCACCTTTTGAACCAACTGTCTGTGGCTGAGATTTTTAACAAGAGGTTTTGTTACTTGTTTTATTTTCTCCATAGTTAAGTGCTTTAAAGAGCGTGTGCTTCAGGATCCTGTGCTCCCAATGGGGAACTAATTTTGAAGAAAATACAGATTGGCAGCCCATAGTCTATCTAACAGTTAAAATGAACAGAGGGAAAATTGAAAGATGCACAGTCACTACTTCCTGGAAAACTCAGCTTCTCACAGGAGGCATAACATTGTGAAATTGCCTCTTCAGTGGTGTGGTATGGCAGGTTTTCTGGACTTGGGTTAGATGTAGAAGGACTCATTCAGTCTACTGATCTTTAACTGAGCAACTTTTATTTTGAACCGTAGCATGCAGGTGTTTTCCTAAACTGTTTCAGCCCCACAAAAATGAACTTCCCCTTTCTAAGTTTCCAGTGGGTCATATTGATTTCTTAAAGTACATTGTCTCATTTCTCTTGTTACATGAGTGACTATTTTAATGTAATCTCTCAATTGTTTAGATGGATTTACCTTTATCCCCTCTCTGTTCATTATGAGTTGTGGCAGCATATGGCATATCCACAACAAAGAATGGTACTGCTCTGCAACGTAGGAAGGGCAAGAGACTGACCCTGGATAATTGGCTCTGACTTATCTATCCCTCCAATTGCATTGTTGTCAACCCAGCTAAGGCTACATTCTCATTCATAGAGTCACAGAGTTTTTACAGCACAGATAAAAGGCCCTACAGTTCAACGTGTTTGCGCTGATTATCAACTATCTAACTCTTCTAATACCATTTTCAAGCACTTGGTCCGTAGGCTTGTGTGCTACAGTGTTTCAAGTGCTCATCTAAATGTTTTTTAAATATCTTGATAGTTCCCGCCTCTACCATCCTTTTAGGCCGTGTGTTCCAGATGCCCAACATCTTCTGGGTGAAAATACCTTTCCTCAAATCCCCTCCAAACCTTCCCTTAAAATTGTGCTCCATGTTATTGACTCCTCTGCTAACAGGAAAAGTTCCTCTCAATCTACCCTATCTCTTAACTTGGTACATCTCAATCAGGTACCTCCTCAGCCTTCTCTGCTCTAAGGAAAATAACCCCAGGCAAATTAGTCTGTCTTAATAGCTGATTTGCCCCGGCTCAGGCAAACTCCTGGTGAGTCTTTTCTGCACTCTCTCTAGTGTAATCACATCCTTTCTATCATGTGGCAACTAAAACTACACACAATAGTGCAGCTATGCATAACCAACGTTCTATTCAGCTCCATCAGAACCTCCTTGATCTTGTATTCAACGTTTTAACTAATAAAAGCAAGCATCCCACTTGCCTCCTTAACTAGCTTATTACCTGTCCTGCTGCCTTCAAGGATCAATGGATATGCACACCAAGATCCCTATGATCATCGATATTTCCGAGGGTCCTACCATTCATCATATATTCCTTTTAATTGTTAGTCCTCCCAAAATGTATTGCCTCAGACTTACCGTTTAGGGAGTTTTCTTTATTGTTTTGTGAGATGTGTGTGTTACTGGCAAAGCCAGCATTTGTTGCTCATCCTTAATTTCTCTGTAATGTAGTGGCTTGCTAGCCCATTTCAGAGAGCAGCTATGAATCAATGACATTGCTGTTGGTCTGGAGTCACGTGTCAGGGCGGCAGATATTCCTTCTCTAAAGAGCATGAGTGAACCTGGTAGGTTTGTTTTATGACAATTGATGGTGGTTCCTTGGTCACTATTACTGACACTAGTTTTATACTCCTTCACCTGCAGTGGTGGGATTTAAAGCTTTGTACATTAAGCATTGGGTTGAGCCTCTGGATTACTGGTGCAGTGATATTGTCACAATGCTACTCTCTCCACACCACCCCAACCCAAGCCACTATTTTATCCTTTTACATTAGATCACTTGTATGGCCAGATCTGGTGAAGTAATGCAGACTGTGTCATAGCCACTGTGTTCGAACTTTAATTTGCTTCATCTCATATCGATGCTGTTTAGTTTGGATTTGTCAAACCCATTATCCAGCTCCTATTGCTTACATCATTCCACCAGTGGACTTGTTTCCGACATTACAACACTTCATAAGTACTTCATTAACTGCAGCGTGGTTGTGAAAATAGCTATCTTGAGTGCAAGTCTGTACTTGAAGACTCACAAGTAACTGAGTTTGTGATTTTCTTGCTAGGATCACAAATAACGATGGTCGTGGTAAAGATCCAGTCCAGCCTGTTCTTCATAATTATCACCCCTTCTGCATCACAGCTGATGCACCCAGGCACTGAGTTGGGAGAGCTGAAAAACCTATGACTAATGAGGGGGAGCAAAATCTGTAAATATTTCTTCAATCCTGTCGCTGATCAAAATGCATACATTAGAATACTCTGACCCTGAGTATTGTTATGTGATATTACGTCATATATAAGCATAGAATTTATATCAAGTTATTTACCTTAGTTTTGTAAAATGGTGAGTTATGCACCAGCTGAAAATATTCACCTCTCCTTGAAGATTTGCGCTTTTCCAGGTGTGGCAAGTTGAAGCATTCTGGAATAACAAAGTATTTTCACATCCCTGTTCTCAACTCTTTCAGTTCGGTTCCACTTTGCATATACTCCCAAGACAATCCTGAACAAAGTCAACCACTTCTGTGACTGTAGTTGTGGTGATTTTCCCATCTCGTCACACTTGACATCTCTCCAATTCCAGTCTTGGTCTGATCACACTGTGTACTTGCACTGTCTTTCCTAAGTTTGATTCATTTATTGTTGTGTGTACTGAAGTGCAGTGAAGAGCTTTATTTACGAGCAGTGCAGGCAGATCATAGTAAGCAAGGATGTACAGATCAAAAAGACTTAGACAGAGGCATACAGGTTACTTTGCACAGGGCATGCACTAGGCGAGATCAATGTAAGCAAAATCAGCATTATTTGAGGCTAGAGAGTCCATTCATCAGTCAAATAACAGCCAGGAAGAAGCTCTTCCTAAATCTGCTTTTGCATGTGTGCAGGCTTCTGTATCTTCTGCCTGACAGAAGAGGTTGTAGGAGATCATTACCAGGGTGCAGTGGATCTTTGATGATGTTGGCATCCTTTCCACGGCAATGGGACGTGTAAATGGAGTTCATGGATGGAAGGTTGGCTTTTGTGATGCTCTGGGCTGTGCACACAACCTTCTGTAGTTTCTACCGTCCTGGGCAGAGCAGTTGCCATACCAGGCCGTTATGACAATGTTCTTTCATGGTTTTACATTTATCTGTCCCAAGGCTGTCAGTGCACCCCGGAAATTGCTTATTCTCCAGCTTTTGCAGTCACTGCTCCAGTTCCCCAAGGATCCAGTCTTAGCTCCGATCAGATTCTGCCCTGTCATACTAATTATCCTGCACAGAAGTTTATTCTGGTTTGCGTCAGGTCTTAAGCAATCAGTCGTCGCCTCAGCATTCCTGGCAGTGAATTCTGTTTCCATTCCTAAATATTTACCCTTCATGGCCCTGTGGATCTATCTTTGTCTCCTGTCTCACTTTCACATCTACATATTCTCCTATGGACTTAATTGATATGAATGCTAATGACTTGCAACACTCTGCCTCCAGCTTGACCATCTCAGTGATTTCACACCTCAAATTTCAAATCTAATGTTGACCTTGCTTTTTGTGCACCTTCTTTGCAGCCTTAACTTTGTATTCCTCGCTCTGTTCAATCACCCTATGATCTTTGTATGTTGTGATCTGCCTACACTACACATAAAACAAAATATTTCCCTGTACTTAGGTACATGTGACAATAATAAATCAAATAAAATCAAATCAAAGCTCTTTCAAGCCAACAAGAGGTGTTAAAAACCGTACTGTTTGTCTCTATCAAAAATACAGTTTCGTTAACATCCCTGGTATTTCCTCCATGCCTACTTGTTGATGCAGATGGCATTTTGTTCAAATAATCTGTATTTAAGAAGGGAGGGAGAGAGAAAACAAGGATCTACAGATCTGTTAGCTTGCCATCAGGAGTAGGGAAAATACTAGGATCTGTTATCATGGATTCAATTATTGGATATTCAGAAAATAAAGGTCTGAATGGAAAGAGTCAGCATGGATTTATGAAGGGAAAGTAACGACAAATGGATGGAGTTTTTTGAGGATGTTACTAGCAGAGTTGATAAGGGAGAGCCAGAGGATATGTTACATTTGAATTTTCAGAAGACTTTTGATAAAATATCGCACAAGAAGCTGATAAAGAAAATTAAATTGCATGAAATTGGGGGTAATACGCCAGCATGGATTAAGGATTGGTTAACAGGCTGAAAGCAAACAGTAGGAATAAATGGGTCATTCTAAGGTTGACCAGCTGTGATCAGTGATCAGTATCTGGACCCGTCCATTCACAATCTGTGTCACTGATTTGGATGTCAGGGGTCAATTGTAATAATTCCAAGCTTACAAATGAAACAAAACTTGGTGGAAATGCAAGTAGTGAGGACGATGCAAAGAGGCCTCAAGAAGATCTAGACAGATTGAGTAGCAAGAACTTGTCAGATGGGATACGATGTGGAATATAATTTTGTAGGAGGAACTATGTTGCAGAATATTTCTTAAATGATAAGAGATTAGAAAGCTTTGATGTCCAAAGGTACCTAGGGTGTCCCTACTCAAAAGTCCCTGAAATCTGGCAGGCAGTTGCAGCATTCAATTCAGAAGGCAAATGGTATGTTAGTAAAAGCAACTTGCTGCAAATGCTGGAAGTCTGAAATAAAAACAATAAGTGTCGGAGAAACACAGCATCTGTGGAGAGAGAAACGGAGTAAATGTTTTGAGTTTGATATGACTCTTTTTCAGCTCTGTTTTGAAGAAGAGTCATATCAGATTCAAAACATTAGCAGTTTCTCTGTCCACAGGTGCTGCCAGATGGTATGGATGGTCTTTATTGTAAAAGGATACAGGAGCAAAGAAGTCTAACTTCAAAAATGTTGGTCATTTGTGAGACCCACACCTGGCATATTGTGGGCAGTTCCAGTCCCCTGCCTAAGGATGGATATACTTGCCACAGAGGAAGTGCAGCAGTGGTTCACTGGACTGGGTTCTGGGAAGGTGGGACTGTCGCAGGAGGAGAAATTTAAGTGACAGTGCCTGTATTCTCTGGGATTTAGACAATCAAGAGGTGATCTCATGGAAACATAAAAGAGATAAACAGTGTAGATGCTGAAAGGATGTTTCCCCACTATGGATCTAGAACCAGGGGACATAGTCATTTAAGATAAGCCGTTTAGAACTGAAATGAGAAGGAATGTCTACACTTGGTGGATTCACCAAATCTACCTCAGAGTGCTGTGGAAGTTCAGTCAATACATAATTTCAGGTTAGGGATTGATAGATTTCTGGTTACGAACTACACCAACTGATATGGGGATAGTGTGAATATGGCACTGAGATAGCTTATCTACCATATCTAGAATGGCAGAGCAGGCTTGATAGGCTGAATGACCTACTCCTGTTCCTAAACTCCTATTAACTCATCCACTGAGATTAGTGATAACAAGGTGTGGAGCTGGATCAACACAGCAGGCCAAGCAGCATCAGAGGAGCAGGAAAGCTGACGTTTCGGGCCTAGACCCTTCTTCAGAAAGAGATTAGTGCTTACTTTCAAACAGTGAAGCAAACTTCTGTTCAGTAGAGTAGAATTTACAGCAAAGAAACAAGGTCGTCCAGCAGGCCTGCACTAAAATTCATAGTCCATGCAAAATTACTCTCGCCCATCTTTGCCATACTCTACTCAATGTATTCATTTATTCTTTTCTTTCTCATGGTTGTATCTGGTTTCACTTTAATTAATTTAATACCACTCACCTCAACATACAAGTGAATATAAAAGTTTTCCCTATGGTAGCGAGTTCCACATTTCAATAACACTTTCAGTAAGCAAATTTGTCCTGAATTGTCCATTATTGAATTTCTTAATAACTGTTTATATTTAGGGTTCTGGTCTCTCCCTCAAATGGAAACATATTCTTTATGTCTACCCTACTATAACTTTACGGACCTGTATCAACCATCTCTCATCTCTAGTGCAGAGATTGCCTAGTCTGATCAATTTTTTATTTGAATGGTTGTTATTTGATTCTGCCAATCATAGCTTGGTTGGTAGCATACTTAACCTCCGAGTCCCAAAATCCTGAATTCAGGTCCCACTCCAGGGCACAGAAATCCATACTGACTGAGGTACTGACGGTATGCGGCATTGTTGGAAGTCTTGTCTTTCAAATGTGGTGTTAAAAGAAGGCTCCAGCTGCCTTGTTTTTTGGATCTATAATATCCAGCAGAACTATTTTGAAGAAGAGCAGAAGAGTTATACGCAGGTCTTGGGCAATAAAGACAACTGTGCCAACATTACAAAAAATTATAATATGGTCATTGATACTTTGCCATTTGTGTGAGTTTGCTGTGTGCAAAGTGACTGCTGTGTTTCCTCCATTACAACAGTGACTATACTTAAAAAAACATTTCACTAGCATAAAGTGTTTTGAGACTTGTTACTGTGAAATGCTGAATCCGAATGCAAGCGTCTCGTTTTTCTACACTTTGCTCATTTCTAATATCATCCTTAGAAATCTTCTTTGCATTGCTATTGGTACCCTATATGTATCTTTTGTAATATGGGGACAACTGGACTCTGTCAAGTATCAAAATATAGTTTGTCCTTTCTAACCAGATGATTTTAATGTTAGATAACTCAGTTATACTTTAAACAAGCTAGGTTCAGAAACTTTATGAATAATGTTTCATTTCAGTTTTGTGTGCAACACCACATCCAATCCTTAATAGACATTTGGGTCCTGTTGTACAGATTAACCTCTCGGCATCTCCTTCGGCTACTCAGCTGATCAGCCGTGCTCAGACCGCCAGCACTTCAGGCAGTGGAATCACCCAGCAAGCCATGCTTCTCGGCAACACCACCCCCACCCTCACAGCAAGCCAGGCGCAGATGTACCTCAGGGCCCAAATGGTAAGTAGTACAGCACAGGAATGGAAGTGCAACCTGCCACAATGGAAAAAGTGCAGAGTACGGAACACCTCATCAATCAATGAGTCCATGTTTTAAAGTATTTTGGCAGCCTTTTACTACATTTATTGCTAGGTTTTTGTCGTTCCATTTATGGTGGTTATGCCTTCAGCTACCTTGTCCCTAATGCTCGAGAATTTCTTATCTAAACTTCTCCACCATCTTCTGAGATTGTCCCAAAAACCCACCTGGTTAATTAATGCTCTTTAGGGAAGGAACTCTGTCATCCTTACCTGGTCTGGCCTAAATATGATTCCAGACCCACAGCTGTCCTCTGAAATGCACTCAGTTCAAGGGCAGTAAGGGATGGTAATAAATACTGGCCCAGCCAGTAACGACCACTTCCCATGAAGAAATAAAAAACAATCTTTTTGTGCTAGCTATCTGAATATTTCCTTAGTGTTTCAGTGTCAGATTTTGATTGGTAATGATCCTGTAAAGATCCTTGGTACATTGTATGGTATATTCTATGTTCTATGTTCATTTTATTATGTTTAATGGAGCTATATAAATGCAAGTAGTCATTAAAGATTACATCCTTGATTTAAGAACAAATCAGGCATACTTTATTTGAGAATAGTCCAATGCAAAATCTTCCCCTTCATGTTTTCACAGCCTTAAAACTATTTGAGAAGCTTTTTTTTGCTTGTTTTCATGGATTTGATTAATTTTCTCTCGTGTTCCCACTTACTTCCTCTAAGCTAACCTCTCAATTGTTTGTATACAGTCGCTTGGTGGTATAAAACTTGAACATTGTTGAAAATAAAGATACATGTTACCAAAGCTTTTCAATTTGCACTCATCAGGACAAAGAATGCCAAATTTCAAACAATCTCAGCAATTTATGTTACAGGAGGAAAGGATACTGACTGGTTGGCTTGTAGGGATGTTCTCGAATTTCATATCTTTGTACCTGCTGTTTCCTTATCTTCTCTATGTCTCTACAGCTGATTTTCACTCCCACTGCTACTGTAGCTACTGTGCAGCCAGATATTCCTGTTGCCTCCTCTTCCTCTTCCTCAGTGTCTACATCCACACAGGTGAGTTATTACTGACTGATATCCCCAAACACAGGGAACCAGAGAAACACAACAAAATATAACTTGCAACAGAGATAGTAAGAACTGCCGCTGCTGGAGTCTGAGATAACACAGTGTGGAGCTGGAGGAACACAGCAGGCCAGGCAGCATCAGAGGAGCAGGAAAGCTGATGTTTTGGGTCGGGACCCTTCTTCAGAAATGGGGGAGGGGAAGGGGGCTCTGAAATAAATATAGAGGGGGGGTGGCAAAAGCAGGTAGATAGTGGAGCAGGTAGGTGGGAGAGAAGACGGACAGGTCAAGGAGGCGGGGATGAAGCTAGTAAAGGTGAGTGCAGGTAGGCAGTGGAAACTGACATCTATTTCAAGCACACCTCCTGTCACCCACCTTCCTGCAAGAATGCGATCCCCTACTCAGAATTCCTCCACCTCCGCCACATCTGCTCCCAAGATGAGGCGTTCCACTCTCGAACATCCCAGATGTCCACATATTTCAAGGACCACAACTCTTCCCCACAGTGGTCAAAAACGCCCTCGACCACATCTCTTGCGTTTCCCGCACCTCAGCCCTCACACCGTCTCCCCGCAATAAAAACAAAGACAGAATTCCCCTTGTCCTCAAGTACCACCCCAATAACCTCTGGATTCAACGCATCTTTCTCCGCCACTTCCGCCACTTGCAATCTGATCCCACTATGAAGGATATATTTCCCTCCCCACCCTTATCTGCCTTCAGGAGAGACCGCGCTCTCCATGACTCCCTTGTCTGCTCCACACTCCCCACTAGCCCCACCATCCCCGGCACCTTCCCTGCAACCGCAGGAGTTGTTACACCTGCCCCTACACTTGCCCCCTCACCTCCATTCCAGGCCCCAAAAAAACTTCCACATTAAACAGATGTTCACCTGCACATCCGCTAACGTGGTCTGTTGTATCCGCCGTTCCCGATGTGGTCACCTCTACCTCGGTGAGACAAAGCTGAGGCTCGGAGACCGCATTGTAGAGCACCTACGCTCAGATCGTGACAAACAACACCTCCCAGTCGCGAATCGCTTCAACTCCCCCTCCCACTCTCTGGACGACATGTCCATCCTGGGCCTCCTCCAGTGTCACAATGATGCCACCCAGAAACTGGAGGAACAGCACCTCGTATTCCGCCTTGAGAGCCAATGGTCTTAATGTGGACTTTACTGGCTTCAAAATCTCCCCACCCCCGACCTCATCCCAAGACCAGCCTCCTCTCTCATCCCCGCCTCATTGACCTGTCCGTGTTCTCTCTCACCTATCTGCTCCTCCCTCCACACTGACCAATCCCCACCACAGCCTACCTACACTCACCTTTACTAGCTTCATCCCCGCCTCCTTGACCTGTCCGTCTTCTCTCCAACCTATCCGCTCCACTGCCTACCTGCTATGACCGCCCCCCCCCCCCCCCTTTTTTATTTCAAAGCCCACTTCCCCTCCCCCATTTTTGAAGAAGGGTCCCGACCCGAAACGTCAGCTTTCCTGCTCCTCTGATGCTGCCTGGCCTGCTGTGTTCCAACAGCTCCAAACTGTGTTATTACTTGCAGCATTCATTTATACATATCGTGACTCATGTTAGGATTTTGTTTATCTTTTAAACATAGACCTATATCTTCAGGAATAATTTTGACCTATTTAAAGCATGAAATTCTCTGCTAACAAATTAATTCCACAATGTGAATGTAGTAAGGGTCTTGTTAGAAAAGTTGATTCCTTCCAAAACAAAACAGTCCACTTGATAGACACCCCATCCACCAGCTCCTAAATTCACTCCTTCCACCCCTGGTGCACAATGGCAGCACTGTGTATCATCTTCAAGATGCAGTGCAGCAATTCACCAAGGATCCTTAGGCAACACCTTCAAAACCCATGACCTCTACAATCTAGAAGGACATGGGCAGCAAATGCATTGGAAGACCACCATCGGCAACTTCCCGTCCAACGCACATAACAAGCTGACTTGGAAATACAACAACCATTCCTTCATTGCCAAATTAGCTGTTAAATCATTTATTACTATGTTGCAAAAGCTACAGTTGCCCTCTGGGATGTGCAGTCTTTCAGTGAAGGTTATTTCAGTTTGCTTTTTCCCATCCTGGTGTAGCATTTCTCCCTGCCCCATTCTCCTGCTCACTGTGGAATGACTGTGAGTAGAGGTAGGGTGAGAGGAAATGTAAACTGTACAGAGTTCTGGATATCTCTCTCTTCTGAGAGAATGAGCATTCTCACTTCACTGTACCAAGACATCACTAGAACTCTTGTGACAGATGAAATAACAAAATACTTCTCTGCAGCTTACTGCTCAGCATTTTGCGCTCTCTAAATTCTGCAAAGCATATTTTGTAGATTTAGTGACCAACTTTAATAATCATAAAAATTCACAGACAGCAGAAGGTTATTCATCCATTGTGCTTGATGTTTGAAAGAGCTATTCCAATTAGACCCATGGCCATGCTGTTTTTGGATTTTATTCATTCCTGGCATGTGGTATCGCTGGCTGGGCCAGTCCATCCTAGTTGCCCTTGAGAAGGTGATAGTGAGCGCCTTCTTGATCCACTGCAATTGATTTGTTGTCAGTACCCCCACAATGCTGTTCAGGAAGAAGTTCCAGGATTTTGGCCGAGCAACACTCAAGGAAAACAGTATACTTCCAAGTCAGGATGGTGAGTGGCTTGGAGAGGAACTTACAGGTGTCTGCCATTTCTGTCCTTCTAGATTATGGTGGTTGTGGGTTTACGGTGCCTTGGTGAATTTCTGCATTGTATCTTGTAGGTGGTACATACTGTTGCTACTGAGCATTGGTGGTGAAGGAAGTGAATGTTTCTAGGTGTGGTGTTAATCAAGCCGGCTGCTTTGACTTGAATGATGTCAAGCTTCTTGGTGTTGTTGAAGCTTCACTCATCCAGGCAAGTGGGGAGCATTCCATCACACTTCAGTCTTGTACCTTGGAGATAGTGGAGAGGCTTTGGGGAGTCAAGAGATGAGTTACTTGCTACTTGATTCCTTGCCTCTGACCTGCTGTTGTATTTATATAGCTACTCCAATTCAATGGAGTCTGGTCATTGTTGAACCCCCAGGATGTTTGACCTTCAAAACCCTGCAACATTTCCCTTTCCAGGCATATTCATTACCTTGAATTTGGGTATTTTGATGATGTTCACAAAACAAGGAAGCATAGTAAATAAGGAAGCAGACAGTGACAAACGTCTGGAGCTCCTGGATAAACAGATTGGTGAAATAGGCAGACACATGTTAGAGTGAAATTAAGGCAGAGAAGTATGAAGCAATACATTTTGCTGGGAAGATTGAGGAGAGAAAATACTAAATAAACGAGAAACCAAAAGAACTGGTGATGCTGGAAATCAGAAACAAGAACAGAACTTGCTGGAAAAACTCAGCAGGTCTGGCAGCATCTATAGAGAGAAATCAGAGTTAACATTTCGAGTCTAGTGACCCTCCTTCAGAACTGATGGTAGCTAGGAAAGATGTTCGTTTTTATGCAAAAGAGAGGGTAGGGGGAGGCGGTAAAGAGCTAAACAGTAGATGGAGATCGAGCCGAAAGAGACAAAGCCCAAAGAGATTGAGCCCAAAGTTGGACAAAGGAGTGGATAACAGTCAACATGGGAGAACGAATAGCTGCTAATGGGGACTATTAGTGGCTATCAATGGGTTTTGCTGGGGATAACAAGGCCTGGTGTGTGAAGGAAAGCATGAGGAAGGTGCTCGAGCCCTAAAATTGTTGAACTCAATATTGAGTCCAGAAGGCTGTAGAGTTCCCAAGTGGAAAATGAGGTGCTATTCTTCCAGCTTGCACTGAGCTTTGTTGGAGCACTGCAGCAAGCGTGCAACAGAGATGTTGGCCAGGGAACAAGGTGATGTGTCGAACTGGCAGGCATCAGGAAGTTCAGGGTCTTTTTTGTGGACAGGACATGGGTGTTCTGTGAAGGGCTCACCCAGTCTACGCTTCACTTTCCCAATGTAGAGGAAACCACACTGTGAGCAGCAAATCTGGTAGACTAGATTGAGTGAAGTGCAGGTAAAGCGCTGTTTCACCTGGAAGTTGTGTTTGAACCCTTGGATACTGAGGAGGAAGGAAGTAAATGGGCAGGTGTTACATCTTCTGCAGTAGCAAGAAGGTGATGTGGGGCTGTGGGGGTCTGGTGTTGGGAGTGAAGGAGGAGTTGACCAGGGTGTCCCAGAGGGAGCAGTCCTTGCGGAAGGCTGACGAGAGAAGAGAGGAATGTGTGTCTGGTGGTGACATCTCGCTGGAGGTGGCAGAAATGGTGGCTAATGATCCTTTGGATTTGGATGCTGATGGTATGGTAGGTGTGGACAAGGGGGATCCTATTGCTGTTGTGGGAGTGGAGAGAGGGAGTGAAGGCCAAAGTATGGGAGTTGGGTCGGGTCGGATCCTGTCACCTACAGTGCTGGGGAATCCTCGTTGGGGAAGAAGGTGGACATTTCAGAGGCCCCCTTGTGAAGGTGGCATCATCAGAAACGATACGACAGAGATGGAGGAACTGGCAGAATGGAAGAGTCTTTACTGGAAGCAGGGTGTGAGGATGTATAGTCATGGTAACTGTAGGAGTTGGTGGATTTGTAGTGGATATTGGTGTCCAGCCTATCCACAGAAATGGAAACAGATGTCGAGGAAGGGAAGGAAGGAGTCAGAGATGGACCAGATGATGGTGACAACGGGGTGGAAATTAGAAAATGTTACCATTTCCAGATGGGAGAGGGAAGCAGCACCAATGCTTTGATACACCCAAGAAAGAGTTGTGTTTGTAGGCTGTAATAGGACTGGAACAAGAAGTGTACCACATACCCCAAAAAAGGGACAGGCATATCTGGGTCTCATGCGGTGCGGGTACCCATCACCACCCCTCTGACCTGAAGAAAGTGAGAGTTGTGAAAAGAGAAATTGTTCAGAGTGAGGACAAGCTCAGCCAGGCAGAGAAGGGTGATGATGGATTAGGACAGATTAGGTTTTTTTCCAGGAAGAAGCGGAGAGCCCTGAGACCATCCTGATGAGGGATGGACGTTTTAAAGTGATTACAAATTCATGATGAAGAGAAGGTGGCTGGAGCCCGCAAATTGGAAATTCTGATGTAAAGTGTCAGAGGAATCACGGACGTAAATGGGAAGGGAGTGGAAAAGGGGAGAAACAATCGGGTCAAGGTAGGAAGAGATGAGTTCTGTGAGGCAGGAGCAGGCAGAAACAATGGGTCTGTCTGGGCAGTCCTGTTTGAGGACTTTGGGAAGGAGGTAGAAGTGAGCTGTGTGGGTTTGGGAGATCAAATAGAAAATATAATTTAAAAGGGAATGCAGGAATCAAGAAATCTAAACAGTGTGCAAATGTAGATCTTTGAAGTTACTGGACCAATTGTGAAGTCTGTTAAAGGAGCCGATGTGTCGTTGGCTTTATTAATAGAGGAAATGAGAGTTTATTCTTAGTCTTTATGTGATGTTGTCAAGGCCTTAGCCTAATGTTCTTTTGTTCTATTCTGGGCAACACTCCTTATTAGCGTTTCAAAGACTTTAAAAGTGGATGTCAAGAAAAGGTACTAAGATTTTTAAAAATTCAGTCATGGGATGTGGGCATCACTACATTTATCATCCAGAAGGCAGTTAAGAGTCAACCACATTTATGTGGATTTATCATCATATTTAGGCTAGACCAGATAAGGACAACAGATTTCCTTTCTTAAAGGACTCAGTGACTCAATGGCTCAGTGGTTAGCACTGCTGCCTCACAGCGTCAGGAACCCAGGTTCAATTCCACTCTCGGGCGACTGTCTGTGTGGAGTTTGCGCGTTCTCCCCATCTCTGCATGGGTTTCCACTGGGTACTCCAGTTTCCTCCCACGGTCCAAAGATGTGCAAGTTAGGTGAATTGGCCATGCTAAATTGCCCATAGTGTCCAGGGATGCCTAGGTTAGGCACATTAGCCATGGGAAATGCAGGGTGACAGGGATAAGATGGGGAATGGGTCTGGGTGGGAGGTCATTGCGGACTTGTTGGGATGAATGGCCTGTTTCCACACTGTGGGGATTCTGTGACATCGGTAAATCATAGGGGTTTTACGACAATCAACAGTGGTTATGTGCTTTTTAATTCTAGATTTGTATTGAATTCAGTTTTACTATCTGCCGTCGTAGGATTTGAATCCATGTGCTTAGAACATTAGCTTGGAGTTCTAGATTACTAAGCGAGTGAAGTTACCATTATGCCACAATCTCGCGAAGAAATGAGGACCTCACGGTTAAGTGGAGAAACTGGTGTTGCTCTTCTTAGAACAGAGAATGTGAAGAGAAGACTTGGTACTGGGTTCAATATCTTGAATGGTCTCAATAGAGTAAAGAAGGTGAAATTGTTCCTGTTTGCTGAAAGGCCATAACCAGAGGACACAGATTTTTAGGTGATTGTCAAAGAACTGGAGACAACGTGACAAAAATTTGTTTTGATGCAGTGAGCTACGTCTGGATTGCGCTGTGTGGAAGGATGGTGGCAGCAGATTCAACAGTAACTTCCAAAAGGATATAAACACATGAAGGAGAAAATATTGTAGGAACATGCAGAAAGAGCACAGAAGTGGGGCTAATTGGATAATTGTATCAAAGAGACTGAATGGGTTGAATGGAGAAAATTTTAGCAAATGCTAAGGCGAAACAGGTTAGAACTATACTCACTGGAGTTTAGAAGAATGAGAGGTGATCTCATTGAAGCATAGGATTCTTAAAGGACTTGACAGTGTAAATGCTGAGAGGATGTTTCCCCTCATAGGAGAGACGAGGACCGGAAAGCACAGTCTAAGAGTAAAGGGCCACCAATTTAAGACAAATGAAGAGGAATTTCTTCCATCTGAGGGTTGTGATTCTATGCAACTCCTTGCCCAAGAGAGCTGTGTGGCAGAGTCCTTGAATATATTTAAGGCTGAAATAGATAGATTCTTGATCAGTAGGGGAATCATGGGTTACGGGGAAAGGGCAGGATAGTGGAGGTGAGGCATGCTGGATGAGCTATGATCCTACTGAATGGTGGAGCAGGCTCAAGGAGCTGAACAGCCTAGTCTTATTCCTATTTGTTATAGTCTTAAGGTCTTAAAATGGTGGGTTAGGGTGAGGTGGGTAAGAGGATTAAAGTCTTAAAAATCAGACCCGAACTTGCTGTTCAGCAGCCTACCTCTGTCTTTAACCAAGACAGAAAGGTCAGTTGTCACGGATGGCATTCACCAATTAGTTCTCTTACCAATTATCTTAAATCTGGGACCACTGGTTGTCCACCCTCCTGCCAGTGAAAATAATTTATCTTCATTTACTCTATCAAAACCCTTATAGGTAATACACAAGTATCTTTTCCTTTGCACAGTTCCATTTAATAACCATCTAGCTCGTTCATTCATGGTCATTTCATTGCTGTCCAGTACTTTGATCTTGTCTTTTTCATGTTTTTGGTTGTAGGTTCAGAATCTGGCCGTTCGGAGCCAGCATTCGGGTGCCTTACCTGCTGCATCCCCTCAGAGCGTCCCATTAAAAGGTACCTGTCAAGCACAGCAGCTCCCATTGAGCCACACAAAGCAAGCAGGGCAAGGAGCTGGCCTTAAAGCCAACCAACACGACTCTGCCCCTGAAAGCACCAAGAAAGGAGAGAGCCTGACCTCAGTCAGCCCCGAGACCCGGGTGTCCACTGTCACCAGGTTACAGATGCCAGCAAACACGCAGCAGTTAATAGCCCCTGGTAAGTGGCAGCAACAGAGCTAGTAGTGAGATAGAGGGGCAATTTTAATTTAACTGTGACATCTTGGAATTGGAATTCTGCTGAATCCCACTTTGTAATTGCACTGGTTTTGAGTCAGATTATTTGCAGCCAATGTTCACAAAATTGTTTATCTGTTTACAAGAAGCTTGTGTTAATTAATGTGCCAAAGGGAGGATACAACACAATTACTTTAGAACATAAGAAATAGGAACTGCAGTAGGTCATGCTCATGTGCACAATCATGCACAGGGGACTTGGATTTAAATCACACCCTGACAGTTGGTGGGAATTAAATCAAGATCATAAACCTTGAATTAAAAGCCAGACCCATTCATAGAAGCCCTACAGCACGGAAGCAGGCCATTCGGTTCATTGAGTCCACACCGACCTTTTGAAGAACACCCCACCCAGACTCACCCCCTACCCTGTCCCTGTAACTCCTCATTTCCCACAGCTAATACACCTAGCCTGCACATCCCTGGACACTATGGGCAATTTAGGATGGTCAATCCACTTAACCTTCACATCTTTGGACTGTGGAAGGAAACCGGAGCACATGGAGGAAAAATACACAGACGTGGGAAGAATGTGCAAACTCCACACAGACCAGGGTAGAATCAAACATGGGTCCCTGGCGCTGTGAGGTGGTGGTGCTAACCACTGAGCCACCGTGCCACCCCATGTTTCATGGTGACCATGAAACTATTGTTGTTGGTTTCAAAAACCTTGAGGGACAATAATCTGCAATCCTTACCTCGTCTGGTTTTCACATAATTCCAGATTCACAGCATTGTGGTGGAGGCTCTAGGGAACAGGCAATTCTGGACTTAGTGTTGTGCAATGAGACAGACTTGATAAGGGAGTTAACATGAAGGAACCCTTCGAAGACAGTGACCATAATATGATAGAATTTACTCTGCAATTTGAGAGGGAGGAGGTGGAAACAGATATAATGGTATTACAGTTGAATAAAGGCAACTATAGAGGCATGAGGGAGATGCTGACCAGAATTGACTGGGAGAGGAGCCTAGCAGGAAAAATAGTGGAACAGCAATGACATGATTTTCTGGGAGTAATTCATCCCTTGGAACAGAAAGCACACTAAAGGGAGAATGAGCTGACTAGGGAAGTCAGGGACTGCATAAAAGTTAGAAAGAAAGCACATGATGTGACAAAGGGCAGTGGGAAGCCAGAGGATTGGAAAGCCTACAAAGACCAACAGAGGACGCCGAGAAAAGAAATGAAGAAGGAGAAGATTAAATGAGGGTAAGCTAGCCAGTAATATAAAAGAAGATTGTAAGAGTTTCTTTAGATATATAAAGGGCAAAAGAGAGGCAAAAGTAGACATTGGACTGCTGGAAAACAATGCCGGAGAAGTAGTAATGGGGAACAAAGAAATGGCAGAGGAACTGAATAAGTACTTTGTGTCAGTCTTCACGGTGGAAGACACAAATAATATCCCAAAAATTCAAGAGAGTCGAGGGGCAAAGGTGAGTATGGTGGCCATCAGCCAGGAGAAAGTGCTAGAAAAACTGAAAGGTTTGAAGGCGGACAAACCACCTAGACCAGGTGGACTATACCCCAGAGATGGCTGAAGAGATAGTGGAGGTGTTAGTGGTGATCTTTCAGGAATCACTGGAGTCAGGGAGGGTCGCAGAGGACTGGAAAATTCCTAATGTAACCCCCCTATTTAAGAAAGGAGTAAGACGACAGACAGGAAATTATAGGCCAAGTAGCCTGACATTGGTTGTTGGTAAGATTTTGGAGTCCAATGTGAAGGATGAGATTTTTGAACACTTGGAAGTGCCTGGCGAAAAAGGATGAAGTCAGCATGCTGTCATCAAGGGGAGATCTTGCCAGACAAATCTGTTAGAATTCTTCGAGGAAGTAACTAGCAGGTTAGACCAAGGAGAGCCAATAGATGTTATCTACCTGGACTTTCAGTAGGCCTTTGACAAAGTGCCGCACAGGAGACTGCTGCATAAGATAAGGGCCTGTGGTGTTAGAGGCAAGGTACTAGCATGGATATAAGATTGGCTGTCTATCAGAAAGCAGAGAGTGGGGATAAAAGGATCCTTCTTGGGATGGCAGCCAGTGACTAGTAGTGTTCCACAAGGGTCAGTGTTGGGACCATAACTTTTCACTTCATACATTAATGATCTAGATGAAGGAACTGAGGGCATTCTGGCTAAGTTTTCAGATGATACAAAGATAAAGGGACAGGTAGCATTGAGGAGGCAGGGATGCTGGAGAAGGATTTAGACAGGTTGGGAGAGCTGGCAAATAAGTGGCAGCTGGAATAGAGTTATTTCATAGAATCCCTACAGTGTGGAAACAGGCCCTTTTGCCCAACAAGTCCACACTGACCCACAGAGCATCCCACCCAGACCCATCCCCCTATAACCCACCTAATCCACACATCCCTGCTACGGGCAATTTAGCATTGCCAATCCACCTAGCCTGCACATCTTTGGACTGTGGGAGGAAACTGGAGTACCCAGAGGAAACCCACGCAGACACAGGGAGAATGTACAAACTCCACACAGATAGTCGCCCAAGGGTGGAATCGAACCCAGGTCCCTGGTGCTGTGAGGCAGCACTGCTAACCACTGAGCCACCGTGCTGTGGGAAAGTGGGAGGTCGTTCAGTTTGGTAGGAAGAATAGAGACATGGACTATTTTCTAAATGGGGAGAAAATTCGGAAATCTGAAGTGCAAAGGGCCTTGGGAGTTCTAGTCCATAATTCTCTTAACGTAACTTGCAAGTTGAGTCGGTAGTTAGGAAGGCAAATACAATGTTGGCATTTATTTCAAGAGGGTTAGAATATAAAAGCAGGGATGTACTTCTGAGGCTATATAAAGCTCTGGTCAGACCACATTTAGAGTATTGTGAGCCATTTTGGGTCCCATACTTCAGGAAGCATGAACTGGTCCTGGAGCAGGTCCAGAGGAGGTTCACGAGAATGATCCCAGGAATGAAAGGCTTAACATATGAGGAATGTTCGAGGGCTCTGGATCTATATTTGATGGAGCTTAGAAGGATTGGGGGATGTGCGGGGATCTAACTGAAACTTGCAGAACACTGAATGAAGTTGGGAAGATGTTTTCATTGATAGGAGAGACAAGGGGATCTGAGCGCTCAGCCTTCGAATAAAGGGAAGACCCTTTAGAATGGAGATAAGGAGAAACTTCTTCAGCCAGAGAGTGGTGAATCCATGGAATACATTGCCACAGAAGGCTGTGGAGGCCAGGTCGTTGAGTATATTTAAGACAGAGATAGATGAATACGTTCTTGATTGTCAAGGGGATCAAGGGTTACAGGGAGAGAGTGGGGGAATGAGGTTGAGAAACTTATCAGCCATGATTTAATGGCGGAGCAGACTCACTGGGCCGAATAGCCTAATTTCTGCACCTATGTGTAATGGTCTTATGGTCAACATGATTAACTCTTAACTGTGGTCTGAAGTGGCCAAACAAGCCACATATCTCAGGGATAGTAGGAACTGCAGATGCTGGAGAATCCGAGACAACAAGATGCAGAGCTGGATGAACACAGCAGGCCAAGCAGCATCACAGGAGCAGAAAGGCTGACGTTTCGGG
>NC_063344.1:15349589-15423068 GCF_021869965.1 Rhincodon typus | reverse complement strand
TGTTCATCCAGCTCTACACCTTGTTATCTCAGATTCTCCAGCATCTGCAGTTCCTACTGTCTCTGAAACCATTATAATCTTTGTTGTTGTTGCATTTTCTTTGGGTGTCGGAAGTGGCTCAGTTTAGTATCACTTTTTCCTTGGAGTCAAGAGCTGAATGCAGAACCCAAGCTGACATTCCCGTGCAGCATTGTAGCCATACTGTGGTTTTGGAGCTGTGTCTCTCAGATCAGATGTTCAACTGAGATTTCTTCTGCCCTCTCAGCTGGGTGGAAATCTGAGGAAAGATTTGAAAAGTAAGAGAGTTCTTTTAGATATCCTGGACAACATTGAGCCTTCAGTGAACATCACCAGAATCAGATTGTCTGGTCATTATCACATTGCTTTTTGCAGGAGCTTGATTGTGCTCTAAACTTCACAAACCCATGATTGGCTGTGTAAAGCTTTGAGATATCATGAGGTTCTGGAAGAAGCTATATAAATGGATGCAATTTGTTTCTTTTCCTCTGAAAAGACGTTGCACTTCACTGTCTCATCACTTCTTTGTCTTACAGAACAAGCAGGGCCACCTAACGTGACTTCAGCAAGTGCTTCCGTTATCAGGTCCTCTGCAGACACCTTGAGATTCTCCAGTCCCTCATCTCTCATTGTCCCGCCTGCAAAACTGAAAACCAATGGCACAGTCTCTTCCAGCAATCTTCCTGGAGTGGACAACAAGCCACCACAGGCTATTGTGAAACCACAGATCCTCACTCACGTCATTGAAGGCTTTGTTATTCAGGAGGGACTGGAGCCATTCCCTGTGAGTAGACCTTGTCCTGTTCTGCATCATTAGTAATGACCCTAGCTATTTTTCCCTCCCATCTGCTTACTTCATAAAGGTCCTTATTCATGCTAGAAGATTGAGCCTGCAACAACGACCGTGTGCATCATGTATTGACTAAAGGTTAGCAAAATACCCCAAGGTGCTTCACAGGAACATCACCAAACAAAGTTTGAGACCAAGTCATTTAATGCAATGTTAGGACACTTGACTAAAAGCATGGTCACAGAGAGAGATTTTAGGAAGTGTCTTTAAGGTGGAGATTGAGGGAGGAAATTCCAGAGCTTGGGGTCTAGGCCCCTGAACGTGAGGCCTGGGCAAGGGTTGCAAAACACGGGGACCTGTGCTTTAGGGAGTCTGGGCTTCTGTCTTCAAGTGGGCATAATAAAGGTAATAGGCTTTCATGCATTAACTATGTGGCATTGCAACACATGGCTGCCTGATTGTGCGCTTGCTACATGTTTCCAGCTGGGCAAGGAGAACTGCTTGTTAATTCACCAGATTCGAGCTCAAGGGAAGCAGTGAGGGAAGGTGGAGATTGTGGTGGTGACAAAGTGCATAGCAAAATCTCTCTGACCATCACATAGACGGAATATAGGAGCTGAGATTTATCAGTCTCGTAACCAGGTCATTAATGTAGAGCACATAAAGGCTGCGAAAGGTTTACTGTCTCTGCCATGGCTGGGGATGGGTGGTGTGGTCGATCAGAAGGAAGAATAAGGCCAGTGAAATTTCTTTGATAACTGTACTGGGAAGCCTGAATGCGAAATTGAAGTGGTTAGTCCAGGTAATGCCAATAATTATCTGACTATGACAGGACTGGTGCACCCCAGAAAGTCCACAAGCCCTGATTTCTTGTATTGGCCAGAGACCTCTACCTTGTGGAGGCTAAGTGCCAGCCCTAAGGCACCTCCTGCTATCTCCCCTGGACCATGACCCCACGATTGAACACCAGGCTATTGTGTCCACCACGGCCGCTGATCTCATTTCATCTGGGGATCTCCCTTCCACTGCCTCCAATCTCATAGTCGCTCAATCCCTCACAACCTGCTTCTACCGCCTTCCCAAAATCCACCAACAGGACTGCCCAGACAGACTCATTATTTCTGCCTGTTCCTGCCCCACAGACACCATCCCTTCATACCTCGACTCAATTTTTTTCTCCCTTTGTACAGTCTCTTCCCACTTACATCCATTTTATGTCAGTTTCAGAATTCAGTTTGTGGGCTCCAGCAAAGCTGGAGCACTGCTGCAAGCCCAAGACAGAGATGTTGACCAGGAACATGGTGGCGTGTTGAAGTGGCAAGCAACAGGAAGCTCAGGGTCATTTTTGGCGACAGAATGCAGGTGTACTGCAAAGCGGTTGCCCAGTCCGTGTTTTGTCTCCAGTGTACAGCAGATCACATTGTGAGTAGTGAATGCAGCAGACCAGATTAAGAGAAGTGCTGGTAAATCACTGCTTCACCTGGAAGATGCCTGGGACCTTCGATAGTGAGGAGGGAGGAAGTAAATGGTCAGGTGTTGCGCTTCCTGTGATTGCAAAGGAAGGTGCTGTGGGGGTGTGGGGAGGCGTTGGGAGTGGAGGAGGAGTGGAGCAAGGTGGACAGAGGGAACAGTCCCTGTGGATGGCTGACAAGGGAGGGGAGGGGAATATGTGTCTTTTTCTTCTCTCTCCTCACGGCAGTAATTCTATCCCCCCACCCCCCCGACCTTTAAACTACCTACCAAAGGAGTTGGGTCGCAACCAGGAGCCGTGTGGCAGAAGCCGAATGCATGGGCCATGTCCCTTAGTGACGGCAGATCGCGTGTGGGCCGGAGAGACGGCGGTGCATCAAGAGTGGGCCACTTTGGCGACGAGAGTGGGCCACTAAGGCAGCAGCACTTGGCGGCGAGAGAAGGCTGGAGAGGTGGCAGCAGGTGGCAGCGAGAGTAGGCCACTGAGATGGCGATGGCGGTGAGAGTGGGCCTTTCGCATGGCAGCAGCGGTGGCAGCCTCCTGGGTGTTCTAGCGATTGGAGTAGTGCCTGCACCATTATGGAGATGGGATTTGTGACTCTGAGATCTGGACTTTTCTTTTTTTTCACTTGCTTACCTTTTGGCTCTGTTAAATCTTTTTATTCTGTTTTTCGTAATCCAGTGGGCGCCAGTGAATGGTGACTTTGTGCACTTTTCGCTTTACTCGTGTATTTCTATACTTAGTACATGTGACAGATAAATCTAATCTAATCACTTCCCCTGGCAGCTTGTTTCATACGCACACCGCCCACTGCATGAAAAAGTTACCCCACAGGTCCTTTTTAAATTTCCCCACTCACCTTAAACGTAGTCTAGTTTTGGACTCCCCCACCAAAGGAAAAAACCCTCCTGTCCCAGCAAAGATAATATTCATTCAAGATTAACCAGATACTGTTGAATTACTCTAAATGTTATCAACCTGTCCACTAAACAGGTATCTTTCTCCTGCCCCTCGCTCAACCTCTGCCATTGCCTGAGGAATGATAACCTTAAGGTTAAACCACAACCAGACATCTCTCTCTAATGAGAGAGCAGCACTATGGTCTCGTAAGACGATGGCGACTCTACCTTTAATATCTGGATAGGGTGAGATTATGAGCATACATTAAGTTAAATTAGAAAGGCACGATTGCAGGGCTTTGGGAAAGGAGCAGGGTGAATGGATTGCTCTTCCAAAGAACTAGCCTCGTAGAGAAGAGCTGAATGGTCTCCATTAGCATTGGAAGATTCCTTGATTGCATATTTTAGTGACATTATGGTACCAAGTCACTGCTAATTGATTTTTAAGGATTCGCTCTAAGCTAGTTGACAAGGAGCCATTATTATCTGTAAACTGGGCTGATGTTCTAGTTTCTCCCACTTTGGAACAACCTTTCAACCTTTCAAGCCTCTTCCACCATTCAGTGAGGCTGTCATTATATTGTTTGGTTCCATCAGCTTGCCTTCGTCTTGTAACTTCCATTATCTTTGTGTATCAAAAATCCATCAGTTTCAGTTTTGATATTTCGTTTGACACCCCCCTCCTCCCCTGTGCCTCAATGTTTTTTAAGAGAGTGTTTCAGATTTCCATTAGAATTTGTGTATAGATGCACAACGTGATATCACCCTTAAATGGCCTAGCTTTGACTTTGAGATTGACTTCTTGTTCTGGACCCCTCACACCATCAGTAAATGGTCTTGTCATTTTCTAACCTACCAACCCCTTTCATCACCTTCAGCACAATTAGATCTACTACTCTTAAGGGAATTGAACGCAGTCTGTGTAAGCTGGCCTCATTAACACTTCTAGCAGCCAATGCTTCACATTGTTTCAGTTTCGCTGAGGTAATTGTGTTAAATTGACTTGAATCTCCTTCTTTTGACAGGTGAGCCGCTCCTCGCTGCTGACGGAGCAGCCAGTGAAACAGAAGATGCACTGCGAAGGTCCAGCCACATCGCCCACTTCTGTCCAGTCAGTAGGTGAGCTCCAGAGCAACTCAGGCAAACAGCTGGAAGGGTCTCTTGACAGCGATTTGGATGACCTTACTGGTGAAGGTTTGTAAACCATTTTGCAGGGTGTGGGGAATAAAGCCAAAGGCACAATTTGGACAAAGATGATAATTGCTGACCTTTATACATCCTACCCAATTTTCTGTCACATTTAAAGAACTTTAAAAGTAGACAATGATAATAAGTGGGAAGTCTAATTGCTTGGAACTACGTTGAATTTTGCAGACCATTCATCCTAGCTAAAATCTAAACAGAAATCGCTGGAGAACCCCAGTGAGTCTGGCAGCGGCTGTGAAGAGAAAGCAGAATTAATGTTTCTAGTCCAGTGACCCTCCTTCATCCTAGCTGATCCACAGTTGGGTTCCTCTTCCCACCCTCTCCTTGGATTCCATGAGCATGATCTTCTATTCCATTTTCCTTTATCTATCCTGCTTCCTCTTAAATAGCCTTTGCTATCTGCCTCAATTCTTCCCAGCAGCAACAAGTTCAACATCTCTGCAGTCTCTAGGCAAAGAAGTTTTTTTTTTATCTTTGAAGACATTTGAGGTTGAAATAGATTTTAAGTCACACATAGATTCAAGGGGAGCAGATGGGAAAGTGGAGCCAAAGATCAATTTGATCTATAGAATGGCAGAGCATGCTCAAAGTTATGAATGGTCTACTCCTGTGTCCCATTTCATATGTTCACCCAGATTCCTTGTATTCATTAATGACCATCTTACATTTATGGTCTCTAGTTTTCTTTTCCACCATGAATGGAAACAAAGATTCTATCTCCGAACTATCTGATCCTTTTGTAACTTTAAGGACTCCCAAAAGGTCACGTTTCAGCTTTCAGTTTCCCAACCCATTCGGTTTTATTTGATTCTTTCTCATTACTACTTAGAAATCTATGATAGTTAAATGATTTTTGTGACAAAAGGAGCTCAGAGCAGGTTGGGACTTCTTTGTAGATACTCAATAGAATCCAGTATTTCTTGAGAAGGTCTCAGGATCTTTTTCTAACATTAGTCCCAGGTTTTGACTGGAGTACTGTGTCCAGTAATAGGCACCATACTTTGGGGAAGATGTCAAGGCCTTAGAGAGGGTGCAAAGGAAATTTGCTAGACTGTGATGAAGAATGAAAGTCAGTGAGTTTGCAGCGTGGAAGGAGGCCCTTCTGCCCAAAATGTCCATGCTAGTTATTAAGTTTCTATCAATTTTAGTGCCAATTGAGACTTGAGTTATATTGGAGAATTAGAGAGAAGTCCAGATCATTCTTTTTAGAGCATTGAGGTGAAGAAGAGATTTGTAGAGCTGTTAAAAGTTAGGAAGAGTTTATTTTAAATACTGAAATGTTTCCAATTACAGAAGGGCAAGTAACCAGAGATAAGAGATTTTAGTTAATTGAAAAAGAACCAAAGGGATGATGGAGTTAGTGTATTCTTTTGCAAACTAGGTATGGTCTAAAATGAGATAACAAGGTGTAGAGCTGGATGAACACAGCAGGCCAGGCAGCATCAGAGGAGCAGGAAAGCTGATGTTTCGGGTCTGGACCCTTCTTTAGAAATGGGGGAGGGGAAGGGGGCTCCGAAATAAATAGGGAGGGGGGAGGCAATGACAGAAGGTGGATAAAGGAGCAGGTAGGTGGAGAGAAGACGGACAGGTCAAGGAGGCGGGGATGAAGCCAGTACAGGTGAGTTAGGATGGGGGTTGGTCAGTGAGGACGGAGGGGGGGGTAGGTGGGAGGGAAGACGGACAGGCCAAGGAGGTGGGGATGGGGCTAGTATGTAGGAAGTAGGGGTGGGGATTGGTCAGTGAGGTGGAAGGAGCAGATAGCTGGGAGAAAAGACAGACAGGTCAAAGAGGCGGGGACGAGATCGGCTGGTCTTGGGATGAGGTTGGGGGTGGGGAGATTTTGAAGCTTGTAAAATCCACATTGAGACCATTGGGCTGCAGGGTTCCCATGTGAAGCTCAAACAGTTCATCCAAGTTACTAACACCTTCCACCCCAACCTTAAGTTCACCTGGACCATCTCTGATACCTCTCTCTCCTTCCTGGACCCCTCTGTCTCCATCTCTGGTAACCAGCTGGAAACTGATAACTATTTCAAGCCCACCAACTCCCACAGCTACTGAGAATACGCCTCCCCTCATCCACCGACTGCAAGAATGCCATCCCCTATTCCCAATTCCTTCGCCTCCGCTGCATCTGCTCCCAAGATGAGGCGTTCCGCTCCCAAGATGAGGCGTTCCACTCCCAGACATCCCTGATGTCCTCGTTTTTCAAGGACTGCAATTTCCCCTCCACAGTGGTCGAAAATGCCCTTGACCGCATCTCTCGCATTTCCCGCACCTCAGCCCTCACACCCCCTCCCCGCAATAACAGAATTCCCCTTGTCCTCACATATCACCCCATCAACCTCTGGATTCAATGCATCATTCTCCGCCACTTCCGCTACCTGCAATCTGACCCCACTACCAAGGATATATTTCCCTCCCCACCCTTATCTGCCTTCCAGAGGGACTGCGCTCTCCTTAACTCCCTCATCCGCTCCATACTCCCCACTAGCCCCACCATCCCTGGCACTTTTCCCTGCAACCGCAGAACTGCTACACCTGCCCCTACACCTCCCCCCTCACCTCCATCCCAGGCACCAAGAGAACCTTCCACATTAAATAGATGTTCACCTGCACATCCGCTGTTCCCGATGTGTCCTCCTCTACATCGGGGAAACCAAGCACAAGCTCGGAGACCGCTTTGTGGAGCACCTAAGCTCGGTTCGTGACAAACGACAACACCTCCCAGTCGCGAACCACTTCAACTACCCCTCCCAATCCTTGGACGACATGTCCATCCTGTGCCTTCCCCATTGCCACAACTCTCATATTCCACCTGAGAACCCTGCAGCCCAATGGTCTCAATGTGGACTTTACAAGCTTCAACATCTCTCCGCTCCCGGCCTCATCCCAAGACCAGCCCATCTCGTCCCTGCCTCCTTGACCTGTCCGTCTTTTCTCCCACCTATCCGTTCCTCCCATCTCACTAACCAACCCCCACCCCCACTTCCTACCCACTAGCCCCATCCCCGCATCCTTGACCTGTCAGTCTTCCCTCCCACTCACCGTCCCACCCTCCTCACTGACCAACCCCCATCCCGACTCCCTACCTACACTCACCTGTACTGGCTTCATCCCCGCCTCCTTGACCTGTCCATCTTCTCTCCACCTATCTGCCCTTCTATCCACCTTCTATCATTGCCTCCCCCTCTATTTATTTCAGAGCCCCCTTCCCCTCCCCATTTCTGAAGAAGGGTGCAGACCCGAAACATCAGGTTTCCTACTCCTTTGATGCTGCCTGGCCTGTCATGTTCATCCAGCTCTACACATTGTTATCTCAGACTCCAGCATCGGCAGTTCCTACTATCTCATGGTTTGAAATGAGCTGCCTCACAGAACTGTGGATGCAGATTCAGTTGTAACTTTTAAAAGGGAATTGGATAAAATTTTGAAAAGGGAAAAAGCAGCACCCCTATAATGTAATGGCACATGAGTGGCACTAATTAGAGAGCAATTCTAAATTTTAATAAGCATGATAGACCAAATGACTTGCTTTGCTTGCTGTATTGTTCTGTGAGATCCATTTTCAAATCTTACATTACAAACTTTATGCATGGCAACTTCAGAGCTGTATTTGCAATATTTAAGGGAGAACTGGCCAGCTTGGAGCAAGTGTCATTGCCATATCAATTAAAATTCACAGAATTATTTTCAACACAGGGAGAGGCTGTTCAAAGGGGGCACTCATGTCAAATTCTATCCGGGGAGATTGAAGTGGGAAATGGGTCTCATCTCACCCCTATTCCGTCTTTAATTGGACTGCATAAGTTCTTTGTCGACTCTCTTCATTTTGAACAGTTAACCTTGAGCTAATCTTAAAATGAGGAAATTATGAGTAAGGTGGGATGATAAGCTAGAACCCAAGAGGGAGCCCCGTACTTTATCAGAAAAACTCATTGTTATCACTATTTGTATATTATGTTCAAAGAGGAATGAATCCCTCTTGGATTTTGTCTTTCTCCGCCTGATGAGAAATGTTGTTATCAGAAATGTGCTGTTCGCAAAATCATGGACTTAAGCCAGTATTTTGTTGATGCATGTCATGGTGTGCTTGGAGTCTCCTTGAGTTTTACCATTGGCATGTATGTTGAAGTAGAAATGGGAAGATGGATCTGAAGGAGTGCAAGATCAGTAAATAGTTAGATGAAATAGAACAGCCTGTTTTTACCTAATGAGTTAGCTCATGGAATTATTCTTTCATTTCTATCATAATTTCAGAAGGGATGGAGGGCAGTGATCCAGACATGCTAAAGTGTGAGTTCTGTGGGAAGATGGATTATGCTCACAAATTCAGAAGATCAAAGCGTTTCTGTTCGATGTCATGTGCTAAAAGGTAGGAAACTCACATTTCTGTGTTTGGCATTTTTCTATGCTGATTATTCTGTTGAAAAGGCTTATGTTTTTGTAATTAAACAATTAATATAGCTTTATACTGTAAACATATCCTTTTATATGTAGCTTTTTTACAAATATGTCCACACATGTCCTCTATTTGTTTAAAAGTATTTAGAGTGGGAAGCTGAGTACTGTTTGCAACACTAACCGCTTAACCTGTTCAAGCAACATTCCTTTTTAATTCATTAACAGGATTTTTTTTCACTCATGGGATGTGGGCATTGCTGGCTAGCCAGCATTTATTGTCTGTCAGCATCTGTGGAGAGAAATCAGAGTTAATGTTTCGGGTCCACTGCGTTCTGAGAATGGGTCACTGGACCCAAAACATTATCTCGGATTTCTCTCCACAAATGCTGCCAGACCTGCTGAGCTTTTCCAGCAATTTCGTTTTTGCTTCGGTATCCGCAGTTCTTTTAGTTTTTATTTATTGTCCATCTTTAATTTCTCTTGAGAAGGTGGTGGTGAGGTGGCTTCTTGAAAGGCTGCAGTCCGTGTGTTCCAGATAGAATTCATAATTGGGATTTTTTAAAAATTCACTTGTGGGGTATGGCTAGTTAGGAGGGAATTGAAGAATCAACCACATTGCTGTCACACTTAGGCCAGGCCAGGTAAGGACAACAGCATTCCTTCCATACAGGTCAGTCGTGAACCAGATGGGTTTTTAGACAATCATCAGTAGCTACATGGTCATTAGCTCTCTATTCCAGATTGTAATTGAATTCAGATTTCACCATCTGCCATAGTGGAACTTCAGTCTATCTCCCACATTGGCCTGGAGTTTTGGATTGCTAGCCCAGTGACATAACCACTACTCCACTGCATCTCCTGAACCATTAACATAGCTGTTAACCCATTTAAATGAACAGTGAGAGGATTGTCGTATGAAAACATTAAGCAGTCTGTGGTGGAATTATAATTACCTGGCTCTAATTAAGATGGAGTTAATGTAATGAGTGAGAAAGGCCGTCAGTACTCATTGCTGGTGTGGACTTTGTCACTTCTTTCTTTATGTGATCAATTCCACTTGAATGTCTTCTGTGCGTTTAATCTATTGGCTCTTTTTATCCCCTTGAGTCAAGGTGGTTTGGCTAGGATGGAAACCAGCTGGCATTATTTCTGTCCAAAATAAATCTGATCTTCCCATCTCCCAGTCTTGAGCCAGCCTTATTAAGTGGGTGAGCTAGTAAAATAACTCTTGATCTGCTAGATAAAAACAGTAAAGTGAGTCAGCAGCATAAATTGAGTACTGGTAACTGTGTCTGACACATAGAATTGGGGTGGAGGTGGAGTTTGGGGAGGGGGGCAGTTGACAGGGGAGGATTGTGGTGTCTGCACTGATACAAAATACACTGGGTTCTCTTAATCAGGTGTTGTAACAGCAACTACAACTTGCATTTATATAGTATTTTGAAAGTACCAAAATGTTCCAACGTGCTTCAAGAGATCTTCGCCAAAATTTGGCACCAAGACATATTGGGACAGGTGATCAAAATTTTGATCATGGTGGTAGGTTTTAAGGAGCATCTTCAATCAGGAGTAAGAGACAGAGAGGTGAAGAGTTTCAGGGAGGCAATTCCAGAACTTAGGTCCTAGGCTACTGAGGGCATGGCCAGCCAATGTATGGAACAGGAAGGGATGGGAGTCAGAGTTAAGGCACTGCAGCATTCTCACAGGATTGCAAAGTTGGCAATAGTTGCAAAACTAGGAAACAGTGCACTCTTGAGTGTTCACAGTAACAGTTTAATGCCAACTGCCAAGAAAGGATTACATTCCAGCATACTTGAGTGTACTGGAGATCAGCCAGTTTTGCCATTATTGGTTCTTCTCAGAATAAATATGTTTCGCAGCTGATGCATTTGGTGCTGCGCTTGCGATTGTACAGAATGACTGAAGGGCCAAGTTTTCACTCCCAGGTTGGAAGCACAAAATTGTGAAAATTCTCACTATTCCAACAGGCAGTAAGTTCCATTGATCTTCAAAATTTTTTTCTGGGGACTGATGCTGTTAACAGAAGTTGAGTGAGTCAGCCACAGAGACTGTGGGTATAAAAATGGGTTTTTGTGAAAGGGCTGCCTCAATGCTCTGGGACTTCATCCAAGCTGTAAAACAAATTAAACCAGAAACAGTCTTCCAGTCCTCATCTCTCTCACCTCCTCATTCCCCGCACAGTGCTCTTGCACCATCCATGCCAACTCATGCCACCTTGTACCCCACCCTTGATGCCAGCTTATGCTTCTTAACCCACCACCACGGCCCTTTATAGCCTTTAAGTTCCCTGTGCCTATCTATCCATGCAACAGGCTTTTTATAGCCCCTATGCCAACCCAGATTCCTCAGACGCCTCCTTTTGCCATTACACCATCCATGATGACACATTCATTACTAACAGTGGGCAGACTCAGAGCATTTCTGAAATGGAATAAAATAAAGTTCTAAGTGCCTTTTGCAGACATTATTTTTAAAAAACACTTTAATAAACACCCACTCAATACATTCAATTCCCATCAAGTGCTTAATTTTTTATACACACACACACAATTAATCGATTCATATTTAAAATTTTGAGGGTCAATCAAACCATGAGTATACAAGCCCCATAATTATAGATTGTGGAATCAGCCATACAGGACTAATCCCATTATGGTAACCAGTGGACTTATATCAACGGATAGTTGCAAGAAGTGGCAGTAGGCAGGTTTTCAAAAAAGAATTAAAGAGCTTGGTTTTAATAATTTGGACATTCCACTTCTTATGCACGTTCGCGTCTACTTTAGCAATCATAATACTCCTGAAGGAGTCTCTAGTCCTAACCAAAAAGGTCCCTTATGTCTACGAATGGATGTCCTGGCTGTCCAAATTACTCCAGCAGCTTCTATTTCACTCCTGTCCCTGATGAAAATGGTAGATGACCCGCTCGGGGTGAGACTTCTAGAATCAAACCTCTGGCGCCATTTTCAATAAGTTGGAGACCCCTTCATTTTCATAACCATTATTTGTTCCAGCTGGCCAATGCCCATGTTGGCATTCCACACAAAACTACATCCCAGCTTACTTGATCCAACTCAATCTAAATAGCCTTCTGTCCTTCTCTGTCATACTTAAATAGTTTCAACTTCCATGCTCCTTATTGAACTATTGACTTGTTTTGAACGCCGTTGACTTTTTAATAACAATTCACTTTCCCTGACTAAAATGACTAGAAATAGATCAGTATCCATCATTGATTTAAAAGAAAGACAGTGTGTTCACGAGAACAAACTCCATCCAGCTCCACAAGACACCTGCTCAGAGGAAAAAGCAGCCTGATATGAGTGTTAGAGCTTCTGCTGCACACAAAGCGCTACAGCGATAGATTACAGATTGTTACCTGGATACACGAGGCTTGACCCTTTGTCCACGTTCCCAACTTCAACCCCAGCCTCATCCTCAAACCCAGGCTCAAGCCCAAGCCAACCACATCCCAAGCCCCAGTCAAACCTCAAATCTGACCATGTCCCCCCTCACCCTCAATGCAAACTCAACTTCAATACCGTCCATGATCTTGACTTCGAATGACAGATGCAGCCTCAAACCCACGTTTTTACAAATAGATCTATCTGATTCTCAAACATTTACTTATCTTTATAAATACACGGTTATACCAACTTTTACAGATGATCTGTAAGCAGATTGTATAGCTGCAACTGGATGTGGATCAGTGTTAAATTCTGAAATAATGACTCCATGTAAGCATGCAACGTAGAAGCCTGGCATTCAGCCCATTATGCCTTTGCAAACTCTGTAAGAACTATCCAATGAATTTCAGGTCCTGCTTTTACTCCATTGCTCTGAATTTTTTTCCTTTTTGAAATGTATGTCAAATTTTCATTTGGGAACTGTTGCTGAAACTACTTCTATCTCCCTTCGTGGCGGTATGTTCAATATCATTAAGTAAAGAATTGTCCTCATCTCCCCTCTGTTTCTTTTACCTGTCATCCTAAATAGTGGTTACTCTGGTTACTATTTCCCCTGTCAATGGAATCATTTTTCTCTTGATGTTCATTTACCTTAAATATGAGTGAGACAAAGTGAGAAAGTCAGAGAGGGAGAGAAAGAGAGAGAGACACTGACAAAATTGAACTTTGAGTGCTGTAGGTGTGATGCAGCAGCCACTTAAAAGAGACTGGTGAGCATTATCTATGTTTTATTTGTACAATTTTTCTGTTATAGTCAGTGATTTATTTTATTTTGCAAGTTATTTCAGCTGGGAATGCAGTGTGCTGCCCTTGTATGGTACAGTATTTCAACTTGGACATTGTTTTCTCTGGACATGAAAATGCTCAACGGATCCTAACTCCACCTTTAACATTAATTCCTTTCAGAACCCATAAATCATGTAAAGTCGCTTCACTTAATGTCATGATTTTCAGAGATATAAACATAACTTTGTGAGGACTACCCATATTCTATTAAATCTATGCTCAACCTTCTCTGGTCCAAGAAAAATAACCCTCGATTAAGTGAAAAAGATTGTACAAAAACCAGAACAACAAAAACCAGAACAATAGAGGCCTAGATATTGCTATCAGGGTTGGAAATTGTATTTCTGGACCCACTTTGTTTAAAACTTACCCACTTATCTTTAGATAACTCTTGTGCTGGAAATACCTGCATAGGATTCTTCTGTTAAAAACCTGTCCAGGAATCTATGAGCAAGCAGCAGTCAGTGCACCGGGTTGTATGATTTCAATGTCCAACAGCTCAACTATCCACTTTTCACACTAGCTACTGTGAAAAGGTAATTATATAAGGCAAGTAAGGGGATTGGAGTGCCAGGTGGGTGAGGTGGATACAATTCCAGGTAGGTAAGGTGCCGGCTAAGTGAATGGGTGCTTAGGGTGGTTGTGGAGGTGGGTGTTGGGGTTGTCAGGGTGGGGGTCAATTTAGGTGGGTGAGGGTCAGATGTTTTTTCAGTGCAGAGGTGTGTTGGGCCGTGTTGAATCCAGCAAGGTGGGGAAGGGTCCAGTCAAGGGGCATCTGGGATTGTGGGGTATGTATGATGTGTTAGGTATGGAGTGGGGTGGCGTCAGGGCTTGGGGAGGAGGTGGTGTTGTATCCAGTGGGTTCAGGCTGTTGTGTTATCAGGTTGAATTGGAAGGTGTGTGTCACAAAGTCAGATTGGAGGGAGGGGAGTTTTCAGGGGTTTAAATGGGGTTGACGGGTGTTCGTGGCAAGTCAGGGTTTCCATTTAATAGTTACCCAGGAGTTTTTATAAACCCAAATAATTTCTTGGTTAACTATTAAGTCTAACGGAGTTGAAAGCCTCCAATGTTTCTGACTTTAAGGGCTTTTTTAGAGGGGTCGAAACCCAGGGGATTTGCCTGTCTGAAGTTTAAACTTCCTGGATAGTGGCCATGGAGTCAGCTGCATTTGGGATTCCACATGGTCTCTAAGCATGACTGCAGTCTATGTTGCCCTGACTACCTGACCATCGGAATGTCTAGGCTAATGACTCACCAGCATTCTTAACATGCAGAACGGTTACTGAGAAACCTGGAGCTACCAATGAAGTGAAGTCACACTATTGGAGAAAGGCATACATTTATAAAGCACCCTTCATAGGATGCCCAAAAGCACTTCACATTCAACTGAGTACTTCTGAACTGCAGCCACTGTTGTACGAAACACAGAAGACAATATTGTCCAGCAAGTCCCCACCAAACAGCGATATGATAATGACCACGTAGTCTATTTTAATGATGTTGCTTGATGAATAGATGCTGGTCAGGACACAGGAGAATTCCCTTTTTCTTGTTATGAAATCTTTTATGTCTAGCTCTATTTAATATCTTATTTGAAAGGGGTGATCTCTAACAGTGCAACAATCTCTGCATTGGGAATTGTCAGCCTAGATTATGTTCTCAAGTCTGTTAAGTGAAACTTCTACCTACAACTGCGGACAGAGAAGTAACAGTGCTACTAAGCTCAAGCACGGCTGACCCAAGCCCTATCAAATGAAGGCTCTGCCCTCATTAAAGACTGACTTGATATGGCATTGGCTTCCAAAAGTGACGTCATTGAATAGGGAGATTGTATGAATGATTCACCGAATTTCCACAGGAATTGAGGCTTCGTTTGTCCCAAGTTAAAAAAGGATTTTCAAATAACAACATAAGAACCAGGAGCAATTCAGTCCCTTGAGCCAGCTGTGCCATTTACAATGATCATGGCTGATGTCATCTTGGCCTCAACTCCACTTTCCTGACTGCAGTCCGTAACCCTTTAACTCGCTACTAATTAAAAATCTGTCTATCTCCTTAAATTTAGTCAGGATCCTGGTGCCCATTGCACCCTGCAAAGGTGAATTCCTCAGAGTAGCACCTTTTCAAAGAAGAATTTCTTCCTCATCTTTGTTTTAAATCTGCAGCTCCTTTGTCTCTGACTATGACCTCTCGTTCTAGATTGCCTAACAAGGGGAAACAGCAGTTCTACATTTACTTTGTCGATCCCCTTTAGCATTTCATATGTCTTAATTAGATCCATCTCATCCTTCCAATCTGTAGTGAGTGTAGGCCTAAACTGCTCAATCTCCCCTAACAGGACAAGCCTTTCATCTCTAGAATTAATCTAATGAACCTCCTCTGAAATGCGTCCAACGCAATTACATTGTTCCTCAAGAAAGGGGACCAAACCTGTATGCAGTACTCCAGATGCTGTCTCGCCTGTACCTTGTACAATTAAAACAACATTCCGCTCCTTTTATACTTCATTCCTTTAGCAGTAATTTCCAAAATGTTACTCAGCAGAATGTCATTGCATGATTTATCAAAAATGCTTTTGTTTACTTTTTATTTTGAAAGTAGTGATTTGCACAGTCACAACGTAGTCAGTCTGACTTGGTGTAGTACTAGAGGAGCTTGTGTTCCTTTCTAGAATGTACAGCAATAGATCATACCCAATGTTACTATTTCGAATGCTAAGTGGCCTTCTGTGTCATTCAAACTTTTAATATTGCAAGAAACTAACTGTGAGGCAGACTGCAAGAATTAAACAGATTTTCACTAGTTACTTATGTAGCTTATTGCCTAGGACAAAGGAAAATAGTTCCTCATTTGGCATTGCTGATAGCTCCCAGGCATGATACACTGTTTCCAAAGCTGTGCATGACATCTCTAAGCTGACCCAAAACTGTCAGGTTTAATAGTTCGTCATTCAAAATATTGCCAGAAGATGTGATGAAAGTGATCTGTATCAGATTGGCAAATCTGCCAAGCCTTCTCATGTGCACAAAACCTTGAAAAACATCCAACCATTTTGTTTGAAGCTCTCTGGGGAGAAAATCGATAGGGTTCAAAGTAAATGATGATGGCGTTCTTTCCATTTGGCAACTGAGCTCAGAGTGTACAGTCAGACAGTGAGAACAGTTCTTGTGTGTACATTATGGGTCCCTGTTATTAACTCACTGCCAAATCAAACTAGGTTGTTCTGCATAAGGGCCATCACAAACTGAACATTATGATCTGAAATATGTGTACTAAGATATGCCTTGGAACTTCTGAGTCTTTGCAAGCTGTTTGCTGACTTTGAGAGTTGTATTTTCAATAAAGTTTATAGGACCATTGCCAAATCAAGACTTGGAGCAATGTATCATTTCAAAAGGGCTCAAAAGTTGCTGTAAGCATTGTATTCAAATGATACAACTCGGTGGCAAACTGTTGAGTTCCTTGAAAGTGTGAATGTCTTCAGAAAAACAAGCTGTGTAAACTCACTAAGAGGCAGTATTAATTGGAATGCTTAATAATGACGAAGCAAGAGTATGTAATTTAAGGAAAATATACAATTCCAGTTATATCACAGATGGATGTTGTTTGTACAGTCCTCTAAGGTTGCTCAGCTCCTTCTGTCTTGCCTCTTGTTAATCTCCACTCCTTTGGCCCCACCATTGATGGCTATTTCTTCAGCTGTCTGGGAGTCTTAAATCCCAGAATTTTCTTGTTAAAGCAGCCCTCCATGTTCACTTCTTTGAAGACCTAACTCTTTGATCTAATACGTTCTTAAATCAAAACTGAAAATGTTGAAGAACTCAGCAGGCCAGACAGCATCCATGGAGAGAGAACCAGAGTTCATGGATGGAATTTAACGCCACTCAGCTGGTGAATTTGGAGGTGGGTGGGGCCATTTCATCGGCCAGGAGTGGGTGGATGGACACCATGCCAAATTTTCACATATGCCTGATTAAGTCTGGGGCGAGAAGGCTCGTGGGCAGTTTTCCTGTTGGGATACTAATCAGGGTCCTTGTGGGGGGGTGGGGGATGCAATAAAATGTTTTTGGCAGTGGGTAGGGTACTTGTCATGCAGGTACTTGGAAAGGGAATGTTCCAATTTGCTTGAGGACTTTTGACAAGGGAGTCCATTGGTTCAGAGGCCTGACCGAGGGACCTGGTATTCGGAAAGGGAGAGGTCCCACTGAAAGTTACCCCCATACCTTAGCCTTTGATGCTCCTTCCCTCTCCCAATCTCTCTCACAGACCCCACCACATGACTGTTATGCTGCCTTCAGTCAGCTTTGACCTCATGTCCTTGATCCTGGATCTTTGTGGTTGGTTGGCTCGCCAAACTGGTTTGTTGTTCCGCTGACGTTTCGTTACCCTGCTGGGTAACATCATCAGTGCAGCCTCCGATGAAGCGCTGTTATGTTTTCCCACCTGGTATTTAAACTCTGGTGTCCGTTGAGCTCACTTACCTCACTCTGGTTTTCCTTCGCTATGGAGTGTATATGGGGTCTAGCTCTATGTGTTTATTGATGGCTTTCTTAGGCCTGTAGGAATTCCCGTGCTTGTCTCTGCTTCGCCTGTCCCAGGATCATGGTGTTTTCCCAATCAATTTGGTGGTTTTCCTTATCCATGTGAATGGAAATGTGTGAGTATTGGTCGTATCTTTTTGTTGATGTTCGTGTACTCTTGTGGTTAATTTTCTTCCTGTTTGTCCAATGTAATGTTTGTCGCAGTCTCTGCAGGGAATCTTGTATATGACATTGGGCCTGTCCGTAACGGTTAGTGAGTCTTTGGTTCGGGTGAGCAGTTGGCGTAGGGTTGATGTGGGTTTGTGTGCTACTCTGATGCCCAGTGGTTGTAGGAGTCTTGTGGTCAGTTCAGATGTGTTCTTGATGTAAGGTAGCATGATGAGTATGTCGGGGCGTGTAGTATCTTCTTGGTGTTGTTCGTGTAATAGGCATCTTCTGACCCAGTATCCGTTGTCTTTGAACACTTGGAAGAGGGACTCTTCTTCTTGGCGTAGCTCTGTGCTGCTGCAGTGTGTTGTTGCCCGTTTAAATAATGTTCTCACGCAACTTCATTTGTGTGTGTTAGGGTGGTTGCTGTTGAAATTCAGTACTTGGTCAGTGTGTGTGGCTTCCCTGTGTACTTTTGTTAGGAATTTCCCATTGGACCTGCGTTCCACCATGACGCCCAGGAATGGGAGCTGTTTTTTCTTTTCCTCTTCTCTGGTGAATCTGATCTCGGTGAGGGTGTTGTTTATTAATTTGTGTGTCTCCTCTATTTTGGTCCATTTAATTATGATGTAGGTGTCATCCACGTAGCGTATCCATAGTTTTTAAATGACAGGTGGGAAAACACAACAGCGCTTCATCAGATGCTGCACTGATGATGTTACCCAGCAGGGTAACGAAACGTCTGCGGAATAACCAGCTCAGCGAGCCAACCAACTACAACATCCACAACCCGAGCTACAAACTTACTCGAAAACCTTAGAGATCCTGGATCTTTGATGGATGCATTGCAGGCAGTTGCCACCATTCCAGATGGTGCAGAGAATGGAAACCCTCTGAACGGCTGGTAGTTGTTGTGGCAGAGAAGTGAGATTCTTCTCCCATGATCTTTGATCCTGGGAAATGCCCAACAGTGACTGCTTATGCATCTGGTCAGCACTTACTATGGTGCGACGCCACCAGAGGTGTCTTGGGGCTGTTGCTACCTCTCCAGCCAGATACCATGACAGCTGATCCCTGGACATTCTGATTTTGTTGGCTGAAAAATGAGTGGAAATGAAAATATGCTTTTGGTATGTTCTTTGCTCGAAGGAGGGGAACCCCAGCTTCTGTAATCTCTCCACGCAACTGCAGTCCTACATCTCTGGTACCTTTCTAGTTAACCACCTCTGCATCCTCTCTATAAAGACTTGACATCTTTTATAGAATCATAGAATCCCTACAGTGTGGAAACAGGCCCTTTGGCCCAACAAGTCCACACCGACTCTCAGAGCATCCCACCCAGACCCATCCCCTTATAACCCACCTAATCTACACATCCCTCAGCACAATTTTCCATGGCCAATCCACCTAGCCTGGACATCTCTGGACTGTGGGAGGAAACCGGAGCACCCAGAGGAAACCCGCAGACACAGGGAGAATGTGCAAACTCCACACAGACAGTCGCCCAATGGTGGAATCGAACCTGGGTCCCTGGCGCTGTGAGGCAGCAGTGCTAACCACTGAGCCACCATGCCACCCCTGTACTTATATTCTTGTAGTCTTGTACTCATTGCCTCTGTTTGTGAAACTGTGGATACCATATGCATTTTGTTAACATTTTCCTCAACATGTCCTGACGCTTCCAAAAATTTGTGTACACCATCGTATGTCTTTTTAAAAAATTTTTTTCATAGGAAGTGTATGTCACTGACTGGGCCAACATTTATTGTCCATTACTAATAGCCCTTGAGAAGGTGGTGGTGAGCTGCATTCTTCAACTGCTTCATCCATTTTGCTGTATGGAAACCATCAATGCTGGTGGGGAGCTAGTTCCAGCATTTTGACCCAGCAACACTGAAGGAATGGCAATAAGTTTGCGAGTCAGGATGGTGTTTGTCTTTGAGGGGAATTGCAGTTGATGGTGTTCCCATGTATCTGCTTCTCTTCTGAATGATAATGCTTGTGTGTTTAGAAAGTGCTGGTTAAGGAGCCTTGGTGAATTTCTTTGCTTTTGCATCCCCTTTAAGAGAATGCATTGACTTCCTCAATTAAAAAGTGACTCAACAATATTTCCCTTTCTGATTTTCAAGGTACAATGTTGGCTGCAGTAAACGAATGGGGCTTTTTAAATCAGACAAGAGCACACGTTGGACGAAGAAAACAGAACCCCATGGGTTCAACCGACGAGGAAGGAGACCCAATATCATTGAAGGAGCATCAGCCGATCACTTTATGAGACAGGTATAAGGGACATGAAAGTAAGACGTGTAGATGCATGATATGATCATTACATTTTTAGTTTAATTCAATTTTATCTCCTGTGTCCTGAATCCGATAAAAATGGGAATCCAAGCTGGACAAACTGTAGTCAAAATGTAATAATGTGTGGTAATGGTGTCTTAAATTTGTGTGAACCTTACCGAGGATGGATAGAGTGAACATACAGTTAGAATGTGTGTTCTGTTGAGCAAACTCTTCCCTTCAAAATTAGAAAATGCATTTCCTCCACTGATCTGGTAATTTTCATGTTCCTGCTGGTCTTGATAATGTTATTCAGGTACTTGTGCACCTATATGCCAACAGAAAATAGACATTCCCCATTTTAAAATGATAAACAAAACTCGTACCTGTTTCTATTCTCAAAATAAATCAGTCTATTAATCATTTTTGTGTCCTCATCTTAACAATAGCTCTGTTGCATTCAAAAGTTCCGTCCAGCTGACTGGTATTGATAGGAGAATGTAAGCAGTCTCCTGAGGAATGGGTGGAAAATAGCATCTTTCAAGTGATTACTTTTTCATTATGTTCAAACCCAAATCCAGCCAATTTGCTTGAAGGTTAATCATATTGTTTTCTTTCAGGACATTAGCCAAGGTAGGTGATCATTTCCTCATCAATGGGGCAATGTTTGTTGGTACAGTGTTTGGCTACTAATCAGTTGATGTTGAATTTGAATCCTGGGCTGGGCTGTCAACTGATTGCACGTGGAAAAATTTATTATTTCAGCAGGGGCAAAGTTTCTGTGTACTAATTGGCCGAGCATTGTGTTCATACTGTCTAACAGATTTTGCCAAGACAAACAGAATGGTGAGATGTTGAAGCAAATCTAAGAAGTGCCAATCCAAAGAGGTAATGTCAAAACTACGATGTGGGAATTGGAGATATTATAGCCAGTTTTGATTACAGGACTGATTGAGGTGCCTAGAATATTGGAAAAGATTTAGAGATGTATGGTGCTTGTTTGGCCTGCAAAAAGGAGGTGGTACAATTTGAATTACTAAAATGCTCAAAGCATGCAGACAAGCCAAACGAGCAGAGAAAATGTTGTGATTATAACTTGATGAATTATCTGGTTAGTTAAATTTCACTCAAAAATAGTAGGTAATTGATACATAAAATTATTAGAATAAACAGTTTTGCACCAACTTTGAATTCAGTTACGTAGAATTTTAAAGCAGAGTGTCGCAATTGGTGTTTGGGAGTCACAGACAGCTAAGATAGGCAGTTGACTACTCATAAGTAATTTTAGGATAGCTTACAAAATTTATTATGAAGCAGCAGTTTATATATGATACATTAGCTAAAGAGACAGAGATAGTCCCCACTACCAAAGACATTTTTCCCTCCCCACCCTTATCTGCCTTCCGGAGGGACCACTCTCTCCATGACTGCCTTGTCTGCTCCACACTCCCCACCACCCCTGGCACTTTTCCCTGCAACCACAAGAAGTGCTACACCTGCCCCTACACCTCCCCCCTCGCCCCCATCCCAGGTTCCAAGAAAACCTTGCACATCAAACAGATATTCACCTGCACATCTGCTAATGTGGTATACTGTATCCGCTGTTCCTGATGTGGCCTCCTCTATATCGGGGAAACCAAGCGGAGGCTTGGAGACCGCTTTGTGGAACACCTACGCTCGGTTCGCGACAAGCAACTGCACCTCCCAGTCGCGAACCACTTCAACTCCCCGTCCCACTCCTTGGATGACATGTCCATCCTGGGCCTCCTGCAGTGCCACAACGATGCTACCCGAAGGTTGCAAGAACAGCACCTCATATTTTGCTTGGGAACCCTGCAGCCCAATGGTATCAATGTGGACTTCACAAGCTTCAAAATCTCCCCGCCCCCGACCGCATCCCAAAACCAGCCCAGCTCGTCCCCGCCTCCCTAACCTGTCCGTCCTTTCTCCCACCTATCCACTCCTCCCACCTCAAGCTCCACCCCCATCTCCTAGCTACCAGCCTCATCCCGCCTCCTTGACCTGTCCGTCTTCCCTGGACTGACCTACCCCCACCCTAACTCCCCACCTACACTCACCTTTACTGGCTCCATCCCAGCCTACTTGACCTGTCTGTCTCCTCTCCACCTATCTTCTCCTCTATCCATCTTCTATCTGCCTTCCCCTCTCTCCCTATTTATTTCAGAATCCCCTTCCCTTCCCCCATTTCTGAAGAAGGGTCCAGACCCGAAATGTCAGCTTTCCTGCTCCTCTGATGCTGCTTGGCCTGCTGTGTTCATCCAGCTCTACACCTGGTTATCTCAGCAGTCAACATGTGACAGCTGAGACTAGCTAGCTCGTATCAGAAGATAAATGAACAGTTGGCACAGAGTTTATTAATCAAAATGTCTTGTGAGGGCAATATTCTGCTCCCTAGCTGAAGTGTTAGAGACCCATTCCCTGGATCTTCCTCCATCTTCCTTGGTCTGACTTCCATCTGATGAGGATTTGATGAGAGACTTTTTTTCTAGGGTTTGGTGGTTTGCCCTATGTCAATGTAAAGAATACAGGACAGGTAACCACAGGATACCATATTACTAACTTCCATGAACGTTCAGTAGCACAGTTGTAAAGCACTGAAAATAACAAAATTATTAACTCCTTCTTAGATGCCTGTTAGCTTCACTCCTGTAGAAGAGGCCACAACAACCTCCACCCCACCACTTCCTGAAGAAACTGTTGCCGTTGCCATGACAACACGCCGCCGGCAGAATGAGCGGGAACGTGAACGGGAAATGCGAGAACAGAGGATGAGGGAGGTGCCGGACTGCAGTGAGACACTACATGTGGACCCAACATTGTGGACAGTTGACCATGTATGGGAGTTCATTCACTCTCTACCAGGTGTGTGCCCTGCTTACCATGTTCACTGTGCTTAACTGATTGTCAGCTTGTATGGGAGATAGAGTGGGAGATGCGTTGGGTGTGGAGTATATCGGGGTTGGGTGGTTAGACTTCCTTCTCAATTCCTAGAATTATTACCCGTAGGAGGTGTAAATCAGAAATTGGGACTACAGTATTGTAGTCCTAATTCGAGTATGATTAAGGGATTACCCCAAAGAGACAGCTCTTAAAAATGACTTCACTGAGATTTGATTTATTTTATAATGCATTTGTCATGGATTCCTCCTGTGATGCAGTTTTTTTTTCTGAGTAACTCCAAATTACAGGCCTTCTAACCTCTCTAGGTATATGCATCCTCCTTAATGCAGCCTAAACCTAGTGACACCTGGCTGCTATTTTTTGATTTAACTCTGTCTTTTCATTATTTGTAGAGGGCAGAATCTTTTTCCAAGAGTTGAAATGTCTAATTCTAGGGAGCATGCATTTAAGGTGAGAGGGGGAAAAGTTCAAAGGAGACATAAGGGGCAGAATTTTTACACAGACAGTGGTACGAGTCTGGAATGCACTGCCAGGGGTGGTGGTTGAGGCTGACACGATAATGGCATTTAAGGGACTTCTGGGTAAGCACATGAATATGCAGGAAATAAAGGGATATGGACCAAGGGCAGGCAGAAGAGATTTGTTTCATTTGGCGTCATATTCGGCACAACATCGTGGGTCGAAGGGCCCGTTCCTGTGCTGCACTGTTCTATGTCCTAGGGCAGAAGGAGGCCATTCAGCCCATTATGTCATTGCAGGCTCTTCATTATCCAATTATTTCACTCCTTGCCTATACTTTTCCTGTAGTCCTGTAACTTTTGCCTGTCAAATATTAGTCCGGTTTCCTTTTGAAAGTTTTTATTCAATCAGCTTCTGCTGCCCTTTCAGGTGGAGCGTTCCAGAAATCAACAACTCATTGCAGGAATTAAAAAAATCTTCCTGCGTCCTTTTTAGTCCTTTTGCCAGTTACCAAAATCTGTGTTCTTTGGTCGCTAACCTTCCTGTCAGCGGAAACGGTTTTTCTCAGTCTATTTACCCTTCATAATTTTGAACATGTCTATCAAATCTGCCCTCTGCTACTCGATGAGCAACAGCCCAGCTTCTCTTATTCTCTCCTATATTCCTTTGGTGATATCCATCAGTTTGAGAACTTGCTTCCTATTGTGGGAGAGTCTAGGACAAAATCACAAAGTAAGGGTTTGCTTATTTAAGACAGAGAGTAATAAAATTCTAGAATTCTTTACAGCAGAGTGCTGTAGAGCTTGGGTTGCTAGCTATATTCAAGGCTGAGATAAATCTTTAATCAATACGGGAATCAAGGGTTATGGGGATAAGGCAGGAAAGGAGTTGAGAATTATCAGATCAACAATGATCTAATTGAAAGATGGAATAGACTCGATGGGCTGTGCGGTGTACTCTGCGCCTGTATCTTATGACATTAATTAAAAATGAAAATCTCTTCAGTGGTAATTCAGACCATTTTTGTGTGGTTTTCACGCGCAGGTTGCAGGGATATTGCTGATGAATTTCGGTCCCAGGAGATTGACGGCCAGGCTCTGCTCTTGCTGAAGGAGGACCACCTAATGAGTGCCATGAACATCAAGCTCGGGCCAGCACTCAAAATCTGTGCTAGGATCAACATGCTTAAGGAATCGTAACCTCTCCATCTCCAGCAGATCAGCTGATTTAAAAGAGCATGTATTCAAATCTGAGCAAGTGCTCAGGTACAGCAGTTTATATATTGGCTAGGACCTTGTGGTGGACCAGAGAGCAAGGAGTCAGCATAATGTAACCTGAAGAACTTTGTCTTCAGATCAACACTCCAGACTGAACTCACTCTTAATGGGAACTTGCCTTTGACAGACCTTTGCTAAAAGCTGAAACATGCTGATTCAATTCATGCCATTTTATCGCCAAGGTTTGAACTAGTCATAGCATTGTTGTAACAAATGTAACATGACTTGCAGCCACTGCTTCCCATCACAGGACTTCTGTCCCCTCTGATCTTGATGTATTCTTATTAATTTCATTGGTTTACAAACTTCTATCAACTTCTTCTTAGCATTATGAGTGTACCCCTCAATACGGCAGTTCCAAAATTGGATGGCTCATTTTCGCCTTCTCAAGGATAGATGAGGGATGAGCAGAGACCTCCACATCCTGAGAATGAAAGAAAACAGTCATAATACAAAAAAGGAGTAAACTAAAGTAGATTCCACAGCCCCAGGCCTGATAGTTTTACTGCCTGCAGTTTAAAATTAGAATCACATTAAAGCAAAATACTGCAGGTGCTGGAAATTTGAAGTAAGAGCAGAAAATGCTGAAGAAACTCAGTAGGTCTGGCCACATCTGTGGAGAGGAAAACAGAGTTAACATTTCTAGGGAACAGCTCAGATGTCAGACATTGAACTGAAATGTTAACTCTGTTCCTCTTTCCACAGATGTTGCTAGACCTGCTGAGTTTCTCCAGTATTTTCTGTTTTTATTTAAAAAGGAGTCAGTCATCTGGTAGTGGAAAAGCTTGCTGCAACTCATCCACCTCCTCTATATTTTGTAATTCTCCCATTCCAGACATCTTCTGCAGAACCCGGTTTCCTTTGTCTGTGGAGCAAGGGACAAGGAAGTTACGGTTGAGACCAGTGATTTGTGACTACCAGCAGACCATTTTTAAAAGCTCCTGGACCAACAGTTCACACCTGACTTTGGGCCAACAGAAATCTTCCACAGAGAGTGAAGAGTTCAGACTTGGACGAGGACGTTACAGCTGGAACAGCATAACAATTCTGCACCCATCACAATGTCAGAAAGAGATAACACACTGTGGAGCTTGAGGAGCACAGCAGGCCAGGCAGCTTCAGAGGAGTAGGAAAGTTGACGTTTCGGGTCGGGACCCTTCTTCAGAAATGCTCCTCCAGCTCTACACTGTTATCTCTGACTCCAGCATCGGCATTTCTTACTATCTCACAATGTCAGAAAGTGCCCTTTACGTGAGCTTCCACAGAATATGTCAGATTAAGGGCAAGTTTAATCCTTGTTCTCTTTGACTCAGTTCTTAGGATGACATATAAAAGAATCAGTCAAAAAACACAGTATATCCCAGCGAATTTTTAATTTGTTTTATTTTTATTTTATTCCACCTGATGCTGCAATTGACAATTTTGCAAGTATATTGATATCTAATATTTTAACAGGAAGGCTAAACTATGCCTTTGCATAGCCAATCAGTGCACTAGAGATTATTTTAGAGGGGGTGTCAGTTTATTTTCCCAGGAGCTAGTTTATTAATCTGAAGGATTACCTGCAAAGAATCTGACAAATTACTGATAATTGGAGAATATATCATATCATTGGTGATAGAACTTTTGAACTTTGAGCAATGAAATATTGCAAGGCAGTAAGCCTTTTGTTCTATTTAGGCTGGTATTTATAATAGATGCAATGTGTGGCCGGTGCCAGATATGGATCAAGTCCCTTCAATGTAATCTTTATCAAAAATTGCAGATATAACATACAGTTGAGTATAAAGCATGATTTTCCTGCTCCTTTATTTCTTTAAGTTGCTTTCTTTCACCTCTTAAAAGTGTTCGTTTCCATGAGTTCCAGTTGAGTGGTTGATTTGGGTCCTCTGCTCCTTGGCTGTTCCTCCATCATGGTAGTCTCTCTGACCCTTGCAGTTTGGCACAGCCGTGTATGTTTCCATTTCCCAACAAGGATCCCTGAATAGCGATCAGGAGTAGGAATTGAGTTTGAATTTAACTCTTCCCTCTCTAATCCAAGGCTCATGAAACAATTATAGTAACCTAACTCCTTGACACTAAATGGTCGCCATCTTTCCAGGATACCTTTACTGGTTATAAAGAAATTGTGAGTTAAAAGTGGTTGTGCTGTGACATTCAAGAATCATCCAAGTGGGCAATGAAGAATCAGTTCACTTTACAATTGGTGCAGGAAGGCAGGGCAAGTTAGGTTGGACATACCTGTTGAAACTTATACAAACTTAATTTCACCATTTGGAACTGAGTATGATCTACAAATATTTTGATTTGGTGTCATTTGGCAGTTGTTGCTATCTCACTAAATAAATTTCCTATATGTGTTCAGCACCCTTAGTCACATTACGCTGTTATTATGGTTTCATTTTATTGTAACTATTGAAACAGAAACTCCAGTCATACGGTCAAAATGCATATTCCTGAAATAGCCTCAGACTGACTATCATCCTAAAATGTGGAACAAGGGCCACCAGAATTTTGAAACAACTCTGGACAAGCACTTGTCTCACTGACGTGAGACAGCAAGTTCAACAGCTAACTTCTCTCAGTCTCCCCTTCCTGTTTAAACATGTGCTTTTATAACTCAAGTTGAAGAGTTCTCTGTGGGTTAGATCTTCAAGTTGCCTCCCCAGTGTGAAACTGTCATATCTCACTGTTCTTTCATCTGTGAGTTGTGGAATCATGTGTCATCTGCAACTTAGTCGGTCTTGCCTCTGAGTCTTAACATTCCAGGTTCAAGTCCCATGCCAGGGCTGGAGTACAAAATCAAGTTCAACAGTCCAGTGCAATACTGAGAGAGTACTGCTCTGTCAGAGGTGCTAGCTTTGGATGATATGATAAACAGGCCCTATCAGTCTGCTTGGGTGCATAAATAACATTTCATGACACTACTTCAAAGAAAAGCAGAGAGGAGTTACCACCCCCCCCCCCCCCCCCCGGGGTCGTGACTGATTTTATACTTTGATTGACTTCACAATAGAGCATTATCTCTGCTCATTATCATGTTCCTGTTTGTGCAGGCTTGTTGCATGGAAGTTGGCTGCCATGTTTCTGACATTAACAGCAGTGACTGTGAAGTACATTTGTGAAGGATGTTACATAAATGCAAATCTTTCTTTCCTTCTTAATCATAAAGTGCAGATTAATGCCATTACACCATTTGAAGGCACTAATCTGTAATTTCCTATAGCCTTGTGAAGCTCTCACAGTCAGGTATTTATTTAATTCTCTTTTTAGAAAAGTGATTGAATCTTCTCTCACCATCATTTCAGCCAGCGCATTCAAGATCATGACAGCTCACCACATGAAATAAATTTCTCATCTCCTACATGGTTCTTTTGCCCATTATCTTAAACCTGTATAATCTGATTACTGACTCTTCTTGCCAATAGAACCAGTATTTTTTCTGCATTTACTTTATTTGTCATTAGTGTAATGCAATGTAATGAATATCACTGAGCTAGGTCTGACTGAGGCTTTACTCCTTTTGCATGTGAGCAGTTATTTTCTGGAACATTCCTCTACCTGTTTGTACTGTACCATCTGTAATGATATTATACCTGTTTCTTCATGCCATCAACCCATAGCGATCATATGTATTTGCAAAATACATGTTTTCTCCCTACTCCTCATGCTTACATTCAGTTATTGTGTGTGTTTTTATGGATCACTAAAGTGGGCACTATGTTCGTTAGATCATTGACATATAGATTAAAATCACTGAAACTTCACTTTTAAGATTTAAGATATAATTTAATTACTGGAAAATGCCATGATTGTCCAAGGATCCAAATGAATTTGTATCATATTTTATTCTTGACTTATTATTTAGAGACAGAACCTAAAAAGAAGGCTGATTGCATTAGAACTGCAATATTAAAATGATACGTCTGATCATAAGGTCTTCCATTAGAATCTTCAAACACAGCGAAGCCCATTCCAAGCGTGAAATTAGGAAAGATTTCTAAATGCAAAGGGTGGTGGAAGTCTGGACCTGTTTTCCACAAATTATAATGGATATGCAAGTAATTGTTATTTTGAAAACTTGGATTGATAGAGGGTCTGTGGAATCTAGATTTGGATCAGCTATGACCTCCCTGAAAGGCAGACCAGGCTCAAGGGGTGAAATGTTCTCTTTCTGTGCCTGTGTTAATATCATTGTAAATGAGCAATATTATGTTTGGTTTGTGGTCATTCCTTGTTGATGTGGTGATTTCTCCCTCATTATCCCTCTCCAAAAGCTTTGGAAGGGTAATCCTGCTACTACCCAGCTACACTGCACCTGACCTTAAGATGGGTCCAAAGTTTGCTCCTATCAGCATTAAGTTTGAGGCTTTGATATTCCAAGCAGAACTGTTGAAGTGGGTGAAATCAGCTTGTGAGATATATGGATCTGAAACACTGATCCCCGATCTTATTTTCGTAGAAAGTAGTCAAAAAAGCACAATTTTTATAAAGTGATCACAAGGATTTCTGTTGTACTTGGCAATTGCTGTCTTTTTAAACCATAAATAAAATAAAAACTTGCATTCATATCATTCCTTTCATAACCTTGGGAATCCCAAAATGTTCTTGAGGAAATTAAATATTTTTGAAGTGCAGCCACTGTTGTAATGTAGGAAATACACTAGCTATTTTATGCAAAATGGCAAGATGATAACAGACCAGATAATGTTTTAGAGTGATGTTGGTTGAGGGATAATACATTGCAATGTTAAAGCATGATGACTATTTAAAATTAATGGTTATAAACACATGAAGGTTAAAGATAATTAGCAAGAACTGCAACAGGCTCCTATATCTTGAACTCAAAAATCATCTTAGAAACTCCAGTTGTATGATGCTTTCTGTCTGTTCCCTCTGCAACAGGACACTGGAATAATAGGTCAAGACACCAGAGAAATTTCCTCTGCCCTTCCTTAAAAAAGTGCCATGGAATGTTTTACTTCTACCTGAGAGGGAAAATGGGGTCTCAATTTTAACATCCCACCTGAAAGATGGTGTCTTCAACAGTGCTACTCTCCTTCCATGCTGCACCTGCATATCAGCCTGCATTTTGTGCTCAAGTCTCTGGTCTTAGATTTGAAACCACAAGCTGCTTTTACTCGCCTTCTCTCCTCCCAGTGCCTCTCAGCGCTGAATGTTCTTTAACATCTGTTCGGTGTTATTTGGATAAATCCATAAATATCCCAAAGGTAGGGTTACAAGGTAGGTTGACACTTCTCGTGCAGTACTGAATTGTCCAAAGTACTGTTAAGAGATTTTTAAGTCAAGACTCCATCTGCCCTCTCCACTGGACATAAGAGAATTCAGGGCATTATTTTCTCCCCTTTCTCTGGCAAATAGCTGCCTCTCAGCCAGAGTGTCTGATTTTGCTAGCGCTAGTTGACAACCTTGTTTCATACAACAAAGTTTTGAGGCTTCAAAAGTATTTAATTGGTTGTAAAATGAGCCCATCTGTCATGCAAAAGTAGATGCAGGGAGATACAATGCAGATCAGTTATGATCTGGTTGAATTGACCCATATTTTCCAGTGTTTAAGATGCAAACATCCCATGCCAAAGAACAGAAATAAAGAATTATCACAGGTATTCGCCAAGAAATCTGTCTTATACCTTCGTGGCTTTCAGACTAAGGAGAAAAATGAAAGGACCAGATCAAGTACTCAAGGATAATCTTATTTAGTACTGTACTCACTGTTAAGGAATGAGGCTGAAAGAATCAGGAAACATGGATTTATACCAGAGATTTTCAATCTGTTTTATGCAGTTGCAGTGGTTTATCTATTTCATTCAATTATGCTGGAATACTAATTATTTAAAATGTGTGCATAAGCCTAGGGATGGGTTGTTACGAAGGTCTGTTACTATGCATTAAAGAGGATGCAAAAATCTTGCAGCAGAATTTTATAAACTAAAAATACTTGCTGGGAATTTCAGCCCTATTTTCACGGGGTTACGTCAATTGGTAGGACTCTGTTTCATGGTTTCTGGCAAAGTCAGCTTTGAATGTTTTAGGAAGTTATTTTGTGTTCTAAGAGTTGAGTAAAGGCTAGCACTGTTCATCCACCATTATGCTGAGTGGGTGCCCAACAGCTGACTGAGTACAATGGAGTTACACACTGCTGTCTATTCTGAGTATTGTAGTGGCCCCCACTCATTACTGGGCTGAAAGACAATCTTTGACAGCAGACATGACTACAACCTGTTTGTGGGTAATGTTGGGATTACCAGTTGGCAACACTATTTCAATGGATTGTCTTTTAGCCCTGGTGCACAATGACATAGCCCCTTTAAGTGTTCTGCAGAACCAATGTAAAAACTGTGAACTTTTGTCAAATAAGGCTTTGAAAAGCAGCCTATAGAAACTGTATTGTATTGTGTAGCTTACAGACTATTAATGTTTATAGTATCGTGCTGATAAGCATTCAAATTGCTGATTTCATTGAAGACGTTTACACAAATCAAAGCTTTGGCAAAGCCAACTTTGATAGTTTTGAGGAAGCATTTTGTTTTTCATAGGTTGCCATCAGTGCTAGAGAAGGAGCAGCTCTGACTCTTTCCAAAAGTGACTGTTTATAGTGTTCTCTGAGACAGGAGCATACTCACTGTCAAATCATATTGCTGCACTCATTGAGGACATCGCCCCAGTGGCTTGTGTGCCAACCCAACTGAGTCTTACATCATAATTTTGTGGAAAGAAAAATGTCAGCCTTTCAAGATGGATGATTGCATTGTACTGTTTTATACATGGTGTATTTTTATCGTTAAATGTGCAATTGTTGTTTAAGGACTGTGGTAGAGTCACTTTAGAGTCACTGTGCTGGTCCACATCTGTAACAAAGTGTTTAGTGTAAACCCAACCAGCCTAAGGGTTTCATTGTGACCATACATCCCAAATTCCCTCACCCCACCCCTCCCCCCACCCCCGTATGTGTCAATGTTTTCAGTTAATAAAAAAGTTCAAAAATGTAAGCTCATTGAGTTGTTTTTTTTATTCTTTATTAATTCACAGCATGTGGATGATGCTGGTAAAGCAAGGAAAAGCTGATTATCTGACTGAATTATGCATTTTAGTCATGTGTAATATCCGTTTTTTAAAAAGTACCTCCATTTTCCAACAACTTTATTAGATGCTGGGAGGTTTTCTCCTTGAATCTCTGTAGTCCCTGTGATGGTTTGTGAAATTCCACAGCAACAGTGAAAGAGCACCAATATATGCCTAAATCATAACCACGTGTGTCCTGCAGAGGAAAGTTAAGGTGATAACAATCCAACAATATTATTGCTGCTGTCAGGTGTCAACTAAATGTAAAGGTTGTGGAAGTGCTTCTCCCTGAATGGGAACAAAATGTAGCTGACACTCTCAAGTGTGGTACAAAGGCAAATGGAAGAGGTCCTGTCTTCCAGATGAAATGTTGTTCATCTGCTGTTTTGAGTGGTCATAAGAGAACCCACAGTGTTATTTTGAAGGAGGGGAGTTCTTTCTAGGTGTCTTAGTCAATATCAACATCGTTATAAAACAGATATGCTTGGCCATTATCATAATGCTATTGCGAGACCTAGCTGTCTACAAATTTGTTGTTATGTTTCCTACCCCACAGACACACCTCTTAAAACTACTTCATTGGTTTCAAATGCTTTGGATGTTTTGAGGTCCTGAAAATTATGTGCTGTATAAGTGTAAGTTCTTCCATTAGCAAGTTTATCTGGTATCGTATGTTGCCCGCAGTAATAAACCCTGGTACATGTTGGTCTCCATATGATTTCCAGGCATCAGTCAAGACTTTCCTCCAATTTGTGCTGCCTGCCTAATATGGCACAGCAGTGAATACAATGGGATCAAGGCTACTGTTCCTCTACACTGCGTAGATGTGTTGCAATGCAGCCGTCAGGATTGTGCCATGCAGGGGGCAAATAGGCTGCAGACAAGCGAGGTTTCTTTAAGATTAACACAACTTGGCCCTGTGGTATCTTTAAGGCACTGAGCAATACAAACATTGGCAATCCCTTTGCTCTATATCGTGTTGGGATTTCCAACCAGATTTACATACAAACATATGAATTAGAAACAGAAGTAGAATCTTTGAGCCTGCTCTGCCATTCAAGATCATGAGACTAATTTGTTTGTGTTTCAAACTCCATATTCCCAATTAGCCCTTAATGCCCCTGTCTAGCAAGAATCTCTCCACTTCTGTTGTAAACGTATTTAATGAGCCTGCCTTCTGAGGCAGAGATTTCCAAAGTTGCACAACCTTCTGAGAAAACACAAATCTCACCCCTGTACTGAAAAGAGATCCCCCAATTTTAAAGTCTCCTGTTTCTGACTGACCCACAAAAGGAAACATTCTATCCATATCCACCTTATCAAGACCATTCAAGATCTTTATACATGTCAATCAGGTTACCCCTCACTCTTCTAAACTCCAGAGAAAATAAATCCAGCCTATCTATCCTCATAAAACAGTACTATCGTCAGGTATCAGCCTCATAAACCTCTGAACTGCTTCCATCCAATGCATTTACATTCTTCCTTGAAAAGATCAAAATGAGACAATGTTCGAGATGTAGTCATACCAGTTCCCTGCACAACTGAAGCATAAAAACCCTTACATTTATGTTAAAGATAGCATTCCATTAGTCTTCTAGGTTATGTGTTGTACCTGTGTACTAAGGTATAGAGTCATAGAGTCGCACAGCACAGAAACAGACACTTCAGACCAACTCATCCATGCCGACCAGACATCTTAATCTGACCTAGTGCCATTTGCCAGCATTTGGCTCAAATTCCTCTAAACCGTTCATATTCATGTACTCATCCAGATGTCTATTAAATGTTGTAATTGTACCCACCTCACCACATCCTTGGCAACTCATTCCATACATATACCAACCTCTGCATGAAAATATTACCCCTCTGTGTGAAAATGTTACCCTCAGATCCTTTTTAAATCTTTTCCCTCTCATCTTAAACCTATGCCCTCTAGTTTTGGACTCCCCACCCTAGGAAAAAGACCTCGTCTATTCACTCTATCCATGCCCCTCATCATTTTGTAACCTCTATAAGGTCATCTCTCAACTTCTGCCCAAGGGAAAATAGCCCCAGGCACAACATGACATCCTAACTCCTGTACTCAGTATTCTGACCAATGAAGGCAAGCATGCCAAATGCCTTCTTTACCATTCTGTCTACCTGCAACTCCACTTTAAAGGAACTGTGTACCTGCTCCCCTAGGTCTCTTTGTTCAGCATCACTTCCCAGAGCCCTACCATTAACTGTGTAAATTATGCCCTGGTTTGACTTACCAAAATGCAACACCTCATATTTATTTAAATTAAACTCTATCTGCCACTCTTCGGCCCATTGACCCATCTGATCAAGGTTCCATTGTACTCCAAGATGATCTTCTTCACTGTCCACTGCACCACCTATTTTGTAGGTCTGCAAAGTTACTAACCAAGCCGCCTATATTCTTATTCAAATCATTTATGTAAATAATGAAAAGCAGTGGACCCAGCACCAAACCTTATAACACACAGCTGGTCATAGGCCTCCAGTCTGAAAAGCAATCTTCTACCATGACCCTCTGTTTCCTACCTTCAAGCTAATTTTGTATCCAATGATGGATCCTCGTGAATTTAACCTTACTAACCAGTCTACTGTGCGGAATCCTGTCAAACACTTTGCTGAAGTCCATATGAACAACATCTAGCACTCTGCCTTGAATCTTCTTTGTCACCTCTTCAAAAAACTCAGTCATCACTGAGATGTGCTTTCCCACGCACAAAGCCATGTTGACTATCCCTAATCAGTCCTTTCCTTTCCAAATGCATGTAAATTCTGCCCTTCAAAATTCCTTCCAACAATTTACCCACCACCGACATAAGGCTCATCAGTCTATAGTTCCCTGACTTTTCCTTTCAGCCTTTCTTAAATACTGGCGCCACATTAGCCAACCTCCAGTCTTCCAGCATTTCACCCATGGGTATTGATGATACAAATATCTCAGCAAGGGGCCCAGCAACCTCTTCCCTAGCTTCCTGCAAAGTTCTGGAAAACACCTGGTCAGATCCTTGGGATTTATCTACCTTTATGCATTTTTAAGACCTCCTCTTCCATAATACGAACTTTTTTCAAGATATCACTATTTACTTCCCCAAATTCCCTAGCTTCCATGTCCTTCTCCACAGTAAATACTGACACAAAATCTTGTTTATTATCTCACCAATCTCCTGCAGTTCCACATATTGATCTTCAAGGGGCCTTATTTTCTCCCCAGTTACTCTTTTACCTTTAATGTACTTATAGAATCTCTTTGGATTTCTCTTTAATTCTATTCGCCAAAGCCATCTCATTGCCTTTTTGTCATCCCAATTTCCCTCTTAAGTATACTCCTACTGCCCTTATACTCCTCAAGGGATTCACTCGATCTCAGTTGTTATGTATGCCTCCTTTTACTTGACCAGAGCCTTAATTTCTCTCATCATCCACCATTCCCTACACCAATCAGCCTTGCCCTTCACACTGACAGGAACATACTGCCTTCGGACTTCTGTAATCTCCTTTTTGAAGCATCCCACTTCCAAATCATCCCTTTACCTGCGTATAGCTTCCCCCAATCAACTTTTGAAAGTTTCTCTCTAATACTGTCAAAAATGACTTTACTCCAGTATAGAACTTTAACTTTTGATCAGTTCTATCCTGTTCCATGGCTATTTTAAAATAATAGAATTATGGTCACTTTGCCCCTAAGTGCTCCCCCACCGACACCTCAGTCACTTGCTGCCTTATTTCCCAACAAGTCAGGCTTTGCTCCTTCTCAAGTAGGCACACCCACATATTGAATAAGAATAAGTCTTGCACACACTTAAAAAATTCCTCCCCATCCAAGAACTTAACACAATGGAAGTCCCAGATTATGTTTTGAAAGTTAAAATCCCTAACATCACAACCCTATTATTCTTACAGATATCTGAGGTCTCCTTACATATTCGCTTCTCAATTTCCCACTTTAGAGGGCCTATAATACAATCCTAAAAAGGTGATCATCCCTTTCTTATTTCTCAGTTCCATGTTTATAACTTCACTGAATGATCTCCCAAGAATATTCTCCCTAAGTACAGCCATAATGTTATCCCTAACCAAAAACACCATTCCCTCCTTTCTTGCCTCCCTTTCTATCCTTCCTGTAGCATCTGTACCCTGGAACATCAAGCTGCCAGCCCCATCCATCCCTGAGCCATGTTTCTGTAATAGCTTTGATATCCCAATTACGTATTCTAAACAATGCCCTAAGTTTACCTGCCTTACCTGTCAGGCCTCTTGCATTGAAGTAAATATGGTTTAATTTATCAGTCTTACCTCATTCTCTGCCAGGCTCTAGTCTGCCTTGACTGTTTGGCTTGCTTCCCTTAGCTACTATACCAGCCTCAGCCTTTTCTCTTTTCTCACTATCATTTTCATTCCCACACCTCAACACTCAACCCCCTCAACTCCCCTTATTAGTTTGAAGCCTTCCGAGTAGCAGTAGCAAACCTCTCCATGAGAATATTGGTCCCCTTCCAATTCAGTTGAAACCCATCCCTCTTAAACAGGTCATTTATACCCCTGAAGAGATTCTAATGATCCAAAAATGTGAATCCTTGCCCTCTGCACTCGCTCCTCAGCTACACATTCATCTGCTCTATCCTCCTATTCCTACTCTCACTAGCACATGGCACCAGTAGTAGTCCAAATATTTCTACCCTTGATGACCTACTTGTTAACCTCCTGCCTAGTTTCCTATATTCTCTATGCAGAACCTCATCCTTTTCCCTACATACGTCGTTGGTACCAACATGCACAACAACATCCTGCTGATCGCTCTCCCCTTTCAGAATATTCTGCCTCCTATCTGAGACATCTTTGACCCTGGTACCAGGGAGGCAACACACCATCCTGTCTCACTGACAGCTGCGGAAATGTTAGTCTGTGCCCCAGACCACAGAATCCCCTCTTACAATCGATCACTTGGAACCTGACATACCCGTCATTACAATAAAACTAGTCCTGGTATCAGAAACCTGGCTGTCATTGCTATACCCTCCTGAGAGGCCATCCTCCCTACAGAATCCAAAACAGCATACCTGTTTGAGATGAGAATAGCCACAGGAGACTCCTGCACTACTTGGCTACCTCTCATACCATTCCTAGCAGTCAACCATCCACCTGACTGTGTCTGTATTTTTTCTACCTTTCTGAAGCTACCATTCATCACAGCCCCTTGCTGTTGTAAAATTCTCATTGCCCCTAACTGCAGCATCAAGCGATCCATATGGTCTGATAGGGTCAAATCCCATTCTTTGTTTAAGTAATAGTGTCCTTTTTCATTCTTCCTGGTAAAATGAGCAACCTCACATTCTCCCACATTATAATCCATCGACATAATTTTTGCCTACTCACTCAAGTTAACTTCCTGATTTTCTTCATATTTTCCTACCTATCTTGGTATCAACTGTAAATTTTATTACAGAATCTTTGCTCTTCTCATCTAAATCATTGCTGTAAATTATGACAAGTTTAGGCCCAAGAACGAACGCTTGTGAGAATCCATTCAACACATCCTACCAATCTGACAAAAACCCTGTTATGCTTAGTTAGCTGCCAGCCAATCTGCCAGGCAATTTTCTATCCATCTAATATGTTACCCTTTACATTATGAGGTTTTATTATCCATTATAATCTTTGATGTGGCACCTTATCAAAACCTGTCTGGAAATCCACGGTCATCTTTATCGATAGCAAATGATATTCCTTCAGAGTACTCCCAATAGTTGATTGAAATGATTTACCCTTAGAAAAACTCAGGGTAATTTGGAAAATTCCGCATAGTTTCGTCAGTGTGAAACTATACTCTCGATGATGATCTGCAATTAACCACAGACAAAGTGTATATGATGTCCTCCTTTTATAATTTTCCTTTACAGTACAAATATATTTATTCTGAATCATCCCTTTTAATATCTTCCACTTTGTATCTAGTGATGCATCCCCAGCCTAGTATGCCAGTTGCCTTTGAAGTTTGGGTGGGTGGTATACAACATGCATTCCCACTTAAGTAGGCACATTGGAAGAACATTAACATGGGTGTTGGTGATATAGGTGGTCTTCAAATACATATAGGGGAAACTAGGGGAGGTAACAGTGAACTCAGGAGGACGTTGAGTAAAACAAGTGTGGAGGAAGTTAGGAATTTAGAAGCAAAAACATAATCAAACTCTAATCCGGAGTGCTTAAAGAACAAGCAGAAAAAAGGTAATGTAGAAAACTGAATGGAAATTGAATTTAGTAGAATGTGCAGCACAAAAGCAAACCATGTATTCTAAATGGTCCATTCCAGTGTTAATGTTCCACATGGGTCTCCATTTAGCCTTCATCTAACTGGGGGCGGAGTAAAGGAGGACATAAAACCCATGAGTGGAGATGAGCCATCCATGCATGCAGCAGAATGACCCGAGTACACAGTGCAACTGATGACAAATACATGGAAAGCACAAACTATTTTATTCATCATCATTGTCACCCTCAATTTCTTTACACTAAACACCAACCACAGAAATACTTGACTTTTTTGCCTGTACTACACATTTCATAGTTACATGTCAGTTGTAGGCAAAGCTAAGTAGCTCTGTGAATAGACAATAGAGATGGTTTGATCACCAAATGCCCTAAGAAAGTAATCTTAATGTCTTTTGCAAATCATTAAAACTTAATTTGAAAGTTTATGACCATTATCCCTGCAGAAATTGCTTCATAAATGTGAAGCCAAAATATATCTGAAATAAGTGACAAGTTTGAGAGTTACAGTTAGAAGGATCACACTCAAGAAATTTCAAGAGATAAGTGTGTGCAGGAGAACACAATTTTTAAAAATCCCATTTAATAATTCCACTCTTGCATAAATCTCAAATCATCTATATCAGTGATCATTAATGTTCTTATCAAAGATTAAGAAACAAGATGAATCAATATTGCTACCAGACTGAAAAATACACTAGTGCTTTCAGGATGTTCCTTCAGGCAATTAGAATTTTTGATTCATTGTCCTCTTTCGCTGGGATCCATCCTTCGTCATCAGCAGTGAAAACTTGCTGGACATGGCAAAATTTCCACTGGCAGAACCCGTCAGGAAATAAGGAAATGATATCCTGAGAGATCTCACCATACCTCAGCCAGTACATGGCTCCAATGAGGAAGCTGTTCATGAAGCAAAGCCAAGGAACATTCAAATCCATGTAGGCAGGCAGGGGAGCCCAGATCAAAACAACGGTCAGCTGAAGGAGAATAAATGGGCTCCAGGTCAAGAGAAAGCACATGGTAATATTGGTCAGGAGTTGTTTCTTGGCTGAATGGGACTGCAGCCACGCGTTGGAGTGTGAACATATCACCACAACCTCTTCCACATAGGAAATGACCTTCAGAGATCTGACAAGGGATCTCAAACCAGACCAACAATAAATAGTCACAAGAATCACTGTCAGAAGTATCAGAATGGAGAGAAAGTGGCTCTGAACGCTGATGGTGACATCGCATTGGTACAAATAGTAGTACAAGACAGCTTTTAGTGATGGATGGAGACTGTGCATATCAAATACATAGACAATGGCTCCAAACCATAGTAGCGTGATATTGAAAATATATAGGATTTTCTGGGACGTGCTTATGGGTTTGTCAAGATGAGGTAGGTTTAGATAAAAATCAAGACCAGACAGGAAGAAGATGGGAAAATGCAGGACACTGTACATCGATGAGAAAATCTGTAGAAGCAGGCAAACATGATGGTTTCCAATTTGAGTTCCAAGCACTGTACATGTCTTAAAACATGAAACTATTAACACATTCACAAATAGTGCAAGATCCATCAATGATAGGGAGATGCAGAAATAGCCAATTAAACTCGGGAGTATGCTTCGCTTTGTGCTCAAGATGAGAAAGTTGAGGATGACCTTTGCAAACAGGACAATGAGCAATAAATTTCTGCCGTCAATGATCTGGTAGAAATACAGGCTGCTGTCAATCTTTATGCAGTTCTCACAGAAAACAGGTTCCATGTTCAATCCACTGCTTATCATCCACGTTATATGAAGTGAGAGATAAATCTACTTTGCATTGACATCAGAATTCCTACAAAGCTAAGAAAAAAAAACAAAATTAATTCTTCAATCGAACATGAAGCAATGCAATATTTAGAAACAAGAAGCAACTCACTAAACAGAACAATGTCCTCATAAAAGATATTTGGAAAACTTCATTTTTGGAAGAACTACAAGTTGTCCAAAGTTCTGCTGCCTTTCTTGTGGCTAGTGTGATGAAATTAATTTTCATTGTTGTTGGCTCTTTGTGTTCTGTAAAATAGCAGAGCTGAATAGTATCAGCTAGTTGCCTGGATATTGTACCATTTAAAGCACTGAATGTTCCAAGGGTCTAGACATTCAATTCTGTCTAGAATACAGAACAGGTGGCATGGTGACAGAATGGTTAGCATTGCTGCTTCACAGCATCAGGGACCCAGGTTTGATTCCAGCCTTGATTGGCTGTCTGTGTAGGTTTCCGCTGGATGCTCCGGTTTCCTCTCAAAGTGCAAAAAATGTGCAGGCTAGCTAGATTAGCCATGGTGAATGTGGGGTTGCAGGGACGGGGTGGGATGCTCTTCATTGGGTCGGTGCAGGCTTGATGGGCCAAATAGCCTGAATCTGCACTGCAGGGATTCTATGATATATAGGGGAGGGCACAGTTTCATGGTGGTTAGCACTGATGCCTCACAATGCCAGGGACCCAGGTTGATTCTCACACTTGGTCGACAGTCTGTGTGGAGTTTGCACATTCTCCCTTTGTCTTTGTGGGCATCCTCCAGGTGCTCCGGTTTCCCGATGTGAAGGTTAGATGGATTGGCCGTGGCAAATGTAGCGTTACGGGGATAGGGTAAGGGGTGGGGTCTAGGTGGGATTGCTGTTCGCAAGGTTAGTGTGGACTCAATGGGCTCAATGGCCTGCTTCCACATTGTAGGGATTCTGTGATTGCACAGTCAAGCCAATCCCAAGGAGAGATGATGGTGTCATGGTAATGTCACTGGACAAGCAAATCCATAACCCCAGGCTAATGTTTTTGGGACATGGGTTCAAATTCCACCATGGCATCTGGAAGAGCTTAAATTCTATGCATAAATCTAGAGTTGAAAGCTAGTCTCTGTAATGGTGACCATGAAACCATTGTCAATTGTCAAAATATCTGGTTCACTAATTTCCTCTCTTTTGGGAAAGAAACCTTATATGTGACACCAGATTCTTAGTATGCCCTCCGAAATTGTCTAACACACCACTTAGTTCAAGGTAAAAGGAATAGTTTCCATAGTCCTACCAAACCATTTGTTTGCTCTCTCATTATAGAGGGATGACTGGTGGTGGTTTAACCTGAGGATCACTATGCCTCAGGCAATGGGAGAGATTTAGAAGGAAAATTCTTCATGCTAACTCCATCTTAAACATACTCAAGTAGATGTAATAGATAGGTTCTTGATTTTCAAGGGGATCAAAGGATCAATGTTATGGGGAGAAAGCAGGAGAATGGGGTTGAGAAACTTATCAGACATGATTGAATGGCAAAGCAGACTTGATGGGCTGAATGGCCTAATTTCTGCTCTTATGTCTTATGGTGTTAAGGTCTTAACCAGTCCATACTGTTAAAGGGCAGTTTGGAATGGGCAACAAATGCTGGCCAAAGAAGAAAAAAATACAGGGATATCACGAAATTGGAGCATTTCAAAAGATGATACAGATCAGTTTAAGGGTCAGTGAGTAATCAGTCCATTAGCTCCCATGTAACTGAAGTGCTGCCTGGCTTTGTGAAATTGGGGTCCAAGGAGCCTTTTAACAGCTCAGCACTGCTGACAAATTGGGATTCAAGAAGCACTGGGTCATTTATAAGTTCCATGGACTTGAGAGGGAGCTGTCTATTAGAGAGCTGTTAAAGACAAAGCCTGTAAGCAACAATTGTCCATTAGTGAAAATGGAAGTGTGGGGCAAAGGAATGAATGTAGGCCATGGGGTTCTACTTAGAACACCCAGGGACCTGGAATTGTGCCAGTGATTAGGTACTAGAGTGCAGAAAAATGAATCCAACAAAACACAGCCTCAGAGGAAGAGATTGAGCATATGGGAGGTCGGCAGTTGTTAACGCATTCTGAATAAATTGGTTTTTGAAATCAGAGGCTAGATCTTGAAATAGAATTGCTGCAATACCTTGCATGGGAGACAGTGGCCTGATTTTCATTCCCTCATGGGATGCATGGAGTTGGGAAAAATCCCAGCTCTGCAAACCCAGGGCAAAGGGGAAAGCCTACCTCAGGTACCAGCCTTTACCACCCAATTTTATCTACCCATAGCTCCACATATACCATATCTCCAAATAATGACAGGGAAATCAGTTTTGCAGCACAAATCCTGTGGTAGTTTTATATGAATAGGTACTCTGAAATAGCTAGCACTCTATTTTTTAAACTTTCCATCTTTTTACACAGCTTTTTGACAAATTTGTCAGTTCCAATTAGTTCATGTACTTTTTTTTTGCACAAGCTTGCCTTTCCATAATCCCAAAGATGTTTAGCTTAGAGTAAAAGTGTCCCAGGACTAGTACCAAAGGGATACCTTACCTCATCAAAAGGAGGGAAATGTAAAATAGTCCTCCAGCCTTTACTCCTTTCACACCCAGACATTCCCGATGTTCACCTATGCAATTTAATGCCCTCTATCTATTCCCCATGCCTTGAGATTCCAAACTTCTTTTGGCAGTTTTTACCCTGTCCGAGATGCCCTCTGATGTGGTAGAAAATCGAGGCTAGAATTTTAAAAACTTTTGTGACCCACAGTGATCACTCTCAGCTGGGCAAGTTGATGAGAGATTTGTGAAATCTGTTTTGCTTGTATCTGCCACTTAATGTACAATTTATCATGTGATCCACCACAGATATCCTATTAACCGCCAACTGCAAGTTTCCCTCTGAGCCTCCCACCATCCTCACATGGAAATATAACGTTGTTTCTTCACTGTTGTTTGGACAACATCCTAGGACAGCTTCCCTAACAGCATTTTTGATCTGTCTACATCAAATGGACTGCAACGGTTCGAGAAGGCAGCTTATCACTACCTACTCAAGAGTAGTCACAGAGGGGCAATAAATGCTGGCCTAGGCAGCAAGCCTTCATCCCACGAATGAATTAAAAAAAGAGAATTTCTGTTTAACTCATTCTAATTTTGCATGTTAAAATATAACAGATGTTGCAGATTATTTGCTTTGTTGAGAGTTACAAAGCAAAATGTCTTTTGAATCATAGAATCCCTACAGTGTGGAAGCAGGCCCTTCGGCCCAACAAGTCCACCCTGACTCTTAGAGCATCCCACCCAGACCCATCCCCCATAACCCAACTTAATCTACACATCCCTGAACACCATGGGCAATTTAGCATGGCCAATCCACCTAACCTGCACATCTTTGGACTGATTTTATCTGATTAAAACCATAGAATCTCATGGCTTTATTCGCTTTCCCTAGGAAATCCCTCCCTGATCACAGCGTGGGTCTACCTACAGTACTTGGATTGCAGTAGGTCAAGAAGGCAGCTCGCCACCATCTTCTCAAGATCATTTAGGGGCAGGCAATAAATGCTGACCCAGCCAGTGACATCCCACAAGTGAATGAAAAAATGGGATTTCAAATTTTATCAACTTTAAAGTTATTGCCCCCTAACTGAATTGCAACTAGATTTGAAGGTCTGGTCTGGGATCACAATACAAGTCCCATTCAGACATTATGCCAGTGCCCATTGAATCACAGTTCAGCAATGTCTCAATTGTACTTTTCTCATTCTCATGCTCAAAATCCTTTTGAACCACTGCCCTCCCTGTCACTGAAGTGTTTTCCAGCCGTCTAGCCTAAGATCGCTGTGCAAGGTTTTGATCAGCTGCTTAGGGTTTGTTTTATGTGGCTTCATGTAAAATATTACTGAATCATGGGCCTGTGAAGCATCTTGGAATGTTTTATTATGTTAAACACTTGACAGAAATGCAAGATGTTGAATTATTCATTCTGAAATTGTGTCAAAATGATCTATAATTAAAATCCTTCACAGTTTGTTTAAAAATTGCAAATGGATTTTTTAATTGGGGTGTTGGCATTACTGACATATGAAATAGGAGCAGGCTTAAGCCACTTAACCATTTGAACCTACTCTGCCTTTCAATAAGATCATGACTGATCTGCTTACGCTACATTCCCACCTATCTCTCCCATAACCTTCCACCTCCCCTTCTTGCATAACTGAGAATCTATTAGAAACATTGAAATATAGAAAATAGGTGCAGGAGTAGGCCATTCAGCCCTTTAGCCCTGCGCCAACATTCAATATAATCATGGCTGATCATGCAATCTCAAATCTCACTCCCGCTTTCTCCCCAAACCACTTGATCCCTTCAGCTGCAAGCGCCACGTTAGCTCCCTCTTGAATATATCTAATGGCCCCAACAGCTTCCTGTGGGAGAGAATTCCATCGGTTCACAAGACTTCCTCGAATTCTTCCTCATCCCAGTCCTGAACTGCTTACCCCTTATTCTTAGACTATGACTCCTAGTTCTGGACTTCGCCAACATCGGGAACATTCTTCCCACATCTGGCCTGTTCAGTCCCCTCAGGATTTTATATATTTCTATGAGATCCCCCCCTCATTCTTCTAAATTCCAGTGAGTACAAGCTCAGTCGATCCAGCCTTTCCTCATATGTCATTCTTGCCATCCTGATAATCAGTCTGGTGAACCTTCACTGGATATCCTTAATAGCAAGAATGTCTTTCCTCAGACTAGGAGACCAAAACTGTGCACAATACTCAAGGTGTGGCCTCAGCAAGGCCCTGTATAACTGCAGCAAGACACCCTACTCCAATACTCAAATTCTCTCAGTATGAAGACCACCATGCCATTAGCTTTCCTCACTGCCTGCTGCACCTGCATGCCAACCTGCAGCAACAGTTCCATCTTGACACCCAGGTTTCGTTGCATCTACCGTTTCCTAAACTGCCACCATTCAGATAATAATCTGCCTTCTTGTTTTTGCGACCAAAGCGAATAACCTCACATTCACCCACATTATATTGCATTTGCCAAGTATTTGCCCACTCAGCCAGTCAGTCCAAGTCATCCTGCAGCCTCTTAGCATCCTCCTCACAGCACACACTGCCACCCAGCTTAGTGTTGTGTTCAAATTCGGTACTACTGGATTCAATTCCTTTTTTTCACATCATTAATGTATATTGTGAAGTTCCAGCACTGAACTCTGTGGCACCCCATTTGTCAACGCTGCCACTCTGAAAAGGATGCATTTATTCCAACTCTCTGCTTCCTGTCTGCCAACCAGTTCTCCATCCAAACCAATATTTTACCTCCAAAACCATGAGCTTTAATTTTCATTACGAATCTCTTGTGTGGATCCTTGTCAAAAGCCTTTTGAATGTCCAGATACACAACATCCAATGATTCACTCTGGTCCACTCTACTGGTTACACTACTTACCCTCCAGTCCATTAGAACTCTTCCAGAGTCTGGAAAATGATCACCAATGAATCTGCTATTTCTAGGGCCACTTCCTTAAGTACTCTGGGATGCAGAGCATCAGGCCCTGGGTACTTATTGGGTTTGAATCCCATCAATTTCCTCAATACCATTTCTTGACTAATAAGGATTTCCTTCTTTTCCTCATTCATGCTTGATCTTCTGTGCCCTAGCAAGTTCTGAAGGTTATTGTGTTCTCCTTAGTGAAGACAGATCCAAAGTAGTTGTTCAACTGCTCTGCCATCTCTTTGTAGTCCATTATGAATTCGTCTGATTCTAACTGCAAGGGACCTATGTTTGTCCTCAGCGTTTTTTTCTTCACATATCTATAGAAGCTTTTGCAGTCAGTTTTTATGTTTTCTGCAAACTTACTTTCATATTGTATTTGCCTTTCCAAATTAAACCTTTTGTCTTGCTACACTGAATTTTAAGTTTCTCCCAGTCCTCAGGTACATTTTCTGGCCAATTTATATGTCTCCTCTTTGGCTTTAACACTATCCCTGATTTCCCTTATCAGCTATGGTTAAGCCACCTTCCCTATTTCACTCTTACGCCAGATAGGGATGTACAATTGTTGAAATTCATCTATGTGTTCTTTAAATCTCTGCCATTGCCTATCCACTGTCAACCCCTTAAGTATCCTTGGCCAGCTTATCCTAGCCAATGCATACCTCATACCATCAAAGTTAGCTTCTTTAAGTTCAGGACCCTCACTTCAGATTTAATTGTGTCACTCTCCATCTTAATGAAGAATTCAATGAAATTATGGTCACTCTTCCCCAAAGGATCTCACACCACAATGTTGTTGATTAATCCTGTCTCATTACATAATACCAAGTCTAGGATGATTTGCTGTCTAATTGGTTCCTCGGCATATTGGTTGAGGAAACCATCCATCATCACATTGCTACCAGTTTGGTTGGTCTAATCAGTATGTAGATTGAAGTCACCGATAATAACTGCTGTACCCTTACTGCATGCATCTCTAATTTCCTGTTTGATACAGTCTCAAGCATCACAACTGTTGTTTGGTGGTTGTACACAACTCCCACTAACATCTTTTTCCCTTTGGTGTTCCGCAGCTCCAACCATATTGATTTCACATCTTTCAGGCTAATGTCCTCCCTTACTATTGTGTTAATCTCCTCCATAAACAGCAATGCTACCTCACCTTCCTTTCCTTTCTGGTCTATTTTTCCTGAAAATTGAATAACCCTGGATATTGAGTTCCCACCTTGTTCACTCTGGAGCCAGGTCTCTGTGATCCCAGTTACATCATATCCATTAATAACTGTTTACGCAGTTAATTCATCCATCTTATTACAAATGCTCCTCACATTAAAACACTGAGCCTTCAGGCTCATTTTTTGACATTTATTTCCCTTTTAGAATCATTGTGATTTTTGTCTTTGGTTTCTCTGCCTTCCACTTTCACTTTTCCCATTACTGTCTTTTGTTTCTAACCTTAATTTATTTCCCTCTGATTACCTTCGTTGGTTCCCATACCCTGGCCATATTAGTTTAAACCCTCCCCAGCCCTTCTGAAGAAGGTCTAGGCCCGAAACGTCAGCCTTCCGACTCCTCTGATGCTGCTTGGCCTGCTGTGTTCATCCAGCTCTACATCTTGTTATCTCTTTAACACTAGCAAACACTCCCCCAAGGAATTCACCACTGCTTTTTGAATTAAAAGACAAAACAACAGACATTGCTTAATAAAACTAAACAGTATAAACAAATGGCCATGTTGGCCCATCAATCTCATATTCCAATCCATTATGCCAAGGATGATTCTTCCTTGTGGTTGACTGGATGGGAGTGACATGTCAGTATTGGCTGTAAGTTTGCAGATGGCCCATAAGCACTCTCTTAACTTTGCAGGCTCTCTGGCAGGGGACAATAGTCATTGGCAAAGAGAAGTGTTGGTGTATTGCTAGCTTAAGCAGCTGTCCTCTCTTTGCGTCTCCCTCGCAGGTCTCTCTTAGTGTCTAGTTCCAAAGAAGAATCATACTGAAGTCGAAACATTTACTCTTCTTCTTTCTCCACAGCTACTGCCGGACATGTCGAGTTTCTCTAGCGCTTTGCTATTATTTCAAAATTTCTAGCACCTGCAGTAGTTAGCTTTTATCTCTTGGTATCCACTCTTATTGATTGCAAGGGTATTTTGATGATGGATAGTTAATTTCTTTATGGTTGTCTAAACCATTTCTTCGCTTCAAAAAGGTTTACATAGACATGACAATGCTGAAACAAACCTTTCAGCTCAATGTCCAACCCTCTTCATGTTAGCCTGTTCATTAAATTCTCTGTTCCTTTCTCTCTCATGTGCTAGTCCAGCATTCTTTGATGAGCAGCATTGGTCTCTGATCTCGACAGCTAACTCATGCAAAACATTCCAACATTGTAGATTATTCATCTTTAGCCACTGGCCTTCCCAGGATGAGAATGCACATATGTCTTTATTATTTTCAACATGTTCCAAACTAGATATCCACCAGTACTTTATAAAAATAAAGTAAAATCAAAGCTTTTCTAATTGGAGTCTGTCTCATATATTTACTATTCTGTTTGTAATACAATGAACATCGAATACATTGGTCTGGATCTTCAATGATTCAGGATGACTTGAAACTCCAATAAAAATGAAGGTAGGTCGCTATTAATGGAATTTTGGCTCCATATCTGGGTCTTCTGATTTTCATCGGGGCTCTTTAAGCTTTAAGTTTGAGCTTGAACTCTGCACTCCCAACCTGGTCGACTTCAGTGTGAAGATCAGCAGGGGCCAGTCCTGCACAATTCCTATGGAGTCAGGCTAACTTTTCAAAGAGTGGTGATTCACATCTCCTAAGAAGTGTTGGCAACAATAGTCTGCATGAGGGAATCTTTTGAAAGACCTGTTCATAAGTCCTCCTCTTGCCCCACATCCCACTTCCCATTCCAGGCCATGCAATTCATCCAACGTCTGACAGCCCAGTATTCCATCAGGCCTCGGGAGAACACTGGTTGATTCACAGCTCTGGCTTCATGATTTATGCTGTCAATTGTAACAATTGTTTTAAAACACACTGTTTCAAGTATTTATAGGTTCTGCTATTGATATTTAAATGATCCAGATGTTTGATTCTTTTATTGGTGTAAATGAAAAATAATGAATGAATGCCTTCTTAACAATTATCTTACACATAGTATTATCATTATTAGTCCATTTCTTCTATAGAATATATAATTGGTGAAAGACCATTGGAGTCTGATAGCTTGATATTTAGTTTCTTCATTATAATTGTGAATTCCCACAGCACCAAGGTAAGCTTTTGCAAGCCCCTCCTTGATACCCACCAGACCCAACTGCTGCTTTTACCCCTATTTCAGGTTGGTTAACCAGTTTACAGTCCTGCTATGCCCCCAGACCACTTACCCCCCACCCCCACTGCATCACTCTACAATGAAAATCATGCCTTCAGAGCCACTTTCTTCATATGTGCATGTGAAACTGGGATTTCTACCAATTATGGCTACCCACTTTAAGAACAAAAGGTGAGAATGACTGCCCTTGACATTAAGGTCATATCTGACTGAATGCTATATGGAGGAGCTCAAACAAAACTGGAGCCAATGGGTATCAGGAAAAAAATTTCTGTTGGTTGGAGTCATACCTGGCACAAAGGAAGATGGTTGTGGTTGTTGGGAGTCAGTCACCTTAGCCCTAAAACATGTCTGCAGCAGTTCCTCAGAGGAGTGTCTTTGGCCCGACCAGCTTCAGCTGCCTCATTATTAAAAGATTTAACAGCAGAACACTTGAAAAGCATGATTTGACATGAATTTACAAAAGGAAAATCATGCTTGATAAATCTACTAGAATATTCTTTGAGATGTAACTAAAAGGATTTATAAAAGGGTGTCAGTGGATGTGGTTATTTTGGATTTTTAGAAGGCTTTTTACGAAGTCTGAAGAGATTAATGTGGAAAATTAAAGTGTATGGGATTGGGGAGTATATTGACATGGATAGAAAACTAGTTGGCAGACAGGAAACTAAAAGTAGGAAGAAGCAGGTCTTTTTCTGAATGGCAGGGAATGACTAATGGGGTTACACAGGAATCAGTGCTAAGATTCCAGTTGTTCACAATATATATTCATGACTTAGCTGAGGGAACCAAATGTAATATCTCAAATTTTCAGATGACACAAAGTTAGGTAGGAGGATGAGCTGTGGGAGGATGCAGAGATACTTCAGTGTGATTTAGACAAGCTAAGTGAGTGGGCAAATGTGCAGCAGATGAAGTGATAAATGTGAGGTTATCCATTTTGGTAACAAAAACAGAAAGGCAGATTATTACATGAATGATTGTAGTGTGTTGCAAATCTGTCACCCTTAGGTCGCAGGTTGAATTCCGGATCAAAGGAGTCTCACCTTCCTTTGGGGGCAGCACAGTTACTCAGTGGTTAGCACTGCTGCCTCACAGCACCAGGAACCTGGGTTCGATTCCACCCTCAGGCAACTGTCTGTGTGAGTTTGCACATTCTCCCTGTGTCTGCGTGGGTTTTCTCCAGGTGCTCTGGTTTCCTCCCACAGTCCCAAGATGTGCAGGCTAGGTGGATTGGTCATGCTAAATTGCCCATAGTATTCAGAGATGTGTAGATTCGGTGGGTTATAGGGGATGGGTCTGGATGGGATGCTCTGAGGATCGTTGTGGACTTGTTGGGCCGAAGGGCCTATTTCCACACTGTAGGGATCCTTTGACGTATGACGATAAATTGAGAGAAGGGAATATGCAGTGAGATCTGGATGCCCTCATACAACAATCGCTGAAGGTAAACATACAGGTGCAGCAGGTGTTGAAGAAGACAAATGGTATGTTGGTCTCCATAGTGATGGGAGCAAGATGTCTTGTTACAATAATACAGGGCCTTGGCGAGGCCATATCTGAAATATTGTGCTCAGCTTCGGACTCCTTATCTGAGGAAGGATGTTCTTGCCGCAGAGGGAGCACAGTGTATGTTTACCAGATTTATTCCCAGATATATGAGGAGAGGTTGATTGGTTTAGGATTATATTTGCTAGAGTTCAGAAGAATGAGGGGGAATGTCATAGAAATCTATAAAATTCTAACAAGACTAGACAAGGTAGATGTACCACTTGTGACTCCTCAGATACTGAAGCAATCCCATGCCAAAATGCTGCAAGAACTGGACAATATCCTGGCTTGGGCTGAAAATGGCAACTAATATTCATGTCACACAAATGTCAGGCCAATAAAAGATAATCCAATCAATGTCCCTTGACATTCAATAATGTTATCTTCACTGAATCCCCAAGTATTAACAACCTAGGACTTACCATTGACCAGAAACAGAATTGGAATAGTCATATAAATGCAGTAGCCATGAGACCACTCCAGAGACTATGAATCCTTCAGTGAGTAACTCACCTCTTGACTCCTCAAAATCTGTCCACCATCTATAAGGCACAATTCAGGAGTGTGATGGAGTACACACCACTTGTTTAGATGTGTGCAACTCCAACAACGTTCATGAAGCTTAACAGCATCCAGGACAAAGCTGCCCACTTGGTTGGCAGCACATCCAGAAACATACTCTCCCTCCCCCACCAACACTCAGTAGCAGCAGGGTGTACCATCTAGAAGATACACTGCACAAATTCACCAAGGCTCCATTGACAGCACCTTCCAAGCCTATGACCATTTCCATCTCAAATGACAACGGCAGCACAGACATGGGAACACGACCACCTGCAAGATCCCCTCCAAGTCACTCACTGTCCTGACCTGGAAATATACCATTGCTCCTTTGGTGTGACTGAATCAAAATTCTGGAGCATCATCCCAAGGAGTATTGTGGATCTAACTACATCACATGGAGCACAGCAATTCAAGAAGCTAACTCACCATCACTTTCTCAAGAACAACTCAGGATGGTGGGCAATAAATTCTAGCTTGGCCAGTGATGTCCATATCCCATACATGACTAACAAAAAACTCCAAGCCATTCTATCATTAAGCACCGAAGGGAATCATTTAGCCCCTAGCATCCAAGTTGGATTTTTAACAAGCTTATCCAATTAGTCCATCTCCACGTCCCCCTTTGAATTATTTTTATCTAATTCCACTTTAGGGAATTATTATTGTATCTACTCCCACCACTCTTGCCAGAGAGTGGTCTCCAGATCTCAATTTTCTGTGTAAAATAAAATTTGCCTATCTTTATCTTTTTCTTTCATCATATTCCCATCAGGGGAATCAGTTTCTTCCTATTAATCCTTTAAGATCCCTGTGGTTTGGTCTAATATCCTGGCCCTAAAATTCTGCAAAGTTCTGCTTGTGTCCCTGTATAACTTTGGTTCTTCTAGTCATTATCTGCGGGAACCAGGAAATATTCCTTCGCTGCTTCCCCCACAGAGTTCCAGTGCTCTTGTTTGCTGTATGGGTCCATCTAAACATTTGAAAATTTTGAATTTTGTTTTATTTTAATTAAATTAAGTGCAACAACTTCCCTGGTGTACTGAGAGGAAACAAAGGACATGATGCCGTCTAGCCTGCAGAGAATTTACTAAAATTAGGGATCAGAGGGGGAAACTTTTGTGATAGAAACTAAACAACACTTTACAACTATGGACCTGTGGGCATTAATATTTAAACAGCTTTAGTGCACAGATTCCAGCTTTTAAAAAATACAATGTTCTTGTAGGAAAGAGAAAAAAAAATTGAATTTATTTAAAACCTTTCCGGTCTCCAGATTTAGTCACAGAGTTCTACAATATTGAAAAGTGCCCATTGAGTCTGCAAAAACAACCACCTAACTATTCTAATTTCATTATCCTGCACTTGGCCTATAGAATTGTATCCCTTACATCACAAATGCACATCTGAATATTTCTTAAATGTTCTGAAGGTTTCTGTCTCTATCAACCTTACAAGTAGTGAGCTCCAGATTCCCATCACCCCTGGGTAAAAAAAAAAAATTCCTCACATCCCCTCTAAACGTGCTCCTGGTCATTTATCAGCAAGAAAAATTTTTTTATCTTTTGCGTCCTGTCTATGCCCCTCAATTTTATATATTTCAATCATGCACCCCTCAACTTCCTCTGCTCCAAGGAAAACAACCCCAATCTATCCAATCTCTCTCTTCAATTCAATATAGCCAATGCAGTACTTTTTAAAACCATAAGACATAGTAGTATAAATAGGCCATTCAGCCCATCAAGATTGCTCTGCCATTCAATGAGATCATGGCTGATCTGCTTTCCTTCAGCTTTCCTGCCTTTTCCCTATAATCCTTGATTCTCTTACTCATTAAAAATCTCTCCATCTCAGTCTCAAATGTACTTAATGACCCAAGCTCAACAACCGTCTCCAGTAAAGAATTCCACAGATTCACTACCTTCTGAGAGAAGAAGCAATTCCTCCTCATCTGTGTCTTCATTGTGCAATCCCTTATTCTAAGATTATGCCCTTTGGTCCTAAACTCTCCCAAAAGGGAAACAACTTTTCAACATCTACCCTGTCAAGTCCCCTAAGAATCTTGTATGATTCAATCAGGTCGCCTCATTTTTCTATATTCCAAAGAATACAGTCCCAATCTACTCAACCTCTACTTATAAGACATCCCCTTCATACCTGGTATCACCTGAAGAACCTCCTTTGGACTGCCTCCAATGCCAGTACATCTTACCTTCGAAAATGGGCCCAAAACTGCTTACACTATTCCAGCTATGGTCTGACTAGTGCCTTGTATAGTTTTTCGCAAAACTTGCCTATTTTATGCTCCATTCCCACTGAAATAAAGGCCAACATTATATTTATCTTCCAGACATGTATTAAGTATAGGAGTTGGGAGGTGATGTTGTGGCTGCACAGAACATTGGGTAGGCCACCTTTGGAATACTGCTTGCAATTCTGGTCTCCCTGCTATAGGAAGGATGTTGTGAAACTTCAGAAGGTGCAGAAAAGATTTAAAAGGATGCTGCCAGGGTTTGAGGGTTTGAGCTATAGGGAGACGCTGAAATAGGCTGGGGCTATTTTCCCTGGAGAGTCAGAGGCTGAAGGGTGACCTTATAGAGGTTTATAAAATCATGAGGGGCATGGATAGGATGAATAGCCAAGGTCTTTTCCCCAGAGTAGGGGAGTCCAAAACTATAGGCCATAGGTGTAAGGTGACAGGGGAAAGATTTAAAAGAGACCTAAGGGGCAACTTTTTCACACAGAGGGTGGTGTGTGTATGGAATAAGCTGCCAGAGGAAGTAGTGGAGACTGGTACAATTGCAACATTTAAATGGCATCTGGATAGGTATATGAATAGGAAGGGTTGAGTGTGATATGGGCCAAATTCTGGCAAATGGGACTAGATTAATTTAGGATATCTAGTCAGCATGGACAAGTTGGACTAAAGGGTCTGTTTCCATACTGTATAGCTCTATGACTCTATGACTCTACTGCCTGCTGCACATGGATGCTAGCTTTTTGTGACTCGTGAACAAGGACTCCCAAATCCCTCTGTTCTGTAGTTTTTCTCCAATATTTCACCATTTAGATAATATTCAGCCCCTCTATTCTTCTTGACAAAGTGCAAAACCTCACATTTCTTCATATTCCATCTGCCAAGTTTTTACCCACTTACTTAACCTATGTCTCTCTGCAGACTCTGGGTCATCCTCACCACTTGATTTCCCACCTATTTTTGTGTCATCCATAAATCTAGCTGTAGTAAATTCATTTTCCTCATCCAAGCAGTTAACATATAATTGTGGCCCCAGCACTGATCCCTGTGCAAACCCCAGTTACAGGTTACTGACCTGAACACACCCCTTTATCCCAACTCTCTGTCTTCTGTTAGCTAGCTAATCTTCTACCTATGCTTGAAATGAAGTCACTTTTATAACCACACTACAGGCTATTTGTATGCATTAAGAGCACACAGATCAAATAATGACCAGATAACCTGTTTCATTTTTAAAGTGAAATTGAATGATGTATACATGTTGGCCCAGGGAATGGGCTGGTGCAGGGGTGTGGAGTTGGGGTGGTTTTGAGGAGTGCAGGGTTGGACCTGGAACTCCCCTGACCCACCTCCAAATATGAGCTGTGGAATCTTTAGTTTGAACAGATAGGTAACACTGTCGCCTTGGCTTAGAGCCTTATCCGATAGAATGGGAACACTGGCAAGCCCAAAAGTACAATACATTTCCTGACCTTTAGTCGACAGTGGAAAGACTGAGAAAAATTCCTCTCTGTGTGTGACAAGAAAATGAGAGCCAGTAGCTACCTTTCACCAGCTCCAGGTGCACGTCAATAGCAGACCCAGGTACACTACTCGCTGCCTGATGATTAAATGCGCCAGTCTGCAAACAAAAGACTTATTCAATCTGGGTTGACTTGGTGGTTTCCATGGAGATTGTCCATTGTTCTTTAATAGTTCATCGCACATGTAAATATTTGGTGTGTGCATGGATCGGAACCAGACAGATTTGAAATTCCAAACAAATACATTAAAGGGACTAAGAAGCTTTTGTGAAATGAGCCCTACCTCTACTCAAATAGGCAAAAACAAACCAACCTGAGACCTGACCTCCGATTTATGACATCAGGTGCAAGTCTCATAAGCTCAGTGTGATTCAATAATACTGGATTAAATATTCAAAGGAAGAATTTTTTTCGTGGCTCATCAACTCTGAATGACATTAAAAACTGCATTTTTGTATTTTCAGAAATAATTAATCTCTTGTGCCAGAAGCCACATTAGAAAACTTTACTCTGCAATGAGTTATTGTGATCTAGAATGCACTACTACATAGGATGATAGAAGCAGATTCAATAGCAAATTTCAGCATAGGACTGAATGAATACTTCAAGGGAAATGTCTACAGGGCTACAAAAATAGAGTGATGAGAATGGGACTATCTTGATGGTTTTGTCCAACGGCTAGAACTGGTTCTTAAAGAAATTGTTCAGGGCATGTAGGCATCAATGGCTAGACTAGCATTTATTGCCCATCCCTAGAAGCCTTTGAGAAGGTGGTTGATGAGCTGCCTGCTTGAACTCCTGATGTCTGTGGTGTACAGTGATTTCCTAGAACTGAGATGACTGATACCTTGTGGGTGGAACAATGGTTAGCACTGCTGCCTCACAGCACCAGAGACCTGAATTTGATTCCAGCCTTGGGTGAGTGACTGTGTGGAGTTTGCATGCTCTCCCCATGTCTGCATGGCTTTACTCCCACAGTCCAAAAATGTGCAGGTTGGGTGGATTGACCATGCTAAATTGCACCGTAGTGTCCAGGGATGTCCAGGTTAGGTGGATTAGCCTTGGTAAATGAAGGATTATGCAGGTGGATAGGTGCTGAGTCTGGGCTGGATATCATTTGGAGGCTGAATGGCCTCTATCTGCACTGCAGGGATTCGAGGATTCTATGATCTTCCTTTGTGCCAAGCATGAATCTAACCGCAAAGAGTTTCCCTGGCATTTCCATTGATTCAATTTGTGCCAAGGCTTCTTAATGCTCTATTTGGACAAATGCAGCCTCGTTGTGAAGGAAAACTAATTTCACTTTCATCTCTGGAACTCAGTTCAAACATGGACAAAGAGCTAAGTCTGTAATGGGTTCAGGAGTCAAATGGTTCTAGTGGAACTCAATTTGAGTGACAGTGAGCAGATTATCACCAAGTAAGTGCTGTTTGATATATCCCATCACTTTACTGATGATTGACAGCATGCTGATGGGGTTTAAATTGACCAGGTTGAGTCAAATTGACTGAAGATTGATATCTTTAGAACTCAGGAGACGGCCAAGATGGATCATCTACTTGGCACCTCTCACTGAAGATTGTTGCAAATACTTCAGCCTCATCTTTTACACTGATGCATTAGGCTATTCCATCATAGAGAATGGGGACAAACTCTCCTCTTCCAGTGAGTTATTTTATTGTCCAGCATGTCCATTCATGACTTGATGTAGCAGGACCACACAGCTTAGAACTGATCTGTTGGTTGTGGGATCACCTAGTTCTGACTATTTGTTGCTTATGCTGTTTGGCACACAAGGTTACAAGATTTAAATTTAAACTTGATTTTTCTGACACTTTACACTGATTTCAAAATTTCCAGTTTGTGGGTTCTAGTTGCCTCCTCTTTATCATGAATGTGCAATTCCTCTATACATTTAAAACAATATATCACATGCTGTTATTTCTGAAATTGGGATGCTATCACCAGACACATATTCCTTTTCCCCGTTTGTCAGGATTCCACAGGGACATTTCTCTCTGGGACAATTCCCCCTGGGACATTCTGGTCCACTCTTCCTGCATCCTCTACACACCCAAGGGACCTTGACTTGCGATTGCAGAAGGCGTAATACCTCCCTGTTTACTTCTTCCATCCTCACCATTCAAGGTCCCAGAGACACCTTCCAGGTGAAACAGTGATTTACCTACACTTCCCTCAATCTACTCTATTTGCTGCTCACAGTACACTGTGCTCTATAAGGGGGAGATGAAACACAGACTGGGTGACTGTTTTGCTTAGCACCTACACTCTGTCCCGACAAATGATCCCGAGCTTCCACCTGCCATTTCAACCCACCACCATGTTCCCACGCCAACATCTCTGTCTCAGGCTTGCTCCAGCAAAGCTCAGTGTTAGCTGAAAGAGCAACACCTTATCTTCTGCTTGGGGACCTTCCAGCCCTCAGGACTCCACATCGAGTTCAATAATTTTAGAGCGTAAACGTCTACTTCCATGTCTTTTACCCATCCCCACACTGACACGTTGTTGCCAGCATAGCAAATGCATTATCACCTATCTAGCTTCTCTTATTCCCTGGTTCATTATCCCTTTATTTACTTAACCTTTTTTTTCCTCTCTGGGCTCCATGTCCACTCCTTGTTCCACCCAACCCTCAGTGTCAGCATAAATACCACATTTTTCTCATAGCTATTTGTTGAAAAGATTTGTAATGTTAACTCTGATTTCTCTCCACGGATGTTGCCAAACGTGCTGAGTTTCTCCAGCAATTTCTGTTTTTATTTGTTGCAGATTCTTAGGTTCTTTGGGACACGTGAAAGGAGTTATATAAATGCAAATCCATTTTTCTTTTTGCAAATAAAAGATCACAGATTGGATGTTACAGAGAGCAGGTTGTGGATTACCTGGGTCCCTCCCCAAAAGATGGTCAATGCCTTACCAATGTGAAGTCTGTCTGCCTCATAGCAATAATGGGAGGGGTTGTGTGGCCTTCCTTGGCTCAGAGTAGCACATTTGCTCCTCATGTACAAGAGCAGCTGTCTGAGGAGCTCTCTAGTCCCTGCAGCACCAAAATGCTACAGTAGCCTTGGTTAGAACTGCAGCAGTCTCGAGGAAGAAACTGACAGCAGAGAGTGAGGATGTTGACAATGGCCATGAGGAAATGGCAGACATGCTGAATGATTATTTTGCTTCAGCATTCATAGCAGAAAAAGAGGTTGGCTTCTCAAAAGTCCCCCAAAACGGTAACAGAGGATCAGGGACAGGGTCTAAATAAAATTAGCTTAAGTAAATCATCAATAATGGGGAAATTAATGGAACTGAAGAGCCACAAATCCTCAGAATCTGATGGTTTCCATCTACAGGTGTTAAAGGAGGTAGGGGAGCACATTGCTGATGTCCTAACCATAATCTTTCAGAGTTCCTTAAATTCAGGAATTGTACCTCTGGGTTGGAAATTTGCTCAAGCCACTCTGCTGTTTAAAAAGGTTTAAGAGGGAAAACAGGGAATTACTAATAGCCTAATAACTGTGGTGGGGAAATTTTTTGGAGTCTATAATCAAGGACAGGGCAACTAATCATCTTGAAAAATTTAAGTTAATCATGGAAAGTCAGCATAGATTCATGCAGGGTAGGCCTTGCCTGACAAACCTCAGTTTTGAAGAGGTGACAAAGGTGGTGGGCAGCAGTAAGTCATTGGAGTTGTTTAAATGGACATACAGAAGACTTTTGAGAAGGCCCCACACAAGAAACTATTGGCTGAAGTGGAACCCCAGGGAGTGGAGGGCAAATGAAGGTTAGGAAATTGGTTCAGTGGCAAGAAACAGAGTTGGAACAAGGGGTAAGCACTCAAATTGGGAGGATGTGACTAGTGTTGTTCTGCAGGGATCGGTGTTGAAATCTCAATTATTCACAATATTCATTAACAAATTGGATAATGGCATAAAAAGTCAAATATCCAAATTTGCTAATTATATAAAATTGGGCAGCATTGTAAACAATGTGAATGACAGCACAAAGCTATGACAGGACATTGATAAATGTTGTGCCAGATGGATTTTAATATAAACAATTGTAAGGTTATCCATTTTGGATTCAAAAGGCAGATCAGGGCACTTTTTAGAAGGCACAAAGTTAAACACAGCAAATATCCAATGAGATTTGGGGTTTCAGGTGCCTAGCTGTTTACAATGCCATAAACAGGTGTAGAAAATAGAGAAAAAGGTTAATGGAATGCTGCTGGCCTTCATATCTAAAAGGCTGGAGTATAGGGATACAGATGTTATGCTGCAGTCATACAAAGCCCTGGTTAGACCCCAATTGGAGCAGCATGGTAACTCAGTGAAAACCAAAAGAACTGCAGATGCTGTAAATCAGGAACAAAAACAAAGTTGCAGGAAAAGCTCAGCAGATCTGGCAGCATCTGTGAAGGCAAAAAACAGAGTTAATGTTTCCGGTTCGGTGACCCTTCTTCAGAACTTGTTTTTTCCTTCACAGATGCTGGTGACTCAGTGGTTAGCAGTGTGACCTCACAATGCCAGAGGTCCAGGTTTGACCCCAGCTTTGGGTGACTGTCTGTGTGAAGTTTGCACATTCTCCCCATGTCTTTGTGGGTTTGCTCCAGTTTCCTCCCACAGTCCAAAGATGTGCAGGCAAGATGGATTAGCCATGGGAAATGTAGGGTTACAGGGACAGGGTGGGTCTGGGTGGGATGCTCTTTGGAGCGTCAGTGTGTACTCGATGGGCAAATGGCCTGCTTCTATACTATAGGGATTCTATCATTCGAGAGTACCGTGAGCAGGTCTGGGCACCATACGTTAGGACAGGTGTTTTGGCCCTGGAGGGAGTTCAATGCAGGTTACTATGTATGATACCTGGACTTCAGGGGTTAAGAATAAATATTAGACAAATTAAGCCTTTATTGTCTAGAATTTAGAAGGCTAAGAAGTGACCTAATTGAAGTCTTCAAGATATTAACAGGAAAAGACAGGGTAGATAAGCTATTTCCATTGGTTGAAGATTCTAGAAACAGGGGAATAGTCTAAGAATTAGGGCCAGGTGATTCAGGAGAGATATTAGAAAGCATTTCTAGATGCAAAGAGTAGAGGTGTCTTGGAACTCTTCCCCAAATGGGTCTACGCCAATTCAATTATTAAATTTAAATCTGAGACAATAGTTTGTTAAAGAAGGACATTAAGAGATTGTGGCCCCAAGATAGGCATATGGAGTTAGGCCATAGATCAGCCATCAATTTTTATGAATGGTAGAGCAGGCTTGAAGGGCTGAAGGGCCTATTTTTATTCCTATGAAGAAATGAAGATGAAAGCCCTGGGATTTTGAGCAGGTGTGGCTGGGAGATCTCAGCCAGGGGGTTGGTGGGATGGGTTTACAGTGGTAGGGGAAGGGACAAACAGGGTTGCTCTCTTTGGTGGGGCAGGGGTGTAGGTGGCCTCAGTGGGGCCACAGCCCTCCCAAGAGGCCATCTGTCTTTCTTTCCACAATCAGCTGCCAGGTTGTTCACCATGACCCCACAGATGGATAAGAGACAAAGGCAGAATGTGACTCTTAAGTAGCAGTTAATTGTCCACATAAGGACTTCAACAGGCCTGAGGCAAAGTGAGCTGTTTGAAGCCTTACCCATCCCACAGTTTCATGGTGTACAGGTCAGGTCTGGGACAGAAATGGGGGAACAGGACTGCAGACTTGTTACCTGTTTTATTTTATGTGCCCTCACCCGACTTTGAAATGCACTAATTGGAATTTGAAAAATTCACCTCTATGTCCTGATACTACAAAATCAAGAATTATATGACGGAATTTTTGCGAACTTCCCCCATCCAGCATCTGAACTTTGGCAGAAACTCCAAACAAATTGGAGGAAATTTTTTAACCTCCTAAAACAGGTGAGGTTGGGTTGGATGTTAATTGTTTTTAAAATCTCAAACATACGTCTAGCCACCCACTTTCACTTTGGATTTTAAAAGAGGTGCGTTGCACAGATTTTAATTAACCCCGCATCACTCTTTTCCACACTTAAAACAAAATCAATCAACCGAAGTAAATTAAAGTTAGCACTGACAGTAAAAATGGCACAAACCTTAAATCTACTCGTGAAAGTAAGTGTTAAGCAGAGTGCACCATCATGGGCTGTGCAACATGACAAACAAAACAACAAAAAGATCAAAATTAAATCAAAACCGGGGTAGATGATGAAACAGAAGACAGAGGCAAGAGTAGGCCATTAAGCCTATCAAGACTGCTACCCCATTCAACATGATCATGGTTGATCCTCTACCTCAAAGACATGATCCCACTCTCTCCGCATAGCCCTGAAACCTTTGGCTTCTCGGAATCTATTTCTTCCATAAATAACAGTTACTGATTTGGCCTCCACAACCATCCTCCGAGTGAAGAATTTTTTCTTGATCTCAGCTTATCATGTATTCGAAGTCCATTACCGCTTGTTCTGGGGACAGGTGCCTTCTCCACTCTTTCCCAGTGGAAACGTCATCCCTTGATACGTAATGAAACATCACCTTTCTACTCTTTAAGTGAACTTTAATCAATCCTTCTTCCTCTGCTTATGCTAAAGGGTCTATCCATCAGCAGTGGTAGAGGATAAACCACCACTGAGTCTTAACAAGAAAAGTAGAGATAGTTTGTTGCCCAATGTCAATAGGTTTAAATTACATGGACCAGTTGGGCACAATAATAAAAATCATCAGAAGCTAGAGATGAAAGACTTGTCTCCATGAGGACCTTGTGTTAGTTTCCTTCTGAACCCAAAGACTCTGGGACATCAATAGATTGGGTAGAGCTAAATGCAGCTTCAACATTAACTCTCTGAATTATTACCTAAAAAACACATTGGTGTGAGATGGAAATTCCAGATGTCAGTGCCTAAGTAGCTGAAAGCATCGTTGCTACTGGTGGAGAGATCAACGGCATGGATGCACTAAAGGGTCAGAGAGGCCACAGAGGGATTTGAAAACAAGGAAGAACATTTTAGACCATTTTAAATGGAGGTAAAACTTTAAGGCCAACAAATTAATTAATTCAGATATCTCAACAAAAATGGGATCAAGGAACAATGTTTGGACTGTGGGAGGAAACCAGAGCACCCGATGGAAACCCACATAGACACAGGGAAACAGACACTACTAAACAGTCATCTTTTTAAACATCTCAGATAGTCAGACAGGAACCCCCTATAATAAATCTATGCTGACTATCCCTGATCAAACCCTGCCTTTCAAAGTGTTGATTAATACTGTCCTTCAGAATTTTTTTCCAATCATTTCCCTACCACTAACTGGTCTGTGATTATTTGGTCTATCCCTGCTGCTCCTCTTTAATAAAGGAACCACATTAGCTATCCCTCAGTCATCTGGCACTTCACCTGTGGCCAGTGAAGCATTAAATATCTCCTCCAGTGGCCCAACAATTTCCGGACTTGCCTCCCATAGCAGTCTGATCTCACCAGGATCTGAAATCTCCAGCTACAATATATTTCACCACTGTGAGTACAGAGGAGAAGCATAAATTTACGACTTGTCCCACATCCATTGGCTCCAAGCATAGATTGTCCTCTTGAAGAGGTCTTGTTCTTTCCCTGGGAATCTTCTTACTCATAACAAAAATGTAAAAGAACCTCGGGGTTTTCCTTGATTCCACCTGCAAAAGATATATTATGTTCCCTCTTTACTTTCCTAATTTCCTTTTTAAGCAACCTCCTATATTCTATACTTTTGAAGGGCCTCCCCCGTTTATAATGTACTGGACCTGACATATACTTGCTTCTTTTTCTTTATCAAACTCTCAGTCTCCCTTGATATCCAGGGCTCCTTGGACTTTCTGCCCTTGCCTTTCACTCCTAGAGGAAGATGCTGGCCCTGAACTCTTACTATACTACTTTTAATAGACTCCCACTTTCCATGTGTAGACTTATCTATAAGTAGCTGTTCCCACTCTATGTTTGCCAGACCGTGTCTAATGATATTGACTTTGACATTCCCCCACTTTAGACACTTAACTTCTTCCCTATCCTTATCCCTTTCGATATTGACTTTGAAACTTAGAGTTATGGTCACTCTCACCAAAATGATCACTCACAAACTTTAACCACTTGACTGGCTTCATTCCATTGGATTAGGTCTGGTACTGCCTTATCCCTAGTAAGACAATCTACATACTGGCACAAAGATCTCCTGAATGCACTTTAAAAATTCCAACCCATCTAATCCTTTCACACTAAGGCAATTCCAGTTAATGTTAGTAAAACTGAAGTTCCCTATAATCCTGTTTCTCTCACACCTTTTTGTGATTTGCCTACATATCTGCTTTTCTATCTCCCTGACTGTTAGGAGACCTGTGGTATAATTCTAGCAAAGTGATTGCCCTATTTTTTATTTCTAACCTGTACCTAGATGGCCTCAAAGTCTGTTCTGGGACATCTTCCTACATTTCTGTCGTGATAGTTTTCTTTATTGATAATGCACTGCCCCACCTCTCTTACTTATCTCCCCGTTGCACCTGAAACTTCTATACCCTGGAATGTGGAGCTGCCAGTTCTGTCCTTTGTTCAGCCATGTCTCAGTGACTGCAACAATATTATATTCCCCAGGTGCTAATCATTGCTGTAAGTTCATCCACCTTACCAGTCAGGCTCCTTGCATGAAAATTGGTATAATTTAGCTTTCAAATCCTCCACGTGCCTTATCCTGCCCAGGTATTCTCCGCTTACTGGACTGTCCTAGTCTTCCTCATATGTGTGATTGGACCTTGCTCCTGACTTTACATTTACTCTGTGGCCCATCCCCCTGCCAGACCAGTTTAAAATCTCTGTAACAGCACAAGCAAAACCTCCCAGGAAGGATATTGAACCTATTCCAGTTCAGGTGCAACCTGTCCCGTTGGTGCAGGATAGACAAACAGGAGGCTGGAAGAACACAGCAAGCCAGGCAGCATCTGGAGGAAAGGAGCAGTCAATGTTTCAGGTATTACCCTTCTTCAGGACTGGATGTGGGGACAGGAGCTGCAGATAAAAAGGTGGGGAGGGGCGGGGAGCGAAGCAATATTGTGGTGATAGGTGGTCACTGGTACTAGATACGACCTGCCTCGTCGACGGGAGGGATGAATCCGATTAGTAGCTGGAATGGAGGGTCAGAACATGGAAGGGGAATGAGGAGATGTGGCTAGAAGGGGAACCAGGGGATGGGTGGGAAGGTTATTTGAAATTGCAGAACTCAGCATGGAGTTGTCTGGGTTATAGAGTGTCCAGGTGGAAGATAAAGGTGCTGTTCTTCAAATTTGCATTGTGAGTCATTGCGAACTGGAGGAGGCTGAGGACAGACATGTTGGAGGGGGAGTGGGGTGGGGAGTTGAAATGGGTGGTGACCAGGAGGTTAGGTTGGCCGTTACAGGCCAGGTGAAGATGCTCAGTGAAACAGTCACCTAGTCTACATTTGGTCTCACTGACGTAGAGAAGACCACATCAGGAGCGCCAAATGCAATAGACTAGTTTGGAGAAGATGCGGGTGAAGCTCTGTTTCACTTGCAAGTGCTGTTTAGGGCCCTGAATGGAGGGGAGGAAGGTGGTGTGCGGACAGGAATTGTATCTTTTATGGTTACAGGGGAAGGTACTGGGCGGGTTGGAGTGGTTGGCAGGGACTGTGGCACAAACTAAGTAGTGGCAAAGGGAATGGTCCTTGCAGAAGGCAGAGAGGGGTGGGGAGTGGAAGATTTTCCGGGTGGTGGGGTCTAATCGGAGTTGGCAGAAGGTTTGTGGATGATATGTTGGAAAGTGAGAACAAGGGGGAGCTTATCTTTATTATGTTTGGAGGGGTGGGGAGGTTAAGAGCTGTGGAGTGGTGAATGGAGGAGGTGTGGTGGAGAGCAGTCTGGATGACAGAGTGGGGATAACAGCGTTGAAAGGTGGACATCCAGGACGCTTGGGAGTGGAACATCTCCTCGTCAGAGCAGATGCAACGGAGATGGAGGAATTGGGAAAACAGATAGAGTTTTTGCAGTATACAGGGTGGGAGAGGTGTAGTCTAGATAACTAAGGGAGTCTGTGGGTTTATAGTAAATGTCAGTCCATACACTGTCACCAGAATGGAAATGGAGAGGTGAAGAAAGGGGAGGGAGTTGTCTGAGATCGATCAAGTGAATTTGAGGGCGGGGTGGAATTTGTTGGCGAGGACGATGAATTGCTCCAGTTCACTCTGGGTGTGGGATGCTGCACCGATACAGTCACTGATGTAATGGCGGAAGAGTTTGGAAACAGTACTGGTGCACGTAGTGAAGAGGGCATGTTCGACATAACCTACAAAGAGGCAGGCGTAGCTCGGGCCCATGCGAGTGCCTGTGGCAAACCCCTGGATTTGAAGAAAGTGGGAAGAATTGAAGGAAAAGTTATTGAGGGTGAGGACTAGTTCAGTGAGGCAGAGCAGGGTATTGGTGAGGGTGCTGTATGGATGTGTTGCAGAGGAAAAAAAAACAGAGGCCTGCAGGCTCTCCTTGTGGGGTATGGACACGTACAGAGATTGAACATCCATAGTAAGGATGAAGCACTGGGGCCAGTGAACCAGAAATTACCAAAGACGTGGAGGGAGTGGTTTGTGTCTCGGATGTAGGTGAGGAGTGCCTGGACGAAGGGGGAGAGAATTGAGCCAAGGTAGGAAGAGATGAGTTCTGTGGGGCAGGAGCACGCGGAGACGATGGGTCGGCCAGGGTAGTTGGGCTTGTGGATCTTGGGGAGCAGGTAGAACCGTGCAGTGCGGGGCTGGGGACCTATAAGGCTGGAGGTAGTGGAGGGAAGGTCACCGGAAGCGATGAAGTCATAGACAGTGTGGGAAGACGGTGGCTTGATGGGCTATGGTGGTGTCCTGGTCAAGGGGGAGGTAGGACATGGTAAGAGTTGGCGTTCGGCCTCTGCAACATAGAGGGCTGTCCTCCAGACTACTACCGCCCCTGCCTTTGTCAACGAGTTTGATAGCGAAACAGGGATTGGTGCAGTGAGAGTGGACCGCTGCATGTTCAAAGGGAGGGGTGAGGGGTTGGAAAAGTCAACGCGATCGATGTTGTGTTGGCAGTTAGCAATGAAGAGGTGAAAGGTGGGTAAGAGGCTGGCAAGGGGTGTCCAAGAGGAGGAGGAAGGTTGGAGGTGGATGAAGGCGTTTCAGAATGGTGTATGGGAGTCTTTATCAAAGAAGAAAGCATGGAGGCGGAGATGGCTGAAGAAGAATTCCACATTTTGGTGGGCACGGAACTCATTGAGGTGGGGGAGGAGGGGCACGAAAGTGATCCCTTCACTGAGGACAGCCCATTTGTCCTCAGAGAGTTTGAGGTCAGGGGAATGGTGAATATGTGGCAAGGTTCATGGATAGGGTTTTGGGGGGTCTCGAGGAGGCTGAAGGAGGGGATGGGGAAGGGAGATATCAGGTGATGGTTGAGAGCTGGACGCGATGTGGTTGGGGGGTAGTAGTTGTGGGAGGGTAGTGGGATGGAGGACTCCACCTACCCCAGAAGCTGGCCCAACGATCCAAAAATCAAAACCTCTCTCTCCTAAACCATCCTTTCAGCCACTCATTCATCTAGCCTACTTTCCTAATCCTATACTCAGTTGCGCATGGCACTGGAAGTAATCTGGACATTACAACCTTAGCAGTCTTCCTCATTAAATTTGCTGCCTAACTCCCTCAATTTCAAATTCCTGCTGCAAGAATTTTTTTTTTTTTTTTAAAACTCGTCATTGGCACCGACATGCACCATGACTGCTGGCTGTTTACCCTCCTTGGTCAGAATGCCTTAGAGCCACAAGTCAGTCAGAAGCTCCCAGCAACGCATTAGTTCTAAACCACTGGATTGCTGTTGTTTTACTTCCTCATATGAGCAGGCACAAGATTAATTATCTGGTAAACATCTGTCCCAAAAGAAGATAAATATCTAACACCAATTTAGTTAGCTGTGCTCATTAACCCATGCTGTAAAAATGTCATGTTTAGAAAAAAATCACTTACAGAAGGCATATAGAACTAGGATGGAGACAATTCATGATTCATTATAAACAACTTGTACTAACCTTCCACACAGACATCATTCCACTCAAAGCTGGTTTGCAGACAAACACAGAATCTCCACCCTTTAGCTTCATTGGTTAGTTAAAAGCACGATTACACCCATTAACCAATGAAAGCAAAGCTGTCTTGTTTGTAATTAACCAAGATTCCAGCATCTCCTAGGAACAGATGTACCTGTATCAGACTATAGTTAAAACTTCCATTCAATCAAAAGTTATTACAATTAAAATAAGACTCTGATTGCAGAGCTTTGAGTAGAAAAGTGGGTTAAGTTTGTGATGGCTTGATTACTCAGTTGCTTCTTCCTTTCACAGCCACTGGTTTCAGTGATGAAAGGAAATAAATTAAATCTTCACTCTCTGATAACACCTCAAGAAAGTCATGGGTTCAAATCTCATTCCAGAGGCTTGAACACTAAATCTAGGTAGATGTTTCTGATGCAGAACTGGGAGCACTGTATGGTTGGAAGTGCATCTTCTACAGAATAGATGAAGAATTCATAAAAACAAAAAGAACTGCGGATGCTGTAAAGCAGGAACAATAACAGAAGTTGCTGGAAAAGCTCAGCAGGTCTGGCAGCATCTCTGAAGAAGGGTGACTGGACCCAAAACCTTAACTGATTTTTCCTTCACAGATGATGAAGAATTCATTTCTGACATGAAATGTTAACTCTCCTTCTCTCTCTCCACTGACACTGCCAGTCCTTCTGAGTTTCACAGGTTTTCTGCTTTTATTCCATCATTACTTGTGCAGCTAGTACCTGCATTTATGATAATGTGGTTGTAGATTAAATTATTATAAACTGAAGTTTTCACAGGAAGAGCGAAGTGAGAGCACTCTGAATCACAGGAGTGGAATACACCCTCACCATTTATTTTTAATTGATGATTAGAAATTCTGTGATAACTCAACTCCTGACTCCCCAAAGCTTGTGATCTACAAGACACACGTCAGGAGTATGATGGAATGCTCCCCACTTGCCTGGATGGGTACAGCTCCAACATCACTCAAGAAGCTTAACACTATCCAGGGCAAAGCAGCCTGTTTAAGATATCCACAAATATGCACTGCCTCCACCACCAACACTCTGGAGCAGCAGTGTGTACTATCTATAAGATGCACTGTGAACCCACAACAACTTCCTTTTAGAAGGACAAGAACAATGGATACATGGGAACACCACCACTTGCACATTCTCCTCCAAGCTACTCACTATCCTGACTTGGAAATATATTGCCTGCCAAATCCTGGAATTTCATCCCTAAGGGCATTGTGGGTCAACAGCACAGGACTACAGTGGTTTGAGAAGGCAGCTCACCAACACCTTCTCAAGAGCAACTAGGAACAGGCAATAAATGCTGGCCAGTCAGCAATGCCCACACCCCACGAGTCAATTAAAAAATAATCATTTGGAAATAAAATTCAGGTGGTTTCTGTCATAGATAAGTGATCTTCAATGTCAGTTTAGGGTTCTTGTAATTCAGTGATTGTATCCCCACCTTTGGGGTCAGGAGGTCTAGGTTCAAGTCCCATCTGCTCCAAAGATATGTAATAACATCTCTGAACAGGCTGATTAGAAAATAACTTCAATGTCAGTTTCCTGTCAAGCTGAGTCCGTAACCTCTACCGAGCCCAGGTACCCAATCTAATACAAATAAAATGGATGTATTCAAGCTGTCTAATACAGTGACACAATGAATAAACAGAAACTTACAGTTTAAGGGAGCAGAATATTAGTAAATTAAAACCCTTGAAATCTCAAGTCATGAGAGATGAATTTGGATTTGGTTGAACCACACTAGTGGTCTAGATCTTAACAGACACTCTTAGCCATTGCAATGATGTTATTTTAATGGAATTCAACTCAAATGAAACCAGACCCACAGAACCTCCACAGCAGCCAAATCCAGATGTGTGTGATGCAACAATAGTTGTTATCATCCTAAAATAGCACAATAGAAAAAGTCACTCACATCATTTTAATATTTATCAGTGTTCAACATCAATAACTACAACAACAACTGGGCAAAAGTGTATCAAATATAACCAGTTTTCAATTGACTGCATGTAACAAGGCCTGGTTAAGTTGTCCAACTGGACCAATCACATGATAGCTTGCAACACTAGGTTGCATTTATATAGCACCGGAACAGGCTCGAGGGTTAACTGGCCTATTCCTGTTCCTATGGTCTTTAACATAGTAAAATGACTCAAAATGCTTCACAGGAGCATTACTAAATACATTTTGACACCAAGCCATATATCAGGGAGAAATAGCAAGTTAAAGGTTATCTTAAAGCAGAAAACAGGGTAAGAGATGTTTCAGGAAGGAATTCCAGACTTTAGGGCCCAAGTGGCTGAAACTGTGGCTACACGTGATGTGCAGGTAAAAACCAAGGATATACGTTAGATTTGGAGGAGCAAGGAGAAATTAGAGGTTTGTAAGGGTTGAGGAAGTTACTGGGATAGAGAGGGACAATGCTAAAGTGGGATTTAAAAACAAAATTTGTATTTTTAAGTTGAGGTGTTGCCGCTCCAGGAACCAATGCAGTTCAGTAAACACAGAGGTAATGAGTGAATGGGACATGTTGCAGAATTCATAAATACTGGTCATATGTTGAAATATGTTAGGGTAATCTAAAAATTTAGGAGATTGGATCTGAAATGGGTATGTTGAGATATGTCTTCGTAACCATTTATATCCCTATATGGACGTGGTGTGCCAACTGGAATTCACAATGTACAGTATAATTCTGGTTTCATTGGTTGTACTTTATATCAAATTGTCTAATTTAGTAGGCCAGCATAACTGCAGCCTTAGTTGCAATATACAGGCAACACTCAGACTTTTTTTTATGCATACGGGAATCAAAAGTTATGGGTGGCAGGTAAGAAAGTAAGGTTAAGGCCATAGTCAAAGTTTTGAATGTTGGAGCTGGATTGATGGATTGAATTGTCAAGTCCTGCTCCTATTTCTTAGGTTCTTATGAGGATACTATTTTTAAGTTATCTCAACCATGCCACAAGATCTTTACCCAGAGAGTGGGTTACACATCTTCTGATCCTGCTGATGGTAAAACTGGATACGTCAGATCTAGCGGGAAGTTTGGCTTGATTGACCATATCTTTTATTTTTGTAGTTTGTTTACCATGATTGTCTGTCACTGAACACATTCACAAGAGGCTGCTAATGTACTTTTAACAAACCAACATCAAAGTTTGTTACACATAAATGGAAAAAGCACAAGCTATTTTACACTATATAAGAATTATCAGCAATGGTTTAACTACAAATATGAGCAATAAAAATTCAACCCATTTTTATCTCAATAACATCCTTGCAGATGCTCAAACTTTACTGAAGGGTCTACCTGTTTCCACTTTAAAGATCAGCTGGTGCTGCCATACTTGGTTTCTTTCTGGCAAAATTCTTGATCCATCTCTGCTAGCTTCATGTTTTAAAGTCTCTTCATGAAATCCTTAAACAACAGCTAAATCAGCTGACTTATTTCTTAACATGAGTGAATTGAACTGACTTCTACAGTCCTCTGTTTCTGGAGCTTCTCAGGATTTCATTCTCCTGTCCTGATTGCTCCGGAGACTGATAAACTGCACTGCTACTGGTAAAGGCCTACACACATAAAGTAACCTACACACACACAAACTCTGAAAGAAATCTTCACACTGACTGAAAGTATGGAGCGGTTTCTCTCTCTAAAGGAAATTGTTTCTATCTCTGTCTTAGTCTGCCTGTGTCCTAAGACACATGATTGATAGGCAACAATCCTTTATTTTTCTCTCTGTTATTCCTAAATCACTAAGCAGATCACCTCAAAGGGTTAAAAGCTTCTTCGGGATGCATGTAAACAAAATTCCAGACATCTTATCATAATACACAGAATTCAAGAATGAAACTAAATTAGGTCCATCCTTCTTAACCCACACAATATAGAAGTATTGAGGTCATGGCCTAGTGGTATTATTGCTGGACTGTTAATCGAGAGACCCAGACAACGTTCTGGGGACCTGGGTTTGAATCCCGCCATGACAGATGGTGGAATTTGAATTCAATAACCATCACCAAGTCACCCCTTATTTACACATGCTTAGTACTAGACACTGGTCTGGCTTCCTCAGAGCCAGCTCTCAGGGCCAACAGAATTTCTGATACTCCTGTTTATATCTGTCGGCCAAGGCTCCCTGATTGGACCAGGTTGACAGCCCCAATCGGAGAACTCATAATCGATGAGGTCCACCTGGCTACTCTTACTACATCTGCCCCTTCTAAGTCCAGGGACATAGGCTTGATCTTTTTCTTGTAACCTCTCTTGGGCCATTTTCACACTCGGTCCAGTTCCACTGACTCACCCTCTGTTACGGGCGGTATGTACCGGACTGTACCTGCCTTTTGTGCCTGGAGCATCTGGGAAAAATATTTGTTCACTTTTTCAGGCAGCAAGGTGTTGAGGCTGCGACATTCCATGTCCATCTCATACTCCGAAGATTATTCAACACTGAACAAATGGGTTCGAGCAGCCTTTCCAGTTGTTCGGAGGGGCTGGCTATGTTTTGCTTCTGTCCTGTTTGCGAGTTTGCAGCTTTCATGTGGTTCACATGCTTATTCAGGACCACCTCACCTACCCAAGCATTGTACACCACAGGAGCTGACCTCGCGTTGACCATGCCTCTTACCCATGCAGGGCCATTTCCATCGTTTTGGTACCAAACTCCATCCCCTGAAGAAAACTGTCTTTCTCGCTTCGAGGAGTCTTGTGTAAAATCCTATCACCAAATCATCCATTATTTATACATGCATAGTACTTGACACTGGTCCAGTCTCCTCAGAGTGAGCAGAACCTCTGACACTCCTGTTTATAGCTGTCACGCAGGCCTTTCTGATTGGACCAGATTAACAGCCCCAATCAGAGAACTTATATTCTATGATATCCACCTGGGCTGACCTTGTTACAATCACTACAGTAGGTAAGTATATGAAGGAGAAAGGAACGGAAAGCTATGTTGTTTTGGAGGGCAGAGGTGGGAGGGAGCTCATATGGAGTACAAACACTGGTACACTCTCGTAGGAGGTACCAAACATATGACCTTTACCCTTTGATGTTGCTCACTGACTCTCTTGCCATTGGTCAGCCAACATGATGCCTTAACCCATTATACCAATTAAAAAGAAAATGAATATGCTTGATGATTATTGACTGTAAATCAAATAGATTTTGATATTTGTATAATAGATAAAAGAAGTCAAATTAATTTATTTCAAAAGCAGTGGGTTTTTTTTGCTTCCATGCCTTTTATCCCCAGGTGTTACTCCCAGCCATGTCCTGGAAAAATTTCCTTTAATTCCAGGGGAGTTCAACAGTAAACATTTGCGCTGAAAAGCCTGTTTCTATGTGATTCTATATAAAAACAATTGATCGAGTTTGAAAGAATAAACTCTACAATATCAGTAAAGAAAGATATTCTTCCAGATCCAGGCACTAACTTATTGCTGTAATGAATGCATTTTCAGGATGTGAAATCATGGAGCCACCAATTTAGTTATTTTAGTTGGATATTGTTTCTGATAAAAAGGAAACTGAAATTGTAAGGTGAGACACGCCTTGTGCATCAGACAGGAATCCAATTAGAAAAGTTTAAATTCTGTTATTTCAAGATAGACAGTCTGCGAAAGATATTTCAGTTTTAAATTTAATATAGTATTGAGCAGTGAGGTGCCTTTGAAACTATTATTCAATATCAATAATATTCAATGCAATAATGCCAATATTCTAAATGGCATGAATCCTCACTGGGGAGCTTTGAGTTCCTGAAACACTGATGAATGTTGTTTTTAGTTGATTGTATTCCCAGAATTCTTCCAGTCAATTGAAAGGGTCATCGGGGGTGATTTTCAGAATAGTGGCTGTTAAAACCCATTAGAAGTTGGCGGTCATCCCAAATGGATCGGTTTCAAAATCTACTGAATGTGAAAGATTTCAGTCAGGAACCATCTGTCCATAATCCTTCATCAACTCTGTTCCCATTCTGAGAGGTTCACAGCTTGGTTGGAATAAGATAGTGAAAGAGACCATGACACTGACATGGTGGAGGTTAGAGCATGGGTTGATGCCAGAGAATGAGGGAAAGTGAAGGCCAATGCAGCCATAGTTCAGTCTGTGTCACTTCAGTTCACCTATAGAATAGAGGACCTATTTCTTCACATTTGTCTGTGCTTTACGCAACCAGGAAATAGTTAACCATCCAAGTTAGGTGCAGTTCCATTCCGAGGATGGATATCCATTGCCTTATGACAATACAAAAGAATCAATTCGGGGGTTAAAGCGTCATTATTAATTCAGGTTGCTGTTGTTCAATCTATCAAAACATTAATCTTATGTTCAAAGCTTAGAATACAATGAAGTTAAACTCCATTTTGATTTAGTCCCTTCTCCCTGTGCCTACCTCTCCCTCACCTTTGATGGTTTGCATTGCCCTTAATGAGCTTTGCGTGTAAATTAATCAATTGAAAACACAGGTGATTTACTGCTGGTGGATAATAAATCAAAAATACCACAAGAAATTTGGTTATGGGAAAAAGTATGTTCAGTTGTATGTAAGAACGCTTCTGGATGTGAAACAAACAAATGCAATGAGGCTGCTCTGACATTAGTATGTATTGTCTTTCAAGTGAGACATTTAATAAGATAAGAAAATAAGAAATAAGGGAAGGAAAAGATCAGAGATAGTGGGAACTGCAGATGCTGGAGAATCTGAGATAACAAGGTGTAGAGCTGG